>NC_135786.1:18082500-18682500 GCF_051106095.1 Pogona vitticeps | reverse complement strand
GAAAACAAATGTTGGTGGAGGTCTCTATGGAGAGAATTTCCTAACTATGGAGAGGCCGCAAGGAAGGAAGCTCTTTGTCAGTGCGTCATTAAGCCGAAAAATTAATCAAGTGTATCACTTTTAAAACATTCTGCTTCCCTATAATATGAGGAGTCACTAATATGCAGAAGTATCTTTGCGGAAATGGAAGAACGTGTTTTATTACCCATGCTAGGTATTGAATTTAACAGAGAGAATTTGCCCTCAAACGTTCCGAGCCAGAAGCAGGACAGATGTTCATGAAAAGCTTGCTAATTTCCTGCCATTTGGGAATCTGTAAGAAACTGTTTAAAAGGCCAGGACCTTGGTTTTCCTACATTTTTCATCCTTCATATTGTTCTGTGAAGAGGGTGCTAGGATCACAACAACTATATACTGTATTTGTAAAAAAATCTACACTCCCAGTAAGTGAATTTAGATTGAGGAAATCAAGAAGGATAGCAAGTGATTTGCTATGTTTCCCCCTCTTTTAAAAATGCACTGTAGACTTTGACATTGGCAAAGGGTAGCAAGCATCGTATTTTAACAAGTAGTTAAGTTAGCATGCTAATGAAGCACTGGCCCACAACATTTTGTTGCCTGAAGTATTGCAGCGAACACATCACCCCATCAAAACTGGTTGCAGTCTGCCTTGCAGTTCCTTCCATTAAATAGTTGATTGGATTAGATGACTCCAAAGTTCTTCTAATTCTGTGATTCAAAGGATGCTGTTCCATTGGCAATTTGAAGCAAATCCTGTTCCACTTTTTTAATATCAGGTACAAGTCACAGGGTATATAAATTGTTAGCCGTGTTCACTTTTGATTCAGATTAAATTGATTTATTTCTGGTAATTAAAATTGGTTTGGAGGCTACATTGAAATTGACTCTTTTCCTTTCTGTTTTAGGAGCATGCTATTATTAAAGATTGGATGCCAGCAGATAATATTTTTTACATAATGGCCAGTGTATTAATTTTACCACTCTCTTGTGTCTAACTTTGAAGTCTGTTTGTGCAAACTTTGAACATTTGCAGATGAGATTTGAAATTGTTTCATCTTTTTCTCGGCAGTTGACATTTGCTGTTTACAGTAATTCCTTGAATTTTAGCTTTCATTTGGAGAGCTTTTTCTTGTGCAGGAAAAAAAGAGATCAATCTTTCGGTTTCTTTCTTAATGGTTAATTTTCATTAATTTCATTATCATCATCATCATCATCATCATCATCATCACTACCACCACCACCACCACCACCACCACCACCACCACCACCACCATCATCATCATCATCATCATCATCATCATCATCATCATCATCATCATTATTATTATTATTATTATTATTATTATTATTATTATTATTATTATTATTATTATTATTATTATTATTATTATATCATCTCCATCATTATTAACCATTAACTTAATTCTGACTCATGACAAATCTTTCCAGTGTTATTCTAGTTATTCTTGGAATAAAAATAGTCCACATACCCAACTGCACCAAATTGCCCCTGAAGAGCAAAATACTGTACTCAATTAAGAGGGGGGGCAATATTTAAGTAAATCTTCAAAGCTGGCTGGTTAACACATTGAGAGTCATGTATCTGGCCGCAAAGCCAGAGGTTGGGAGTTCAGTTTCTCACAGTGCATCCCAGAAGAGCCAGCCTAATAGTAAACCTTTAGCACAACTGATGCTTTAAAATGTCACAGGAATTGCTTTTAGGGATGAAAACAAGGGATTTCAACATTGTTGATGTTTTGATGGAATTAATTTCTAAACACATTATTTCCAAACGGTGATCCCAGCTCTAGCTTTCCTGCATGAAGTGTTAAATGGTGTTATTAGCCAAGGCAATTGTAAGTGGCTACAACGGGTGCACATAAACATACTCTGGATGCCACCACATCACCCCAATTTAAACTACAATGCAACAAAGAGACCTCATACCCTGGAGTGGCCAGGGACTGATTCACATCCTCAAGTCATTTATGCAGTAACACTGAGGGCACTGTCCCACTTCTAATGCCATCATGTCCCTGCCAAAGCCCCCAGTAGTCCTCTTCCATCTGTTACGTTGGGCCATCAATTTTGCCTTCTACTTCCTCTTTTGCAAAGAGTACAAGAAGTAAAGCTATCTGAGTGAGTGTTTGCAAAGGCAGCTTGGTTAGCATATCATCCTTTCCTTGAAATGGAAGGGAAAGCAGCATGCAACTAAATCTCCGCTGATAGCTGTAAATCCTTGATTGGAAGATACAGAGGGTGGAGCTTAGGGGGAGACCTCAGAGACTTTGAAGCATAGATTTTTACCCTTTGCAGGTCCAGAGTAGGCCTGCAGGCTAGAGTTTCCAAACCTCTGCTATAAATCTGTGCCCACACTCCAAAATATCTTTAGTTTCCCAGATGCTCCTGTTCTCACTGGGATCAAGATTCAACACAAGAACCTTTTGCATAGGAATAAATCTGCCCTTGCTGAATGGGACTTTTGTTTTATTTATTTATTTATTTATTTATTTATTTATTTATTTATTTATTTATTTATTTATTTATTTATTTATTTATTTATTTATTTATTTATTTATTTAATGCCCTATTTCTCCTAATGGATCCAAGGTGGCTTACAGTATTAAAAAAACAAAGTTTTTAAAAAAGTAAAGAATACATTATTACAGTGTTTAAAAAAAGCATTAAACGAATATCATATTAAAAACTCATAAAAAAGAGCAATATGAAAACACAAGTAAACCAACAGAATAAATACAATCCCTTAAAAAAAAAAACTCTTGATCAACCAGTAATTTAAGGAGAAGCCTGCCTGAAGAGAAAGGTCTTCATGTGGTATGTTTTTCCCTGGACAAAGGGATCCCCCTTCCTCATATTTCCTACCATTATGACTACGTATGTTCAATGGAGTGATTATTATAATTCTAAGTTATCAATGGCCTTATCAATATGTTCCTTATGGAGTCTATAGATGAACAGGAAAAAAATGATTTGAAAAAAGGAGGAAGATGGCAAAGTCACAGGTTTACACTCTTCAGGACTGGAGAGATCTGTTTTGCAAGCAAGAGATTAAAAAAGTAGATTCATATAAACAGATGATGTTGTGACTAAGAGAGGACCGTCTAGAAGTATGTAAGGGTGTTAACATTCAGGACAAGAGATGAGTAATGCAGACTGAGAGGAAAAACTGGGTTGATCTTGTGCTCTTTTAGAATTTGGCAATAGAGGTGGAAGAAATCTGAGTCATGTTGAATTTGCTACTTTGCTATCAAATTAGAGGAACTACAGATTCCCGTTTAGCAAGCGGTAACTGCATATTGACAAGAGGTGACTAGATACTGATCAAGAGGTAAGTGCATGCACACAACAACAAAGCTGGTATCATCTGCTTTTGCTAATATGTGACAGGGAATTATTTTACTATGTCTATGTCCCTGACAGATATTTATGGGAGCACGATTGTAGTAATCAATGAAGCTGAATGGGAAGAGATTCTGGAGAGATAAAACTAGTTCTTTGCACTGTGAGTAACTATGGAATTTACAGCAGCTGGATGTAGGTGCGGCTAGGATGGCTTTAAAACGTCTTAAGAAACATTTTCTAGTCACAATGGCTATGGGATACTTTCCACATCAGAAGGATATCAGGTGGGCATCACAAAACAGCTCCTCACGTTGGTCTGTGCAGAGCTTTAAGGGTTACTTTTTGAACTACAGTGGTCCAAAAAAGTATCTATTCCAAGTTCTGGCTGTATGCTTGCTGGTGTAAGTCATGGCTCGAGTACTATGTCCCTGCATTATTTCTCATTGCATAAGCCACATTTGGACAATTTTTGCTCCATTGCAATCCTAAACCCTTACAGCTTCTTCAACTGAAATGTCAAACCCTTCCTGCAGGAAGACAGTGTTAGCGATAAGCACACAATAATTCAAGCCACAAATGGAAACAGCAGGCACAGTACAAATAGTGAAAACTAGAGAACCTGCTTGAGACTCTTGTCAATGCCTAGAAAGGTATGTCAGAAGAATCCGCAGTACCTGCCTGCCTTTTTTTTTTGTGTGTGTGTAGGTATCACAGCCCTTTCAAGGTAATACTTCAGTAGCAGAGATAGGTACACATCCTATGGCATACAGCAGGGTTGTGATGATTCTGTCACCTTTTGTCTCGAGACTCTTTTGATATTTATTGTCAACGTTTCAGTTGCTCTCCCTTTTCATCTTCTTCCTTCTTTCATGATGGAAAGCATGTCACGGGGAATGGCTTGAAGAGCAGAATTATGAATTTTGCCATTGTGTTTTTACATCAGTGTATTTAATGAGCTAAATAAATATTAAATCTCTCCTATTCTATTTGACGTTATTAAGCAGAGCATCACAATCATAAGGACAGGTGAGTAAAATTGATCAAAGCATAAAAGGCATTTACCCAGCAAAAGGAGGAATAGGTAAGACCCAGCTCAGTGAACGTAAGGGTGGCTGTAAGGCTGGGAGGGGGTAAAGAATATTTTTGAACCCGTTTGTCTCCGTTGGCACAGACAGTAATGAGGAATACTGGGACCTCTATGGACTATACTTTGCTCACTTTTGTCACAAGATCTTCTAGAATGTGCTACCCTCTTCTGTGCTATCAAATTGCCCTGACTCATGGCAACCCTAAGAATGAGCAATCTTCAAAATGTATTGCACTCAACTGCCTTGCTCAGCTCTTGTAAATTCAAGCCTGTGGCTTCCTTTAAGGAGTCAGCCCATTTCGTATTAGGTCTTCCTCTTCTTCTGCTGCCTTCCACTTTTCTTAGAATTTTTTTCCCCCCAGAATATTCTGCCTTCTGACAATGTGTCCAAAGTAGGACCGTCTGATCTTCATTTTTTTACTCCTGAGATATAGTAGTTCAGGCTTGAGTTCAAAGGTCCTCCAGTACACTACTCTTATAGCAAAAGCTGTGGAGATATGGTAGCATGCACAGCAATACAAGAGTGGAACAAAATGCACAACATGTATACCTACCGAGCTTGAGATGTGGAGAAATTCCCAGGTGAGTCCTGGCATTAACGATGGGTGGTGAAGTGGCCATGTTTGCCCGTGACACTCAATTATTTAGTTTAGCACCTTATTAAATATACTGTATGCATAACTACAAACTCCAAAGCCACTATAGATCTGTCCACTTGTCTGATTGTGTGAAGAAATCCATGACAATGCAGGAGACCAGCTCTCTTTCTATACTGTCACAGCTGCTTCCACATTTATAGTTGCAAGTATGCTACATGGAACAGGACAGTGGCCTTAGAATTTGTGAACAAAAATGACTGTGAAGAGCATTAGGAGAATTTGTTGAAATTAGGAATGTAGGCATCAAAATGGAGAAAATTAAATGTAAACAGAGTGATGCATAACGAGGCAAAAAATCCCAACTATGCACATACACTAATGAGATATTTTCTGGCTACAAATGAACAAGAAAGGAGTTGTTGCAGGTAGCTTGATGAAAATGCCAACTCATTTGGTGAGGGGGGTGTTATAAGAAAGCCAAAGAGTGTGTTGGGCATAAAGGGAATTTTAAACATAATAATAAAACCACCAATAGTATATCCTTTCCTTATTAAATTCTAGGATACAAATCAATGTGGGGAAAACAAAAGCTGTAAAAGATGTGGAGCAGGTCAGGGAAAAGGGGCTGGAGCAACTCCCCAATGATTAGAGATTGCTATAGTTGGCAATATTCCGAGAACAGACAAGTAAAATGGAGATGTGTAAAATGAAGCTTGATATGAGAAATTAGATGAGGAGACACTGTCCTTTCTCATACTGGAGCCGTGGGTCATCCATTGAAGTTGAATGGTGGAAGATTCCAGGACAGATAAAAGGAGTGCATAGTTAAATACAGATCCCAGGATTCCATAAATGGAGCCATAGCAGTCGAGATGAATTCAAATTGCAATAATTGTATAGTTTAGATACACTCTGGGTGGGGGTTGGGGACTAGAATGACAAATAATGTGGGACATGCTTGGGGTTTGGACAATTTGATTAGTATTATTTTCCATTTATTACATGATGTACAAATCAAGGAAAATCAGCCCAGAGTTGCCACACACCGATATTTAGTCTCTTCCCTCTGTTGCTGGGGCTTCTCCTTTTCTTGAAAAAGAATGTATGTGCATCCGTTCAGGTGGTGGGATGGCTCGGATTGAAGCAGCTTCTAGGCTGAGACGCTGGCTCTCCCCAACTTCTCAGTTCAAGATGGTAAGACAGGAAGCAAAGGGGCACTCATGGGGATGTCAGTTCCCCATAATTGAGCATCCTTTGCCTCCAAATCATTTATTTATTAAAAAGAGTTTACTGCAAGTGCTGGTGTGCTGGGTAGTTGGGAGACCAAAGACGGGTCGGAAGAGTGAGGAGTCAGCAGAGAGTGAGAAGTAAATTGCTAATGAGTAGCCTGTTAAGGTAGCAGCTTGTTAAGCAAGCTCCTGCTAATCAGCAGCTTATTAAGGTAGTTCTTTGCAGAGGTACATTTGTTGTTAACGTAGCTCTGATGTAGAATTGCCTCCTGCAAATATGGATGACCACAACAAAAGCTACCTTAAGAAGCTGCAAACAAGGCAGATTGCCAATTTCCTCCTCTCTCTCTGCTGACTACTGTGTAGTTGGCTTAATTGAATTCCCCTGGGGAAACCCAACTTCCTGGATGTGACATCACAGCAGATCCATTTGTATTTTTCCCATTGTGTGGCTGCACACTTAGATGTGAAAGGGAATTAGATTCATGGAGCTAACGGTTATCAATGGCTACTAGTCCCTGACTCCAGTATCAGAAGCAGCATGGCTCCATATATTAGTTGCCGGGAAGTGCATGATGGGGGATGCAGTTGCATTCATGTTCAACTTGTGGCGCAGTGGTTAAAACGCTGTACTGCAGCTAAAACTGTGCTCACGACCTGGGGTTCAAATCCCAGGTAGCCGACTCAAGGTTGACTCAGCCTTCTATCCTTCTGAGGTCGTTAAAATGAGTACCCAGCTTGCTGGGGGGGGGGCAATGTGTAGCCTGTATAATTAAATTGTAAACCGCCCGGAGAGTGCTTGTAGCGCTATGGGGCGGTATATAAGTCCAAAAAAAAAAAAAAAACACCACCCACCTGTTCCCAGAGGTGGCTACAACAGCAGCAGCAACAACATGCCATCAAGTCAATTCTGACATGACCTATTTCAGGGTTTGCAAGGCAGAGAATACTCAGAAGTGATTTACCATTTCCTTCTTCTGGGGGCCCCTTGTTCATGTGTAGTTTGCCCAAGGCCACACAGGCTGGCTGTACTCACAGGAGGTTCAGTGGAGAATCAAACTCCCAACCGCTGATTCTGCAGGCAGATACCTAAACCACTCAGCTATGCAGTCAACTAACTGATTGGCAATTGGGTGAACAGAATATTGAACAAAAACCAGAATGGCTGCTGGAAACTCTCCCTCTTGTGGCTGAATGAAACTATTCTTTAAGGCAAACAATGTTTCATAGGCTATTGAGGCTCAGGGCAGGATAGATGGGTTAATGCTGGGATCTGGAACCTCAACTTGGGCCATCACAACAACTGTAATCATGCCCAGGGGCACAGTAAAGGACCTGTAAATTGCTTTCCCCTCTCTGTGCTTTCAGCCTTGAACATGAATATTCTACAGTGTTTGCCTAAATGTTCTGTTTATATTTCAGATTAAATATTGCTTAATCCCAAGTAAGCGTGTGTAGACTCAATTGTACACAGCTTTAGTAATTTAATGGAGAAGTCAACTGTAATTGGAAGGACAGATCCTGAAGCTGAGGCTCCAATACTTGGAAGGACAGATCCTGAAGCTGAGGCTCCAATACTTTGGCCATCTCATGAGAAGAGGAGACTCCCTGGAAAAGACCCTGATGTTGGGAAAGTGTGAAGGCAAGAGGAGAAGGGGACGACAGAGGACGAGATGGCTGGACAGTGTCATCGAAGCTACCAGAATGAATTTGACCCAACTCCGGGAGGCAGTGGAAGACAGGAGGGCCTGGCGTGCTCTGGCTCATGGTATCACAAAGAGTCTGACATGACTTAACAACTAAACAACAACTGTAATAGGAGTCTTAATTTTGCCTGATTATTCAGAAAAGAAGCAGTCCCCCTTCAGTTTAGTCTTAGGTGGGCTTAAGTCCCACCTCTCTCCCCATTATGAGGGCCCTGCTATAGAAATGATTGGGTCTTCACTCTAAGTGTACTAAAGTTCCGACATTGTCAACCATTCCCTTTCAAGAAGTCACTCACAACATCTGCCTGTAATATTAAACCTAATAATGTAGCATTCTCAGTGGCACTGCCTTGCTTACTTGTTTATGTATGCCTTTTTGAGTCACCTTTCTATTGAGTATAAAAGCAAGTGCATGGAATAAAAGCTAATTCTAAATTTTAGACTTAAAATACACACAGAGACTCAAAAGGAAATATCAATAGCACTGCAAAAAAAAGCAGAATGTATAACAGAGAGAGAAGCAGCTCTTTAAAAATCACCCACCATCTAAAACCTGCTTAAAAGCAACCAATCTGCAAATGAAAATGATTCCAGCAGATCATTCAATGGAGAAAAAAGGGGCTTCATAAATAAATTACAATGCCTGGAACGTTTTCCTGAAAGGAAGCAAGAATGGGAACCAGACAGAGTTTTCCAGTTAGGGTGCATGCAACAACGGTGGTGCCATTAGGGAAACAAAGCCTTGACCTGTGCCCTCACACTTCAGTAATTGATGAGATATGGCGGCAAGGCTTCATTCATAGATCTCATGGTTCAGGGAGGAAGAAGCATATGGGAAAAGGCAATTTATAAGTGCTCAGTTGTAAGGAAGAATCTGCACCTGACTTTTCCCCAGAACTTGAAAAAAGCAATTCAGATGAGCCAGAATCAGTAGAATCTCAGAGGCAGGAAAAACCAGTCCCCCACTCCCCCCACAATGAAGGCTGGAGCATTCTGAGACTTGTAGCTCAACATGTAAAATTACTCTCCTCTACATTCTGCAATTTCAGTGAATACTTGGAAAAAAGGGTTATGAAGTCCAAGACTCGGAATTATCTCCTAGAATTCAGCTGTGTTATTTCATGGCAACAGACCTGGGCCTTCACTTATATGTTGCTAAAGGCTGTCCCAAGACATTTTTCTGCCTGGGGCAAAGGATAAATGGTGCCCTCTTACTTCACTTACAGAAGTACTAGAGGCTTATTTACAGCATTCATCCTTGTGTCAGAAAGCAGCAGATTAGCTTAGTGGGCACAGTATAGCTCACAGGATGAATCTGGCCCCAGACAGGAAGTAGCGACTGTGGTGGAACAGCTTCTTCTTCTTCTGCAGGCGCAGAACAACAAATGGGTTGTTCTGACCAACCTTTCCTCCAATTTCACCTGGATAAGGTCACACTGTACTTTGATATTTTCTTTTTACCCAAGATTGTTTCTGAGTTTCACCTCAATCTACCAATCATCCTACCAGCTCTTTTTCCATCACCATCAACACCTCTTGAGCGCATGCTCCATTCTCTCGACGTAAGACGCTCTCTCGCCTTCTATATTGACAGGACCGAGTCTTTCAAAAAATTAAACAGACTCTTTCTATGTTGTTTGCATGGTCCTCGCAAGGGAGCACCAGCTTCCCCGCAATCTATCTCTAGATGGATCGTCCAAACCATCTCATTGGCTTATGAGCTGTCAGGCAAATCACCTTCTGAACACCTAACACATTGTACAAGAGCGCTGTCAACATCTACTGCCTTCCAGCATGGAATTGAACTACCTCACATCTGCTGTGTGGCCACATAGTCAACTCCATCGACCTTTATTGGGCATTACCATCTAGATGTCAGAGCACGGAGTGATGCTGGTTTTGGCAGAGCTATCCTGGCATCCTTCCTGCTGTGACAGCCCACCATCCGGTAATTGAACTTGCTAGTCACCCATTTGTGTGCATTCACAGGGACCACGAAGAAGAAAAAGAGGTTACCTACCTGTAACCATGGTCTTTGAGTGGTCTTCTGTGAATTGATACATTCCGCCCCTCTGTCCGTCACCTTTTACATAAATCATGCTATTACTCGGCGAACAATTGTTAGGAAGTCAGGGGACCTAGGATGGGCAGAGCATGTGCTCCATGGGGGAACATCCCACTAATCTTGTGTCTTTAAGCTCCCGAGACGTTCAGCGCAGGCGCAGAACAACCCATTTGTGTGAGTTCACAGAGGACCACTCGAAGAACCATGGTTACAGGTAGGTGACCTCTTTTTTCTTACCATCTGCTGCCTAAGGTGCAGAGTGAGTCCCTTTACACAGGTGGCAGATCAGACCCACCACTGTTATTTGCTCTGAAGGCGGACTTCTCAGAGAAGGGCACTTGAGTAGGTAGACGTGACAGAGAGTCCTGTCAACCAGCAGGAAAAAAGGAGGGACATATTTATTTATTTATTTATTTATTTATTTATTTATTTATTTATTTATTTATTTATTTATTTATTTATATGCTGCCCATCTAGACATAGTCTACTCTGCTAAATAGGCTCCAGTTCCAAATACCCACATTTTGAGAGAGCAGCAGCACAGATATTCCCAGTAGCTGCTTCACCCTTAATTGGGGTTGACAGGTCAGAAGTATCCAGTTCCCTAAGATATCAGAGCCAAGTTCTGAGACCAGAGGGTGTGGCCTTGTGATGTCACAGAAGCAGGGCAGTCAAGGGTTGGGAAGGGGAGGGTCTCCGTTGCTGTTATCAGGTCTTGTGCAACAAGTCATGATGCTGGTACTCCATTTCCTACCTTCCTCCCAATGGCGAGCTAGTCCCAATGTTGGGGTGTCAAAAATCCATGAGCAAGGAGGGGACTAGGAAAAGATCAAGAGGGTGAATGTACTTGGGTTCACTATGTCTTTGGTAGGAATATGCAGAGAAACACCTTAATGGTGACCCAGTGGAAATGAGTAAAGATGGCTGCCCAAACTACCTCATGCACAAGCTGTGCTTGCCACGACCCTTCTTTTTCTCCCTGGAGATCAAGAGAAGTACAGCAGTTCCCTGAAAGTTCAGGTAGTGCCCTGGCAACCCTATCCGTAAGGCTTGTGTCTAAAAGGATAAGCCTCTTAGGTTAAGGCATTAGAGTGAAGAGGCTGCAGAAGAGGCCACATGCTCTCTTGCCTCAACGATTGGGACATCTTGTGCACTGCTGCTAAAATCAACACATGAAGAAGTCTACAAGCGCAGCAATGTGATTTCACAATGAAAGTCTCCTTTGGAAGCACCCCAAGAGTCTAAGGCATATTCAAAGAAAAGAAAAAGCAGGAGGAAATAATCAATGTGAGCAGAAGCCCAGAGGAAAAAGGCAAATAGAGGAGCATCTCAGTAGTTTGTTGTTTCCATGAATGCAGGACTCTGCTCAGCTCTCATCATCATTCCACCTCTGACTACAGTTGGCCAAGCTGGTGAACCTCTTCTCCCCCCCCCCCCCGAAAACTCAGCTGGCGTAATCTTGAGAGATGCGACACACATACTTTTTGCAATGAAAAGAATGATGTCCGATGAGAGAAACCACCCCAGAGAAAACATTCTTTTCAATTGATAACTTGCAGGAAAACTTTTATTCGGGACATATTGCATATTTTCCAGAGAAGGCATAATACTGAGTGTCTCTCTTCGGACAGTTATTCAAAAGAGTATGGCAAAGGCTAGCTAGGAATTCTGAGAGTTGTATTAAACAAAAACACCTTTGTTTTTTGAGCTGTGGCTACAAATATGTAAATCATACTTCCTACCTGTGTAGACAGGGAGTCTCTCTTCCCCCCACTTTCTTTTTACATTTTGCAATCCAAATAATTATTCTAAAAGCTTAACATTTTATTGATTATTTAAATTTCTGTTCTTTCTATCCCCCCAATGGCAGCCAACAAAGGTAGAACTAAACAAAAGCAAGAACAATTAAAAGACAATAAACATATTAAAAAGCACAATAAGAGGCACACTGATAGAAATAAAAGAGCAGGACCTCATTAGGCAGCTGCACCCACAGCAGCAAGGGTGTGTAGATGCCAAATACCAGTCTGAAGAAGAAGAAAAAACACATGTGCCTAAAAGGAGGGACCGCCTAGCCTCCCTTGCCAGACCCTGAAGGTAAATGCAAAGAAATCCCTTGAACTTGGGAAGCCCTTGGAGGAAAGGTCGATTAAGTTTGCCATTGTTCTTGCTTGTTGTGCCCCTGTGCTTGTAATGATGTACCAATCAGGCGACTATTTCACCATAATTCCAGCAGAGGAGAAACTCAGCTCATCTTGCTTTAGCGGTGGCTGCTGTCAAAGCAAAAGGAAGGGCGAATCTGTTTCCTTTATTCTGCAGGAGTGTGCACCTTGAGAAAATGGACCACTGCTGGTGAGTTCCATAATACCTCCTGGAAAGCACTGGGTTCCTTCCCTAGACCCTCTCTAAATTCCCCGCTTCTTCCCAAACCCTAGCCAGCCTGACCCGAGACCTCATGGTGCAGTGGTTAAGCTGCCGTACTTCAGTGAAGACTCTGCTCACAACCTGAGTTTGATCCCAGGCTCAGGGAGCCGAATCAAGGTTGACCCAACCTTCCATCCTTCTAAGGTTGATAAACTGAGTACCCAGCTTGCTGGGACGTGGTGGTGATGGGGGCAATGTGTAACCTGCACAATTAAATTGTAAGCCACCCAGACAGTGCTTTTAGCATTATGGGGTAGTATATAAACAACACACTTTTTTGCTTTTGATCTACTTCACAGGGTTTTTCTGAGGATGACATGGGAAGAGAACCATGAGCTCAAAGGAAGAAAGAGCAAGAAATGGGAAGCTATAAGCTCATGGGAGGAAAGGAGCAATATAAATTCAAGTAGTTAAAAAATAGTAAAAATATTAGCAATCTCATGCTAATTAAACAATCTTCAGTAGATCTAGTGGTCAGTTCTGTACTAGATGGTTCATGGCATAGGTGGCTCATGGTTGGGATAGGGAATGCAGCCCATGAAGTCACCTTCTGTCCTGGGTCCAGGAGTTTCCTCTGCTCCCAAGACAATCCCTAGCCATGCCTCCAAAAGGAACTAAAACTGCAGTTAAAAACTCTGCAACACAGACATCTAGAACAAACAAATCATTACCAAAATCTCACAACTGAAGTTGCAGAATTTAACTTTTGTCATGCCTCTGTTCCAAACTGGGAGGAAGTTTAATTCATCTGACTGCTCTTTACTTCTGAGTGCTTAGGTTCCACTTGTAAAAGATTCTGAGTTTTAAGATAATCCATTCTTTATCTGGCTAAAGTGGAACTTTTAGCTATTAATTGTAAGGAAAAAAGGAGGGAATATAAGAACACCTTAAGCCAAAAGAAATAATTATTTCCAGCCTCTGTTTGATCATTCCCCTCATTCTCTGATTTCCTCAGCTGTAATCTGTAATAAATAATAAAACTTGAAAGCCTTGTTATTGTCTCATTTATATGCCAGAGTAAAGAAAATCCATAAATTATCCTGGCATTCTGACAGATGACCCCATTGTTCTGGCTCGGGGGGGGGAGCCTTTTGTTGTGTAGTCTGGTACTCCTACATAATATAAAACTGTGAAGCAATATTCCACTTATTCAGAGATAAATCTCGCTTTTTCTTTCTCTTAAGGGAATCACCTTCCAAATAAATACGATTAGGACTCATATGTTCAAAATCAAATGCTTCAGACTGTCTGAAACCACAGATACAGTATGATGAAACTCTATCAGACACTTCTTATTTATTTCAACCGAGAGATAGTTTTTCATGAATATACTGTACCATGGTGCACACATTTATGAATCCTTCCTTAAAATAACTGTGACTGGAAAGTCTGTTTACTATGCTCTTGATCTCCCTCGTCCTCTCTCTGCTAGATAGCTGGAATCCGCTCTCCTGAACTATAGTTCTAGAACTTTCTAACAGAGAATTCTAAATCCCTTTCCAACTACAAATTCCAGGATCCCATATGATGTCTCCATGGCAATTAAATCTGTATCAAGCAGCTACATGACTGATATAACTGTAGTGTACAAACTCTCTATGCTTCTTTTTCTCTTCCGCTTTCCCAGAAAGGAAGTGTTTACTTCTCTACCAACAAAGAAGTATATTAATGTTCTAACATCTTAGATAATTCCATAAGATTTGAAATATTTGCCTCTTAAAGGGCCTTCCTCACAGCTAGTTTATGTAGGGCACAGCCAGCTATAGAGAATAATGTTCTCTGGAATGGCGATACAAGTCAAGGACGCAAGCCACACACTTTGCTGGCATTCAACAGCCTGGGGGGCATTTCCCTCATTTTGCATAATAGGTAGTCCCACACTGAAGAGATCCAGTTATGGTTCTATCATCCTCCAAGCATTTTCCAATGTTTTACGTGGGCTCTATTTAAGTTTAAAGTGAAACAGTCATTCACTTAAGTGTACACAGGCTCTTTGAAATATCCAAAAAGTTGTCAGTTATCAACTGGACTTTCATCTCCTGATTTTTCTAGAAACAAGAACTGAAATAGATTTTTTAAAGGTTGTAGAGGTGATCTGAGGGGTCAGAGGCAGGAGATGCAAAAGCATTTTTCAAATCCGAGGGGGCTCTTCTTGTGTGGCCCCACAAGTCTATGCCTCTGTTTCAGCAAGTAACTTCTTGTATCAAGTCCATGGACATGATCCAAGAGAGCCCACATTAAAATATGGATTTTGAAGGGGCAGAGGAACTAGAGACCAAATTGCTAACATTTGCTGGATTATAGAGAAAGCCAGAGAGTTCCACAAAAACATCTACTTCTGCTTCACTGACTATGCAAAAGCCTTTGACTGTGTGGACCACAGCAAACTATGGCAAGTCCTTAAAGAAATGGGAGTGCCTGACCACCTTATCTATCTCCCGAGAAACCTATATGTGGGACAGGAAGCAATAGCCATGGAATAACTGATTGGTTCAAAATTAGGAAAGGAGTACAACAAGGCTGTATATTGTCCCCCAGCTTATTTAACTTATATGCAGAATACATAATGTGAAAGGCCATACTAGAGGAATCCCAAAATGGAATTAAGACTGCTGGAAGAAATATCAACAACTTCAGATATGCAGATGATACCACTCTGATGGCAGAAAGTAAGGAGGAATTAAGGAACCTTGTAATGAGGGTGAAAGATGAGAGTGCAAAAAACGGTCTGAAGCTCAACATCAAAAAAACTAAGATCATGGCCACTGGTCTCATCACCTCCTGGGAAATAGAAGGTGAAGATATGGGGGCAGTGACAGATTTTACTTTCTTGGGCTCCATGATCACTGCAGATGGTGACAGCAGCCACGAAATTAAAAGACTCCTGCTTCTTAGGAGGAAAGCGATGACAAACCTCAATAGCATCTTAAAAAGCAGAGACATCACCTTGCCAACAAAAGTCTGCGTAGTCAAAGCTATGATTTTTCCTGTTGTATGGAAGTGAGAGCTGGACCATAAAGAAAGCTGACTGCCAAAGAATTGATGCCTTTGAATTGTGGTGCTGGAGGAGACTCTTGAGAGTCCCCTGGACTGCAAGGAGAACAAACCTATCAATTCCAAAGGAAATCAAACCTGAGTGCTCACTAAACGACAACTAAACGAATAAACAACAACAAAGTCTTTAAAGAGCTACAACCATTTTTGGTTTTGGCTTTGTTTCTTATTTTATATGATGAGTTTTATAGTTTGGTTCTCTGACTGTGAGAAGAAAAACATTTGATGAGGAATTGAGCTCAGTGGTTACATCTTCAGTACAATACTGTATAGTGGAACTTGGTGAATCCACATTCTAGTCCCTGCTGAGCCTTGAAATTCACTAGGTGAATGTTTAGTCTGGTCACTGTCTTTTACGGTGACCTCCCTTGTCGAGTTGTTGTGAGGAAAAAGAGTCTTGAACTCACTGAGGGAAATTCAGGATACAGATATAACAAACACATAAAATAATCAATAGCAATTCAAGATGGTGTGAACATGAAGGCATCACCTTGAAAGTGGTGAAGGGAAGATGTTAATCCAGGCCATTTGTTTATTTTTCTGTTTGTTTTTTTTAGCAGTGCTCCAGCAGGAACCAAAAGAAATGAAATCTAGGCACCCTCTGCTGGTTGCTGGAGGCAGATGCTCAAGAAGTGCATCTGCAGGAGAATGAAAAAGGAACAACAAAAAAAGCCGGAAACGAAGGAGGGAAGTGAAATTAAGCAATAGTCTGAAGGAGCTTTGACAATAAAACTGGGCAAGGCCTGGAACTGGTAATCACATACCAGCTTGGCCTATCTAATACTTTGCAGGCCTTGTGCTCAGCCTGCCTACGTGTCCAACCAATTTAGGATGTTGAAACAGAAATGATTAGGAGAGAAAACAGACAAGAAAGATCAATCTGAGATATCTTCTAACTGCCTCTACTAAGGGGAAATGCCTTTGTGAGTACAGTTATTTAGACAAGTCTTTCTGAAAGTATGTTTAGAGAAGTATCAGTGCCAGATGATTTAGAAAGCCCTTTTCAGCCTCTTATGCCACAATGACTAGAAAATAAAGAGAGGGAAGTTTGGACAGTTAATAATATATATTGTGCTTTAAAATTAATAGGGCAGGAGAAACAGAAGAGAGCAGGAAAAAGAGGTATTCGGTAGCAACATTAATTTTTTTTAAATATATCAGGATGCTTGATTTGTAAAAAAGAAACTTTCAATCTAATATTGACAGAGTAGATGGGTATGTATGTATGTATGTATGTATGTATGTATGTATGTATGTATGTATGTATGTATGTATGTATGTATGTATGTATGTATGTATGTTTATTGTGTGCATGTGTGCGCGCATGTGTATTTGAAGCAGATTTTGGTAAAGCTACATTTTGAAAAATTCCAAAAACCAAAAAGGAACTTTGTCAAATGTGGTGGACAGCCCACACGTCACTCCTGTCAGTCATTTTGGAGCTCTAAACAGGACAGGAGGGGCGGAGTCAATTTATTTATTCATTCATTCATTCATTCATTCATTCATTTATTTATTTATTTATTTATTTATTTATTTATTTATTTATAGGATTTTTACCCCGCCCCTCTAGATCATGTCTACTCAGGGCGGCTTACATAGAAAAAGAGAACAATATAAAATATATAAAATTATAAAATTACAATTACAATTGAACAATTAATTTGAAGAAGATTACCAAGATGGCATGGCATAAAAGAGGAGAAAAATAAGAAAGACTTAATTGGCTGGAGGGAACTGGGAGTGCCAGAGAGGCAGAGTGTGACAGAGAAAGTTAGGGAAAATATGGTGAAGTGTTTAGACCAGTTAGGGAGGAGACTGTGAAGTGTTTAGAGTAGATATTGGACAGTTGGTTAGTTAGAGAATATTAAAGAGTTAAAAGGAATTGGAAGTACATTGACAGTCAGAAAATATTGAGATCTTGATTAAAGTAAATGAGTACAGTGGTGCCTCGCTTAACGAGCGCACCGTTTAACGATGAATCCGCATAGCGATCTAATTTTTTTAGATCGCTAATGCGATTGCATTGCGATGTTTTAATGGATAAAACATCGCATTGCGATGATCGGTAAGCATTTCGCTTACCGATCTTCGCATTGTGATGTTTTTTAAACAGCTGATCGGCAGTTCCAAAATGGCCGCCGGGGGCCCAAAATGGCCACCGCAAGTGTTTTCGTGCCCTGCCCTCACTTACCAAGGGCGCGAAAATGGCGGCGCTATGAGGAACTTCGCTGAACGGTGAGTTTGGGCCCCATAGAAACGCATTAAACCAAGTTTAATGTGTTCCTATGGGTTTTTTCGATCCATTTTTGCATAGCGACGATTAATCCGGAACGGATTAACATCGCTATGCGGGGCACCACTGTACAAGCAAGTTTATAAGTAATCAAATCCACGTTTAATGAATTAATGATAATAGAACATCCATGATTTTCCTTCTGTGATTCACTTATTTATCCTTAAATAAACCTTGTTTTATTTGGCAGCAAGAGTGTGAGAATCATAATTGATATAGTGAGGATAATATCCTCTGGAGGCAGCGAAAAAGGGGAATAGAACAAGTCGTGTCCAAAGGTGAACCTGGGTGAGGGGCAAAACACACAGGGGTCACTGGGGGTGTGTGACACCAAATTGTAGTGTGGCAACATGATTGTGTGCCAGAACATCAGTTCTCTCTTCATTTTTAGAAATCATTGCTTGAAAACCAGCAAAAGGGGAAAGGCTGGTTCATTCCTTTTTCTGGGGACCACATTATATGTGTCAGCACAAACCAGCCTGTCTTCAAACCACACCTACCTACACATTTTTGGCTCCCTGTCAGGGGCTACTCTTCCCCCCCCCCCATGTGAGCTGGTTCCAGTGTGTGTGTGATTGCTGGAGTGCCCCCAGAAGAAGGGAAAGGCAAACCTCTTCTCAGTAAAACCCTGAAAAGGATCACCATAAGTCAGAATTGACATGATGACACATCATCATCATCATCATCATCATTCGCTCTGTCCATGGAGAACCAAAAGGGACCCCTGCCTTTGTTTCACTAAAGCTGTTACTCTTTTTGCAGTTGTTGTCAGCTGAAAGATGACACAAAAGATCTCGGATGCTCCCATCACTATGGTGTTTGCCATCCTTATTTGCAAGTATTTGGACAAGATTAGCACTCGGCTGTAAACATGGTAAGATTAGTTTTAAGATGGAGAGTTGGAAATCTGTCAAATACGAAGAAGAATTCTTGGGAAGAATAAGGGCTGTTTTGACTAAGCTGCATGTAAGCCGGAACACCCACTTCCTTGCGAATTGAAATCTGGGTGAGCCAGAAACATAATTTCCAGTGACTCATCAGATCATCAGTTTGCTGGAAACCAGTTTCTATTAGCATTTTTAACAAAAGCGAAGACATACCACCTAGCAGTTTTAAACAACTTCATAGACTGGGATGGATGATTTGGATGGTTAATTTTAACCCCATGCTCAAACCCACTGCGGGACATACCTTCAATAAAAATAAATGGATGGATGTTGGTGCACGAACGCGCACATAAATACACAGACATATTTGGCTGAAATCCAAGGTAACCCTGGAGGTACAAAAAGGCACTGTGACATACTGAGGTTTTGGGAGGAGAAGAGAGGCGTCCAGCCTGATGGTGGGTACATCTGTGCCTCAGTGCATGCATGCATTTGGACTGCAGCTTCCAGAGGCATTAATCAACACAGCCAAAAGTATATAGCATTTCTCCAAGTCTTCTAGGATTTATGACCCAGAAGACCATAATAAGCCACAAGGTTGGTAAATGTTCAACGAGCAACCACTTGGCTGCTTCCAGTTACACTTCTCCAGTATAATACTGTAAGAAACTTTGAGTTATGTCAATCTTATGAATTCACGACCTCCAAAGTCCTATCATTAACAGCCCTGGTCAGGTCTTGCACAGTAAAAACCATGCTTTCGGAAATATCTTTTTATAATGTGGAAGATAAAAAGACAAGTCTACTACACTACTACTACTTTTATCACTACTTAGGATTTATAAGTGAATGGCATGAAACCAGAAACAATCCTGTCTAATCTTCACAGATAAATCCTGCCTAAAATGTTTTATAATTTTACTTTAAAGTAATGTTGGAAAGAAACAAGAGGTCATTAATTTCAAGAAGTAGCTTAGGTGTTACTTGTTATAATAAAAAGGTAGCTTTGCTTCTACTAGTTACATTGCTTGCTATATAAAATAGCAAGTAACTATGTTATTTGTAAAGAGTTACTTCTGAGCTCTGGGTTATGTGGTACCTGGATGGAAGAACGTGAACAGGTTCTTCTCCTCCCTGGGACGGCCGCTCACTCTCAGCGGGAAATAACAAAGGAGTCGTCTTGATAAATTTCAAACTTTCCTCTTTATTTCCACCAACATCCACCAGCACATCACTTATAGGATCAAACAGTTTCAACTCAGGCAATAGGCCACAACTGTCAGAAACAAAACTCTTATTATATTCCCATGGACTTAACGGCGGGTCTCCTCACACCATTCCTTGGGCTCTGGTTTCTGGGGAGGAATCCTCCGAATCGCACAAATTGTCCCACAACATGTATGGCGCACCCACCCTCTCTCGTCCGGTCCCTCAGGGAATCGTTGTTGCGAGGATTCCCACTCACGTTGCAGTTCTATTTCACGAGGCGCCACAATCACAGTCCGTTCTTTAGTTACATATCCGCTCGGTCTTTCTTTCTCCACCTCTGGATCCGGCAAAAGTCCACCCGCTTTAAGGTTCGGGAAATCTCGTATAAGGTTTTGAGTGCGAATTCTTTCAAAGACCTTCTTGCGTTCTTCTTGCCTTTTTCTCTCATAATCCTCCACTACTCTCCATTAGAGAATAGCCTTTTGTAGGGTTAGAAAAGAATCGTGTCTGAAATCCTGCTACCAATCAAAGTTGACAATCTGCTCTGTTCCTAAGATACTGATGAAATTTTCCTCCTCTTTTTATTTATTTATTTAAAATATTTTTACCCTGCCTTTCTCCTTAAAAGGCTCCAAGGCTGGTTACATCATGAAAAGGCAATATTAAAGCTAACACCTGTGAGTATGCAAATATTAAAAAGGATCAAACAAATGCTAAACTAAAAAAACCATAAGCAACATCAAAACACATTCAAAGCAGTAAGGCACACCCGTCCATTTAATAACCCCACTCTGGCAGCCAGTCACTCAGGGAAAGCTTTCCATGAAGAGAAAGGTATTTGTCTGCTTGTGGAAGGACAGACAAGATGGGGCCAGCTTGGCCTCCGGTGGGAGGGAGTTCCAAAGTCTGGGAGCAGATACAGAGAAGGCCCCTTTTTCCCCATCTTCCACAAGGCTTTTCCATTTTGAAAGAGACGTCTATTTGTTTTTCACCTGAAAATTGTTCCATGTGATTGGATCCAAGCCTCTTTGTTGCATTTCATCCTTTTGGTCTGCTTTCTATCACGCCTTAAAACATTCTTTATCTCATGCAGCCTGCACTCTCTCTATCTTTAGGACCTTTTCTCCCATCCTCTGTACTGGATGTCTTTTCTGGTCACCATACCTTATAGGCACACTTTATTTTAACAGGTATGACCTAGGAATGTGACTTTTTCAGATTACAATTATCATCTGTGGGGAATGTAGTTCAGAAATGTCATGTTTCCAGGGATCTACTTGTATGTATTGTTTAATTAGTTCTGGTGTCGTATCTTATTTTGTGACAAGATGCAGAAGGGAACTAGAACACTTCAGGATTTATATGATGTTAGAGTATTTATATGATGTTAGAGTAAAGATAAACTGGCTGAATAGGAGTTATCTAGGTATCTGGCCATGGAACCAGAAGTTGGGAGTTTTAATTCCTCATTGTGCATCCCTAAAGAGCCAGCCTGTGTGGCCTTGGGCAAGCTGCACAGTCCTTTCAGCACCTCCAGAAGAAGGCAATAGTAGACCTCTTCTGAGTTCTCCATACATGGAAAACCATGGAAAGAGTTACTAGAAGTTGACATTGATTTGACAGCACATAGTTATTATAAGATACCCAGTGTGAGATAGTGGATAGAATGATGGACTAGGATTTAATAATATTAAAAGACCACTAACCCAGAAAGCAAGATTTGTGTTTTTGTTGTTTACATTTGAGTACATCTGGAATTAAGGCTGCATCACATGGGGGGAACCCCCCCCATTCCCCCATCACCATTATTTAAGCATGTAACTAAGGTGAAAGATGAAATCAGCCATGAATTATCAAGAGCTTTCCTAATCACTTGGGGAATATTTTCTTGATTAAGTAGATGTTCATTACTGCTTTCTACAAATTAAACTTTTCATGCTTTAAATGTAGTCATACCCTTTCTCACTAGCACAGGAGATGGAAAGGAGAGGAACAAACAAACAGAAGTGCAGATTGGTAACTATAGACTATGGATTCAATGTTCTCACAGATGTCCCTTACTTGATTAAGTTCTTAATTGTGGGGTGTTTATGAAATGCTGTTCATACGTAGTAGGCATATTCCAAGAGACTATGGTAATGTTCTCTGAATAGGGATTTTGGAACAATATCTGGTGTGGCTGAGAATGCCAATTTGAGAGTGACAATCCTTTCCACACTGATGACAATCTGTCCCCCGTCCAGCTCCCTGATTTTGCTGCTTTCGGGACTGCCTCTTTGCCTCAGCCTGCTTCACAAGGATCTCTTCAAATTGGGAGAGGCCATGATGCACCGCCTGCCTCCAGGCTGAACGCTCAGATGTCAGGGTTTCCCATCTGTTGAGGTCCATTCCTAAGGCCTTCAGATCCCACTTGCAGATATCCTTGTATCGCAGCTGTGGTCTCCCTCTGGGGTGATTTCCCTGCACTACTTCTCCATACAGGAGATCTTTTGGAATCCGACCATCAGCCATTCTCACAACACGCCCAAGCCAACATAGACGTCACTGTTTCAGTAATGTATACATTACATATGATTGCATGCGTTAATGATTACTTCAAGATAGAGGAAACACTCGGTGTCGCATTTGGGGTTCGTCCTGTTCATTTTGCTTAAACCTTCTTGTGTTCCCTTAGTCTTCTCCTTTTGCTCCTACATGCCTGTTTCCAGTCATTTTGAGCTTAGAAGGACTTCAAGACAATCCCTCTGATGCACAATACACACACACACACACACACACACACACACACACACACACACACACACACACACACACACACACACACACACACACACACACACACACACACACACACACACACACACACACACACACATAAACAAACACCTGCCAATATTGCCCATCCTGGCTCTATTTGAAGGGCTATCTAGTCTCACTCTGGTTTAAACCTAATAAATTATAAGACAGGAGAACAAAAGGAGTCCTGAAATTGCTCATCTGTTAACATCTGGGGGGCAGGCTGCACAGGCATAGATATTTTCTTCCTTCCTTCTTGATTGAACTGCTGGATAGATAGCTCAGTGATTTAGAGATTGGGAGTTCGATTTCACACTGTGCCTCCTTGACAAATTGGACTCAATGATCTACAGGGTCCCTTCGAATTCTGCAGTTCTAAGGTGGTTGTTGTCATTGTTACTACAACAACTACTACTACTACAACTACTACTACTACTACTTCATCCAGTTTCATTCTTCTGCAGTGTGAGCAGGTATGTACTGTATTTTTATTTCTGCTAACAAATTTTAATTACTATAATTACTTCAAGATATGTATTAGCCCATATGAGTTAGCATATACAAATTATATGCACATGACTGTCCTCTTCTGGCCTCTGTTTGGACTGTGCTTTCCCCCTCTTTTTGGAGATCCATATGTGGCCACCAAGGCAAACTGGATACTGATTATATTGGCTAAAATCCTTTTTCATAATTAAAGTCAGTGAAATCCTGATAGCATAACTTTAGAAGTCAAATGACCTCAAGTTATCATTACAGACATAAACTCTTGTTGGGCAACTCAATACACAAGAGATAATGTCTGTTATTTACAAGCTTATCATTATGCTGGCATAACTATAAAAAAGGAATTTTGGCCAGCATATATATATACACAAAGAAAGACTGTTTTGGTATCTTGGCATTAAGCAATTTTTACTGGGAGATGTTAACAATCTGCTGGTTTCTGCTGGCACTTTTGGCTGCTGTTTATATGGTTTATTAATATCTGATTGAATCAAAAAGTTTTATTGAATTTGACTCTGAAAAAATTAAAAATCAATTGCTACTGTAGTGTAATGACTGGCTGTGTTTATTTTGCAATACACATAAAATGTTACAACGTCAGCATAACTGGAATGAATGGTGATTTGTATGGATCACTTTGTTATGTTAGAGATATTTTAATCTCTTAAAATATCTCCTTTGCAGAGCAGACTATAGATTGATGACGATGATGGTACCACCCTGAACACAGCTGATCCTGTCTGATTTTGAAAGTTAAGCAAGTGTTAAGCAAGAAAATTAACCTTGGTTAGCAGTTAGATAAGAAACCACCAAAATAACATGAATGTTGTGTTAAAGTGGGTTATCAATTCAGCAGCAGAACAGAGTTTTATGTTCAATCCCTACCATCTCCATATTCTGACCCCCCCAAAAAATCTTGTCTGAAACTACAACCAATCAGAGCAGACAATGCTAGCCAAGGTGAACCAATGGCCTGATTCAATATAATGCAGCCTAATATGTTCCTCTCTTCCTTTTGTTGATGCCAGGAGGGAGGGCACATTTTAATGATATTTAAGGTTTTAAAAGCTGTAAATAGTACCCTAACACAGGAGTAGAGATGTAAATTTCTCGACATTTTGAAGCTCTGGAAACAACTTCCCCCTTCATATTTTTTTTCAGAAAAAAAGGACAATTGGCAGAAGGAGGCAAATGATACCTTCCACATTGTTCCCCTTATTAGAAATACAGGATTTATCTCTGGGAAAAATGGGACTCCCCTGATTCTCCCCCTCAGACCTTCACAACTCTAAACAGAAGAGAGAAGACTGGGCTAAGCTTCCCTCCCTTATGAGCTACTTTTTTGTGTACATTCGAGATAACTTTCTCTAACCCCCATGGTGCCATGCTAAAGCCCACTCTGCCATTTCAGATGCCAAACACCCCAGTCTTTTGCATTAACAGACCAGACCATGTACATGTTTGGAAGCCATTCCTATACAGGCCTGTGGCTTTTCTTGAGAGCAAAAACGAACAAGAGAAGCAAGAGTGAAAATGGGTGCTGCTGCTTCTGCAATTCTTTTTTTTTTAAGGCACACATGCCAGCTGTTGCATGACAGGATTAGCATACCTTCAACACAGCTAGTGCAGAATTTCCTGTTTTTGCACTTGGTGTGCAGCTAAACTGAGATGTCAGTGAAGAGTGATGATGTACTATATGGAGGAGAAGGAGTTTGTGGTTCTCCCAAGTTCTCCGCTTAATACATACCACAAAGAGACAGGAACATAAGGCTGGTCTTTGCACACTGTAGCTTTCTAGTATATGTGTGCAAGAGTGTGTATGTGCGAGTAAGAGAGAAAAGAGAAAATTGCTGTGCTACACTTTTCCTGGTATGCTTTTCCTGTTGTTTCATAACTATAAATTAAGATGCACACACTCACACATGCCATTGGGTAATCTAGTACTGTAACCCTTGGGCAAGGTAGCACTGCATGCCAGTGGCAGTGGCTGGGAGAGGGATTGTAAACAGCAAGCTCTGAGGGAAGTAGAATCAGACAGTGATCATTACAGTGGCCATGCACCAAAACTGTTGTTCTGATGAGCACACACATCTTGACCAATTAGTACCAGGCTTTGGCAAGTCTGGGACCCACATTTTGGCTCTCAACACACATATTGTGAGATGCAATATGTATATGGAGCATAAATTAAACATGGAAATGACTGGACTGCCACCTCCATTTCTTTTCTTAACCTTTTTTTTACCTTTCTTTTAATATTTTAAATTTCATTTTAATGTATTTGGGTATTATTCTGAGCAATGGAACCTCCCATACTCCTGGAGGCTTCCTGGAGCAGAAATAGGCAAAACCAGCAGTAGAGACCATTCTTTCTGTCCTACCCCATCACAGGCACATCTGGAGATGTGAAGAGAAAGGGTCTCTTCTGTGGCTGTTTGTGGAACTCCTTTCGCAGGAAGACCAGGCTGGCCCCGTCTTTGTTGTTCTTCCATCAGCAAAGACATCTTTATTTTGTTAGCCCTTGGCTTACTAATTAGCTGATGCAGAAGGGGCTTCTCATGATGAATGTATTTTTTTTTTAAAAAAAGGTTTGAAAGCTTTACTACTTTTTTGCGGTTTTAGTATGCTAATTTATTTAACAGTATTTTAATAACACGCTTTAAAAGAACCCTTAAAGCTAACGTATTTAATAATTTTTTTAAAAAAACTATCTTTTAAAAAAAATTCATGTTGTGAGCTGTCAGGGAAAAAAGCAGGATATAAGTCAAATAATTGCATATGTAGATGCAAGCATGTATTCATGCGTGCATACAAATGTACATAAATTGTTCAATTTACCCCCCTGTGAACTAGAATTCAAGGGTATTCAAAGGGTTTCAGGTGCTTCAAATAGAGCCTGAGGGTATACTTTGCTTACTATTGATGTGATAAATAATCCATACAGAAAAATTTAATATCCTGATGATCTGCCATCCAGCAGTTTCACTGTTTCACAGTGCAATCAATCTCTGAAATCCTGTTGTTCACAAATGGCCATTTCAAGATCCATTATAAGCATTTTGGATGATTCACATCAAGATGTGTTCCCTTCTGAGGCTGCTATTCCTGGGTACCAGTCTGGCTTTGTTGCTTCATTTGTTTTTATTTCTTTGTTTGACATCCAGTGACAGAGGGAAACTTTATTAATCTTTAGCATATGCAAATCCCAGGAATTGGGAAATAGCAGATATCGGATTGCAGCAAAACCTGTTCTATCTCCTGGTCCCCGCATGAGATCTTTTGATCCTAAATTGCACAAGGAAACACAGTTGAAATGGAAATGGAAATAAAATGATCAGCAAGCTGACAGCCAAGTCAATATCTCTCCCCCCCCCCCCCGCAAATGGGAGGAAGCAGCAGCACAAAGATAATTAAAAAACAAGGGCAAGGGAAGATGTGTTTTTAGAGGAAGAAGAATAAAATAGAAAGAAAGAAAAAAGATAGAGCTATCAGATAGTTGTCACTTGTTATTTGTGCCGGCACCAAATAGCTAGCAGAACCAATCTAAAAATGAGTTCCACATGTTCCAAAAAGTTTCCAGAGACTATTGCTTCTGATATGTAGTACATTTCTTAAGCACCAGATTTTACATTAGTGCCACCCACACTAGAATCTCTGGAACAACTGTGCCTTCCCACACCCTTGTTACTAAAAGACAATTCATTTGTACATGGCTTATATGTCTGGACATTTTTATTAGTCCTGTATAGGCTCCAAGATTATTAACAGAGTGTGGACAACTTGATCATATACAGAACTTAAGAAAAGTCATATATAAAAAAAGACTGGACAATTCAGTCATATCCAGAACTTATGTGTGAGGGACAATTTCTTGAATTATGATTACCAGATTCAGTACTTTTCCTGTCCCTGGACCAGATCACCTGATGGTGTAGGCTTAGTTCTGTACCAGAAACACAGTTTCCCATAGAGCAAAAGTGAAAACTAAAATGAGTATTATTGTTGTCATTAACAATATTGATAGTGATAATGGAAATCAAGAATGGTGGCCTTGTAAAACAAGGAGGGGGGAAAGTGACAAATAAAATTAGAAGGAAATAGGAAGCATTGTGACAAAAATGTAAAGAGTTGAGAATGATGGGCAGGTGAAACAAGGAGAAGAGAAAAAAGGGCAAGTAGGCCAGGAACGGTCAAAAAAGAAGGAGAAAAAAAGAATAGCAATCTGTATTGGGAGTGAAAAAAGGGGAAAATTCCAGATTGGTGTGGACAGGCAGTGCCATGAGAACCAGTACATCTCAGGACAACCAGTAACACATAACGTTTTGATAAGGTGAACAATCTTGGGATGATCTATTCAAATCTGGAACAAAAACCACCAGTACGGCCTAGAAGAGTGGTTCCCAGTATTGGGTCCCAGAAGCCTTTGCCACAAGTGCAGCTCCAAGAATGTCTGGAGACCCCAGGTCGGAAACCATAGGCCCCTAGACCAACTCCAAAATGACTGGGGCAACACCACAGTCATACAAATTTTGGGAAATTTAACTCTTCACTTCCTCCGAAATCGCATCCTCTACATGGAAATTAATAAGTTTCATCGTCCTGTTGATCGTTGGATTATGTCAGTGAGCATGTTCCAGTTCATGCTTGATGAAATGTACTGTAGATATGTTTCAGACGAAGTTTCTGTACTCCCAAATGCCATATCTAGAGATCTGAAACATACTAACTTTACTATCTGTCCTCATGGGCCTAAGTAGGTTACTTGAGATTCTATCTGTGATTTAGCTCACCTGTGCATAAATTCCAGCATCACTTTACATGCACAGAAGTACTCAGTTGGAAGCAAGAACCTTGACTGTAATGGGATCCATTCATCACAGTCTGCTGATGTGGTGTAAGTATAAGGTATAAGTTTGTATATGAGTGTACAGTATATGTAAGTCATCTTATGGACATCAAATTTACACTCAACATGGGTTGTGAAGACCAAGATTTAAACATGTTCCCACAGGTAGGATTAAGGGCCAAGCAGAATTAAGGATTATTAATGTCTATACCTTAGTTGGTTGGTTAATAGCATTTTTAGGATATGGGCTACAGGACACATATGCAGAGATACTGTATATTTAAACTTTTTAAAAATTCACAGCATTTTCTCCAGTGAAAAATCTTCCTGAAACCCACTGTTCCCCTCTTACTAGAAACATGTAATGGGCACAGCGAAAAACACGATGTTTTTATTAATTGGGCAAATTGTAAATTCCATATATGGGATTCCCATGAGGAAAATGGAACAAAAGGAACAGGTTTCACTCCCTGCTCTCAGCTGCTAATTGGGAAAATGCTGAAGAAATGTATTTTCAATTTAAGGGCCTTAACCCAGCTTAACTCCATTTTAGAATGTGGTCAGTATGCATTAGGAACAGGTGTGTTTCTTCCCATGGTCCATTTGCTGCCACAAGACATGCAAAGATGAATTTAGGTGTAATTTACATAAGCTGCTTATAAGATGATTATTTGTGAGTGGAGTTTGGAAAGTTACTTTTTAAAAGTAACTAGGGTTCCGGGCCTCAAGTCCAGCTGAAGTTATTGTTATAATCTTCAAGATGTATGCCTTTCCTTTCCTGCTTCGTAAAAGGAACTAAAGTAGTTGTCTTTCCTTACTTTGAAAACCCACACCTGAATGATATAAACAAACCATTGGCCTGCTCTGAAAAACAGACTGTGTCTTGGGTCACCTTGTAGAAGACAAACTGTTCTCCATCTATCTTATTGTCACCTCAACACCCACATAGGAGCATATGTCAGGCACGCAAGGAATACATGGTTCAAGTAAGGGCTCATACATGACCCTACACTTGAACCATATATTCCAATTCTTCCATTAACTAAGGCCACACCCTGAAACACTAGAAGGAACTTAAAAATTGCACCATAAAATGAGTGTCAGTTAATAAATTACAATAGTTACATAATGAATTATACCCTAGATACTGCAAAGTGAATTAGGAGTAACTAGTTATTTGTAACTCATTTCCTCCAAGTTTTATATTTCACAGAGAATGTGTATGTGTATGCAGACACATAATATAGTATTATTTTGTGCAATACTGCTCTACAGTAAACTCCATAACAGACATTAAAAAAGACTAAAGAGTGAATGAGAACTTTCAAGTAGGAGACTGAAAACGTAAATGAATTTTCTTAAGGAATGTTTATTGAATCAGAAGGAAATCAAAATATACATCTATGTAGAATTCACATGCTAGTTTAAAGTAATATTAATGCTGTTCTTTCTCACTTTTACAGTAATGTAGATATCTGAATTTTTGATAAATGCTATTAAACTTGCATATCACAGGGCCTTAACTGTGCTCAACCTTCATAAAGCAAGCAGAATTATTTTCCATCTGGTGTATTTTTAGGTTTTAGAAAAAAGAAATTAGGTTTAATTACAGGCATTGAAAGAAAGGCATGTGAAAAACAGTTTTTTTTTCTTTTGCAGGATAATCTTGTAACATCTACTCAAAAGTAAATCTCTTTGGGGCTTACTCCAATGCAAGTGAGTATAGGCCTTTAATCTACAATATATGACAAAAAAAATTAATCACACAAAAGTAAATACATCCCGTGAGTCATTAATATAAAATACTCAAAGTCTGCCCCCTTGTGTTACATTCTTGTTAGTATATCACTTATTTAAAGTTTAAAAGTTATATTCTTCCATTTTATTACATCAAGGTAGAAATAGATGAGATTCAGTTAGAAAAAAAACCTGTACATTTCAGCCTTCTCAATAATATTAACTTGAAAATCATTTTGAAGCTTACTCTTGAAAAGTTTATGATCTCCTTGGTTCTTATATCTTTGAACAATTTTGTTAAAAGGTGATTTTGGTGGCTGCTTTAGAACTTTATACTTGTTCTTCCCCCCCCCCCAAGCTAATATTTTTACACAAATAGAACCCCTCTTAGCACATACTTCTAGCCATCATCATTTATAATGTGACTCATTTCTTATTACAGCCATGCAATGTTTACTGAGATACAAATCCTGCCGTGTTCTGCTGTGTTCATCTTGCTTCTGACTGGGTGTCACCTGAACATACCTTTCTCCCAGATTAGTTTCTGGATGTTTAACAGCTGTTTTTTCAAAGCCTGGTCAAACACTATATCTCATTATGTTGTTGTGTACATTGCTATATCTAACTTAAGGTGACCCTGACTGGGTTTTCAAGGTGCAGGTGACACTTAAGGAGTGGCTTTACTAGTGCCACACACCAGTGCGTTTCCATGGTCAATCCGGAATGTGAACCATGACTCCTAAGCCAACACTCAATCCACTACAACACACATAGAACCACAGAAGGACAGAATAGTGAAGTTGAAAGGGGCCTATAAGGCCATCAAGTCCAACTCCCTGCTCGATGCAGAAATACAAAAGGAATACACAGGATCTCATTAAACTCTCCTTGCAGCTAGAGTGGAGAGCATATATTGTGAAACACAAAATACATTTACAAGCCAACCGTAGTTTTCATTTGCCACGGTTAAATCATGGCATCTGAATAAAGCAAATCATGCTTAAGTCAATTTCCTCACTTCTCCATTTGCATGGTGCCACCCAGGTTCCCTCGTCTACATTGGCCTGGTTTGTAAAATTGTTCCAGGCTTAATAAGCACTGCAGGGGGGCAGGGATAGGCAGGAGTAACTCTAAAAGGGTCAGGCACTCCTTAGTATCCTTCCTCTTCTTATGCACCAGCTCTGCAGATGATTTTTGGTTTGTATTAGTCCAGAGTTCTAATCTGATTTATTATTCTGTCTTGTTAATGGATACGGAGCTGTTTCCCGGTTTAGATGTAACTGAAAACTTTGGCTGAATTCAGGGCAGAAATAAATGGTGCACAGGGGGACAAGCAAAGCTATCCTTCAGTTGTAAGGCAAAGTACACCCTTCCACTGCAAAGGGTCATAACCATGGTATGTTAACCCTGGTTAAATGCAGATCTTAGACAAGTTACTTTTATGGATTTATAGATCCCAAACTCCCCCAGACTGCATTCTGGCCAATGCATTTTGAAAGCTGTAGTTCAAAAAGGCAATATTTCCAAGTACAGTGGTGCCTCGCTTAACGATTGCCTCGTTTAGCGATGAATTTGCATAACGATGTGTTTTTTTGGAAAATAATAGGCACCGTATAACGATGTTTCCTATGGGTGATTTTCGCTTAGCGAAGTTTGGGACCATGCTTCACATAACGAATGCGATTTTAGGTCCCCTGCTTCACTTAACGATGTTTCTTTTTTCAATTAAAAAAGTATCTTAGAAGGGTCAAAAACGGTTCTAAATGCTTGGATTCATTAGAGGACCCCCTAAGTCATGTGCAAACCTGATTTGGCTTTGATCTGACTTTTCGTTAATTTATGGTGCATTTTTTTTTCGGCCCATAGGAACCAATGGACCTGTCAAAATCTGACAGCTCCATGCTTTCCTATGGGGGAAGAAAAAATTCACAAAAATTAGCGAAGACTCAGCAACTGTTCTAAATGCTTCGGTTCGTTAGAGGACCCCCTAAGTCATGTGCAAACCTGATTTGGCTTTGATCTGACTTTTTGTTAATTTATGGTGAATTTTTATTTTCGGCCCATAGGAACCAATGGACCTGTCAAAATCTGACAGCTCCATGCTTTCCTATGGGGGAGAAAACAATTCACCATAAATTAACAAAAGTTCAGATCAAAGCCAAATCAGGTTTGCGCACGACTTAGGGCGTCCTGTAACGAACCCAAGCATTTAGAGCAGTTGCTGAGTCTTCGCTAATTTTTTGTGAATTTTTTCTTCCCCCATAGGAAATAATGGAGCTGTCAGATTTTGACAGCTGTCAAAAGTTGGGGGAAAAAATTCACCATAAATTAACGAAAAGTCAGATCAAAGCCAAATTAACTTTTGCATCCGTTTTAGAGGGTGCAGAAGCTAATCCAAGCATTTAAAACCATTTTTGACCCTTTTATGACACACTTAATTTTGCAAAAATTGACTTCGCAAAGCCATTGAAATGTATTGAGTCAGCTTCAATACATTCCAATGGAGGAAACATTGTATCGTTTAACGATGTTTCCTATGGGTTTTTTCGCTTAAGGACGGCAATCCGTGCCTATTGGAATGGATTAACCGGTTTCCAATGCATTCCTATGGAAAATGGTGTTTCGCATAACGATATTTCACATAACGGTTTTTTTTTGGGAACCAATTAAAATCGTTATGCGAGGCACCACTGTACCGGTTAAGTGTAACGTCTACACTGGGGTATAGTTGCATAGGAATCTCACAAATGCCACTGTGTCCCCTTCTGCCTTTTGTACAATATCCCAGCTCTGTGTGACACAACTAGTTTTAATTTCCAGGCTAACTAGGAGTTGTATGAAGGGGCCACAACACTCTGCACACAGGAGATGTTGGGCACAATGTCTGTGGAACCGCTAAGGTATCCTGAGGCCTTGGAGGGTGGCTACCAGTCAGAGCTGACTGTACTGGGTTCAATGGGGAAATGATCTCACCTGTTTTATGAGACAGTACATAACTGACAAACTGGGAACATTATAGCTAGAGTGGGGACCCTCTAGTCCTGCAAACAAACCCAGTCCTTTACAATTATTAATGGTTTCTCAACTTTCATAAATAGTATTACTGTAAGTAAGAATGTTACGATAAAAAATAGAGGCATTTCGGTCTCACACTTTTGCCTTTGGACTTCCTCACCTTCCCTAAAAAATTATCAAGAACTAAATTTGGTCCTTGGGTTGGAAGACTTTTCCCACTCTTCTTTTAAGCTTCAATTTACTGCTCTGCCGACGGCTGTAAACCTCATGTTTTTCAAAACACCTCCTAGATGCTTGCCTGGGTATCTCAGCTCCATCAGCAGCAGTGCTGTGGCTATGTCTCTTGCAAGGAAAACATCCCACACCTGTGGACTGCTTGTGCCACAAAGCTGCTTGCTCAACATTATTCTAGATCTATTAATTTTGCTTAAGCGGTACAGTGTGCTGTAAGGACAACAAGAAAACCAACGCATGTTATCCTGTAAAGCGCTGAGTTTTTGCCTTTGGAGAGATTTCCAAAGCATGCACATGCGCGCCACACAGAGAATTCAACCTATAACACCTCAATGCCACAAACTTGGGAAACATAATTTGTATCCTATAATAAGTTTCTGATAAATACCAATCCATAGAGAATGTATGAGCATATAAATTGGGTGTGCAAAAATTTGGAAGCCCTGATTCATTTGGGAAACCTCAATTAATAACCCAAGATCTCTACCTGAGTCTTGGTTAATCTGAGCTTTCTTTCTTTTCCAAACGGGATCACAAATGAATTTCTAACTGAGCCAAAGGTGAGAATGACTTTACTTCTATACTCAAAAATCTCTCTCATGACTCATTGGAGATTCCCAGGTATGAGGTGTGAAGAGCATATCACAGGAGGTGGGAACATGAATGAACTTTTTTTTTTTTTAACAAAAATGGATTTTATGCCAGGACTTTAGTAGTTGTTTCCTCCTTCCTTTTGGCTTGTCTTTCCTAGTTAGCCAGTTATCAACCCTAGTCACAAACCTCTCTTTGGCTGTTTCCCGTAGTATCTCTGTAGGTTGTGCTGATGTTCTATACTTTGAGAAATGAAACAATTTCAAAACGTGCATCACTCTTTGCCTTGAGCATAGCCGCACTCATTTGGCAATGTCCATGTAAAGCAGAAGGGGACAGGGAAGAATGGACCCAAAGAAGTCATTCATTTTTGTAACTGTAAGGGGGTAAAAAAAAAGTTGATAATCCAATTTTCCCAACTGTTTCAAACTCTTCCTTACTTGGGTTTGACATAAGGCATGATAGACACTGGATCTGTTTGGACCTGAGCATCCGACATCCGCTTGGGGCTCTGTTGAAGGAAGAAAAAAAAAAGAAAATCAGAGGTTTGTTTATTTGCCTTCTATGCTTTACTCCTGTGACCTCAAGACTGTACTATATCTTCACAGCAACCAGAGAAGTGGGGGCGGGGGGAGTGACCCAAGGTTACTCACTGAGTTACAGCACTCACTGGGGACTAGAACACACAACTCTCAGATTCCAAGTATAACAGATGCAGCTGAAGTTGCATTAGAAAATGACTGTGTGGGAGCATTTTAACCTTCATATTTCATACTGGTTCACTTCATGCTGGGCCAATGATGTGCTTCATCATTATAGTAAATAAACAAGAATGGTGAGTTCAAAAAAAGTATGCTTGGTAGCTTAATTATGCATATTTTGTTCTGGTCTTACTGTTTATGAGGAACAGCAAAGACCTGGAAGCCTCACACCAGAAACAGAAATATTACTCAGCCCTTCCCTTACTCTGACTTTATACTTGACAGCTTAGTTTGGTGCGGAATATGGACTACAAACTTGCGTTTATAAGTAAAAAGTGAGTTTCTAAACCCATATACTACAGTGTCATATATTACACTTCTTCTGTGCTTGCACTGCATGACAAAATAGCATTTAAAAACTTTTGCCACAACACACTGATTGCCTTGAGACCAGCTACAAGCCTACTGGATATATCTGTGTTTACCCAAAGATAACTTGGTTGAATATTCCTTCTGAAAAGCTTGGTACGTTACAGGACTTTCGGTGCTGGCAGGCAGGAAGATATAAGACACACCTTCTACAGTTCTAAACATATAACCATTTTTTACCTGACTTATGAATATTGTTTAACATTCTACAGTAATCTTACCCTGTAAAGAAGGTTAGAAGAAAAGTTATCATTGATTCCCAAGAAGTTCTAAGAGGTGCTGTTTCCCCCTCAGCTTTCTGTTTTGGTTTTCTCTATGGCAGGGAATTGCATATGAAGGAAAAGTGTCTCTAGGACAGACATTATTCTTGTTGCTAATACCTTTACAATTTAGAAATAGGCCCTGCCCAAAGGCTCACAATCTACAGGACAAGACATGAAGGAGAATGGAAGACATGCAAAGGGAAATCAAGAGTGGAACAGAAGTTATTATAAAACATGCAGTCATGATACATGCAGTCAAATGCACGGCCAAAGAGACATTTCACACTGATTTTCCTCAAAGAGAAGTAAGGTGTTTTTGAAGCAGTAATAAAAAAACAAAACAAAACACTTCACTATTCTTGGATGCAGTTAAAAAGGGCAACCTTACACCATATTGTTTTCCAGACACAAGTACTCTGTTGCTTTAGCAGCTACTAAGAAACAAATGTGTCCCAGTCTGGTTTGACCAGAATTATTATTATTATTATTATTATTATTATTATTATTATTATTATTATTATTATTATTATTATTATTATTATTATTATTATTATTATTATTATTATTATTATTATTATTATTATACACAGCCCACCAAATATTGGCTGGATTGAGTTCCTTGAATATTGGATCATTCATCGGTATTTTTAAAAAATATGTGCTGTTCCATGAGTAATTGCTGCATCATACTCTAGGTGTAAATACATCTAATTTACACCTAGAGTACAAAGATGATTTTGTAGATCTTTTGGTATTGCACCTAAAGCACCAATTATAACCTGATCAATTTTAGAGTTTTTCGTTTGTTTGTTTTTTGTTTATAGCTCAATCTCAATCTGTAAGTTTTTATACTGTATTTGATTTTTGTTTTCAAATTCCTTCTATTCAAATCTAACATTCCCATGTATAGCCACATCTACTATCCTGTTCTGCTTCCTTTCAACCATTATATAATCAGGTGTGTTATGAGTCAGATGTTTATTAGTTTGAATCCGGAAGTCCCATAGTATTTTGACTTTTTAAATTTTCAACAACATTTTCAGTTTTGTGGTTTCACCAGTTTATGGTTGTTGTTGTTTTCCACTTTATAGTCATTTGATTTTCTATAATTGACATTAACCCCCTACCTCTGTTGTACATTAACCAGAGCACTGATACACTAGACGGGTGGTATAAAAATCAGATAGATAGATAGATAGATAGATAGATAGATAGATAGATAGATAGATAGATAGATAGATAGATAGATAGATAGATAGATAGATAGATAGATAGATAGATAGATAGATAGATAGATAGATAGATTCATGCAATTTTATACCAATAGCTATTTCAGTTATTGGAAGATATGTCAGCTGATTTTTTTTTAGTGAATGTTAATATTTTGGCTTTAACACATAGGGGAAAAACAACCACACTCAATAGATTTATCAGTACCTCTTGACTATAAACTGTATAGATAGTGCCCCTGTTTGGTCCCAGATCTTTGTACTTGATTTGAATGGGGCCAGGTTCATCTATGTACTACTGATGCACCGTTTCTAGCAACATATTGATTAGAATGGATGATGGTCCTTAACCATATCAGTGCATCTTCATGACAGCAATTTGGTTTCATTTTAACTGCCATTGCACCATCCCACAGTATCTTGGTATGTGCAGTTTGAGGAGGGACTCTGCATTCTCTGATGTAGTTCCAGTGGCGGCACTAAACCCTACCTGAAAATACTAAGCACCTCAACTGAACCCACGGGATTCTAAGGGATAGAGCCATTCCAGTTCCCAAGCTCTGAGAATGACTAAAGAAAGAGGAACGGTAACGTACAAGGCCCTTAAAAAACCCTCCGAATGACTGTCGCTTCTCTAGTCTCTTGGGTATGTTCTCCTTGGCAGCATCCCCCCCATTCTGAAGGGAGGCAGTTGTGGCTGTTTCTTGCTCCCCAGGATCCTGTTGCTCTTCTTTGGCCTCCTGTGGGTTTCCTTCCTGCTTGTCCAGCGTCTCTGTCGAGCTCCTTTGACTGCTGTCGCCTGCAGCGTTTCTGTTCTCGGTCAAGGACCTGTCTGTGAAGTCCAGTGTCTAAAGCAGTTTCAAACAGTGGTTATTTTGCTGTTGTGGCTTAAAATATGACATGCATTTGAATTGGCAGGAGTCTCCCCCATCGTGCCCCCTTCTCCACACCAAGTGGTGGTGGGGAAAAATTAGCCACCTGGTAGGCTGAACGCAGTCCAGTCCTGTGCAAACCCACTGGGTAATAAAGTCATTGTCAAGTTCATTTCTCAGTAAGCATGCAAAAGGGTGGCCTGTGTAGCATAGGAAGATGTCGTTTCATCTGCCTTCCTCACACCTATGTACAGTGATGCCTCGTTTAACGGCTGCCTCGCTTAACGAGGAAATTGCTGTACGATTAGGTTTTTGCAATCGCTTTTGCAATCACAAAACAATGGTTTAAATGGGGTTTTTCTGCTTTGCGATGATCAGTTCCGTGCTTCGGGAACCGATTTTCACTTTACGACGATCAGCAAACTGCCAATTGTTGGGTTTCAAAATGGCCACTGGCTGAAGAAAATGGCTCCCCGCTGTTTTTAGGATGGATTTCTCGCTATACAGGGAGCAGAAAATGGCCGTCTTATGGAGGATCTTCGCTGGATGAGCAGGTATTCAGCCCATTGGAACGCATTGAATAGTTTTCAATGCGTTTCAATGTTTTTTTAATTTCGTTTGACGATGTTTTCACTCTACAGCGATTTCGCTGGAACGAATTAACGTCGTCAAGCGAGGCACCACTGTATAGTTATTTTGACAGTTACAGGATTACATGAGGGCTTTCAAGTTAAGTGAGATATTTAAGGAGTTGGTTTCCCAGTTCCACTCCTGGAGTGAACTTCCACGGCCAAGTGGGGATCCGAACCCTGTTCTCCAGAGTTCTAGTCCATCACTCAGTCACCACACCACACTGGGAATCCCATCGGCAAAGGATGGGATTATGAACACAATATTATACTCTGGTTGAAACTAAGCTGTAAGCCACAACTAGAGTAGGCCCATTAAATCTGTAGGAATCTGGTTAGTGAACATCTACGTAAGCTCACTGATTCAGTGGGCCTACTCTAGTTGCAACTTACTATTAGGTTTCAGCCACTGAGTTATATAAAAAAATAAGCTTTCATCCAAGCTGATTATTTTGAGAAGTGATGTCTGGAGCAAAATTTCAATTCAAAATTTCAACCTCCGTGGTGCTTAAGCTGATTACTATCCAGCTAACAGGACCCACTGGAGGTAGGCACAGGATGTGGCATCTAGTCTGCTGACTTGCAATGTTAAAAGCAGAGCTTCCATAAACATCTGTACTAGTTGCAGAGCCCATGAACACATAAGCCGTCTGATCTAAGCTGCTAAGAAAAATATTTACTGTGTAGGCTAGCATCACTTTTTTCTTTCTCTTTTCTTTTCTTTCTTCCTGCCTGTCTGCTTGATTTATTTAAAATATGGATGCACCGCCCCAGTCTTGATCAGGATGACTGCATGCAGGTGATAACGGTATTAAATCTGCCCCTGATGTCCGTCTGCCCTCCAGAAATGAGAAGGAACTAAACTTTGGCATCAATAAGGATGACATTGACAACTTTAGTGACAAACAGAGATAGGCACAAAGTGAACCACAAAGCAAATAAAATCCATGAATTGGGCCATTGCGTAGTTCATTTTGGGGTGCTTCAGAGAAACATGCCTGCCCAGAATGAAATGAAATGCTAAACTATTATTGGCATCGGTGATTCGTGCATTTTGGGACTTCCCGGAACTGCTAAAGAGCTCTTTCCTGGGGGGACTTGTTTTTTTGGGAGGATAACTTGGACATCCCAAATACAATATTTGCCAAATTTGGGGAGTGTGAGGAGGAGAGTGAGCTGAAGACTCAGCTTGAGTTTGATGTCTCTAACTTGCTCCCTGGTCCAGGAAATCCCAAATTTCGTGAACCACAAAACAGTTCAATTTCATCAGAAAATTTGTGGGTTGTGGTTCATTAATAGTGATGAACCAGAAACCATCACGAACCACCATTTTCCCAGTTTGTGCCCATCTCTAGTGACAAATTCTGTTATGGATTGAAAAGACCCTTTCTTGAAATCACAAAGAGTTGCTTCCAGCCAGTGTAGGTAATACTGAGCTAGAAGGAACAATGACTCAGTATAAGGCAGCTTGCTAGGCTGAAACACATCCCATGACCTTCATTGTGTGTGATAACATTCTGCCCCAAAGCCAGGAAGTAGCCATCTGGGCACAGGCCTAGACAAAAAGGGTTTTTAAAATATGCATGCAATGCAACAACAGCATAGAAACAAAGCAGTAACAATGTCCTTATCACAAGCCATGAAGATGTGAAATGAGGGAAGAGAGAAAGAAAATGTATGGAAGATTAAGATAATCACCAAGCTACAGAAAGGAAAGGTTATAAGAGCACATTTATAACAATAATTTATTAGAAAAGTGACAACATGTAATTTGTTCAAAGTTAAGTCTAAACCAGTGACATTTCTCCACAGAACTGCATTTGCAGGAAACTTGACTATTATTAATATAATTATTATTTTACAAAGCAACAGTGATTACAAAGCTCTTTACTTTAACAAAGGAAGGAGAAAAGAACAGACTAGAGACAAGACTTGAGATTCAGAAGGATTTTCAAATAAACTCTAAGAAATCAAACCTAAATGGCACTGTTAGTGTTATTATAGTTCCAGACTGGAAAGATCAATGAGTTAATATTCCTTCCCATCCCCAGCCAGCCATCATGGTAGATTTGGGACATGATGCCCAAGTGAAACATCTGGAAGCAAATGCATTTTTAAAATAACTGTAGAAGAATGATGGGTTTTGTTGCATTAAAAAGTTTTTACATTTAATTTGCTTGGGCATCTTAAGCTGTTGTGTATTAACTCTTCTTTCATGATGTTTAGAGGCAAAATGATGAGATTCTGGAGACAAAGCAGTGCATTAATTAAAACTAGGGATGGGCATGAATCTCAGTTCGGAAGTTCGTGCTGGTTTGGAACTATGGCACCATACTCGCCACACGTTCGCTTTCCCCACCTCTGGCTGGATCCCCCACTCAGCAGCTGGCACACACCCCTCTCCTCCTCCTCCTCCTCTTTGATTTTTCTGCCTCCCCAGCAGGAACATGGATTTCTCTGCCCCACGTCCTTGGCTGGTCACTCATTCAGACAAAGAGGCAGGATAGGCAAGCTCTTACTCCTGCTGGGGATTGGCTGAACTGTCAATCCCCCTGCTGGGGATTGGCTGAACAGGAGGAAGACAGAAGTACTCTCTGACTAGTGAGTGGAGCATCCGTCGGGGAGGAGAGGGAAGCAAATGTGCAGCAAATGTGCTGCCATGCATATGAACTGGCATGAAACTCCAAACGGAGGTTCGTGCCCATCTTTAATTAAAACTACGGCTGCTGGAAGGGACGTGGTGGCGCTGCGGGCTAAACCGCAGAAGCCTGTGCTGCAGGGTCAGAAGACCAAGCAGTCGTAAGATCGAATCCACGCGACGGAGTGAGTGCCCGTCACTTGTCCCAGCTCCCGCCAACCTAGCGGTTCGAAAGCATGCAAATGCAAGTAGATAAATAGGGACCACTTCGGTGGGAAGGTAACAGCGTTCCATGTCTAAGTCGCACTGGCCATGTGACCACGGAAGATTGTCTTCAGACAAACGCTGGCTCTATGGCTTGGAAACGGGGATGAGCACCGCCCCCTAGAGTCGAACACGACTGGACAAAAATTGTCAAGGGGAACCTTTACCTTTACCTTTACCTTACGGCTGCTGGAAGTTCTTTCACAGAATAATAGAATCACAGAATAATGGAGATGGAAAGGGCTTATAAGACCATAGAGTCCAACCCCCTGCTCCGTATAGGCATTCAAATCAAAGTATACTGCTATGTTGTATCTTAAGGCTAGCACACAAGTAATCACTTGGTCAATGCACAGACTCTGATGAAGAAATTTAGGAGCGGGCACTTTATCTTAGTGACTGATCACATTCTGTTTTGAAAAAGAAACCCCACAGGCCTAAATCTCTCTGTGAGAGAAGGGCCTAAAATAGCAAGCTGCCTCTTGGAAGTCGTGACTCCCACACAAGCACATTTAAAGAATATGTAAAGTTTGCCCAAATCCTGAAATTTGCCTAAATCACACTGGAGTAAGGGGGACTGAATCAATGGGGATTTGGGGAGTCTCAGTTTCTCTCAAATACATTTATACCAAATCATAACTGAGGGCTACATGCAACAACTCTCTCTTCATGGCTGATTGGGGCTAATATATTTCAGGCTGACATAAAGGGAAAGAACTTCAGGCCTCATCCACCAACACTGCTAAAAACTGGCAGTAAGTTGGAATGCTGAAATTCAGTAGCAACTGAAGGGGAATCTTGCTTAAACTCAGCATTTTGGCACACTGGAGAAAGTATTGAAAGGGAAAGATTCATGTCCTTGTGTTTCATGTATCCTGTAACCATAAAAAACCACAAGAGACATGACAGGGTGGTTGGTTAGATATAGGCAACAGAATCCTTTTGCAGCCAGCCGTGCAATTTCCCCAGCAGTTGCTCCTTTGCTGTATAATGGGCATCTTCCTTTAATTTTCTGGGGGCTGCAAAAAACAAGCTGTGTGATGTCAAGTAAAGTTTGTCCAGCAGCTGAGCGGAAAAAGTACATTCAAGATGCCAACTTATTCCTGAATCAGCTTGAATACCTGCAGATTCTTTTACATGAAAAATTAAAAATAATATAATCAGATAATCTCTTTGAGGTTATATATATAGCCATGTTGAAAAGCCAAAGAAAAAGGCATGTTTAATACGGATAGCCATGAGACTGGGGAATGCAAAATGAAAGCCATAAATAACAAGTTGTATTAATCGTTCCGTTTCTAATGCTTGATCCAGCCCTGACAATTTGTCACAATTCTGATGCTTCTTGAGAAAGGAAAACCGTATTAAGAAGATTGTGTTTTCCCAATCAAGTCTACATACAGCAGCTCCAAAGCTTTGGCAGCCACAGAACGTAAGATTTTTTGTGAACTTGAGAGATGATTCAGAGATGATATCCTTGCATTCACTGAAATGCCATAAATCTTTACATATACTGCATTTTAGTGACGACCAGAAAAATTAGGAGAACACAATTAAAGCAGTTCGCCCCAACAAAGGACAACTGAACTGTCTTTGGAAAATTTAGCAGTTATATATGCCTCTATTGATGTTCAGTGACCTTTGACCTTTTTTTCAGGGCCCTGTACCATTTCTATCATGAGGTTAAATGGAGTTGATTTGGAATCCTTTTGCTTAGTAACTATGAACCATTGCAGAGTTCACGTTTTAAGGCCTTATGTCAGCTTAAGTCTTCCCTGAAGGGCTAATGCAAATGGACAACTGGCTGAATGAGATCATAATAACTAGTAAGAGCGATATTAGCAGGAAATACTAATGAGAGAAATAGGGCCAAGCGAGCTGATAAGGAAGTTAGCACATCATTACAAGTGAAGTTGTGTTTAAAGACACCAGTTTTATCCTTGCATGAGCTTTCCTCATCTCTTCAGTTTGCAAACTACAGTAGCTGGCTTTTGCTTGGAGAGTCATCTCTGGTAGCTTAGCACAGAATTTATTTGCAAGTCTGATTGCTCAGCCATGGGATTTTGAAGAACCTCATGCCTGAAAGGAAACCATTGCCATAACAGGAAAATATGCCTTTCTCTTAACGTTAAATCTGACCCCTGGTTGAGAGTTAGTGTGGTGCATTGTTTACTGCTGCATAAAGATTTGGGAGATCAGGATTCATGTCCTCGCTGGATCATGAAGCTGGGTGACTTCGTGCTAATCATTGTATTTTTCAATACTTGACACCAAACATAAATAAAACAGGTCTCTTCTGTTTACTCAGAACTAATATTTTATGTTGCTGCAGTTATTGCCAGCTCTTTTTTGAAAGTACTTAATGTGGACAGTATCCTGTTGCATAGCTATGCCAGCACAATGTGAGTGATGTCACCAAAAGTGGCAGATAAAAGAGTTCTATTGGGAGGATTGTAACTTCCTATTATGGAGCATGCATTGCCTACACCCCAAAATAACAACACAAACTCTTTACATTAGCAGCAATCTGCTGCTGCCAGTGACATCACTCCTGTTGTACTGACAAAACTACACAAGAGGATATTGGCAAGCATATTGCTATCTGGCTCCAAAGCAGGCCCGTTTTCATCAAAACAGCTAACAGGATCAAGCAATAGGACAGTACCTTGTGCCTTATACTGGATAATAAGGAGAAACTACTTCCCACAAATGATAACACGTTTCCTGTCTTCGGATCACCATCTTAAACATTACAGATAGTAATGCTAAAAGTAGTTGTTCCAGAATATGAGTGCAGTGAAACAATTTATTTTATTTGTGATTATGAATATAGCAGTACTTGTAATGTTCATTGTACAAAAAGAGCTAAGTGCCATAGTGTTTGCTGAACAAGCAAGTCACTGTGTTGGCATTATCAGCAGACCAGAAAAAAATACAGGGAAATACTCTGGTTCTCTCCAGCAGGCAGTTCTTATCTCCACTTTGCAAATATTTACATAAATACAAAATGCAAACCGAAGAATACTTGCCTTGCCACTAAATTTATAAGAGTAGGGCAGAAAACATGAAAAAAAAATCCTATAAAAACCTAAAAGTGCTTAAAATTAAAATTAAGTTTTAAAGGCAACTGGGAAAATTACATATCATATTTGTAACTACTTGTTATGCCACTTTTGCTGCAATATTATGACTGTTTTTTTACATTACTCATTACTCCAAACAGCTAGTTACATGCAACTACATTAATTGTAACTAGTTCCTTCCATACTCTGTAAGTATTTGCTTCCAAAGGTGAATACAATTTGTTTAAACCTAACAGTGCCACTGCAGACTTTATTAGGAAAGAAAGAGAGGGTGAAGAAGTACAATAGGTTGAACAGAACATGCTGTGTCTTGAATCAGTGTAGCATGAACCATTGTAACACCAAGCCAAGGAGAAACTCCAGCACTGAACCCGTCACCAAGGGAAGCCTGAATGATCTGTACACTTACTTGGTGATCAGGTGTTTGCCCATTTACCTCCTCTGAAGGAGCTGCCCTTCCATCATTTCTGACTGACTAAAACAACAAAGGATTATACACATTTCTCCCATTTTCTTGTGTTGAGTGTGGATGGCCTTCATAAGTGATGCTGCCTAGGCCACATTGTCTTTCCTGTTCTTGAACTTGTGAACACAGTGAAGAAAACAGATCTCTTTAAATCTCAATGATGGCAACTCTCCCCAATAATGACATAATGGTAAATCTGGAAGAGCAAGTGCTCATCAGCAGAGTCCCCAGAGCCACCCCCAACCTCCAGGAATCCAAAAATGTCAACAACTAGACTGGTTCACAGCAATGAATGAGGAGTGAATATTTTGTAAAGCTAACAGATTTTAATTGCACATTCAAAACAAAACCACTCTCAGATACTTTACATTACAACGAGGATGACTTGCAATGGTATAATGTTTCTTGGAAAACCCATTTCATCCTCAACTGCTGACAGGATCACCTTGGACATGGATATTGTTATACTCCATGCAAATCAGAAAGTTCCAAGGCTTTGACCCTGAAAACTTTGGCTGTACTTCCACCAAGTTAGGGAACTTCTGAACAAGTCCCTCTGTAGAGATGGGTGTAGTGCAGCTCTTGTGTCATATGGTTGTGCCGCCTGAATTTCCAACAGACTCCCCTGCCCCCAAGGTGGCTTGCAGCAAAACAAAAACAAACAAACCCCAAATTTCAGGAACTAATTCCTGAAATTTTAACATCTTAAAGTGTTAACACCATAAATTACCAACTTTTCAAAGTCAGAATTGAACTTCTTGTCAATTGAACTTCTTGAACACCTGCCACAATTTTTTTTTGTATTTTCAAAAGTCAATTCAGCTTCCCAAGAATCTAGGGCAGCCGTTCTCAACCTTTTTTTTTTTTTGCCACGGCCATAAATACATTGTGGAAGAAATATAGGCTGAATCAGGGTTGCATAAGTCACATAATGAACATTATAAGGTGGTATGTGAAGAATTGTTTCCAGTCTGTGGCCCTCTTCAAATGTGCCAAGCCCCCCCAAGGGACACCCATTGAGAATGGTTGATCTAGGGGACAAAAAGTTGAACCCTCCCTAGAATGTTCAAAATTCACCACCTTTGCATTAGGACAAACTTGGGAAAACAATACTTTTTCCCCTTCCACCAATGATTACAAGGCAGTTTGCAGTAAAGAGAAAGGGGGGGCAGTTATGGACAAGGTTTGTGGTTCAACTAGGATTCACAATTATTGAATTTTTTGGGGGGGGGAGTGCAATTACTTCCTCAATTCCTCAGGCATACCTCTTAAATTCCCAGCGAAGGTACAGTGGTGCCTCGCTTTACGATTGCCCTGCATTACGATGAATCTGCTTTACAACTATCTTTTTGCAATCGCAATTGTGATTGCAAAATGATGGTCTAAATGGTGAGATTTCGCTTTGCGATGATCAGTTCCCTGCTTCGGGAACCGATTCTTCGCAAAACGATGATTTTTCAACAGCTGTTTGGCGGTTTCAAAATGGCTGCCGGGTAAATAAAATGGCTCCCTGCTGTGTTTAGGGATGGATTCCTCGCTATACAGGCAGCGAAAATGGCCGCCGTATGGATGATCTTCACTGGACGGTGAGTTTTAAGCCCATTGGAACACATTGAAAGGTTTTCAATGCGTTTCAATGGGCTTTTTACTTTTGCTTTGGTGGTTTTCCTGGAACGGATTATCGCCGTTAAGCGAGGCACCACTGTAATAAGTTTGGGCAAATCCTGGAGTCTCTGATTGGTTGTGTGGGGTGAAAGTTAACCAACATTTGAAGAAAATTCATAGCTTGGTGGTGTCTCCTTAAGGCATTACATATGGATTCAACACATGATCATGTAAAACCATAGAATCATAACGTTGAAAGGGGCCTATAAAGCCATCGAGTTCAACCCCATGCTCAATGTAGGAATACAAATCAAATAATATCTGCCACGTGGTTGTCTACATTTCTCTTAATGCCTCTAGCGTTGGAGCACCTTTTGAGGTAATTGGTTCCATTGCTGTACTGCCCTAACAGTTAGGAAGTTTTTCCTGATATTCAACAGGAATCTGGCTTCCTGTAACTTGAGGCCATTGTTGCGTGCCCTCCACTCTGGAACAATCAAGAACAGATCCGGCCCCTCCTCTTTATGACAGCCTTTCAAGTGGTCATTTTGACCAGATAGGCGGGGTACAAATAGAATAAATAAATAAACAAATAAATATTTGAAAAGTGCTATCATATCTCCAGTCTTCTTTTCTCAAGGCTAAACATGCCCAGTTCTTGCAATCTTTCCTCATAAGGCTTGGTTTCCAGCCCCCTGATCATCCTTGTTGCCCTCCTCTGAACTTATTCCAATTTGTCAGGATCCTTCTTGAAGTGTTGTGTCCAGAACTGGACACATTACTCAAGGTGAGGCCTAACCAGTGCCAAATAGAGGGAAACACAACATGTCTGAAGAGTTGAGGTTCATGTTTGTCTGGAATCCTGGAAGACTGGGATTCTTGCTTAGATGGAAAGCCTCCACAGCATAAATGAAAATAAAAGAGTTGTTTCACTTCCAAGAGGAACCAATTTATTTCATGTGAGCATTCATGGATCACGCAATCTACTTCCTCAGACACAACCTGATGTGTCTGAGAGGCATCTGAGAAAGCAGTCTGTGATCTTTAAAAGCTCAACTGAAATAAATCAGTTTGTCTTGAAAGTAGCAGAACCCCTTTTCAAATTTTTTGCTACACATTCTGAAACAGACTAACACGGATGCCAGGTTGGTATCCATGTAAGAAGGAAATTTCTGTCTTCAAACTCATTGCTTTCCACAGGAGAAAATATAATAGTTGGAAGCCTTTAATTAACTTTCTGAGTAATTTTAAATGCTCCAAAAGTGCAGATCCAGCAAGAAAGTGGATTCATAAGGATTGTTTCTTAGCATCTGAGAGACTTTATGAGGGGAAGTGAGGTTGAACGATGTGGTTTCTTGCTGGGTAACGCCTTTTTCAGGCCAGCTATAACTAACCAGGGCAGAACCTTTGCTTTATTTGCACAAGCCCTTAGTCAGTGGCCACCATGGGGGAATATGCCTATTTTGAAAATTCCTGGATTGTAATTTTACTGTATATCTCTTCCACACAATTTTTTAAAAAATCTTTCTTACCAATTTGAAGAATTTCCTCAGATTTGTTTTGGAAGGCTTCTCATCTTTAGATTTTGTTTCTGCTGTTTCCTGGTTTCCGGTTGCATCTTTAGCTGGTACCTCAGGCGAGGCTTCAATTCTCTCTGTGTTTATCACCTCTATGTCATCTGTTGGAGTCTGCAGGTTATTCGTAACAAGTGTTAACAAACTAGACTTTTAGACTTTCTGATAGAGGCCCTGGCATGCAGTCACTTGCTGTACATTTTATTTATTTATTTAAAATATTTTTAGCCCACCCAAGGACCCAAGGTGGCTTACATCGCCAAAGGATAGTATTTAAAGCTAAAAACAAGAAGTATACAAATACTAAAAAGGATCAAACAAATACCACTCCAAGGAATGGTAAACAAAAGCAATACCAAAGCCAAACTCAAAGCAGTAAGCCACAGCAAGCCATTAAAAATACCCACTTAGGCAGCCAGTCACTATTTAAACCCAGCTGTTTAAGGAGGAAGACTCTGCAACTATGAAAATATAGCATGTTACCGAAAAGATCAAGTTAGAACTGTTTCCCTGACATACTACATGTCTATATGAAAGGAAGAATCCCACCCCCTTCTAGTCAAGGAAAATCATGCCATTCCTGTGTGTCTCTACAACCAGCTTAACTGGTTTTGACTGTTCTGCACTGGCTTGCTAGTACTGGATTTGTACAACATGACACATACTCGAAAGAGCTTAAGAAATGATGCTTAATAAAATGCCAAGGTGACAGCCTATTACACTCCCTTTTACTGCTTTTAAAAAATAGTGCTTTAAGATTTTGTTTTAACTTCCTGTGTTTTAGTGTTTGAATTGTTTTAAAGGATTTTAAGATCTTGACATGCTTTTTTCTTCGGTTCTGTAATTCGCCCTGAGATCTGGTGCTACAGAACAGGCTACATATGTTTTAAACAATAAATAGATGAATAAAGAACTCATAAGATTAGAATCAAGATAAACCAAATTTTATAATAAATGTTGGGTTGCTGCCAAAATTAACAAGTTCTCATTCCCCTTTGCGATAGGTTGTAAAATTGACCAGTGTTGACATTTGTCTAGCATCTCATCTAAATATAAGAAGCAGTGATATTAGGATTACAATCCTAGAATGCCATGACAGACATGGACATATTGGTAGTGAGATTCTGGGAGGCGCCATTCAAAAAAGTAATTTTTTTTATCCAGCCAGTGTACATTATAAGTGCGGGGGGAGCCGCCAGCAAAACTCATAATACTATCATGCCAAGCCATGAGAAAATGGTTACCTAAGATAGAAAAATCAACCTACAGTATCTTTAAATTTTCTTTCTAACATATTTTTCTACCCTTAAATTCAAGAATAAATAATCCTGAGGGTTTTTTTTCCTATGATCTTGATAGCAGTAGTAGAAACTTTATTAGATTTCCTGTCAAGATTTTTAGTCAGAATAAGTAATTATATAAGTCATGAATCCATTAAAAAACCAACAACCTTAAAAAGAACTAGCACCATTATTCATCGTAGTAAAAATGTTTTCACCCTGCTGTTTTTTTAAAAAAACAGTTATTATTATTCTTAGATATAAAATGCAATACAATAATGGCCCTGTAATAAAACATTAGTTAACAGAAACATGGAAAGACCTAGCATAAACAAAGATAATACATAATATTTAACTATAGCAACTAAAGAAAACATAGCATAATCATTAAAATCTAAAGCCTTGTTTGTGGAAAGTCTTTTCTTAATTTTAAAATAATAACTCTGCATGCTGTGCAGTTCTGAAATTGAACACCTCCAAATTTAAATTTTATGAGCATATCTCTAATGGCATTTTGCCATGACAATCGCTGCAGTAGCTGTTTTAGCAGTTATGTGTCTTCCCTGGCTCATGATGATTGATTAGTTCCCCCACTGCAACCCAGACATGCAGCCCCTACTTAATTTAGCTGCAGGAGTTGGTGCTGTGTCTCAGAGCACAGTTTATCCTCATTCATAAGACTGTAACTGTCTCTCAGGATCTTTGGGGTGTTTTTATCCCCTTCCCTTTGTGAAATGGTATTGTGAGGCGTCACATTACAGCCACTGCTGCTACAGCTGTAGCCCAAATGCCTTTTGTCTTTCATGCTATGTTGATGCAAGGGATATCTTTTCACTTGTGATAACAGTTGTATCCTGAGGAGAAATTCCAGACATCTTTGTGTTCCAGCAAATGGGGCATATTCAATCACCCAAGAAAACTACTGGGCAATTTTATGGTTTTTCCTAAGCCATAACCATTAAGGCTGTGCTTGAGTCTTCTAATTCACTTCAGAGGCTAATCTGGGGCTTCAGAATGGATCCTCCTGATTCAGTCCAGAGCAATTCATGCCTCATGCAATTTGATTTGTTACCTGGATCTGAGTCAATTTGCAAAATGGGAATGACAGCCTCCTATTGATTTGCATTCAAAATCCAATGATATGACACTTTTTCTTCCTGTTGATATACATGAAATTTGGAGGCATCACTGAACTTAGAGCAAGGGAGTAAATCTGCCAGATGTCAGACATGTCTTTGCATACTAGGCACCTTTAAACTTTGCTTTAAAAGATAAGGCAGATGCAGTTTGTACCTCATCTGATTTGATTTGTGCTTAGCAAACGACTTAATTTGTAAATTTGCCTTGGTTCCAGAATAGAGGTGGGAACGAAGTGAAAAACAAACCAGAATGTTTATGGAAAAGTACTGGTTTGTTGGTTTAGCGTGCTTTGGCTTTGTCAAAACCAATGAAAAACCTGACCCGAGCTACAAGCATTGCTACTTCACAAACTTTCTGGTTCATCCCCTCGCCCTCGCAACCCACCCCTTCATCCTTCCCACTGTCCCCATTGCCTCTCTGTTTGGTCCTGTTGGATTCTCCTCTTCATCCTCCACTGCCGCCACCATATTGAGAGACAGTGACCAGGATTCCCTTCTGGCAACCAGGCTGTCTGCCTCTCAGTATGACAATGGTGGCAGAAGAGGAAGAGGAGGAGGAGGCAGCAGGACCAGGTAGGGAGACAACAGGGGCAGTGTGAAGGGGGTAGAGGCAGGCTGTGGGGGGGATTAGTTTTCCCTCCTCCAGGCATGATTTTTTTAAAAAAAGAAACCAGTTTATTTTTTAAAAAATTGCAGATGGTTTGTGGTTCATGGTTTGTGGCTATGAACCACCGTGAACCACCATTTTTGTGGATTATGCCCATCTCTGTTCCAGAACCAAATCTGGCCATTCCACCTCAGTTTGAATCTCAAAGAAATGTGTATGAATTTAGCCAACTCAGTTACTTATTTGGGTTTTGGCCAAAGCCTATGCTCAGACATAATAATATTAGTAAATAGTAACAGCAATTATCATCGTCATTGCCAGCATCATGATTAGAGACACATATGTATTCCCCACAGTGGAATATCCAGTGTGCTTCTGTATGTCATTTGCAGCCCTCTCCACCCCCCCTGCCCCACTGACACCCCCTTCCTATTAAAAAACAAAAAACATTCTGCCTACCAGCCGCCAATCAGGTGATCAGCGGCAGAAAGACAGTCTCCCCTCCATAGCCACCCAACACCATGGTCTACACCCCACCCCCTTCCTTTTCCTACCTTAGCCCTCCAACACCCCCTTACTTTAATCGCCGCTGCTAAGGTCTCTATCTGGCCTCCCAGCCATAACATGTAAAAAGGGAGACTGGTTGCCCTTTGCAAAGATGGCGGCTGCAGCTTCATTTAGGGTAGGGAGACTGCAGCTGCCATCTTTGCAAAGGGCAGCCTGGATTCCCTTTTCCTGCCTTAAGGGAATCCAGGATGATAGGCAGAATGGTCTTTTTTTAAAAAAAAATACTAAGGACAAATAAAAATGGGTAAATATTTGTCCCTTCGTATTAGTGGGGGTCTCTAGAACCACTGATATGTAATGATTTTATTTGTCCCAAGTTACACATGCCACGACAAGCAAGCAAGCAGCCATACCTTTTTCCGAAAGAATTTACTCAAGGGTGTGGGAGTAGAATAAGATCTCTCTTTTGTCAGCTCTTTCGGACTTTCATTGCTGACCACCACTGTTGCTGTGGCCGTTGTTGCTGCTGGCTGTTGTACTGGAGGTTCAGGGGCTTTTATGCTCTGCTTTGTTGCTGGACTTTCCTGTGGTGCAGGAATGTATATTTCTGATTTCACAGTCGCTGTGGTGGTTACTGGCTGTTCATCAATCTGCAAGGCACATGCACATGAATTTGTAGAAACAAAACAAAGCAAACCAAATGTCTCCAAGATTTTCGACATTGCCTGTGGGATAATCAGGGATGTTGGCAAGTCTTTGTCCAGGTTTTTGGTACAAAGTCCCAAGTCTAAGTCCTTATTAAAAATTACCTTTATTCCCTAGGAGAAAGGGAGGGATGGGTGGATTCTGAATAACAAGTTGAGTCTGAGTAATTGGGAAAAAACCAGGGGTTTGAAGTTACCAGAGAGAACAACTCCCAAAACTCAAGTCTTCATCCCAGGGGATAAGTTATCACCACTATAGGCAAGTTTGGTGGAGTGCAAGACAGGGCCTTCTTGGTAGCTGCTCCTAGGTTGTGGAGCATGGAAAACAAAGACAGGATCTTCTCTGAGGTCCTTCTAATGGAACAGGACAAAAAAATCCTATTATTAATGTAGGTCTTTGGAAATCAAATTAGGTAGTGGTAAAAATTTTAAATCCTTTCACCCTGCCTACTTGCTGATGTGTTATTCACTGTGTTTTGGGTTATCCTCTGTTTTAATTCAGTTGTTTTATGTTTTTAACAAATAATTAAAATTGGTCATTTGAAAATAACATATAATATTACAGAGCTGGTCTATTGCAAGCTAGTTTGAACTTTTGAGGATAAGGCAGGGCACAACATCCAAGTTAATCAGGAAGCCATGATATTGAGCTTTCCCTCCCTGCTACTTGATTTTATTGTTGGCAATTTTAAGTTCCATTGTTTGACAGAAAGGCAAGGTACACATCAAATACTTAGTTATATCTGTATTGGACTAAAGAGCCAGAGAGAGCCAGCAAGGGCTAATAGAAAAAGTGATGGATTAGTGTTCAGGGGGTGTGGATTCACATCCCTGCATGGCCATGGATACTCACTGAGAGGTGGCAATGGTAAACCATTAAATGAACATCTTGCATATCTTGAAAACGATGTTAGAGTCAACATAATTCAGAAGTGACTTGACCACACACAAAAGCACAGACAGACAGAGGCCCTGGTCACATGAGGGGAATTTTCTCTAGCTATCCCCCCCGTTAGTTTGTTGCTTCCCCCCCCCCCCCCGTCATATGACATAGAGACAAGATCAAGACATTCTCCTGGCCAGCAGTATAACTGTGGAACATTTCCCCATCGCCAGGAGGGTTTGGTTTATTTGTAACTTTGTTGTACCGGTGCATTCCTTGCCAGGATTGCCTGTGTGCATGACCTACCCTGCTTTCTTTTCAGAATCGAAGCCAGGAAGGTAGTTGCCATTACTGTGACACATACATTATTATTTTTTTTCAGTTGTGCCCAATACATCGATACGTTGGTAAAAATATGTCATCTCTGCCATTTACATTACATTAGGAGCAAATATGGCCTCCGCCATTTACATTACTGCCGAGTAATTTTTTTAAAATTCTATGTAAAGATATGTTAAAGTGTCGATATGCCAATGTCTCTCTCTCTCTCTCTCTCTCTCTCTCTCTCTCTCTCTCTCTCTTCTCTCTCTCTCTGTGTGTGTCTGTGATCGCCAGTACTGCTGTGTGGTTATCCCAAGTCTATTTTTCTGCATTTCTGCAGAAGCAGCCAGTACAACAGAGGACATTTTCCTAAACGGAACCTCCTTTGCAATCAACATTCCCTTTAATTTTCTCCCGTGTGCAAATCTGCCCCCACCCCGCATGGGGTTCTGTTGTGATTGGAATGAAAGGGGCTGGAAGCAAATGATGTGGGTGCACAGAGAAGGGGGAAAGCTGTATGGAGGGGGGGCGAATCATGTGCACTCGAGCAGTCACACACCTTAGAGAGAGCCTTGTTTCTGATATATTGATAAATATTCTTTTTAAAATGTATATATATAAATCAAGAGGCTAAATTGTGCCTTGAAGCAAGAGAGAAAATAAATTGGTACCATGGTGTAGCAGCCATAATGATTCAAATAAGAGGAATAAATAAATTGATACTGTTAAAAGTTCTTCGGATGTTTGTCCCAGGATATAAACTGTGTAACCACAATTTAGGACAACAGAGGTATGGAAAGTCTCATGTGACCAGGGCCAGAGAGTATAAATGACAGTTCATTCCTATGCTCCTCTTTACATGGTTAAAATAAGACACATTATGGGAAGGATGAAGACTGCAGCATGGAAATCTAGTTCCTGCATCACATCGTCTTCATGGGTGACACCTGAAGCAATCACAATGTGCAATCAAAAAAGGCAACACTTCCATGCTTGCTTTTCAAAAGTAATACTCACTTTGGTATTTGCTGTTTGCTGGGCATCTTTCTTTACCTAAAAAGTAGGGAAACATGCATACAAGTCATTTGAGGCATTGTCTGTATGGGACTGCTTTCAAGGATTCCATAGGGATAATCATTTTACATAGTGGTCAATACAATGACACCATTGTTAGTTGGATGGTAGACAATAAGGTTTCAACACTCCTCAGACATAGTGATATTATAGCCCAATAACAGGAGGTGGTGGATAGGAATTCAAATGTGAAGATGTCTTAGAGGTGTTAATATGAATGACGAGGCTAAAAAAGAATCAGTTGATGAGAATGTGGGTAAACTGAATTAGTAGAAGATATTCTCCTTCTCTTATTATAGTGAAACCTGGAGATCAAATTAAATTATACATTTAACACATTGTTAGAATGCAAGTCCTTAGATGCTAAAATTCATCTGTTTAGCATAACAAGATCTGTGTTTTCACTCATTTATGTCTCTTTCTGTGTGTCTTTGGAAGTCTTTTTTTTTTTTTTACTTGATCCTGGCAACAACACTAGCAGCAATTCTTTGCTAGTGATTAGTTCTGATCTCTGGTAGAAACAGTTGTGTCTCACTTCCAGCAGCCTGCGGGAAAGGAGGAAGAGGGGAAGACAGAGAAAGATGGTGGTAGAAGAAAGAGAATTTTAAAAAAGTGTTGTCCAGTTTGGGTTCTAGCCCTGCAGTGGTAGCTGCTAGCAGATGGCCTCCAAAAGACTATCACAAGAGAATACAGGCCTCAATAGAAGAACGGATGCCCACTCTGACTTTCAGGTATGATTATAGTTATCATCTTAATGGCCCTAAATAGGTAGTATAGCTACTAAGAAAATGTGTAGATTACTAACATTTAGAGGAATGTAGGATCTTTTCTTTGTTTTAGTTTCTTTAAAAACCAACATGAGATGTAGTGTATTTGTCAAAGACCAGCCTGAATGCCTTTCCAACCACTATTCCACATTCCAAGTAAGTGTACATATTATATAAGCCCCCTACTCCCAAAAATTCCATGTGGGTGTCCAAACTGAATGTTTGCACTCAAGAATTAATTTCATTTTCCATCTGTAACTCAAGGGGCTTTGTCTATATGCATTCCTCAAGCATAATGGTGCTATTCTTTCCCTCCAAACCTCCATTTATCAATAGACAAAAATGTTGATGTAAACACTACTTCATTAATACATCGATGGAGGTTATGCCTAGTATTTTATAATGACCCAATCTTAGAATCAGAACAAGTTCTAAAATATTGAATACACATTTAGTGTGTTTCTGCAGTGTTTTTTTTACCACCAGAGATTCTGCTAAGTGGACCCCTACTACCGTACAGATTGTATGTACCCCACTGTCTTCAAAGATCTGAATTCGTGTACCATCAAAGAGGGAGCAGATTTGTTCGCTTTTGCCCTACAGCACAAGGCTAGAGCCAAAGTGTGGAAATTAAAAGGCTAAACATTCACAGATAGAAGTCAGGATTCTGGTAAACCTTTGGAGACTGTCCATGATGAAGAGTACTGTTTAGTTGGGGAACAATTACCTCAGGAGATGATGGACTTTCATTTGGAGATATTTAAGCCAGTTTCATGATCACTGTATGCCAGTGATGTTGTTGTTAAGACTATTGCAATGAAAAAAAAGGTGGGATTGGACAAGACAGCCCTCAAGATTTTTTCCAACTCTAAAATGTCATCATTACAGAGTTGCTCTACTCAGTGCACAAAAACTGACAGGACTGATAGTTGAAGCTTTCTTCAACACTGATGATGGGACAATGTTTACTGAACTGAAGTCAGAAAACTAGCTTAGGGGAGAAGGAGCAAGCCACATCCAACATCGTGTCACTTCATTCCAGAATCTTCTGCGTGAGATGACTGCACCACTCTGCTGAAAGGATAAGGCCAGACCTTTATGGTTCTACAATAGTTTGGTGACAAATTGCTGCTGGATAATAAAGCAACAGCTTGAACTGCCTCTTTAAGGCTGCTAGAAAGAGACATTGTGTTTAGCTCAGGGTAGACATATTTGGGCATAGTGACCTTTTAGAAATAATCAGCCACATCAGCACCACATCTATAGCCTGCTTTCTTCCTTAAGTTCACTTGGATATAAGCAGTAGTTGCAACTGTCAGGTGGGTTAAGAGAGGAGACATGAAGGAAACGATTGGTAGCATTCCCCTGCACTCACAGTCCAGATCACAACAAACAGAGATGCTGCATCCTCCTCCCTTAGAAATGCAGTGGTGCCTCGCAAGACGAAAGTAATTCGTTCCACGAGTAGCGCTGTCTTGTGAAATTTTCGTCTTGCGAAAAGTGATTTCCCATAGGAATGCATTGAAATGCATTCCTATGGGAACCTCGCAAAACGAATGAATTATTTTCGTCTTGTGAGGCATTGGTCTTGTGAAAAAATTGTCTTGCGAAGCACAGCCGTAGAAGAAGCCATCTTGCGAAGCACCACAGCGATTGCATAAACCATTCGTCTTGTGGGGGTTTCATCCTGCGAAGTGTTAGTCTTGTGAGGCACCATTGTACTGTGAAAATGAGTGGGAATCAACGGCTGTGATTAATGGAACCATGTCAGTGCTTCATCAGAAATGCAATGCAGTAGGACCCTCATATTTGTGGGATAAGTATCTGCAGTTTCACTTATCTATGGTCTGAAACTATTAAAAATAGTAAAAGAATATCCCCAGAAATACATATATCCATGATGTAATTATCAAAATCGGCCACTAGAGGAAGCTAGAGACCATGCTATGTATAGGATTCAGTATTATCCACAGTTTTTGGCATCTGTGGTGGGTGGCTTGGAACCAATCCCCTGTGAATATGGGGGTCCTACTGTACATAAAATATGAATCTACATGCTACAGTTACAGCAGAGAAGCATCCCTTTAACTGCCATGGCTCCATTTTATGGAATCTCGAGATCAGATCTTTGCTGAGATGCTTCAGATTTTTTGCTAGAAGGGTCTAGTGTCAAAGTATCTGCCCTACATGGTTCTATCAGTTTGATATCACGTCGGCTGCCATATCTCCTTCTTATGGAATGCTGGGATTTGTAGGTTGGTAACACATTCAGAGGTTGCTCCTGAAGTCTTGGGGTAATACATCAAAGCTGTCTAGCAGGATACTTCAAATAACTCACCAAGCCACAAACTGCAGGCTTCTTTGGGATGGAGCCATGACAATTAAAGTAGTACCAAACTGATACAATGTGCACAACATTGCACAAGTTTAATGATTTATTCAGCAAATATAAGATTATCTGAGTCTGGCTATACTCAGAGCTTGGAACATGACTTGAAAGAATGAATTGCATTGCTTATTTTTTAGTTGATCAAGTGGTCATTACTGGAGCCCAAATCAGAAAGCAATTTGTTGTCTTGTATTGTTATTAACATGACACACTGCCACAAACTCTATGATTTCCTCTATTGGTCAGTTTTGATACTGCATGTTGAAATATCTTAACAAAATACAAAAGATTGTGCAAACTGATATTTCACTTGCCATTCAGCATTGATTCGAAAATATAATAAAACTAGAACTCATGTAAAAATGGCTTAAAATGTCCTTTAAAATTAACTTTTTAAAATAACTAGCAAATGTTACTTGTCCCATCGATAAAGTTACATTGTCCCTAATCAATTAGTTACATTTGAAAGTAACTTTGTTGCATCTAAATAACCAAGAAAGTAACTGGTTAAAGGTAACTCTGTTGCTTGTACCTTGTTGCTTGCATAATTTGGTCCCCCATCCCATCTAAAGAATTTGGAAGAAGACTTATGTAGAACTGAATGTGATGGAAATAATAAAAGTGTGAGCTCGGAAATCCAAAGTTCAAATACCAATATATCCACTAGATGACTTAAGTGTGTACTCAGCCTTATTGTACTCCACTTTTACTCCTCTCTTGTTCTGCGATCTGAGGAAAGAAATAATTTCTTTCTTGTTTTAAAGAATGATTCATAGCATCAGAAAAACTGCAAACTTTAAAAACGTATTAACCAAAATGCTAGGAAATGTTTTAAAACTGCTTTGTTAGATCAGGGTCTTGGTTAAAGGCAACACGGGCTTTGTTAATGAGTGGTCTTACCCAAACATAGTTGTTATGATGCGGTTAGTGGGTTCACCCACCCAGTCTGAACCCTGAATGCACAGATGTTACACAAGACGTATATTTGCAGATGCAAAAATTTTCATAGCATGTTTACCTTTTCGAATCTGGCCAATTTTGCTTTTTTTTAAAAAAAGTGGCACCATTGCAATATTGCATTCAGTATTCATTAATTTAATAACATCCATCTGTTGCCATTCAGAGTCCTCTTTTTGTTCTTTTAACTTTGCCATACCAACCTTATGCCTAAACAGTTTGCTAAATGTACTGTGTCCTAATCGGGGACTGTCTGCTTTCTTTTTCTTGGGGCTTTTCCCGGGTGAATCGGTGGCCGTCTTCTCCGCAAGCTGCCCACCATGGCCTGTTTGAGATTCCTTTGTGTGACATCATTCAAAGCTTAGTCTCTGCGGAATGCTCTGTTTTCTTTTCACTCACAATACACAGCAGCAAGAGTTACATTACATTATACTGTTGTAATGTTCACAGACATCCTGCCTCATTGAGGAAAAATCTGTATCCTGTACAGTTGTACTAGGGCTTGGTTTGTGTACAGGGCCGCAGCTAATTGTGGTTAATTGACAAGTTCTCAGGTGCATCCTGCATCTTGTCAATTAGCTGAGGAAAATTACAAAAAAACTTAAAGTGAACACCAATAAAATTCGGGCCACTGTCTTTCATAACATCTCTCTGTTTCTCCCAAAGGGTGGGGGGAATGCAACATCAGATCCACAGTTCAACAGCTTAGAACAATTTGCATTGTTATATGTACTGTTCTGTATTTAAGCATTTTATCTTCAGGAAAAATCTTTCAACACAGGCTCATCTTCTGAGTGATTTGTATATATCTTTCAGTGCATTGCAAAACATTTTCAGGATATGCTTAGTGTGTGGAACACTCATCAGTTAAGGCAGTGGTTCTTAACCTTGGGTTACTCAGGTGTTTTTGGACTGCAACTCCCAGAAGCCTTCACCACCAGCTGTGCTGGCTGGGGTTTCTGGGAGTTGCAGTTCAAAAACACCTGAGTAACCCAAGGTTAAGAACCACTGAGTTAAGGTACCGAGTCACAGCACATGCCTATATTCAGACAATCTAGGAGACACACGGCATTCTCTCAAGACCCCATGTTATGGTGGAAAGGCAATTGTGATATGTAAATTGTCTTTTAGGGAAGCTCATTTCCCATCTTCTTATTAATGACCCCTTGGTAAAGCATTTAAAGAACACCAGCATTCCATTGCAATTAAACTACTACAATTCTGTTTTATTCAAGGAGGGGAGAAAATAATTCAAAGTGATGGTCATAATTAAAGATGGGGGCTTCATATTCATATACGAATATGAAACCAGCTGGCACAGATGGCCATCTTGATTATCTCCCACCTCCCACTTACCGTGTGGTGCATGGCCAGCATCCTCTCCTGCACCCCAATCATGGCAGTAACTCAGCTGCCAGAGCCCAATCTCCCGGTTTGCCCAGCCAGTCCAGCTAAGGGGCAGGAGGACAAGTCTGCCTGCTCCGCTGCAGAGTGGCTGGGCAAGCAGGGAGGTGGGGCTATGGCAGCCAAGCTACTGCCATGATTGGGGTGCAGGAGAGGACACCATGCATTGTTGTAAGTAAGTGGTCCGGCATGGACTGGTGGTGGGAGGTAATCAAGCTGGCCACCTGTGCCAGCGGGCTTCCTAGTTGGGTACAAGTAGGAAGCCCCCAGCTTTAGTCATAATCTTTGAATCCAAATGGGTTGGAAACTGGTTATCTTAAGCCACACCATCACCTATGCAACCCTGCCTGTGCATAAAGATTTTCCTGAAGTATTCTCCTTGAGTGCTTAGACTTGTGTATACAAGGACAAGGCATTCTTTGCAGTAGCCCCAGAATTCTGGAGATCCATTTCTATTGACTTATGCTTTGCCTTTTCTCTACAAATATTCATGTGAAGCCTGAAGACTCTTCAATGTTTCCTTTAAATTAAATTTTTGCCTACTTGCCAAAGTGACACCTACATCTTGTTTCTTGGCCTTCTGCTTGTAATCATCCCCAGAAAGTGACCAAAAATTTCTCTATCTATACTTCTAGAATGTACACCAATAATTGGACTTGCACCTTGGGTTCAAATCCTGACTCAGCTATGGCTTTTCTGTTGCCTTCAGAAAAACCACCCTCTTCGGTGTTTTTCATGTAAAATGGAAAAAATTGTAGCCTACCTCGTTGAATTAATGTTTCTAGTCTACTACTACAGCTACCGCCAGAAATCAGATGAGGCCACACTGAATATCTTTCATTTCTTACATGGGGTAAAAATGGTGCAAAGATTCCAGACGTTAGGCCTTTGGAAGAGAAGATTTTGAGAAACCACCAGCAAAGACTGAAAAGACTGATGATGTTAGCCGCCTAGAGTGGTCCTGAGTTGGCTAGATAGGCGGGATATAAAATAAATAAATAAATAAATAAAATAAAATGAACACCTAATCAAACATTTCCTGAGGTACAAGTGAGCCACTGTAGATCTCTTGGCCAAATCAAAACATTATTATTATTATATTAATTTCCTTGTTTAAATACCACCACAAAATATTAGCCTAAATATCAGCTTACGTAATTTTGCTGGCCACTCATCATCATCATAGGCATCCTTCAGTCTCGAGAGACTATGGTAACATGCTCTGAATCGAGGAGTGTCCTCTCCAGAGCATGAAGCCTGGGTAAGGTAATATGGAGGATAGGCTGTTACCCAAGCAGCAGATCCCCCCTCTCCACATTGCTGAAATGGTCCAATGGAAAGGCAAGAGCCAATACAACTGGTTCCAACAATGTCGCAGGAGTTGGCAGAACGACACATGCTGCCTTCGGGACTCCAGCTCCGGATTTTGCCTCGAGGTTAACTCCTGAAGCCTTTTCCACGAGTGGATATAGCCACAAGGCAGTGGAGGTTTGAAATTGGAGTTTTCCTTCTCCTTTATTCATATGCTGGCCACTATATTTTCAAAAAAAGGTAGCCTGAGGATAACGGTCATACAACCACAGTTAACGAGCAATTGTTTGCAAGCACATCACAGTGCGCATCTGTGTAAAATTCACAGAATCAAAGAATGATGGAGTTTCCTCCATTCACCTGTTATATAGGGCACAATCCTGTACATATATGATAGTGAACATGTAGGCATTCAGATCTTTTTGTATTGCAGCTTCTATTAGCCCTGGGCATGACATCCAAAGGTGAGAAATTATGGGAACCGCAATCCAACAACATCTGAAAGCCTTAATGTTCCCCATCACTACTATTCCTGTCTACTCCCTAAGGGGAAATACCTTAAATTTAGAGGAACTCAGTAGGATTGTATTGTTAGCCTCTATGTTTGCATGAATAGCACAGAACCTAAGAGATAGGACAATTGTGAAGCAAATGAACAGCAGAAGACCTTAATGCTAAGGGCTACAATTTACACTGCAACCAAAACAATTCAGAACCAAAGTTCTCAACTCTGTCAACAAGGCTCATCCTACAGGGGAATGAATATTTCCACTTTTGACCAATCCTGCTTTCACATAAATTGCACCTGTAGGATATACATGTTTTGGAACATATCTTTGTCACAATCAAATTATACATGTGTTGGTGCAAGCTTACAAATAGAGATGGGCATGAACTGAAAAACAAATCAGGAAGTTCGTTAAAAATTGCTGGTTCGTTGGTTCAGGTCCATCATTTATAACTGAAATCATAACCCAAATCACGATTTAACAAACTCCCCCCTGCACCTTTCCCACTGCCCCCATCACCATCTGATCTGGTCCTGTTGGCTCCTCCTCTTTGTCCTCCACCTTCACTGCCATCTTGAAACACAGCAGGCCTGGCTTCAGCTGATAGGGGGCACAGGTGCAGAGACAGCAGGCCCAGTTTCTGGAAGGGAAGCTTGGCCTATCTCTCAAAATGGCAGTGCCGGAGGAGGAGAAGGAGGAAGGGAAGGAGCTGACAGGAGCAGGGAGCCACAGTGGCAATGGGCAGGTGGTGGGACTACAAATGGGTGATCCAGCACCATGTGACACTTGATCAGGGCTGTGTGGTGCCGGATCACCCATTGGCAGCAATGGAGGAGGAAGAGGAGGTGGCAGGATGAGGTGGGAGGGGACAGGGGCAGTGGGAACCAGGCGGGGGCAGGCAGTGGGGGTGAGGGGTTTAGTTTCTACTTCCCCCAGGGTACAAATGTTTTTTTTAAATGAACCAGTTTGTAGTTTGCTTTTTAAAAAAGTTCAGATGATTTGTGGTTTGTGGGTAACCACGAACCACCACAAACCACCATTTTTGTGGTTTGTGGCCATCTCTACTTACAATTGTAATCTGTGAAGCGGTGCCAAGATATTTAGCTAAATAGCCAGAGCTTCTTGAAAGGATGGAAAATTAAACAAGGAATCCTTTAACTTCCTCATACGAGTCCATAGTGGTGCATGTGATTCTCCCCGTTAATTATTATAATGATTCTGAGATGTAGGTAGGTTAGGCTGAGACATAGCCATGGCTATCTAATGAACTTTGTCACTGAGTGGGAACTGAACTAAGCTCTCCTTGATCTATCACTATGAACTACCATGAGTGATATTCTTGGTCCATTGCAGTTACGACCTGATTACCAAAAGTTGCAGTCTTATGCTCCCTAACACAGAAGTCCCACTGAAATCAATGGGGCTTCCTTCTGAGGACCATATCCCCTCCCTTTGTGGGAAGGGCTTTCTGTCTCTCCCATCCCCTCCAAAGGCACACTTGGTGCATATATGAGAGTGGACATTCTTTGAAGTTACTTGCAAGCTTTGGAAGTCCTTACCAAGGAAGGCTTGGCAGGCCCACCTCCCTGCTGTCCTTCTGTCAGCAGAGAGAAATCTCTTTGTCTTCTTTCCAAATGAGCCTTTGACTATGAAAAAAGGGCATTTCAATGGTAGGCATTATACTTTTTCTCCCATTCTGCTTTTTAAATGACTTCAAATTGTTAATTTAGTGCTGGTTAATAATATGATAAACTTATTTATGTTTCTGCATTATAATTTGTTTTCTTTTTAGTTATATCCACTTTTTGTTGTTGTTGTGAGTTCCTTTGAGTCTTGCACTGAAAGACATGTGAGAAGATGATAGATAGATAGATAGATAGATAGATAGATAGATAGATAGATAGATAGATAGATAGATAGATAGATAGATAGATAGATAGATAGATAGATAGATAGATAGATAGATAGATAGATAGATGCTTGTACTGTACAATATCAGGGAACAACATCAACTAGTAGTGCAGAAATAAGCCAGTCCAATCCAGGGCCTGTTACTCAGAACTGGATTAAAATTCCTGTTCTGCTGTTCTTCCAGATCTCTTTGCGCCAGTCATTATCCTTCAGCCTAAGCTACATGGAAAGGTTAGGAAGAAGGTAAAATATATAGTAGATATATATCTATTATAGATATACATAGTACTTAGAGCTCCATGAAAGGAGTGTGATATAAAAATACAATATATGAAAAACAAAACGAATCAATAAATTACAGCTATATGGCATACAAAACACTGATATTGTCTGATATCAATTCAGATACAGTCATTTTCCATGTGGATACTGATCAGAACCAGCTGATAATCTCATTTAGGCAGGTATCCTAAAGAAGAACAAAAGAAGAAAGACTCCATATATTGTTTTATGGGGGACAAAAACACTCACCTTATCCTCAGAGTCACCCTTGGTTTCTGATTTGCTTGGAGAAACCTTTCAATTAAAAAACACAAAACAACCCATGAAATTGGCAGTATTAAAAATTAAGGCAACCTTTGGAAGTATCTTTGGTCTGCAGCTGGGAGATAAATATTACAAATACAGATTTCAAATTGGAGAGACTGGATGGGGAGAATGGTTTTAAAATGTAAGGCTAGGTTTAACATTAAGCGTTAGGACTTCCTATTGGTAAAACTAATTCAAAGCTAGACAAACTACTTAGGGATGATAGAATATGGAGTCATCTTCAAGAACAAATTGAACATAACCTATTAGGGTAAAAATACTAATGATTGGGGTTTCAGAGTTGAAAGTGGTGTAATATAGTTCCACTGTTACCTTGAATTATGCATATATTGGCTGATATCCTATTGCTTAGTAATTCACACTAGAATAGGCCTACTTAATCAATCAGGATTTAGTGAGTCAACTCCTCCATAAGTTTCATTGATTCCAATGTAGTTGTACTACACTAATTTAAATAACAACTAGAGTAGGCGATCTTTAATCAATGGAATTTATCAATGAGTTGACTTAAAAAATCCCCAGACCTACTCTAGTGCAACTTACAATGCTAAGCAACAAGATCTGAGCCGTTGTAATTTTTGTCATGCACTAAAAACCTAGAGATAATTAGTAAATACTGTACATCAAACTCAAGAATTGTACAGTCAACAAGGATATAATAACACCTCCAATACATTTAAAAACGATCCTTTGTTTCTAGTTTGAGCTTGTAAAATGGTTTTAAACACTGTAGCCTCTGTGCTGCAAGGTCAGAAGACCTGCAGTCGTAAGATCGAATCCACGCAACGGGGTGAGCCTCCGTCGCTTGTCCCAGCTCCCACCAACCTAGCAGTTCAAAAGCATGCAAAATGCAAAAATGCGAGCAGATAAATAGGTACCACCTCGGTGGGAATGTAAATGGCGTTCTGTGTCTAGTCTTGCTGGCCATGTGACCATGGAGGATTGTCTGAGGACAAATGCTAGCTCTATGGGTTGGAAACGGAGATGAGCATTGCCGCCTAGAGTCGGACATGACTGGACAAATTGTCAAGGGGAACCTTTACCTTTACCTTAGTTATAGTTCTGTGTCCTCAGGAAGTTTGTTATCATTTTGGTTTTAAAATATATTATTATTTAAAACTAACAAAAGTATCAAAATAATTACTTCTAGCTGTTTTAAAAAACTAGTAGAATGCTACAAGCTGCTGCCGTTTGGTGTAAACTACGCACAGTTAGTGAGGCCACACATACTTTTAGCTATAACAGTTACTTAAAACAAAAGGAGTGCAATTATCCCTTTGTTACACTATAAGCACAATAAATTCAGTTATGCCTTAGTTATTGCAAAAAAGGAATTACAAGTAACTTCTAGCCCACACTTTGAAAATCCTGTTTAAGACTGGGAGGTTGGCATAGATGATCACCACCCATAGTGGTCTAAGATAAAAGTTGTTGTTGATCTCATCATTACAGAAAATCAGAGCCCAATTCATGCAAAACACTGTAGCTTCTGTCCCTGTCTACTCAGAAGGATGTCCCATGACAACAATGGGTTTTACTTCCAGTTCATGACAAGACCCTGTTAAAAAAGTGATGAGAATAATGGACTAGGACTGAGGTTCAAGTCTCCACTAAGCCACGAAGCTCACTGGGTGGCCTTGGGTCTCAGCCTGGTCTACTTCGCAGATCATCCTGGGCATAAATTGGTGGTAAGGAGAATAGCCATGTACACCACCTTGAGTTCACTACAGGAAAGATGGGATGCATATATAAGAAATAAATAATAACAATTGCTTTGAATATTTGCTACTGGAAACCTCCACATTCAGCATCATCCTTAATTCCAGTAGCTGGAGATAAGGAACTGTAGAGAGCATAGAGTCCTCACTAGGAGACAATTCTGTATCTAGACAACATGCATTTTAAAGTGGAAAATAATGTCTTACTCTAACACAAACTTGCATCAATCTACATTTGTCAAATTAGGCTGTTTTTGTTTCGTAGTTGGTTAATACGAAGATGGCTTTGTTTTCTTGTTCGATGTCTCAGGGCCAAACTATGCAATACAGTTAACATGTCATTAGAAGCAGAGTTCCTTAAAAGGCAACTACTGTTTGTTTATTTTAATAGGAGCTTGCGATAACATGCATTTAGCAAATTAGCCTGGAACACAGCATTACTTTGTTTGTACGTTTAATGTCCTAGGCAAGTAACACTGAAAGATCTACATGTTTGGAGGGATGATGTAAGAGGATGAAATGCGCATGTGCCTTGACATGTGATCTGATTCTCAGACAGGCAGCCCTGAAAGATTTGTGTGCCTGGAGGGATACATCATTGTAAAGAAGGAAACTAAACATTTGCTTTAATGTGTGACTTGACGCTCTGTCTTCATGACCTTTGCGTAACTTTAGAAGCTTTAAATTCCCCACTGTTGGAAACTGATCTAGTAGTTCTTGTATTACATTCTTATATTGTTAAATTGTTGAATTCCATCTTAGTGTACACATTGCTGAAGAGGCAAAAGGACTTATAGAAAAAGTTTTCAGGGCTTCAATTAAATGAGTGAGTTCCTTACAAGGTGTTCTTTTGGTCCAACCAGGATTCTGGAGACCTCACCCCAACATTTTCAGATAAAGGACCTTCCTGACTTGCACATGAGCAGCCTATGACTCTTTGGTAATGTTGTTAGCTTGCATGTATATTTCCTTAAGTTCACAATGCAGAACTATCCTACACATGTGTATTCAGAAGGTCCCCTGTCTCAATTGGGACTTACTTGCTAGCGTTAGGCTTCAAGCCTATCAAAATTACAATGGTGTAAGTTCAGTGGGCCTGACTCAGAATGAAGATGCTTATGAATGCACTCTCGTTGTCTTCTTTATGTCTAATTGGAAATGCTAGTGCTGAGAAAGCAAATATACCTGAGGATGTTTTGAGTTTCAGAGCTTATGAATCAAATACATAATTTAAATGAACAATTAAGACACATTTTACATTTCCAAACCTCTCTTAAAACAAGACACACAAATTTAGAAGAAGGATGGTCAGACTGGAAACCAAGCCCTATGAGGAAATGCTGAAAGAACTGGGCATGTTTAGCCTTGAGAAAAAAGACTGGAGGGAGATAAGATAGCACTTTTCAAATATTTGCAAGGCTGTCATACAGTGAAGGGGTCAAGATCTGTTCTCAATCATCCCTGAGTGCAGGGCACACAAGAATGGGCTCAAGTTACAGGATGCCAGATTTAGGTTAAATATCAGGAAAACCTTCTTAACTGTTAGAGCAGTATGGCAATGGACCCAATGACCTCAGGAGGTGGTGAGTGCTCCGACACTGGTGGCATTCAAGAGAAAATTGGACAACCACCTGTGAGATCTGCTTTGACTTGGATTCCTGCATTGATCAGGGGTTGGACTCGATGGCCTTACAGGCCCCTTCCAACTCAATGATTCTGTGATTCTAAGCAGCTTCCTGACTGCTTCAAGTATACTGTGGCACTTTCACTCACTGAAGCGTCTGTGCTACTTATTTTCACTGTCAGTGATGCTGAACATATTCCCTGCTTTCCTTCTAAAGTCATGGAAATATTTAACAACATTCTGATTTTTTTTAATCCACATTACTTCTATCCAGGAAAAAAAATGAGAGCCAAACCTTACCAGCGTTTTGAAGAAACTCATGACGGAATTGTTAAAGTCTGTTCCAGCAGCTTTCTCGTCCTCCGGTTTTACCTCGTCTTGGGCAAGATCCACAGAGGCCAAGGAACTGACTTCCACCAAATCTTGCTGCGGAGGGTTTGGTTGGCTTTCATCTATTCCGTCCTGTATGAAAAGAGAGCAGAGCACTCTCAGTTCCTCCCTTGTCAAATGCCCGGGGAAAAGATGTTAGAAGTAATCTATTTGCAACTTGCATCATGTTGCTGTCTGAGGCACAGTTCTAATTCCATCCATATTTCTTCAACCTACATATCCAGAACAATTGGGTATTGATGCAAGTTGGGTCTAATATATGCAGCGTTTGCTGTCGGCCATGGGGAACATTGTTCCGAGCCTCAGCAAAGAACACATGCAAGAGGGCAAGTTGCATACGGCACAGAAAACAAGTCCCCTCTTCTGTTCAGTGCAGCTGAACTCTGAATTGCGAGCAACATATTGCTCCTGTTTTGAACTCTAAATTCTTTGTGTCACATCACACCACACACAGGCAGCTCCTTGTGCCCAGAATTTAAATAAAAGAAGAATAAGATGCACAAATTCAGGATAATTTGGTTTATGCATTCATTTAGACCCAGCTCAAGACTTTAATGTTCACCAATTAGTAAATATGTATTGATGCAATGTGTTCCAAGATGGTGTTTGCTGTAGTTATCAGCATTTCATACAAAATGATTTGTACAAGTTCAGTAAAAGAGATTTAGTCTGAAAATAGATAAGGAGAATATATAAACAGGAGGGTTCTGGATTTGTCCAGACCTCTTTTAAAGCTGGTGGCTGTGACTCCAACTTGTGTTGAAAAAAAATCAAATGACACAACCAGCAATGCAACATTTTTTTAAAAAAAAGATTGTAACAAGTATACACAACAGCGAGTAACGGGAATAAATTATTTTTTGAGAGTTATTTCTTAAAATCTGAACACAAAAATGTTCACAATATACACACTTTGTTGCCCTATTCATTCCTGGTTTATTTTTCCCTTTGTGTTATACATTTTTAGATTTTAAGAGTATATGCCTTACAAAAAAAAAGGCTTCACTCTTTTTAACTGATATGTCAACCACTCTGAGATTCTTTTCAGGAGTACAGAATGGCACTAATGGAGCAAGCAAGTAAATGCTTGAACAAAGAATCAAACACAATCTGTGACAAACTGTCCCTTTGTGTCCATTATTGCTGTGTATTAAGTTTCCCGGACTTTACACTGTGAGGCAAATATGTTGAAACTGAGGCACATCATGAAGGATTCTCTGGAAAAGACTACAAGGCTGGGAAAGGTGGAAGGCAGAAGGAAAGAAGAAAACCAAAAACAAGATGGATTGGCTCCCTAAAGGAAGCCACAAGAGTTTGAGTTTACAAGAGCTGATCAGGGCTGTTGAGGATATGACATTCTGGAGATGGCTCATTCATAGGGTCACCGTAGGTCAGACGTGAGTTGATGACACATAACAGACTGCACACCCTTATATTTCCCAATACCTTTTGGAATCTCTCTGCCCATAAACCGCTCTCTCTTTATTAGTGCTTTTGTGCCTCTTAGTTTGTTGGGACTCTGGCTGGTGTCAACCCTCTTTTCCCCCTCTTTGCTTTCAAATAGTGCCAAACATACTGATGTGGGTAGCAAGGAAATTTGTTTTCTCCCACTCTTTCATTGCATGGCTAACTATTGTACAACCCAAAAGCCAGGTCACCATCCAGAGTTCAGCTGAGACACCTGTTCTGCATCCACCCACTCCTCCCTCTTCCTTCGTCTGTACGCTCAACAATTCCTAATTGATTTCGTACTTTCTACCATTTGAAAGGGACACTTGTGTTTACTTATCACACACAAAAATAACACACAGTGCTCTTCAGCGGTGATTAATTTAGTCCATGGTAAAGTGTCCTGCAGTGTCATCTGAAGGAGTTGTGTTAGTAAATGGATCAAAACTCTCCCCTTTGTTAGAGATTTAGTCATAGTTAACTTTCCGTCAAATAAATTAAGCCAAACTGGCGCTGAGTGAATTCTGAGAGTTCCAGTGAATTATAGAAATTCCACTGTGCTGAAGGCCAGCAGTAGGATGTCGTGAGGCTTAGTGGTTGGGTTTTATATATCTATTTCTTCTGTTTTTTGAATTCACTGAGCATGTCCCTTCCCAAACAAAGTTAACCTACTGATGACTAGAGAATGTCACTTCTGATTGTCGCCATCATGGTCCTCGCAAACACCATTTACCTAACTAGTAACTGACATTTAGACCCTTTCCCAGCAAACAGACAGCTACCTCACAATAGTGATAATGTCTATACAACACAGCTACAGCCCTTTGGCACCATTTCTAACTGTCATGGCAGCATCCTAAGGAATTCTGGATTTGTAGGTTGCTGTGATATTTAGAATTCTCTGCTGTGGCTCAGGACAGTGCTGTAGAGCTCTCTAGCAGTAAATCCTGAGGGTTTTTATCAAATTACCAGTCCTAGAATTCCATGGGACAGCTAGAGATGAGCACGAATCACTGGTTCAGTGGCTCAGCCCAGTACATATACTGACCCCACAGCTGTCCTACGATTTGGCACCTCTCCACCTCCCATGGGCCACCACCTGAACTTCTCTGTCCTGCCCCCTCCAGGCACATGGGAGAGGACGAGGCACCGAACCACAGATTAGCTGTGGGGCTGGTTAAATGGACCAGGACAACCCACTGAATAGGCAGTTTGTGTTCATCTCTAGGACAGATCATGAGAGTTTAAGTGGTAAGAAACCATTTGCATGTATACTATAGATGCACCTAGTAACTAAATGAGGGTTTATGTTGATGGCCTACTGCTAAGCTGGCTGGTCCTGAATTAACTGACACACACAACATAATTGGGGAAAAAGAGGCCACAACTTTATTGACCATAGCAGTAGCCATCCTGGCCAAACACTGGGTTGGATCCACCTCATTGGGGGACCCAAATGCCCCCCAATGCCATCCGCTGTCTCCTTGAGAGACCTCTGGGGTGGCAGTTCCCTTGGGAGGCCACAGGGATGTAAGCCACTCTGTCCCTCCCCTGCCTCCTAGGGCTGGGCCTTTTGTGGTGTACCTATAGCTTTTAATTACTTTCACGGTTATAATTGTAAATTACTACTTCCTAAAAGTAACAATGTGGAGTCAAGTTACAGGAGCCAAGTAATAAGTAACACACTTTTTAATTTTACCAGTGTATTCTATAGCATGGGCAGATTTTCTCAGAAATTAGCAGTTCAGCATTGACTTCTGAGACGTTTTATTCCAACCACGCTTCATGACTTCAGGGCTCATTCACACAACTAAATATGTGCATGCCACTTTCATATCCCAAACACATTCAAGCTTTCAGGCACCTGGCGGTTACTGCTGCAGAGAAGCAGCACAAAAGAAGAAACTTCAACACCCCTTTAGCACCACTTCCTTTCTTCAAACAATTGTCTGATTTTTTTTAAAGGCAGGATCCCCAATGCATAATGTCTTATTTGTCCCGAAACACTCCCAGATCAATTCATTATCAGATATTAGCTGGGTACTAACTTCATACCTTGATACTATAGCATCATTCACTTTTGGTGCCAAATATATCTATAACCTGTTTTCCCTAGAGGGATAGATAAGTCAAGGCAGCTGACCAAGATAAAGAAATATACGTTATATGCAGAGATAAAAATGCAATAAAAGCACAGTAAAATGCGAACTCATCATTACTTATACAAAGGAAGCAAGCTGCATAAAACAGAAAACGAGGACATTAAGGATAGCAGTGCGAAACAAAAACCGCAACCTCCCTCCAGGTCAATGAAGAATCACAAAAACAACCTAAAAGGCCATTAAATGGAAGATGTTCATGGTAAGGACAAGGCAAAAGCAAAATATTCAGCCTCACATCCTCTCTGGATGGGGAATCCCAAAGCCACTGAGCATGACCAGGGTCTCTCCTTAAAGGAAAGGTATACAATGGATGAGCAGTACGCCTACTTATCCACACAGTGAACTTCTTGGGAATTCATGCAAACTACAGTCATAAGCAGCAAGCTTCTCTTGACTTAGGCCCCTAGTCCAACTTCCCCACTACGTATTATTAATTCTAATAACAGCAGTGTGGTGCTGGAGGAGACTCTTGAGATTTCCCTGGACTGCAAAGAGATCAAACCTATCTATTCTAAAAGAAATCAACCCTGAGTGCTCACTGGAAGGGCAGATCCTGAAGCTGAGGCTCCAATGCTTTGGCCATCTCATGAGAAGAGAAGACTCCCTGGAAAAGACCTTGATGTTGGGAAAGTGTGAAGGGAAGAGGAAAAAGGACAACAGAGGATGAGATGGTTGGACAGTGTCATCGAAGCAACCAACATGAACTTGACACAACTCCGGGAGGCAGTGGAAGACAGGAGGGCCTGGTGTGCTCTGGTCCATGGGGTCATGAAGAGCCAGACACGACTTAACAACTAAACAACAATAACAGCAGTGAGCTTCCTCAGTGACCTGTGGGTCAGAGTTGTTTCCAAGGTTCCAGGAAAGATTCTTTCCTATCCCTACCTGGAGATTGATGGTGTTCCCTGATAGTGTCTCATCAAGTACTAGCCAAGCCCACCATGCTTAACGGTGGTTGTCAAGATGAGATCAGGTGTGTCCACGAGGTCAAGCAGCGGTAATGACATTCATGGTGTTCCTTATGTGTCTGAAGGTGTGAGCTATGATTAGAGATGGGCATGAACTGCAGGTTTGATGGTCCGTGCTGGTTCAGCCATCAGCCCAATAGGTGTTCCGTGGTTCCGAGCCCTGCAGATGCCCACTCAGGGGAAGCACCCTGGCTTCCCTGCCCTGCGTCCTCCAGGCACTGTGTCTGAGTGGGCTCCTGCTGGAGGAAGCAGGGTTTGGAAGCATGGAACACCCTCTGGGCCAGCAGCTGGACCAGCACAAACCACCAAACTAACCGCTCATACCCATCTCTAGCTATAATCCATGAATGCTCACACTGAAATAAATATGATGGTCTTTGAGGTGCCACAATATTTTTGTTTACGTTATACATGCCGAAACAGAATCACATGCCTACCTATCCAAAGATGTTCACAGCATTGTCCATGGAAACTGATTTAGAGATGAGGCAAAGCTTCAGTTTAAGGACAAGTGTATACTTTGCTTGGAGAATCAGTGCAGGGAAATCGTCCCAGAAGGAGACCACAACTGCGATACAAGGATATCTGCAAGCGGGATCTGAAGGCCTTAGGAATGGACCTCAACAGATGGAAAATCTTGACATCTGAGCCTTCAGCCACTGCAATACAAGGATATCTGCAAGCGGGATCTGAAGGCCTTAGGAATGGACCTCAACAGATGGGAAACCTTGACATCTGAGCGTTCAGCCACTACGATACAAGGATATCTGCAAGCGGGATCTGAAGGCCTTAGGAATGGACCTCAACAGATGGGAAACCTTGACATCTGAGCGTTCAGCCTGGAGGCAGGCACTGCATCACAGCCTCTCCCAATTTGAAGAGACCCTTGTCCAGCAGGCCGAGGCAAAGAGGCAGTCCCCAAACCAGCAAAATCAGGGAGCTGGACAGGGGACAGATTATATTTGTCTTCAGTGAGGAAGGGATTGTCACTCTCGAATTGGCCTCCTCAGCCACACTAGACACTGTTCCAAGTCCTCCATACAGAGCACATTACCATAGTCTCTTGAGACTGAAGGATGCCTAGGCTAACACGTTTCTGGTGCTCGTATGCCTTTCTTGTAAAGATGTCATGATCAGCTTGTTGGCATGAGATCACTCTTAAAGCTCAAACTATTATGAATCTATTTAGCATCACTCGATGAAAAGAAAATGCTATTCTGATACAGTGTTGAGCCTGGTTTACTCCTTGAATGTCCTCCATTCTCCTTTCCCACTTCCTATATGGACTTTATGGACATTTAAAGGGTTGACATATCATAAAGAAGGGAGCATACATTTGGGTGGGGCACAAGTAGGCTATGATATGTGTGAAATATTGCATGGGTGGAATTTTAATATAACAAAAGCACTCCTCAGGGTGCCCTCAGAAGGAGCAGTTGTTCCCTTTCCCTTTGTGCTGACTGGTAGCAAATGAGTGTGGCACTTACTGGGTTTCCTTACTTTTAAACCCCCACTTGTTTGCTAATTCAGGAGCTAGCATCTCCTCAAGAAATAATTCATAAACATTTCAGGAAAACTAATGAAACTTTTAAAATTTGCTTTTGGAATTGTGTGTTTGTTTAGGGGGTAGATGAGCATTAAAACGGAATGCTTCTGATGAGAGTGAGATTTGCCAGCAGATGTGAGCTGCGGTGCAACACACCTGGAAAGCAGATGTCAGAGAAACCTGTACTATGTGAGCTGCTCTTCCACCCACAAGACTCTACTGGGTGTCCAGATTCTTTGGGGTGTTCGCAAAAATTCCTCTCCTGAGTGCTGAGTTCCATTATGGCTCTTTGAGACAACCATATGGCTTTTCTTGCAGAATGAAGGTGGGAAATAAATCCTAGAAATAGATTCTAGGATTATGGAAGTTGTAGTCCATCAAAACAACAACAACAACAAATCCATACCCAGCCTTTTCCAGACATTGTTCAAGAGTGTCCAGATCTGCTCAGCAGAAACCAGGTGTGCAGAACGAAAATGAGTTGATGCAGTGATGATGCCACTGTCCCTGCCTGGATGATCTTTCAATTTGTTCTTTCTTTTTTTCCGTTCTTTTTAAAAATGGCTTGGATTATTAGTATTATTATTTTTAAAAATACAAATTCTTATTGTGGAATGTATACTTTAGTTGATCTGCATTTCCCAGGAGGCTGAGAGGTTAAAGTAGGAGATTGGTAATGGAATATGATCTGCTGAAGAAAAACCCACATTGGGCTACACACACACACATATATGTCATGATCTTTAATCATCCAGCACTTTATGCAACTTCGAAAAGGCTTGGAAACTGATAATCAAGTTGGAAGGTGACTCATACAGGGAATGTTGAGAACCACCTATTTTATGGCAGTTTTAAGAAAAATCTGTTAAAAGCAACATTGTAGCTTGCCATATTTTAACAGTAACAAAGAGCAACAAATGTTTTAATGAACATGAGGTAAACATTAGAGATTTTGCGGAATATTTCCTCATTAAATGTCGTTCACTTGTCATTTTGACATTATTTCATGGAATTTTGGGGACTGTTTTTTAAAAATAATTTTTAAAATCACTTCAAATGTAACATATAAGTGACCAATGAATTAGTTTTTATAAAAGTTAATGCTAAAGTGCTTTTTCAGTAACATTTTCCAGCTCTGTTCTATAGACAGATGTTATGAGGTGATTAGTTTACAATTTGTGATGTGTTGTATATTGGGCATCTCTGTGTGTGTGTGTGTGTGTGTGTGTGATATGAGGTTATATATATATATATATATATATATATATATATATATATATATATATATATATATATATATATATATATATATATATATATATATATATATATATATATATATATATATATATATAACCTCATAACATATCACACACACACACAGAAAGAGAGAGAGAGAGAGAGAGAGAAAGCTATATTACACAATAAAAAAAATCAGGATAACATATTAACTATTTTGGGTGAGTAAACTTGTAACAAAATGCATACACTTTTGTATCAGCTCTGCCATTTTGGGACATGGAGAAGATCACATTTTTTAAAAAATCTTCTCACCAGGACCTCTTTGTTTACATGAAGTCTGGCTTAGTCACTGAAACATTGCAGGCGCGTCATTTACCTTGGCTTGAAACAGTAAATGCTTCATTAATTCATGAATCCTGCCCTTGTTTTAATTATGCTGCTTCCTGAATGTAGTTTTGTGGGGCTTGAAAATAAGGCCCTGGTTCAGTTGAATACACAATGCCTGTGTGGTTCCCAGAATAAAACTTAAAATGGAGAATTCTCCCTCTCTTTTCTCAACAGGGCTGCTTCACCTGCGGGAAAAGCTTTGATGTGATTAAACTCTCGTTGAGAGATATCAGTCATGGTTTACTAGAAGGGTGAAAGCAAAATCTGTGTGATTACAATTTTGTCAAATATTTAGACTCCCTGTATAAATAGATCATCCATTATAATCAGAAATTAGGCTTCCTGCCCATCAATTAGGCTGAAGAAACCAGATTTCTTTTTTTTTTTAAAAAAAAACCTCTCTTCTGTGTGCATTGAGGCCTCTTAACCTGAATTGACGTTTTGTTTTTCAAGTCAAAACCCAAGCAAAACAAGGCTGGGAAATGGATTACAACAAGTGGTTTGAAAAACCCGACAAGCTCCAGTTCACCAGCATTCCGAATCAATGTCAGTGGCAACTCATTTCTTTTTTTACTTCCATAGGTATTTCTGGAAAAATAAAGATTTGTAAGGTTTTTCATGCACCAAAACAGTCTTTCCCTTTCTCTTTTGCAGTCATTGCTTAGGGCTTGGAAGCATCAAGCTATGTGACACAGTTACCTGTAACTAGTTACTTTTGATAATGTAGTAACTTGTAACTAGTTAGTTTTGAGATAAAGGAGTTATAATGAAGTTACATTCTAAATTAGCATAATAAGCAGTAGCAAAGTTATTTAAATGGTGTAACAAATAAAACTTTATATTTACTTTATAAATTCATTTTTAAAGAGCATTTTAAGACATTTTAAGCTATTCTCCTATCAATCCCAAAGTGTTCCCTTTCTGCCTTTACCTAGCCTGGTATAAATGGGGATGTTATAAGCTTGTGACAGTTCTCCTACATGTAGTGCTGGGACAATATAGGCCTTACAAGCTTGGATATCTCATGGCTTAGGCAATAAGGGATGTTTTGCTCTCTAGACAGACCACAATCTGCTTTTCTCTACAAGGGAGTTCAGTTCTAGTATTACTCAGAGGTTGAAAATTTTTAAAAGTTACAGTTAAAAATCCAAGGCCTTCCTGAAAATAGTCAGCTACCTTTATAGTTACAGCTTATAAATGAGGAACAGATAGTAAATATCATAGATAAAAACAATAGAAGCAGGAGTTACCGGGGGGTGGGTGGGTAGGTTTAAGAAGCCCTTCTGTTTGCATACAAGGATGGCAACCAAGGAGAAAGGAAGTGTGCTCAATTGACCGAGGCTGTTGGTATGCACAGAACTGGTTCTTGAATATTTATACAAATCAGCTTGGCCATGTAGGTTACTCAGGTATGACTGCAGAACTCTTGAACCTGAGATGGTGGCATGTGGTCAGTACTGAACATGGATAAAGGTTTTATTGGTTTCAGACCACAAAGGTTTCACACCAAAACTCAGATTTTTTTTAAAGAATCAATCAATTTTTAATGGTTTTATATAAGTATACAGGTGAAATGGTATATTTCACCAAGCCAAAGGGCCATTTAAAGAGACTTACTAATAACAATCCTATGCTTGTTGTTGTTTAGCTGTTAAGTCATGTTTGACTCTTTGTGAACTATGCTACTGGAAGGCAAAATAGGAATAATATCTTCATACTAGTGTTAACCCTCAGGGTTAAAGAATGAAAAGCAACATTTGCCTTGAATAAGCTGTGGGGCATTTTCTGACACCCCCCATGAGAATTCCAACATATTGGGGGGAAGTTCTGTGTTTAGAGTCAGGGTTAAGGATAGGTTTTAATGTACACCTCTTGCATTTTGTGACACCCCCCCCCATGAGATGTCCAGTGCCCTCCCAAACATGTCCTCTCAACCTATTGACAATCAGGATATATTTATTCATAGTTTGCTTCATAGGAAGACTGCTAAACACATGACGTTAGCTGGGACAAAAATGTACCATAGTGACACAAATAAATAGGTTTGTTGGGACCTTTTGCTACCAACCAGCTCCCTCCCTCACCCCTCCCTCCCCCTCTCTCTGAAAAACATTTAGGCAGCAAGTGGCATTTACAACTAAGACAATGCTATAGAATGCCTATATTGTAGGTGTAGTTGTGTGGATTGCGCAATAAAACATGACCTGAGGGGAACTAAAACATCCATTCCTGATACAAGGGAGAGGAAGAATGAGATATAGCAATGAATAGATGACTGTATGCAAACTGTAGTTCATAGACAGTCCACTTCTGAATTCTCTACACCATTTCGTTCTCCGTGGTACTTAGCTATGCGGCCTCAGTGCTCCTCGCTCCTTGCACACACAGGAGGAGAGGTTCCACTATAAAAGTGGTGAGGTCTGCCACTCTAGTCTTTCCACAGATTCAGAACTCATGGGTTTAATGAATGGCTGACCCTTGAATATCAGACTCAAGAATGACCGTTAACTTCTTCAGAACATCCCCGTTGTTCACACAGTTTGGAAATTAATTTATTTTCCAGGTGAATGGAACTCATGCATAAACAGGAGAGTTCTTGGGAGAATCCAGAAAATGTTGCTCTGTAGGCCCCACGTGGAGCCAGACTGAGTAAACCTGCCACAAGTAGCCCCCATAGGACTGGATTAAAACATGCAGAAGTCCTAAACTACATCAGGCTTAGGAGACCCCATAGAATTATTTAAAAAACACAAACCGATGCATATATTAATCAAAGAGATGTAGAAATAATAAACTCTGCATTTGCATGTATATTGGTAGGTATGTGAGGGTGAAATAAATATGTACAATCTAACTAAAGCATACATTTTGCAATAAATCTATATCTGTTTTAGAATCTGGTCCCCTAATTTTTTCCCCAATAATACCATTATGCAAAACTTGAAATGTAGGTGTTTGTTTGTCTAAGTAGACACCCCGCGTCATCTGATTGCTGAACTGCGACTTGCTTAGCTCAAGAATTAATCCACCACTGGCCACCAACTAAGATCAAAACTACGACAACTTTTATTTCCTGTTCACAACAGGTGCCTGTTGAAACTCCTTCAGTTAGAGTTCGTTTTCTTGTTTGTACGGTATGAAGCTCTTTCCTCCCTGAAAATGCTTTGCAGATTTCATTAGGAATAAAAATAGATAGTCCTGTTTATATACTTGCCTTTTGCTGCTGGATATTATCTGGGGTGCTTTGTAATCCTGGGGCTGCTTCTGCGGTGATGAGTAGACCTGGGTTTTCTGCCTGCACTTCCTCTGAGCTCTGTTCTTGTCCTTTGTTCTTGTCTTTGTCCAGTCTGAAGAGTCGGTCGAAAAAGGTTAACTCTTTGGGCTTGGGCACTGCAGCATCACTCTCTGCTTCAGCTGGTGCAGTCAATGCAGTTTCACCGACAGATGCCTCGCTTAGCTTTTTATTTGACACTTCCTCTGGCGCAGCTGCGCCAGGAAGGCCCACAGTCTCACTCGGCGCTTTGTTTGCTTGGGGTGCTTCTGAGCTGACATCAAGTTGAGCCGATCCAACGGATGAATCTCTCGCCTGCTCTTCGGTACGTCCTGGTACGGGCCGTGAAAATGCAAAGACGAAACGAGATTTGGCAGCTGGCGGGGCAGGCTTGGCCTCCGGCCCAAGATTCTTTCCATCGGCCTCAGAGATGGAGCTGATCTCCATTGTCTTCTGGGAAGAAACAGCCACATTATCCTGGACAACACTCACTCTTGCATCCACTACAAATGCAAACAAGAAAACAGCAATTATCCCTCACGCCAGGAAAGACGCACTATTAATCATAGCTCCCTGCATCTTTAATGGACTGATTGTAAACTGCGATGCCTAAACAAACACACTGTGTACGTGTCATTCCCTCTACAAAGTGTGAGCTTTGGCCTATCAGCTCATGCGAGGAACTTTCACTGTCAAAAACCCCTGTGTTGCCCTTGGTACCTCCTCTGTTCATAGGATGGCAAGGCTAAGAGCAATTAGGTGCTAAATTGTTTAAAATATAGCACTTTACCTTTGTGAAGTGCTTTGTCTTTGCATGCCCTGTGAGGTAAAGGTTGTTCTTCTTCTGGGACAAAATTATGCCCCCCCCCCAAAAGCCCACAACCCTAACTTCCTGATGGTAGTTCTTTGTTAAATCGTTTTAGGTTCAAATTGTACAAGAAGTTACAAGTTGGAGAAGACAAAAACAGACTGCCATTCTTGAAATGGGTGGCTAGTTCCTTAAAGAGATTCCTGTGTGGTGTAGTGGATAGAGTGACAGACTAGGATGCTGAAGAACAGGGTTCAAATCCCACTTGGTCATGTAAACTCAGTGGGGGACTGAAACTGGTAAAACTGCTCCTTGAATACATCACTTACCTTGAAAGACCCATAAAGGTCACTGTAAGCCAGTTCCAATTTGATGGCACAGAACACTTACACAGTTCCTTAAAGTATCACAATAGAGATTTTTTTTTTGAAAATAGGCCAGTAGTCTTTGTGATAGAGAGGAACATATTTCCACATGTAAATATCCTCCTTACCAGAAATCATACAAAACAACAGCTAGGGCCAAAACAGATATTTTTGGGAAATCCCAGGTCATTTATTCTGACTGTCAAGGTGGTCAGAATGAAGAAGGACAGGCCTGTTCTTTTATTTCACAATGAATAATCCCAGTGTTAACTCTCCGAGAGCACTAGTTTCATCCACTTCTTCCTGCCAGTTTCACTGGAAATCACCCTTTAATGGCCTCTCCTCTTTTCCTTCCATCATTTTATTTTTTAATTGCACAAGAACCCATGGACTTTTTTGCATCCTTTCTTAACATGTTGCATTTAAATTGTTGTTCATGTGAATGTAACCCGTGATGCAGCATGGGGGGGGCACAGGGGCAGTCACCGGGGTGCAAATTTTTTTAGGGAGTGCAAAGCAGTGGTGTAGCGTGGAGGAGGTGCTACAGGGGTGATCATCCTGGCCACAAAATTCTTAGGGGAATACAGGCTGCCTTGCCGAGCATGCTCCTGCAGGTGGTCTTTCTGCTCCTCTTTCCCTTCCTGGCGCTCCAAGTCTGAAACTCCCGGATTGTCAGGCCAGCCACTGCTGCCACCAGCACAGACCCTGAGTGGCTCCAAACGGCTACAAGGCACCACCTTGGGAGCTTTTCTGGCCCCGCCCACCCCACCCCTGTGCCCTGCTTCACCCATATGTTGCATCACAACGTTTTTACATGACCCACATGATGCCACTGAATATAACCATGGTAGAATTTTTTTTTGGTCCTTTGTTGCAATACAGCTGTCTTGCTAGACACTGGAAAGACATTGCCCCCACCAAGACCTCTAATGGTCCGCTAATGCATTATAAGAAGGTAGGGCCTACAAACTTGAATCTGCTTCAGTCTTTTTTACACTGGCCTAACACAATCAAGTTGTCAACAAGCAGCATCATAGTTGTCATCCAAGCCAAGCAGGTAGTGGTCCCAGGCAATTTTGAAATTAACACTCAAACACACAAGCATTGGAAATAAAACATGCCACATGTCCTCTCGAGTTGAGCGCTGTAATATCTCACTGCTCCACCCCATTCAGGGGAATCCACGAGGGAGTTAAGCTGCTGCCTGACCATACCTCCATCCGGGCAGATCCTTCCTTATGCTTCCAACCACTTCCAACAGAGCTGTGACAGAACATGCAGAACCCTTTTAAAATTCTAACATCAACACCAAATGCACAAAGGGAGAGGGAATGGGAGGATGTCCAAAACTGAATGGCGGCTTCAGCCAGCATTTCTCTCCTTAAAAAACCCCAGAGACAGGACGGATTCAAATAATAAAACCTATGCCACCTGTGGGAGAAGAAACCACCTCCTGGCCAACATGATGTAGGAAGGAGACACCTGGCAGCCTACAAAATGGTGGCCACCACAATGCGCTCTCCCACACCCTCAGCTTGATAATAAATACAGCCCCTTAGCTGAGTTGGTGCACTGTTACCTCTTAGGGCATGGACCTTCTCTCAGATTTTGTAAAGAATCCACTGACAATTCATTAGGGGTTATTTATTCCAGTGGAGTCAAAGGCCCTCCAGGCAGAAAGAAATCCCAGGCTATCCAAAGCATGCTGCTTATATACTGACCCATAGCACTAAAGCACTCTCTGGGCAGTTTACAATTTAATTATGCAGGCTACACATTCCCCCCCCCCCAACCCAAGCTCAGTTTAGTGACTTTGGAAGTATGGAAGGCTGAGTGAACCTCAAGTCAGCTATCTGGGAATCAACCTAGGTTGTGAGCAGAGTTTTGGTTGCAGTACAGCAGTTTTAACTACTGGTCACTCTCTGATCCTCAAGACAGCCCATCAAAGCAAGAGATAGGCAAGAGAGGACCATCTCTTGATTTGAGAATTCTGATCCTAAGGTAAAGGTAAAGGTTCCCACTGACATTTAGTCCAGTTGTGTCCAACTCTAGGGCATGGTGTTCATCTCCGTCTCCAAGCCGTAGAGCTAGTGTTTGTCCATATTTTATTTAATTTATTTATTTATTCGATTTTTACCCCGCCCCTCTAGACAGCGTCTACTCAGGGCAGCTTACATAAGTTAAAACACGTTAAAATAGCATATAAAATGCAATTAATTCTAAGCAACAGATTTTCAAGATGGCAATACTCAAAAGAAGAAAAAGAAAGAGAAAATCACTGGGAGGAAGGCCTGTTTAAATAACCAAGTTTTTAATTTGCTTTTGAAAACACCCAGTGAGGGTGCCAGCCAAATTTCAACAGGGAGTGTGTTCCACAGCCGAGGGTCGACCGCTAAGAAGGCCCGGTTTCTAGTTTTCTCCTTCCGGGCCTCCCTCAGTGTCAGTCCCCTCAGCCATCCCTGCTGGCTATGTCGGGTGATTCGGGTAGATCTGGGCAGGAGGAGGCGATCTGCCAAATATTGAGGTCCCAAACCGTTTAGGGCTTTATATGTAATCATTAACACTTTGAAGTCGATGCGGAAACGAATAGGTAACCAGTGCAGTGCAGCCAGAGTGGGGGAGATGTGCTGATATTTTCTCACCCCAGTAAGAAGCCTGGCTGCTGTATTCTGGACCATCTGAAGTTTCCGCATGAGCCTCAAAGGCAGCCCCACGTAGAGTGCATTACAGTGGTCTAATCTCGAGATTACAAGCGCATGGACTAGAGTAGCGAGGGCCCCCCCATCAAGATACGGCCGCAGCTGGGCAATCCGCCATAGATTAAAATAGGCGGAGCGGACCACGGACGCCACCCAGGTCCAAATGTATCCCCAAGCTGCGGACCTCACTCTATGCGGCAAGGGTTGTCCCTCCAAAGGAGAGGGAGTCACCTATGCTGCTGACGGAAGGGCCACCCACCCTCAAGACCTCCGTCTTGTCCGGGTTCAGTCTCAATCCATTTGACTGCATCCATTCCAGTACAGTCTCCAGGCAGCGCTGGAGGGACAGGACGGCATCCACTGAAGTTGGTGTAAAGGAGATGTAGACCTGTGTGTCATCAGCGTACTGATGACACAATGCCTCACACCCCCTGCCCCAGCGGCCTCATATAGATGTTAAACAGCATTGGGGAGATGATCAACCCCTGTGGAACCCCACAATTGAGATTCCATGGGGCTGAAACATTCTCCCCAAGCTGTACTCTCTGGGGGCGGTCCTCCAGGAAGGAGTGGAGCCAGGCAAGTGCCAGGCCACTGACTCCCAACTCAGAGAGCCTCCCCAGGAGGATACCGTGGTCGACGGTATCAAAGGTGGCTGAGATGTCGAGGAGGACCAACAAGGACATATTGCCCGCATCGGCCTTCCTCAGTAGATCATCCAACAGTGCAACCAGTGCCGTCTCTGTACCGTAGCGCGGCCTGAAGCCCGACTGAAATGGGTCCAGAGCATTGGTTTCGTCCAAGAGCGCCTGAAGCTGATATGCTCTCAACCACTTTGCTGAGGAAGGAAACATTGGCGACGGGCCTATAATTGCCAATTTCGTCCACCGCCAAATTTGGTTTCTTCCTAATGGGAATACAGTTTCTGTGGTCATGTGGCCAGTGCAACTAGACATGGAACGTCGTTACCTTCCCACCGAGGTGGTACCTATTTATCTACTCACATTTACATGCTTTCAAACTGCTAGGTTGACAGGAGCTGGGACAAGTGATGGGAGCTCACTCCGTTGCGTGGATTCGATCTTACGAATGCTGGTTTTCTGACCCTGCAGCACAGAGGCTTCTGTGGTTTAATGCACAGCACCACCACATCCCACATTATGGTCCTAGATTTCATTATATTTACTATAGCGCCCCTTATAATCAGTATAGTAGATTCTGACCTAAGAATCTTGCACTCACTTCCACATGTGATGCTAAGCAGCTATGATTTAAAAAAACTGTGCAGCAGAAGGAAGCACAAGTAAATGATTTCTAAAGGGATGTATCTTAAACTGCTGTACAAAGACATGACCCAAGTATACAATAAAACGCGGAAAAGATCTGAATGTGATGGTTTCACATAGCAATAGCTGTGAAGCCGAAAGGCATTTAATAAATTATATCCAAAATTGCCAGCAGAATGTAAACTTTCTCACCGAAAATGAGTGACATACCTAAAATATGGATTGACCACTAGTCTTCTAAATTCTACCTCTGTTGCTAGATCATGGCTTGCGCAACTTGCAGTGACCCATACGCTTAAATCCTGCATGCCAGCATATGTATGTGCACAAGATATATCCTCTGACTAGTTACCTGACATGTTCATATCAACTGCGAAGCAACTCCATGTCCCACGAGATTATCTTTCCTTCATTCATATCAATGCAATAGAACTGGGAAAATTTTCAAAATGCTCCTATCGTCAAGCAACCCATGCTACCAGTGTGTCCACATTCGCAAGAAGCTGGTGAAAAGGGTGACTCTGCAGACACTGAGGTGTCACCAGACAGATAACTATCTTGAGTGAATTGACTAACTGGGCTGTTCTGGTTAATTTAGCAGATTGGCAAGTTTACTACACCCTTTTACTAAACATGCTGCTGAATACACAACAGTCATCAGACAGGACTCTGGGAGGGGAACCTGGAAAAGGATCAACAAGATAAAGAAAGAAAGAAAGAAAGAAAGAAAGAAAGAAAGAAAGAAAGAAAGAAAGAAAGAAAGAAAGAAAGAAAGAAATTATATACCTCATGTGCGGCATGACACACATGTGGTTTGTCTATATGCCTGGTAAATTACAGGGATACAATATCCTTAGTCACTTACTTGGTGACCATCTTATTCTGTTGCTCAGTGATGTCGTGACATATTTTGAAGCACCGCCTCATTCATCATGTCAATCTTTCCCAGTCTTCAGGGATTAACAAATTTAACAAACCACTTCCTGCACGTTTCATCTGTCAGGAATACATCTCTTGAAAACCTAGGGAGTCATCTTTGCTGTTGAATACCATCACCCCAAAGTGTCCACAGAATTTTTTCTGATGGGGTAGGGTAAAGCTGTGCAAGAGCATCATCTGATAATATAGGACACACTACAATAACATAGTGTGTTTGCCTATGTAACATTAAATTAATAAATCCATTTTAGGATTCCAAGGGCGCCAAGCACTTTCTTGTCCCTTCCCAAATGGGCACCTATCAAGCTACTTCCAAATATTCAGTAGAACAATGGGGATAGCTCACAATAAATAATGTTTTTTTGGAAAATCCCTCCCTCCAGCTCCTAACCTCAGAGAGCAGGGATGTCTAATGTAGATAGTAAATGACTAGAGATGGCAGTGAACCACTGGTTGAGTGGTTTGATGTGGTTCATTTCCAGAACAAATAGCTGATCCACTGTTTGGTGCCCCACACCCTCCATTGAATGCCCCCTTGATGGCAGTACCCCGACCTCCTCTGGGGCCTGAGTGGACACCTGCTGGAGTGGGTGGGGCGCTGAACTGTGGATCAGCTGTTTGCCTGGGAAACGAACCTTGTCAAACTGTCAGATCAGTGGTCCATGCCCATTTCTACAGATGACATCTTTGCCCCTGCTGATCAAAGAGTCCTAGCATTTTGACCCAATAAACCCTTGTTCCACTACAACACAGCTCTTGTGTAGAAAGATGATCTTGAAAACTATACTGGATCTCAAGCATTTGGATGGAAACCTTATAGACATCTACTTTTCTCTAGCAGCTGATACAGAAATGGAAAGGAATGAGAAATAAAAACGAAATGAAAATTTTATACAAGTGAAACAATTCATGTCTTCTGAGCATGCTCCATCTTCACTGGCCTTTAACTCTTTTTGTGTCTGTTCCTTAAGATTCTCTCACTTGCATACTTTTGCAAAGTTTAGAATTCCCCCAAGCCTGCTGACACCAACATCTTCTGTGTGGATGGATGGGTGTGGATGGAAGCAAAGTCATATATATGTAGGTGTAGATGAATATGTATATAAAGGTAAAGGTTCCCCTTGACAATTTTTGTCCAGTCGTGTTCGACTCTAGGGGGCGGTGCTCATCCCCATTTCCAAGCCATAGAGCCAACATTTGTCCGAAGACAATCTTCCGTGGTCACATGGCCAGTGCGACTTAGACACGGAACGCTGTTACCTTCCCACCGAAGTGGTCCCTATTTATCTACTTGCATTTGCATGCTTTCGAACCGCTAGGTTGGCGGGAGCTGGGACAAAGCGACGGGAGCTCACTCCGTCACGTGGATTCGATCTTATGACTGCTTGGTCTTCTGACCCTGCAGCACAGGCTTCTGCGGTTTAGCCCGCAGCGCCACCACGTCCCAAAGTCATATATATGTAGGTGTAGATGAATATGTATATAGAGCTACATAAAGATACACTTGGAGAATAAATTCACTACCAGTAGGTAGAATAAGGTTGTAAATGCTTCTTATACAATGGATATAACCCAGCAGCAATAGGACTTTACTAGTGGTGGTGCTTTTGAAAAATTAAAGACTTCCTCCTGTCTTGCAGCCCCCAACAGCTTCCCCTTAACAAAGGGAGTACTAAGGAAGACTTGGAGGAGGAATCATACATTTTTATGTTTTGAAAACTAATATACCTGATAACATCAGCAGCCTTAGATGGCATATGTTAGGTTGCTGTATTTCAGTCTAGATTTCGAAAGCAAGAGACTTTAGAGATATAGCCTTTAGCAAAAGTTACAGTGTGGGTCACAAAACCTCAGAGCAATGATCTGTGTAACCAAACTGTTGTTTTGAGAATGAGGTTGAAGTTCACATTCCATACATCAGATCCATGCACATTGTCTTGTAGTCTGAGAACAGCTGCAATAACACATTTCTTTCTTAAGGAAAGAAAAGCTGCCAATTTAATGCTGATATGGAGCAGAGGGCAGGACTTATCTTTTAAGAAGGATCCATTGAAATGCTCGTGTTCATTTCTCTGGAAAAGGTTTTGGGAAACAGCTGCATGTGTTGGTGGAGCATAACGTTGCAATTTTTGGAATTCAAACTCTGATAACCTGCACTTGATCAGCAAACCTGTTGTAGTTTCAGAATTGCTTGATGGCCTGTTTTTCTCCCTTTTTCATTTCCTTTTTAAAAAAAATAAAATTACAATTCCAGCAAACAACAAAAACCACAAAAGATTTATTGAACCTCTAGTGGCTGGTTGTGTCACAAGCTGGGCAGGCCTGAAGAGAGCTCATTGTGCATGACTGTGTGAAAATGTACAACATGGGGTGAGATGACCACATGTAAACATATTTCTTCCTTGGTAGCAAACATAGGGTGGAAGATAGGAGTGACGGATCAAATTCTGAATGAGTCAGAACCAAGTCAAATACTATCAATCATTCTGCATACACATGATATTGACATAGGCTGCTTTTTGGTACTAAAGATGACACATCTACCTAGGTAGTGTACACAGAAAAATAGGCAAGTGTGTTCAGACAACAAAAATGAGCAAGGCACAGCAGAATAGGGTGGGTTCTGCCAAGGTGCTGCATAAGACTGTGGGCAGACAGTTTTGGACCTAAGACACATAGGGATTAATCATTCAAGTTAAATTGTCTGACCTGTCACCTTTTGGTAAACTAGTGGTAACCCTAGACATTTCCCTAATCTTCTGTTCCCCACCGCACAACTACTGAACATGAATGAAATATAATAACAGAATGTCTATAAACATCAACATGGAAAAGTTGACTCCCCCCCCCCGATCATGGTGGGAGACAGATTAAGATAGTCAACAGAAGACCTGCAAGCCTTTCCATACTTTGCCCCTAACTAAGTAATCTCATGTATTTCTTCTGCCACCAGCCTGTTATTAATTTTCTGCTTTAGTTTTATTGTTTTTATCATTATCATCATTGTTTATGATTACGTGTCCTTTTGTTAGCCACCCAGAGAAGTAGCCTAGCTACTAATTGGGCAGGATATAAATGTAGATAAATAAATAAGACATAAGACATAAGACATAAGAAATTTATTTGTCATTTCATTCACGAGTGGGTGCAACGAAATGAGGTGCTCTTCGGTAAGCATATGAGGATTATTTAAATGAGATTCAGTCGATGCGCTCACTTCCAGTAGAGGTGGAGATTTCAAAGGATGCAGGCTTTTTTTTTAACTTGGGTGGGTTTTTAAGTGGATTTTTCTGCCCACTTTTGTCTAGTTTATCTTCAAAAAAGATAAACGGGCAAAAAAACCTTTTATTTTCCCTGAAAATCAGAGGGCCATCTGACTATCTGAGAAACTGTTTTGCTATTTAGCCAAAGGATACTCAATGTTGTCTACGTTGGTTTGGGCATGTCGTGAGAATGGCTGATAGTCGGTTTCCAAAAGATCTCCTGTACAGAGAATTAGTGCAGGGAAAGCACCCCAGAGGAAGACCACAGCTGTGATATAAGGATATCTGTAAGCAGGATCTGAAGGCCTTAGGAATGGACCTCAACAGATGGGAAACTTTGACATCTGAACATTCAGCCTGGAGGCAGGTGGTACATCACAGCCTCAACCAATTTGAAGAGACACTTGTCCAGCAGGCCGAGGCAAAGAGGCAGTCCTGAAAGCAGCAAAATCAGGGAGCTGGACAGGGGACAGATTATATTTGTCTTCAGTGTGGAAGGGATTGTCACTCTCGAATTGGCCTTCTCAGCCACACTAGATGCTGTTCCAAGTCCTCTATTCACAGCATGTCACCATAGTCTCTTGAGACTGAAGGATGCCTAATATAAATCTAAATCTAATATAATTTAAACTCAATGTTGTGTAGTGGACAGAGTGCTGGACTAGGACTCAGAAAGCCTGGGTTTGAATCACTACGGAGTCATGGAAATTCATTAGGAGAATATAGAACTTGTAAAACTACTCCTTAAATATCTTACATACCTCAAGAGCCCTATTAGAGATGCTAACAACACATAACAACAATTTAGCCAAAACGTGGATGTATTAAATTACAAATAACATAATTACTAATAATTAGGGTTTTTTTGGGAGGGGTAATGAGGGTATATAGGTTTTACATTTCAAAAGCAGGAACAGTAAGATGAGCAATGTCTTCTTGTTGTGTTCAAAAGTTACTATTTAAGGCCATTTGAAGGCATTTCATTGACATGGTGACAAACATTTTTCAAGTTTTAGATCATTCTCTAATCAATACAGTACTATTTTTTTGAAATGGGAAGCAATGAAATGGTAATGAGCTGTAGAATAAATTTTTTGCACTGTAGCAACAATATCTTTCTTTCCAAATACTATGATGACTAACAGGGATGAAGCTCCACATTCAGCAGGCATCTCAGGGTTGTACTATTTTATCATTGCAAAAACTCTGTGAAGTAAGTCAGGCTGAGCAAAAGGGCGGCTTGCAGAAAGTCACCCAGTGCAAACTCAATTTAAATTCTTTACCCTGTACTAACCAACTGGAACAATGTGTGTTTACCTTCTTTGTGACTAAGATAGCACAACCAGTTAAATCAAATGACAGAAATGGATGGGGCAGTCTTTCCTTTCCAGAGCATACCTGCATCACCATTTGCCAAAGGATTGGACTGTCCAGGCTGGATTATGACTGGTCCATTCTTAAGGTTGTCAGGAGGTTCTGATGAAACCTGGAACAAGAAACTAGAAGTTAGTTCTTGCCGCTCTCGCACCACAATTCTGTTCACTGCTGAGTGTATTGTAGTAATAATAGATTACTGTATTTTTCTGTGTATAAAATGCCACCCACTTTTCTAATCCAAAATTAAGAAATCTAAGGGGAGCTTAGCAAGTGTAGGTGGAAAGGGATCAAAGTGCTGCAGGATCGCTTTGATCCCTGCTTTCCCCTCCACTTGTTTTTGTTCTTGCCTCAGCTTACCTCTGTGTATAAGACGACCCTAAATTTTTAGTCTAAAGATTTTAGATAAAAGTATAGTCTTATACACAGAAAAATACAGTAAGCTATCATTTAAAAAAAAAGAATGAAACTGATCCAGTAATTTGAGGTATTAGCAGATTTGTAAAATAGCTGATATCCAAATTTTGGTCACCCATATCACTGTGCTGATATGCAGCACATCTTTATAAGGTGCTATTTGTGCTCTTGGGACCCCTGAAAATCAGGGATCCAGAGAATGTTGAGAGGCCCAAAATTCCTCCAGTTGTACATTGCTTTCTTCAGACCTTTTTATGAACATACAGCTACTGGATGTGTATGATCCTTCTCTTCCAATTCATGATCCCACATAACTAATAAACAAAACTGAACACACAATTTTAGTGCTGTAATTCTGCAGTACAATTGCAAACTCACCTGGAATATTTCAAACTAGCCATTAGTTGGAACATTCATTGTCTCTAATAATGAATAATAATTATGTGGTGACAAGTCAGTTCTGACATATGGCAACCCTTTCTGGGTTTTCTAGGTATACAGAACTCAAATAGGGTTTAATTCTTTCCTTCTCCATGAAAGCTACACAAGGCTAAACAGTGTGGCACTTCTCCCAGGAGGCAGAACAAGGAAAGGAACTTCACTCCACTTTTCTGGTTGTATGGTGTGCAGAGGATTGTATTTATACCCAGTGCAGAATTTGGACATGGATGTTTCTTCTTTGGACCCTAAAGTATGATGAAAAGGAAGACAGACGACTTACTCCCTAGAAATATCTCTCTTCTCTAACAGCTTAGAAAAGTAATTTTTTGGAGTACAGCTCTCAGTGACCATGTTCAGAGCTTTAGTAAAAAAGAAAAGGCAACTTGCTTCATCTGTCTTTTCTAGACATTCCTAAAGCAAGTCAGCCATAGGACAGCTTTGTGTTTATCATAGTAGGACTTGGGAAGAAAGGAGCTTAAGTGAAGAATTAGCTCCCTGCAGTCCAGAATAGGCAAAGAGCCAAGAGACGGTAACAGTGGTTTTAATACGTTGCCCTCTACAAAGGCAAATTTACTCTTCAAATTGGAATATTAGATCCAAGTGTTCCTACCCTCTTTCCAGCACAGCTGTCCTTATATCCATTTGTCCTATCATGCATCCACTGTCATGCTAAAGAACTAATAAATGTGCCAAAGTGGGAAACATTTGTTTTCTTGGATTCCAACTGCAAAAATCCTGTATGGCCACACTGTCTGTAGAATTCTGGGAGTTGTAGTCCAAAAGGCCAAACATTTCCTTTCTCTGTGTATAGGTATGCTCATGGACTGGGTATCTATACCTATAAAAGTGACTGAAAGGTTTTTCTTGGGAATGAAGCTCCTTGTCCATGATCCACTCCGGCATGGTGGAAGAAACATAGTACACCAGACAAAGATGAAAATTAAAAGGGCTCAACATTATGTTGGAGTTGTAAAAAAGAGAAGGGGACGTATTTACATATGTGGTGGCTATGTGAAAAAAGAAAGAAAGAATGGAAATTAATATTTAAAGAAATATCTGAAATAATTGGATTGAATATTCCAATGTCTCCAATAATAGCTTTATTGAATATGATTAAAGATCAACTGGCGAAAGAAAATAAGGATTTAATAGTAATAATGATTACGGCAGCAAGGATAATTATGGCAAGGAATTGGAGAAATGAAAATCAATTTAACCTGGAGGAATGGTATAGAGAATTATGGGACATGGCTATTAATGATAAACTGACATGTGATATGAAAATGAAAAATAACGATTTTAAGAAAATATGGAATGTATTTTTAGAACATGTATTTCGGAGAGGGAGGGGGTTTACACCGAGGGAAGAAACAATGAAATTTTGGAGTGAAAATGGATGGAATGAAGTGTAATGCTAGTCCTGAAGGTGATGGATGCACATGGGTAAATGTACTGTTTTGCATTTTTATTTTATAGTTTTTTTATAGTTTTTTTTCTGTAGTAGTAGGTGTATTTTGTATTCTTTTAATAAAAAATTTAAAAAAAGAAAATTAAAAGGGCACAGAATTATAGTCATAATGGCACTCTGTATATATATACTTGGATTTCAAGGAATCAAATAAAGCAGAGCTTTGTGCCCCTCTCTAGTCTGTTATTGTTGTTGTTTTCACTAGAGGCATCTGGAAAAAGAATTTGCACACTTTGTCAACATCTTCTCCGCTGCTGACAAAGTACAGAAACACTTTATGAATCCTGATGAAAGAATTATTGATTTTTCCAAAACCCACTGGGCATTTTATTGAAAGACATCACCATGGAGAACATGGACCTCAACCCAATTGATAGTTCAATAGGCCCATTGAAGCAATAATTCCCTACATCTTAACTTGCCATTCAGCAATTGATTCAATGCATATATTTGCGTTAAAACCGTCAGTTGCTTTTAGGATGTTTATCTCCTGGCTTTCTTTGTTTTTGTTTCCAGTGCCTTCTTCCGTCTTTTTTCTCAAAAAAAAACTGACGATAAACAGTAGTTTTAGAAGAGGCAGCTGTGTTAGTCTGTGCTGGCGCATCAGGCAAAAAAAAGAAACAAAGAAATAAAAAATAAAAAATAAAGAAGACAAAAACATTGCGGCACCTTAAAAACTAACTGCTATATTTTAATGTAAGCTTTCGTGGATACGTTATGTTATGTCTGAGGAAGTGGACTTATCCACGCAAGCTCACATTAAAATATAGCAGTTGTCTTCAAGGTGCCACAACATTTTTGTCTTCTTTATTTTTTCTTTTTTCTTTCTTTTTGCCTGACTATAAACAGTAGGAAGAAGTAAATGAAGATAACTGTGAGGAAGAACTATACCCATGCTATTTGCATGTTGAAATATCAAAAAGCAGAAATCAATGTACAAATGCAAATTCGAATACTATGTACCTGAGGGAATATCATCCCTGCCCTGCCTCCTCAAGCAGCTTTTAATTTCAGTCAGTATTGGCTTCAGTCCAGCAGGATGTAAGCCTGGGCTGTTTAGTCAGTTTGCACATGTTAAATACAATGGGTAAGAGACTAATGGCCAAGATAAAGCAGAATAAAGGTTTCTACTAAAGCTTACCTGAGAATATGCAGTTCCCTGAACAGGCTCTTCATCTTCGGACTGCTTTTCCAAAGAAAAGGAATTCCCCATTGTGGCAGCTACATTTGAGAAAACACAAAACTGAAGTTAAGGATACGCAGTGTTGGTTAAGTAAGGTAAAGGTAAAATTTCTCCTTGAGAATTTGTCCAGTCGTGTTCGAGTCTAGGGGGCGGTGCTCATCCCTGTTTTCAAGCCATAGAGCCAGCGTTTGTCCAAAGACAATCGTCCGTGGTCACATGGCCAGTGCGACTTAGACACAGAACGCTGTTACCTTCCCACCAAGGTGGTCGCTATTTATCTACTCGCATTTGCATGCTTTCGAACCACTAGGTTGGCGGGAGCTGGGACAAACGGCGGGCGCTCACTCCGTCACGTGGATTCGATCTTACAGCTGAAGATCTACAGACCTTACAGCAGAGAGACTTCTGCGGTTTAACCCGCAGCGCCACCACATTAGGGGGGTCCCAATTAATGGAAACATTCACTCTATTTTTCTGAATGACAAGAAGGTAGGCAGGGCACATACACCCATTATTTTCATTTGGAAGAAAGTCACTGGAGATTTCTGGCATTTTGTAATATTTGATGGCATTTACAAATGTGCTGTGTCTATCCTTCAATAGACAGTCAAGGTCCATGACTTTTACCTCAGATCTCTAGAGTGCAGCAGGCAGCACTCAAATGTACCGTTAACTTATATGAAGGTATCTTTTTCAATATTTCTGCACGGGGAACTACACCTTGAGAAGCTGCTAATGTGATTTGCTGGTCATGGGCCTGATTCCATGCAACCAGCACCTCATCAGATTGCTATGACAGCTTCTGCATTTGAAGTTTTGTATGCAGATAAATGTTGAACAGGAAATTGGTTATAGAACATCAGCTCTCTGTTTCTCTGGGTTAAGCTAGATATTGTATATTCCCTACAATCAGCACAATTTTCCTACAATGATGGAATTTCCTTAGATGAATATTTATTTATTTATTAGTTAGTTAGTTAGTTTTAGTTAGTTAGTTGGTTAGTTAGTTGGTTAGTTATTTAGTTAAAATATTTATAGGCTGCCTGTCTCCTGAAGGATCCAAGGCAGCTTACAGTATTAAAAGAATCATGTTAAAAGCAAAATAATAAATTATTGAAAATAATTTATATTACTTATTAATAAATATTAAATATTAAAATATAAATATAAATATTTAAAAAAGCATTAATCAAATATCGTATTACAACTCATGATAAGAACAATATTATGGTAATAATGCCTAACCAATCCAGCTTGCAAAGTAAGCTGAGATGTCTCTTCTAATGACCAATCACAAAACAAAGCACAACTAAATAAAATATATAGGTGAGGAAAGGTATGTACAATGTCAAATACTGTAGACATCTTGCACTACTTGATACAGCACAGTTCTTTAAACGTGTGCTGAGTATGTTGGCTAGAACCCGACTGGGGACTTATGCCAGTCCAAGTGTATTTGCATAAGTCACAGTAACAAATTGTTGGCAGTGAACAAGTTGTTGCACATGACCTGGACCACAAGCAGCAACTTGTCAACTAGAAGCAATTCATTGATATGAGTTGTATGATTATGCGAGCAAAAAATCCCACTCATGTTCTGGCCATTCTGTAGTTTCACCTACAGTCACCGACAAACTAATCTCTTGTTTCAATCTGTATTTCAATCTGTATTAAAGTATGCTCTAACTTCATTTTCAAACACAGGGATCCTTAATGGGGAGAGAGGAGTTGTCTTCTCCTATCTCTCCTCCCCATTCAAATACATCCCTAGCTCTGAAGCAGGAAGCCACTCGGTTGTTGGCTCCCCCCCCCCAAAACTATGGAGAGAAGTAACACATTTCTCCTTCAATATTGTTTCACTGAAATTGGTTTTATTCAAAATAATTTACATTTGATACAATTTTATTAACATGTTTGCATTTTTATGGTGGGAGTCTATGGTCACAAAGAGAGACGGTCATGAACCACTGGTTTGGCGGTTCATGTGGGTTGGTTTGTTGGGCGAGCAAGTATTTGGCACTTCCCAGCCCTGCCTTCTCCATTAGGCGCCCACTCAGAGCCAGGAGCCAGAAGGGGATATGGAAAATGGGGCAGTGCCTGAGTGGGTGCCTGCTGGAGGAAGCAGGGCTCCAAAGCACCAAACACCTGTTCAGCCAATGAATGAACTGGCATGAACTGTCAAAGATAGGGATAACCGAGAGTGCTGGACACACAACAATGGGCTCAAGTTAAAGGAAGCCAGATTTCAGTTGCATATCAGGAAAAACGTCCTAACTGTTAGAGCAGTATGATAGTGGAACCAGTTACCTCGGGAGTTAGTGAGTGCTCCAACACTGGCACCATTCAAGAAAAACTTAGATATGCTTTGATTGTATTCCTGCATTGAGCAAGGGGTTGGACTTGATGGCCTTGTAGGCCCCTTCCAACTTCACTTTTCTATGATTCTATAAAGTGGCGGTTCCTGCCCATCTTGAGTCATGAAATATTAACCCCCCCCCAAAAAAAAGCAAGAGAGAGAAATCAAAATCTACAACTGTGGTCCTGAAAGTTATCTAATAAATAAAATACATGCATTATTTTTAAAGATGTGTGTGTGCGTATGTGTGTCTACATACACAAATTCGAACATGTATATGTAAATCTGCCTCTTTGGCTCTCGTTTTTGGGAAATACACAGGTGAATACATTGGTCTGTGGCAGCCATACTTGGCAATACAAAAGGAAGTGGCATGAATATGTGGTGAATATAAGTTATATTTGTCCCTACCATCTAATGCACTGCTTGATAAGAACTTGATCATTGGGATTCCTGACAAATACTATGCTGGTTTTTAGAAAACTGGACAGTGTTTTTTTTATATATATAATGCATTTACAAATAAACACAACTCATTTTATGCATTCGTGTTCTGTCCAGCTATTCTGCAGTGAGCTCCCCACACCCTCACTCTGCCTCAGCCTTATCCTGCTTTTGTTTTTTCACAACAACATTTCTGGCAGTGCGCGTACATACTTGTCTGCCAAACACAGGTTTTATACAGTAGTTTAAAGGCAGTATGAATTGGGAATGTTGTCTAGCCAGTTTGAAAAGAAAAAGCAGGTTCCTGGGGTATGTGCCAAATACAGACCATTAAAGTTTCAGCTAATTTCATTTTCACTGTGACAAACAGCAAACTCTCTGGGATGGCTGTAGTGGCTTCATGCTCAAATATATATTGTTTTCATGCCATAGGTCCTTGGCTCAGTCCCCATTATGTCCTATGAACTGGTACATTTGGAAAAGATTTGAGGCCTAAAGCATGGCTTTGTGGCAGATTGGAGGCAGATTCACATCCATGAGTCTAAAACCATCACGCAGAGCAGGATTGTGGGACTTCCTCCCCCCAAGTTCCTCATAGCTTCGGGGGAAACATGTGGCTTGGTACTGCATACTGCAGCTACCATGGAGAAAGCCCAAAATAGGCAGGGCAAAAGGACCTGCATGCATAAGAAGGGGTGTACATATGCCATTCACATGGATACGAACACACAGATTCACAGCTGATTCTTTCTCAGTCCCTTTCTCACTCAAGAGTCCTTGGCCATATATGGAGCCCACACATATGAAGGAACTCCTCTTCAGAGTATCACCACTTGGGTGGGCTGCTCCCCCTCGATCCACATTTAGGGAACTGAATTCTGTCCTGCCAGAACAGAGGCCCCTCCCCTTCTGATGCCCCTCCAAAACAAATGTTGATTGAGAAACAAGCAGGAAAGAAACATGACCACAGAGAATGGAGGCCGGAGCATCATTAGACAATCTAGCTGTCACATTCTATGGCATGTTCTCCTGTGTTTCCCTGTCTAATGAGAAATTCCATCATGAGACATGGTGGAGGTGTGGTCTGGAAAGAGTTCTATATTTTTAATTCTGATGCCTTGGGCTCTGTATCTAGACCATGGTCCTTATATTTGCCTCTGTATTCAGCAGCATCAGAATTGGATTATGAACCTTGTACACCAAGGTCTGAGATGCCAGCCTATACTTCAGCTACAACACCAGGGAAAAATGTTGAGCATGTGGATTATGTCAAACATATAACTACCTGTTAAGTAAATATCCGGCTGCAAAGCCAGCAGAAGGACTCTGTAATGCATGCTATTTGTCTAAGCACCTGAGAAGAGGCAGGCCAGGCTAAAGAATACTCTCAGAAATGCTCCTTTGGCATTTTTCTAATCTTCTTGCTTTATCCCAGGAAATGCATGGGTGTCAGCAAAAGTGGTTACTGTCTCTCTGGAAAGCAAATTATTCTAATTCTTCTGATCTTTCTTTACAGAACCAAAAACAGTTGATCTGCTTCAAAGCCAGCAGAAAAGGGATGGATCAGGAATGAGTCACTCAGGGCAAACAAGAACCACCTTTGGACAATTCAAACAGGTACACGGCTGAGCTCAAGCCATACTGCAAATCCTCCCAACTTCCACTCTGCCAAAGAGGCAAGCCTCCAGACTTCTTATGCCCTGCAGGATAAATTTTCTTCTTCCTAGACTGAATTGCAGTTAGCATAGAAATATAAGCATGTGGTTCTTCATGAAAGGGGAGATGGGTTTGTGGAGACAAAACATAGCTGGCAGCGGGGAAAAAAGGGTTACGTGTCATTCCCTTTCCACCTATCCCTTCCTAATCAAAATGGATGCCTCCAAAGCCTCATTTTCTACAGGAGGGGAAAAAAAACCTTCAAAGATCTGGGCTGGGTTTGCCAGCAGCATAAGTCTATATGATCTTATGGCTGCTCTGTCCTTCTTTCATACATCAAGTGTTTCCTTTGTGTGACTGGTCTAAGGTGCATGACAGAATACTAGTGGTCTTAACCGACTAGATAGGCGGGATATAAATCGAATAAATAAATAAAATAAATAAATACTAGGGCTAGCTTCTTGTCACCTAAAAGTGGAATGGAAGGAAAATCATAAACGACACTGGCAGCCCCCACCCCCAGCATGACCAGTTGTATGACCAATCTTGCAATGAGTGCAAGAATGAGCACAACTTGGGGAAGCTACCAGAGTGCCAGGTTGCTTAAATAATTGCTTTTATCTTCTGCGTTTAGCCAGCAGCACAGTAGCGTGGGTCACAGACGTTGTTGCTATAGTGCTTTCACAATTCCTAGTTTCTGCAGTTACGTTGCAACCCGAAAGGTACTGCTCACAAAATTGGCACTAGAATCTTGGAAAAAAATATATGATTTCCTATTTATTTTATTTATTTATTTATTTTATTTATATCCCGCCTATCTGGTCAGTTAAGACCACTCTAGGCGGCTACATCAGTGAAGATCACTTGGTTTACTTGGAAGCAAGAGCACTTCTGGGGTTGTCAGATTTAGGGTATTGCTTGGAATGTTAGGGAATTACTGGTGGTGGGGTTTTTCTGGTGGGGAGACAAATCTTAGGGTGAGCAACGTTAGAGAAGAAAGTTGGTATTTTGTGTTCTAGGTAGGTTTAAAGCAGGGGTTTTAAACTCAATTTACCTGGGGGCCGCTGGAGGCAGAGTCTGGGTGAGGCTGGGCTGCATCAGATATTCTGTCACGTGGAGCAAGAGCCTGAGGAAGCCATCCAGGAGTTTGCTTAGCCGACAGACAGGTGGTCTGGCTGGCAGGCTGCAGTTCTGGATGGAGGGTGCAAGAGGTGCTGTCTTGGGAGAGAGCTGGCGAGTGAGGCAAGGCTCTTTTTTTAACTCTTTACAGCAGAGGATGTGTGGGCGCTTTGGGGGCGGCAGGCAAGGCGAGGGCCACAAACTATCATCTGGGGGCCCGCAAATGACCCCCGGGCTGCATGTTTGAGACCCCTGGTTTAAAGGGTCCTTTTAAGGAGAAAGGCGGGGTGGGTAAATAAATAAATAAATAAACAAACAAACAAACAAACAAACAAACAAACAAACAAACAAACGAGCGAGCGAGCGAGCAAGCAAGCAAGCAAGCAAGCAAGCAAGCAAGCTTGGGCACCATCCTCATCCATCGCCAGCTGAATTCAGACCTCATTGACCTGGTGTGCAGATCTTTCTATGTGTGCTGTACTTGTGTAACACCACCGCACCAAAAAGACACAGGTGGTTGCGTTTGTATGGATTATGTCATCTGGAGCAGGGCAGGGTATGGAGCACCAGCAGCTTGATTCATCATTTGATGAATCATTGCCATAGTCTCACTTCCCATTTCTAAGCTGGAAATAAGAGGAACTTTCTTTACAAGATTTTTGTGAAATAAGAAAGAAATCCAATGGCAAATGGGAAGGTAGTCCAGGGACTGTGAACTATGACAGAAGTTCTCCTCTCTTGCAGTAGAAACATAGGCACAGAGAGTATGGGAGAAGAGGAAGTGGTGGGAGATGAAGGGATCACTATGGGAATGGCAAAAATTCACAGTTCCTGCTGCCCTGTCACCTGTGGTGGCCATCTCAGGATGCGCTTACACTGCTGATTGGTATCAATTACAGCTCCGATGTATTTTAAATCAGTTTTCAGTCACATGGTTTTTTTGATCGCTATTCGTGTTCACTTTGACAATGTGGGACATGGTGGCGCTGCAGTTTAAACCGCAGAAGCCTCTGTGCTCCAAGGTCAGAAGACCAGCAGTCGTAAGACCGAATCCACACAATGGAGTGAGCTCCCGTCGTTTGTCCCATCTCCTGCCAACCTAGCAGTTCGAAAGCATGTAAAAAAATGTGAGTAGATAAATAAGTACCACCACGGTGGGAAGGTAACGGCATTCTGTGTCTAGTCATGCTGGCCACATGACCATGGAAACTGTATACAGACAAACGCTGGCTCTACGGCTTGGAAACGGGGATGAGCACCGTGCCCTAGAGTTGGACACAACTGGACTAAATGTCAAGGGGGAACCTTTACCTTGACAATTATTACTCCAATGTAAAGTAGGGGTTTAAAACAGCTTTGGGAAACTATATGTGAGATTTAAAATCAATTAACCAATGTGTTTGCACAGTGTGTTGTTTCCATTGCAGCTGATCCCAGCACATCGCCAATGATTGCAACCTTCTCTTTCCCATTTGTGTTGTGTAGTGTTTCTTTGGTTTTCAGACCGCCTTCAGAATGTGTACAATTCTCTCTCTCTCTTTTTTTTTTTTTTAAAAAAGAATACATTTTAAGTGACATAGTCAAATTACTTTGGATGGACAGATGGCAGTGGCCCTGCTACCTGAAACCCACAACTGCCCACAAAGATAATATTTAATATGAGATTGCCTGAAGTGATTAATAAAGAATTTATTTCACAAGCGCGTTAAATTAAAAAGACCCCATTGGCCTCTTCAGAAAAACTCACTTTATGGCCAAAAAATTCCCCAGGTTTCCTGTGCATCGTGTAGTCAGGATTTTTAAAATCAATTTTAATTATGCAAAACCAAATTCAAAAGCAGTTTTTATTGTCAGCGTAACAGCCTAACTTGGCCAAATGGTTATGCTGCTGGTTATATTGAGAAGCCAAAAGATACTGGTCACAAATACAGATGGTTTATGGGCTCCATCATCCCATTAGAGCCTACTGCAGAATTGCTTGAATATTTTCATTCTGACACTGAATGCAAAAATTAAAAAAGATCTGATATTATTATGATATTGCACTTATTATTTTCCAGTGGTATGTCATTTATTAAAATCAATAGTTTTGTCCATGGTAACTTTCTTGCCCCAGTGTAGTACTGTAGCTTTGTTTTCTAACACTGTAGATGTCTTGAATTTGTAATATGGATGATGATGATGATGATTACAGCCCACTTCTTATTTCTTAGCATTGTTGGTATATATGGGCAAACCAAAGAGTCAAGCCATCATCATATATTCTTGTTATAATCCAAAAATACAGAATACTGTACATTGGCTGGGGTTATATAGCAGATACAAGTTTTAATGAAAAAACTACCAGTTAATTATTGGTGTAATAAGTACGCTGTTCCTAATATTGCCATTTGTTGCATCTCTGATGGTGTTATTTCAGAGAGCTGCAGCTGATTATAGTATTTTATATACATTCTGCAGCATTGTTCCCAATGCCCCAATAACTATGGGGACTACGGAAATATGCTTCACCCACAAGTGAGTTATTTATATCGCCAAGGATATGTGTTTTGTTAATTATATATGGTATAAATGTGGTATATGTGAACAAACCAAAGGGTCAAGCCATCTATCATCATCATCATCTACAGCCCACAAAATGCTGGCTAAATTTAGTTCCTTGAATACTGAGCCATTCCCACGAAATGTTGGGTGAATTTACTTCCTTGAATATTGGGTCATTCCTGGTGTGTTGTTGTAATTGATATACAGGTACAAGACAACACCCTATAATATGTATTGGTTACATGCAACATGGATCTTTTAGTTATAGGCAAGAATTCAACCTAAACTAAGACAATGCCATTTGTTCTTACCAGGCAACTTTGGAGAAAAATAGCAATCATTTATTATATACGTAGATGCAGCAAACATCATGGATGGAAGATTGTGCCACCGTAGTTCAGTGTTTGTCATAATGTTAAATTACTCTGGAGGCATTCAAGAGAAAATTGGACAACCATCTGTCAGATCGGTTTTGAACTGGATTCCTGCATTAAGCAGGGGGTTGGACTTGATGGCCTTACAGGCCCCTTCCAACTCAATGATGCTATGACTCTATGATTCTGTGTTAAAGGGAATGAGAGAGAAGGGAAGTAGGATAAAGAAGCAATTTGGGTTGTTTGCTGATTTGAGTTTTCTGAAGCTGTTCAGAACACGAACTGCCCAAATAATACTAGTTGCTGCCTATCCTGCAACTTTTAAAAGTTTTTAATTTTTTTTTACAAGAACCACATATGCCACTTTAAAGTTGCATGCCCATTTCTCATGACATTTCTATGCCATCAAGTAATTCTGACAAGCTCATAGCAATGTAAAAGTCCACTGTCTCATGTTATTTTTCCAACATCCCTGTGAGGTAGCCTAGCTGGGAGAGAATAACTGTAGGGTGAGGTTCATGGTTCCGCAGGGGTTTCCACTGGTATGTCTCCAATGCAAGTTTTATCTACTGTAGTTTTATAAAATTTTATTCTATCTAGGCGAGTACAAGTGGTATTCTTGGGTGTGGCTGCTAGACATGGCCGAGGCATTCTTAGGCTTCTGCCTCGGTCCATGGGGTGATCATGGCCGAGCCATTTTCCTCTCAGACAAAGGAACCTCACAAGGTTGTTGTGAGGCTGAAGTGCCCTGCTCCCATAGACTCTCTCCTGAGCTTATTGTTGCTCCTTTGGATCTTTACGGCACTGCAGGAGATTTCCTAGCCTTACAGCACACCTCTGGGGTTTCACACCGTGAAGACTGACACCTCTACAAATTCTGGGGTTGCTTGTCCAGTGAGCTGACCTTACCTGCTTTGAAAGATATAGAAACCACCACAACCATTCAGATCTAAGGCTAGAGGCTTCACCCAGAAAAAAATAATAGATACTGCTAGTCACGTTGGCAAGCAAACAAGCCCATACTGTTCTGCAACTCAAGAAACTGGCAAAATGTCATACAAAGGATAATCCTACGCAGCTTTCTAAATGGCTTGTGGTAGGGGGCAGGAAATAGGGAACGAAAGCACACACACACCAACCGCCATCACCAGCAGCCTGGTCATTTTTATGATATCAAGGAGAAGTAATACTTTAAAAAAGAGAGAGAGAACGGGTGGCTTACCTTGCAGTGCCTTTTTGGATACGATCCTGGCACTGCTGAGCTCTCCTGGAGCTGTTCAGCAACGGGTGCTGCCACCTCCAACAGTGCTTTCCAGGTGCCAACAGGTGCTTTACCTTGCCTTGAGCGACGTTCACTATCAACCTGCACAAATGCCAGGTAAAAACGTATGGTACGGGTGGAGTTCTCCACACTGTACAGCCCTGCTGAGCTATTTTTAATTCCTTGCCTCCGGGGCCACCCAAACCTGTTCAATTAGAAACACACTTACCACCGTCCACGGTACTTAGTCCATCTCTCTCTCTCTCTCTCTCTCTCTGTTGTGAAGATTAGCATTTACAATCAGTTACATATTCCTTGTACCTTTGACAAGAAACTACCGCTGCAATTCCAAGCGTGTTTACATAGACCTAAGTCACACAGGGTTTGAAGGGACACTCCTAGGCATATGATACCATACAAGATTGCAGTTTTTACATGTGCTTAAAGCAAAAATAGAAACTATGAGAAGTTAGCTTGTTTGGACCAGAATTCCCAGAGACAGCATGGCCAAAGCACTGGCCAAAGGGGAGAAAAGGGTCAGTATGTTCACACCACAGTTTGCAAAGCTAAGAAGACAGTAACATTTTCAAGGACCCAGAATAAAGGGATAGATGGGGTTTTTATTGCAGAGTTTTGAATTCCTTTTGATACAAACACAGATGCACAGAAGAGAATAGCCAGATGTTCCCCAGAGTCCACTCCTTTCTCATTAACTGGCACTTAATGTCTCAATAATACACCCCGAGACATTTGCAGGAGAAAAAATAAAAATGTTTCATTCCATACAGTTCTGTGAAGATTCGCAGTCATCCAGGTGAGGTCATCTGGAAGCTCCCTCTGGCCAACTGGACTTCTTTCTTATTAGGTTGAAATGTTTCGCTACTCATCCAAGTGGCTTCTTCAGTCTGAGGAGAGTTGGTAGGAGACCTCTGATATATTCTGCGCGTTGGTTTCACTCCCCCCTGGTTTGAATAGGTTTGTTAGATGGACAAAGGACTGGGGAGGGGAGTGAAAATGCCACTTCTGCAGTCCTTCTCCACCCATTGTCATGGATTGTTAACAGCCATTAACAGTGGTCTTTCTGGTGTGTAGTCCTGATCTTTCTGGGGACAGATGAAAGGGCAGCATGATAAGTACATCATAGGAGACAGATAGTATCTAAGGCTTCCACCCCTGTTGAGTGAGGGATTTTCTATATGCACCTCTGACTCCTCTCTCAAATCACCTGTCTTCTAGGTCCAAAATGAGTACATCTTGGTCATCAAATGAGTGTCCTTTTTCCTTCAAATAAAGGAACACTGCTGATTGTGGTCCTGAGCCATTGCCCCTCCTGTGGTGGGGCATTCTCCTCTTTAGTGGCAGCTTGGTTTCTCCAATGTAGAGCTCCAAACACTCCTCTTTGCATTGGACTGCATATACTATATTGCTCCTATTGTGTTTTGGTGTCTGGTCTTTTGGGTGGACGAGTCTCTGCCTTAGTGTGTTTGTGGGTTTGAAATGCTCGGGTATGTGATGTTTACCAAAAATCCTTTTGAGCTTTTCAGACAGACCTGCCATGTCAGGAATGACCAGGTTCTTTTGTCAGCTCTGGGTCTCAGGTTGTTTCATTGTCCTGCTGGGTTGGGACATTGCCTTGTTAGAGGCCCATTTTGGATATCCACAGGCCTTAAGGGCTGTCTTCAGATGTCCGTCTTCCTTCTTTAGGGGTCTCCTACCAACTACCCTCAGACTGAAGAAGCTACTTGGATGAGTAACAAAAGGTTTCAACCTAATAAGAAAGAAGTCCAGATGCCATGACTCAACTTCCAGATTGCTTGCAGGTCTAAGTAAGGAGGCGGCCACAACAGCCACCAAGGATAGTGGAGGGGAAAACATTGGGGTGAAGGTTGCAAGGATGGAAGGCAGGTGATTCCCTTTCCTTCTTTACTCCTCAGCTGGAGCTCTGCTACCTTGTAGGTGAGGAGCCCATGGAGTTGACCTAACCCTCTTTCCTATCTTTTCTTGTGGCCATTGTTTAGTGGGTTGCAGTGAATTTCTTCTTGGTTAAATAATGTAAGTGGCATATTGAAACAGCAATGCATCAACCTAGCATGGTATAAGAATTGTGCTGCACGAGTTAGGGACTTAAAAAAAAGAAGTTAAAAATTGAGGAGGGGGTTTCTCAATCCTCCCTTTTAATGTCACAATTCACCTAATTCATCACAGGGTTATCACCTCAGATAATGCTGCCCTGAGCTCCATTTGGGTGTGAAATCACCATCTACATAACAGGACAATTAGGAGTGTGCTGAATCATCCCCCCTCCAAAAAAAAATCAGAAAGAGTGGGACAACTCTTAAAAGGGCAGGATGAATCGATCAAAGTAGAAGCATGTGTTGCTGCTGTAATTTGATTTGGACCAACCTGTACCAGCAGCAATCCATATGCTGATCTACTGTATATGCCCATCTAGACAGGCGCTAAGTCTGACTTTGGACTTCTGGAGGAACACCTGAAGCCTACAGCATTTTAACTGATGAATTCTGGCAAAAGAATCTGTGACAAATAAATGAAATGGAACTGTGCATTTAATGTGCTTTTGTTTTTTGTTTTTAAAATGATTTAAAAGTCAATAGATGAAACACAGCTAAATCATACATCTGAAAAGGGACCTTAAGTTATATGGACTTGCACTCAAAATTAAGCTTGTAATTACCCTTTATTGTTGAACACCCTGATCATAAAACACTCCCCTTCAAGGTTTAAATGAAAATTTCCCATCACTTTGGGAAAATGTGCATAAATGTGTGGTAAATACAAATGCCAATAATAAATGAAGACCTAGCCTTCTGCCCAACAGTACCAAGGGTAGTGTAGTGGGTAGAGTGATGGACTAGGACTCTGGCAACCAAGGTTTAAATCCCTACTTGGCCATGGAAACTAACAGGGGGAGAAGAACTGGTAAAGCCACTCCTTAAATATGTCACTTACCTCGAAAGCCATGTTAGGATTGCTGTTATTCAGGTTCAATGGCACATACCTAAGTTAATAGCCTTCTGCCACCAAAATAAGTCATGGACCACCCCAAATCTTCTGGCCATATATCCAAGATAGGGTGCTTTATGAGATGCCATAGACTCTATTTCAACCCAATGAAATCTTGGATGTACATCCAGGCCTTCCCTCCTGTCAGCTCTTGATTCTCTTTTCTTTCTTGCTATTCATTATTTATTATATTTTTTTGCACTGTTTCTGTTATTGATTATGTCATAAGGCTTTTGTGTTATTTTAATGACTATATGGTTGTTGGAAGCCGCCCAGAGTGGTAGAATATACCAGATGGGCGGGATACAAACAAACAAACAAACAAACAAACAAACAAACAAACAAACAAACAAACAAACAAACAAACAAACAAACAAACAAACAAACAAACAAACAAACAAACAAACAAACAAACAAGAATACATTATCTATCTATCTATCTATCTATCTATCTATCTATCTATCTATCTATCTATCTATCTATCTATCTATCTATTTATTTATTTATTTATTTATTTATTTATTTATTTATTTATTTATTTATTTATCAATCATTACATTACCTAACAATGGCCAGAATCTTATTACTTACATTTACTGGTATAAATCAAACACCAGCAGTAGAGATGAGAAATTCATATTCATCTTCTCCAGGAGAAGAATATTGCCACTACAGGTGGCCAAGCCAATTGGACCCTCTCCCCAGAACCAGGCTGTCCACTTACTGCTTGTGGTGCTCTGCACATGGCTCCTTGTTGTTTGCACCGCACCAACCATGGAAGTAGCCCAGCTGGGGCTTCCGCATCTCCCTGAGCTGTTGACCAATTCAGATGATGAGTCTCCCACTCAGCTGCTGAATTGTCAGCACTGCAGGGAGGCAGGGAAGCCCTGGGTGGGCTACTTCCATGACTGGTGTGGCATGAACGAAGATGGGCCACTCGCATTTTACTACAAGTAGTAAGTGGACACCCCGGCTCTGAGGGAAGGGTCCAATTGGCCCGGCCATTTGTGGTGCTGATATTTGTATTCGTCTTCCCCAGGAGACGAATGTGACTGTCCCATCTCTAATCAGCAGTGAATTGCTGCTAGTGAAAAAGTCTGTTTTTTCTTGTTGCATAACTTGGCGAATGACAGGAAATACTAACTTTTCAACAAGTCTGTTCTGCTGAACCAGTGCTTTTCATACTTTCATGTGTGACAAGTGTCAGTTTGTCACTGAGATTTATATCAGAATGTTCTGACCAATAAAGCAACGTTGAATGGCGTTATAAGGACAATACTGTACCATTTGAACAGTTCAGAGGAACCATTTTGTTAGTCCCTGTCTTGCTCGGAATTGGCTTTTGGTTCCTACACTGTACAGCAGCTTATGCCATCTGTCTGTTGTAGACAGCTGAAGTTGCAGTAGATACTTGCTTAATGCAATGCAATGAATTAACAGCCAATTCAAAACAGGGATTGAAGAGCATATGTGTGTTCTTTTTCAGCTGACTGCTTTATTTTCCAGCTGTTTCTTCCACTCATCTCCCTGTTCCTCCAGGTTAAGCATTTTACTACCAACCCCATCATTCAGACACAACTCTATAACCTAAACTCTATAACTCTAAAATTCATCCGGCGCCGACACTAATGACATTTCAGCGCCAGGTCAAAACCTTCCTGTTCCAGAAGGCTTTTAATTGAAATAATATTAGCTGTGGGTCCGATGGCAATTTATGTATATATATTAATAGTATTTTAAATGTTGAATTTTTTATTGTATTTTAAATGTTATAAGCCGCCCAAAGACCTTTGGGTAGTGTGCGTGGCATATAAATAAAATAAATAAATAAATAGACCATTATATCCAGGGTGCATCAGTCTTAGATGGCTTTGATAGGTGTCATAGAAGACCTACAGGGCCAATGGCCCTAACCTCAGTGTTGTGTACATATTGGCATGTGTGAGAAAAACTGTTGGTATAGAGTTGTCATCCCACTGCTGTCCTACATCACATTGTCAATGTGAGAATCTGGAAAAGTTACTGCTTTGGACAATAGCTTCCGGAACCCCACAGCCAACATGTCCATGCTGGAGGGACATCTAGAAACTGTTGTTCAGAGTTCTGGTCAATGCAAAGGGGAAACCATTATTATCCTGACACTCGGGTCCATGTACTTAATTCCGGGCAACAGCTCTTTAGCATGGTGGCTCATAGGAATAGATGGCATGAGTATGAGACAAATATGACTTTCCACCACAGGAGATAAGCAGGATATCCTTATTCAGGCTCTGCCCTGCAGTGTTTGCTCTCTGGTGGGTTATTTAAGTTTTGTTTATTTGCTGGAGAACTGTTTCCCATCCCTTTTGGGTGGTTATGCAGACCATTCTTTTTACCAAGTCACCTGATTTGGCTTGATCACAGTCTGGCTCAGATATTTCAGGAACAGAAATACTCCCCTGCCTGATTACAGATAAAACCAGCATGCAAAAAGAAAGAAAGAATATAATTCATTAAAAAAAACGTAAAAAGAAACTGCAAGTGTTTTCATTCAGGAAGAGAATGGATATTGTATTCCAGAGAAGTAGGGTAGGGTGGAGATCTCTGTGTGTTTTGCATATCCATAGACTTGTGCACATGATCACAATACACATGAGGGTTGTTTTCTTTTTATGAACAGCCACTGAATCAAAACAACAACAACAACAACAACAACAACAACAACAACAACAACAACAACAACAACAACAACAACACACATAAAAGCACAGCAGTTCCTTTTGCACCTAAGAACTGCCATTTCCATAAGCTCTCCAGGTCTTGGATACAGTGGACCCTTGACTTACAGACGGCTTGACTTACAGACTTTTTGAGTTACAGACTTCTCTGGCCACAAAATTTAGGTTTGACTTGCAGACTGAGATTTGACTTACAGACCAGAAACAAACCAAAATGGAACAAAAACGGCCTGTTACAGGATTAATCGGTTTTCAATGCACTGTAGGTCAATGGAGACTTGACTTACAGACTTTTTGACTTGAGAACCGCCTTCCAATACGGATTAAGTTCTCAAGTCAAGACCCCACTGTACTTGAGTTGGGGGCTTGTTTATTTTTTGACTACAGCTCCCAGAATCCACTAACTAACTAACATAGTCAGAGGTCCTAGTTACTGGGGAATCCTGGAAGTGATAGTCTATCTAGTTAATGTTTTCAAGCTCTCCTTCCCCAGGTTTAGAAAGCAGGTTGTGATATTCTGGATTAAGCTACTATTTAGAAGGGAAAAAAAGGCATAAGCAAACAGCTGAACCCCATGCAATCAACTTGTTAGTTAGCTTGCTACTCAGTGAAAAACTTTCACTGTGAAAAACTTTCCTGAACGGAAGATATATTAAGTTCACAGCATTTCCACCATCTACCAAGGAGACTGCAGAATCAAAAAGTGAGAAAACAGTAGTCTGGCAGGATTAATTGTTGACAAATCCATGTTGGCTTCTAGTTATCACTGCATTGTTTTTTGAGGTGCTTATAGACCGACCGCTTTATAATCTGCTCCACTATTTCCGCCAGGGTTGATGTCAGGCTCACTGGTTTGTAGTTCCCAGGTTCCTCCTCTTTGCTCCTTTTAAAGATAGGCTTAACATTAGTCTTCCTCTAATCATTTGGTACTTCACCCATCCTCCATGATCTCTAGAAAGTAATAGACAGTGATTCTGAGAGTTCTCCAGGCAGTTCATTCGATACATTTGGATGCAGTTCTTCCGGCTCTAGATATCTGAACTTGTTCCAACTAATGAGAGGTTCCTTGACTATTTGTCTATCAATTTCAAGCTGCAATCCTGTGTTCTCCACTTCTATTTCACATTTAGTACGTTTTCCGTTGGGTTCTTGAGCTCTTGCTAACATGTTTAATTCTAACGACAATTCTATGAGATAAATTAGGGTAGACTTGTTTGAATCAATGGAACTTACACAGGAGGTGACTCAACAAAGGGCCATTTATTCAAGATTCTACTCTACTGTGATTTACTACACCAGACAACAGGATTTTGGCCAGTGTTTACTTAATAAAGTTACTGTTTGCTTCTGTCCTGGATAGTATCATTGTCTCCAGCCTGAATCCATAGAAATCTCAATAATTTCATAATGTTTGCACTCATAAGGCATTGCACTACATCACAAGAATAGTGAGGGAATAATCTTATTTGCTTGTTTCATTGTTTATGATGTGTATGAATTGTCCTATGGCTGAGGCTCTCTGGGCAATTTATAGAATACAAACTAAATGGTAAAAGTAGTAACTCCCAAAAGTATAACCATAATACAGTGCAAAAAAAAAAAAAAAAGCAAGAAGGGAGGGAGGAAAGACGGACACAATTTTTGTAACCCAGAAAGAAAAAAAAGGTTAAAAAAGAAACAGCACTAAACCAGAGAAGTGAAACAGTTAAAAACAAAACTGCAGATCAAATGATTTTATGTCAGAACAATGAAAACAGGCTGTGAGTTAAAACGCTTGAGAGAATAAAAAAAGGTTTTGCCTGGCATTGAAAGCCTGCAAAATCTGTATTATGCCCATGCAATCAGCAAAGTTTATAGTGAAGGCCTCATCACCAGGCAGAGCAATGAGGAATGCAAATTATTTCCCATCTTTTATAGCAAAGTTCCAGGCTCTGCTAAGCACATAATGGTTGTCCTCCCTGAAATTGTGACACCCCCAATGTTTTTGAGGGGGGGTACTCTTGCTAATGGGGAAGCCACTGCTCAAAATGAAAAGTTTGAAAAACGTGAGGGAAAAGAAATGGACCTCTAGTATTTGGACTGATTTTTTTTTTGAAAAACGACAAAGTTGAAGACAGCTATGTCTTTACGTGGGAGCTTCCAGCAAAGAGAGAAGGTGACTGTGTCAGAAAGCAAAATTAAAACAGAAAGCAATTGTGAGAAGTCCAGAGAAGTGGGTGGGGCTGGCATTTGGAGAGCACAATTGACCCCCTGTGTGAAATGTTTTGCGTTCCCACCAAATATGTCCCATTGATTGTAATACTATGCTAAATATTTCGTTCCTTTTAGACACATTTCTACAAAGCTGAGATGATGGTTCTTTCTTCGCTGTCAAAGCAGTTGTGGTTTTTCAAGCAACATTGTTTGCTTCAATACCCCTCCCTCTCCATTATGGTGTGAAGCGCTCAGCTGACTCAATAAATGGCTTATTCATGTCTAGACTGATCCTGCTCAAGTCACCATTTGCTGATGGCGGTCTTTGGATATGCAGCATTTTGTAGCAGTAATTGCTCAGAAGCTACCAATGCATCCAAAACCTTTTTCACAGGAGTGTTTTTGGATTTTTCAGTGCCCTGAATAAATAGCAGAGCTGGGAAAAGTTATTTCTTTGTAATCGTAATCATCTTAAAACTGCCGAGGTGGAAGGGATCCTATGAACCATTGAGTGTAGTGCCTGTCAAGGAGACACAGTTGGGAATTGAACTCCCTAACTCTGCAGTCAGATATCTAAACCACTGAACTATCCAGCAGTTCTTTGTACTACAGTTCCCAGAATCCCCTAACTAGCGATTGGGGTATTCTGAGAAATATGGTTAAAAAAAAAGTAACTTTTCCAAACACTGACAAATATTGCTTCCGGTGAGTATGAACACACCACTCTCTTGAGTTCTATGAAGCTTAGTTTTTGAAATTAATGCTACAGACACAACAATTTTGGCAGGGAAATGTATTTTAAAAACAGATAACAAGATAACAACAATACAAATGTATATTTCATGAATATATCTTCGGTGTTCAACATAACAGAAATCACTAAGGCAGGAGTTTCTTGGAGAAATGTACCCCAGATGCTATACTCTCAAACTCAAGGAATCACTCCCAGAACCTTCTTTCACACAGCCACAAGAGACTGTATTCTCAACAAGGAAAGCCTTAAAACCCCTAACATCAATTAGACCAGGGGTGTCCAACCTTTCACCTTCCCTGGGCCACATTAGAAGATGAAAATTTGGTTTGGGCCGCACATACATTTGGTTTGGGCGGCATGGGGGGGCCGCCCTAGCTGTCCTCCGCAGCCCCACTCCAAGCATGCTTACTGGCAGCTGCGATCTCAGACAGCAGAGGCTGCCAGCTTCGACTCCTGTGGCCTTATGGGAGGGGGTCCACCTATTGACGGGGATGGCGCAATGCAGTCATGCAGCCCCCCTGTCCTGTGCCCCTCCCACTCCTTCCCTCTTTCCCCCTCTACTGTTGTGACATGCCCCGGCCACATTCCAGGCGCAAGCGCTGGCAGTGTAACTTGAAACTTTGGAATTTCTTGAAAAATAAAAAATTGCACTGGGCCGCATTATGAGCTGACCTGGGCCGCATGCGGCCCTCGGGCCGCAGGTTGGACAAGCCTAAATTAGACTTAAATCCCTGTTCCTTGTGCACGGCAGCCTCCTTATCTTTAACAACCCAGGCTGTTGGATTAGGATTCCCCTCAACTGGCTTAAATTATTTGGTTCACAGAGGATACAAAGAATTTTGGGGTTCCATTACAAACCCAGCACTCTTGGTTTTTTTTAGAAGGAAATTACAGAGGGCTTATGGGCACTTCTTGCATATATGATTTGTTTACATACATACATATACATACATATATAGCCGGAAGGACTCAATCTGTAGGATCCCTTCCAGCTCTGGAATTCTAAAATTATTGTTATTATTATAAATGAAAGTCCACATATTTATTTATACAGACCGCGCCATCTAGTGGCTTTGTCAAGCACAACCACACACACCCCAATCCATGACTTACATAAAAATGTGTACATATAACATAAAAGAAGAACAACACACCTAAAACCTAAGATGGCAGCAGTGGACAGGACACAAACAACAAAATATAATGGAGGAAATTAAAATGATTTTTTAAACCATCCAGTTAGTAAATTCACACTACCCTGGGTGTTATACAAGAAACAAACCCCCACAACCACCACCCACTTCATTCCCATAATAACATAATGAAAACGGTACTAAAACTAATTCGAAAGTGGTAATCTACTGAAGACCTAAAATTCACGTGTTAAATTGACATCATTTGAGGGCATGATGTTCTTAAAGGCTGCTTTATATAATTCTGTCTTGAATAGTTTCTTAATTATTGGGAGTGATGGAGCCTGGTGCGCCTCAACTGGAAGTTTGTTCCGCAAAGCATAGCATAGGCATCCTTCAGTCTCGAGAGACTATGGTAACATGCTCTGAATCGAGGAGTGTCCTCTCCAGAGCATGAAGCCCGGGTAAGGTAATATGGAGGATAGGCTGTTACCCAAGCAGCAGATCCCCCCTCTCCACATTGCTGAAATGGTCCAATGGAAAGGCAAGAGCCAATACAACTGGTTCCAGCAATGTCGCAGGAGTTGGCAGAACAACATATGCTGCCTCCAGGACTCCAGCTCCGGATTTTGCCTCTAGGTTAACTCCTGAAGCCTTTTCCATGAGTGGATATAGCCACAAGGCAGTGGAGGTTTGAAATCAGAGTTTTCCTGAAACTTGTAGGGGCAATGAAATTGAAGGACTACTTGTAATCAACAGATGGTCAGGACTTTTTGGTTTTTATTTTTAAATACCGCATTAAAAGTGCCTGTTCATGGTCTCAGGTACCTCACAGCCCAGTCCCCTGCATATCTCAGCAGGGCTTCCTCTTCTGCACTGTCGCTACAGTCCGAGCAGAGTCATCTTTCCACCAATTCTGGAGTCGGGGACAAAGTCCATAGCCGAGAACCCTCCTCTGTCTAAATCTCTGGCTGCACCTGCAGTGGGGTGGGGCAGCTTTCAAGGGGAGAAACCTCAAAGGTATGCCAAGCTCTGCCTTGGCAAAGCTTCCCGCAATGCCAGGGAGAAGGGGTGGGGGTGGGGTTAGGGGGTACAGAGACCCTCACTCTGACCTACATCCATCCCCCAACAGCTTCCACTTAGCTCCCGGTAATGGAGGCTATTATTGAGAAAGCCCAACTCCTCACTGTTACCTTTCTATATCCCTTAGTTGTTACCTTTCTAGCTTCTCTTTCTAGCCACCTTTAGCATTGTGGATTGAGAGGAGAATGTGACACAAGCTACTTAGGGCCTTAAAGGTCATAACCAGCATCTTAAATTGAGCCTGGAAACTAATAGGGAGTCAATGTAGGTGGACCAAGAATGAATCCCAAAACATAAGAGTGCCTGGCTAGTGACATTCCATTCCATGAGATTTCAAGTGCAAAGCTAAAGGCTCAAAGAGTGGACCCTAAAACCTGAGTCTTGAAGTCACAGCCTGTGACTCACAATTCTAAGATGACAGATTGGAAACATAGAGGAGTGTTGGTTGATATTCTATTTGGTCTCAGCTCCATAAGGTCAATTAGATTTCTTTGTTCACAACGGCATCAGTAGGAAGCCTGTTGTTGATTTATGCATGTGTAAGTTGAATTGTGTAACAGTAGCAAACTATCATCAATTAATGTTGACTGCATTATGAAGCACATGCCTGATTGCACAAGGGGCACCTGACTAATAATGTGACCAACAGCTCATTGCACCTGTGACTTATTGAACTTTACTTATTGTGATGGGGTCACTGCTGCAGCATCCCTATCAGGCTGTCTTACCCTACCCCATCCCCAAAGGTACGTGGTGCAGATGATACACCCTCAGTCCCTGAGGCCCCAGGAGGACCATCTGGCCCAAACAGCAGAAACACTCGCAGGCACAGAGATTCTGATATAGGTAGACCATGACAGTCAAACAGAGGACTGGAAGTAGCAGATGCTAGAAGGCTGTCATATAGAAAGGAGAGAGAAGGGAGATGAGGGAATGCCAGCTAAAAAAAGGACCACTGGAACAGCAAAGGAAAGCAAGGGTGACCTTCAACCAGGGTAATATACAAGGAGCACTAGGAAAGACAGCCATGACTATACAACTTTGACGTTTCCAACAAAGAAATTGAAATAGAGATTTTATATACCTTGTTTCAATCATTGATCCAAATGGAGATGGGAGCCAAGAAATCAGAAGAAGATGGAGACTAGGAAGAATAGCAATGAAGGAATTAGAAAAGATTATCAACTCTAAGGATGTGTCACTGCAGACCAAGATCAGCCACATTCTTGTATTTCCAATCACCATGTATGGATGAAAAAGCTGGTCAGTTAAGAAAGCTGACAGGAAAAAAAAGACAGATTCATTTGAAATGTGCTGGAGGAGAGATGGTGGATATTCTGAATTTCCAGAAAGACAAACAAGTAGATCCTAGATAAAATCAAGCCTGATTTATCTTTGGTGGCAAAAATGTTGAAACTGCCTATTCGGGCACATCATGAGAAATATATGGAAAAGACAATAATGCTGGAAAACATTGAAGGCAGCAGGAAAAGAGGAAGATCAAATATAAGATGCACTAATTCGCTAAAGGAAGCCACAGACATGAGCTTACAAGAGTTGAGCAGGGCAGTTGAGGACAGGACATTTTGGGGATTGCTCATTTGTAGGAATTCCTTAAGTCGAGGTGAACTGACATCACATAGCAACAGAGGAACTAGATGAAGGAAGAGCGATGATGACTGAGAGAGAGGAGAAAGGCAAGAAGATTTAAGACAACAGCTCAGATCTGGAGGAAGACAGGTCATGAGACGATGACCAGGAGAAGGTGGATTAGACACATAATGGTGAGGAAACACCAGAATCAGAGTGTGAACTGGACTATATTTATAAAGAAGACCCCTGCACTGGGAACACAGTGCAACTACGGGTGCCAAAGGGGCTGGGATTAATCTAGTGGAGCCCCTATCTTCCCAGTCATCTGAGCCAGCACCTTGCACCAAACCTGGATCGGTCATTGGAGAACTCACTCCTATGATGTTTGTTGTTGTTTAGTCATTTAGTCATGCCCGACTCTTTGTGCTTGAGGAACTTGCAAAACGAACACGAGAGGTTTCTCCAGCAACAACAGCAAGGACCTCAGATGGCCTCAAGGGGTCATTAGCTAAGGCCTCCACTTTGGGCTCCATGTGACAAGGCCCATTAAAAGAGAGGATTGATTTAACCACCCCTGTGGAGCTAACTAAGGGTTGGGAACAGAATGGAAATGATCAGGAGCCAGTGAAGGAAACCACATCCCTAAGTTTGCAAGACCTGAGCAGAATTATAAATGACAGAACAGGACCTTTTGGAAATCACTCGTTCACAGGGTCTTCATAAGTCAGAAGCAACATGACAGCAACAGATGATAACTCAGTCCAAGAAGAGGCTACATTCCATTGTGTATTGGATAAGTCTAGCGATACCTCCCTATTACATCTTTATGCTCCGGAGAGGCAGTCTAAAGACCACCAAATTAATGATGCGGGAATTCATCTGACTCAGTCCAATCTAGTATTATTTCATTTTATTTCCTTCATTTGTATTTCACCTCAGTGTGTTGTCAATATACCATAAATCAAGGGCCTTTTGACAGGACAGTTATCACTCATACAGTCACCAGAGGGCAGTGTTGAATTATTTTAGACCCAGACTGTTAAACACAGTATGTATCTGTGCAGAAAACTATCCAGCAATTAATTCATTCCTTCATTACCCTAAATAAGGGGCAAACATCTGTGAACTGCTAGATGGGCTCCCATTAGTCATAGTCAGCATAGTGAGAGGGTTTATGAGATAGAATCCCACAGGTTTGAGAGAGAATAGTGTGCTCAATATTTGTCCCCTTATGTTAGAATTCAGATTTTTTTGGCAATGGAATCCTGAGGCATGTTTACTCAAGAATGAGACTTTGAGGGATTATCCACTATGCTGAGAACTGAAGCTGTGCAGCCCAATTCCATGTAAATTTACCTTACATTAAATACCAAGAGGGCAATAGAGAGAGATGCACTCCCTAATTACCGTATTTTTCGCTCCATAAGACGCACATCTCCATAAGACACACCAATTTTTGGTGAAATCTGTTTTCTTCTCCTAAAAATTTGGTGAGCCTTATGGAGAGGTCCGTCTTATGGAACACACCAAGCCTCAAAAGAGTCCCGGAAAGTGGCGATTTCGCAACCTCTGGCCCCGCGGGGCGGGCAGGGTAAGCCTCTAAAGGGTCCTAGGGTGTGTTCCAGGACCCTTGGGAGGCTCCCCCCAACCCCCCCACAGGGCCAGTGGGGGCAAAATTGCCAGCTTCGCTCTATAAGATGCACAGACTTCCCCCCCACTTTTTTTGGGGGGGAGTGCATCTTATAGAGCAAAAAATACGGTAGTGTGTTCCAGTCTGCAGTTCTGTGGCACAATCCTGTGGAGGTTTGCTTTTAACGAAGTCTTATGTCATTCCTTACACTCCGATAGACCTACTTAGGATTGCCATTGTCATCTGTGATCCTAAACATACATATTGTTGTCATGTGCTGCCAAGTTGCTTGCAACTTCTGGTGATTCTAACAGGGTCTTTAACGTATGTGAAATGGTATGAAGTGGTCTTATTATTACCACTGCCACCCCCATGAGCTTCCATGGCTAAGTAAGAATTTGAACCCAAGTCTCCCGAGTCCTAGTCCTATACTCTACAAATTTATCTCTAGTTTTTGTTTTGTTTCAGTCTGAAATGCTTGCACAGACTAACGTGGCTATTCCTTCAAAAACTATGTTCTAGATATGTGGCAGCATTTACTATGTCACTACATAGATAGCTCTGGGCCCAGTTCCCACTCTTGCTTTCTCTTCTGGTAAGTCTAATGTTTCATCAGCTGTGTTGCTTTCACTTGGCAGCTCCTTGGACAGTCATCTTACTTAGGAAATCCAGGATTGTAAAATGGGATCATGCCTTTCACTTGAGGAACTCTTGAAGATAAATTCTTCACAAATTGTTTCTGCAAACTCACCAGCTCCCCTCTGCCTTTATACTTCCGGTTTGACAATCCAATTGTAAACCAGCCTACTCAAAAGCAAACCCCATATATTTTAGCGACACTTACAGTCAAATAAGTCTGTTGAGGAGTGCAGCCTAATATATAAAAAAAGAATCCATCATCATCTGCCTCGTGGAGCCTCGTGGCGCAGTGGTTAAAACGCTGTACTGCAGCTAAAACTGTGCTCACGACCTGGGGTTCAAATCCCAGGTAGCCGGCTCAAGGTTGACTCAGCCTTCCATTCTTCCGAGGTCGGTAAAATGAGTACCCAGCTTGCTGGGGGGGCAATGTGTAGCCTGTATAATTAAAAAATTGTAAACCGCCCGGAGAGTGCTTGTAGCGCTATGGGGCGGTATATAAGTCCAATAAATAAATAAATAAATAAATAAATAAATAAATCTGTGAATCTGTGCTACTGGAACAGAGGAGAAAACGATTCATTCATTCATTCATTCATTCATTCATTCATTCATTCATTCATTCATTCTTCCTTTCTCTTTAAAAACTCAGATGCAACCTGATTTTCATTAATACTGTATACGATTTATTTTGTGAACCTGGGTGAATTTTCCTGATTCCCTGTCCCTGTTGCTTTCCTGGAAGAAAACACAACATATCACAGTGACAGCTTATTGAAGTTGATGGATAGAAATGGAGGTTAAAAAAGCCCACAGCTGCTTTGGTTAGAGAGGAGTATCTTTGGCACATCACAAGAAGCAGATCTAAGCATCAGACAACCCTCCTGTCAACCGATGCCAATCAGCCCTGCCTTCTGCTATGGATTCGTACAGTCCCTGATGCAAAAGCACTTAGAGAAACCACTTTTAGCAAGTTATGGGAGGATTGTGGCTGCTATTCCGAGCAGTGTATGCTCCCATCAGACTCCCATGAAGGGGTTAAGTGTCTGGGACAGGGATCAACTGCCTGTCTCCCATTCCATGGAATGCCTTCTTTTGTTGCCAAAGATTCCAAGAGAAAGAACATGCTTTACAGAATCAATGTTTTGTTTATTTGAAAAAAAATCTAAGAAGATAAATATACAAAACCGTAAAATAGTTCTAAACCACCAAACCCTACATAATAAACATATCAAATGGTACTAGTTAATGTAACACATCTTTCCATAAATCAGAAGCGGCTGGATAAGAGAATCAGTATGATTATTGAAGTAGTGAATGAAAGGAAACCAGGTTTTAAAAAACAAGTCCATGCTGGAATTCTGACACCTCAAAGCCAATTTCCTTATCCTAGATTCCCAAGCATTCATAGAAATTTCTGCACCTGTCTTCCAACACTGTCTAACTGCCACACACAAAAAAGTAATTAGCTCTTTATGGCTTAGTAGTGTATGGGAATATAAGAATAAATTCATTAATCCCAATGCTGGAATTACAACCATACTTTCTGATTTTATAGTTCTAATTTTTTCATACACCTTGACCTTGAAATTATATATTTTCTGGCAATGCCACCAGGAATGTAAATATGTATCAATTTCTTTGCAGTCTCTCCAACAAATTGGGCTCCTTTTTTCATATGATTCAACTTCAATGGAGTATAAAACTTGGTCCCTTACAACAGTTGAGATTGATTTAAAAAGTTTCCTGTTTCACAACCTTTTCCAGTCTTCATTTCTGATAGTAAATCCAGAGTATCTCCCAGACTTTTACAGAATCATTATTGAGCATAACTCCCAACTCTGCCACATGACCATAACACCATATACAAATACAAATAAAATGATAACAGCGTGCACCTAACAATTGAAAGGAAACGATGGATGGGTAACATCTGGAAGCAGTTGGGATGCTCACAAAAACTCTCAGGGTCAAAACAGATAATACTCGTAGGCATAGCATACAGTTAGATTTGATGCTCCCTGAAGTGGTGAAAGCTGTCTGTTTGTTGTAGCACATGCTTGCTTGCCCTCACTTAGATATTTTGTTTTATGTTTTTTATGGAAACCTCTAATTGGATGTAGTACATAATTTCTTTTAATGTCTCGTTTGACCCTGAGAAATTAGCTAGGTTGAGAGTCTAGAACATGTGCAAGATCATTCATTGAATGTCATGGCTGTGTGGTTCAAGGCCAACAAACTTTTCGTCCATAGCACCATAGGTACGTATCCAAGTTCTCCATGGCAGGCAGTTCTGCTATTTTAATAAGATACTAAAATATAAGATTAAGGGGCACATTCCACACACTAATGCCTGTAACAAGCAATAATTTAAACAGTGGAAAGGAGGTGCTGGGGGCTGTTCTTTTAAGGGGAGGAGCACTAAGGGAAGGGAGATGTGTTCCCAACCTTTTTGCTGTTTAAATACCTCAGCTGCTGGTCTTTTTGGAAATATGCTGTTGATATACTGTACATCTATAAGATTTATATGACGGAAACAATCTGGAAACAATTCAGAATAAATAAATAGATAGAAAACCTAGAAATCTCCTTTTCACAAAATGACAGCCTTCTGTGACTTTTCTATTAAGAAACAATTTTGTTGCACACATATACAGTATATCACAGAAGTGAGTACACCCCCTCACATTTCATAAATATTTTAGTATATCTTTTCATGTGACCACACTGAAGAAATGACACTTGGCTACAATGTAAAGCAGGGAATATACAGCTTGTATAACAGTGTAAATGTGCTGTCCCCTCAAAATAATGCAACACACAGCCATTAATGTCTAAACTGCTGGCAACAAATGTGAGTACACCCCAAGTGTCAAAGACCAAATTGGGCCCAAAGTGTCAATATTATACCAAGCTGTACACTCCCTGCTTTACATTGGAGCCAAGTGTCATTTCTTCAGTTTTGTCACATGAAAAGATAAACTAAAATATTTATGAAATGTGAGGGGGTGTACTCACTTCTATGATATACTATATGTGTAACATGTTGATTGTCCCTCAAGGAAGGTAGTTATTGATGTTGTTATGAAGAGGATTCAGTCATGTACTTTTTCTGTATTGTCTTCCTACAGATTTAACATGAAACGTGCGGGGGGGGGGGGAACCCATAGACTTTCATTCAGTCAGTGCTATCGGGACTTTTGTTCCAAAACCACAGTCTGCATATTTTCCTCCATCCCATGATCCATCCATAAACTTGCCCAGAAATTGACAATTGACACAGGAGGGCCCTTGCTTCAGAACACCATGTACACTATACACAGAGATGGCAAAAGTTACTTTTGTGAGCTACAGTATTTTTTGGTGTTAAACGCTACAATCTATTTGAAAAGCAAATCACCACTCTGGCAATCTTTCAGGGGCAAGAGTTTGTCCGTCCTTTTCAGTAGGGACATCTTTCTGGGTGGCCTTGCTCTCCACATAAACTACCCCCATGTGTCTTTTTGTAGCAATAATGCAAAACTTTTTTGCTTTTCTTTTTTTTTTTTTAATTTGAGGCTGCTCATAATCTGAGCCCCTGAACTATAACATAACTTATTTGTGCATGAATATCTAGAAAGTTCTGCCATAATAACATAGGTGTTTTTTTTTCCTTTCCTTTCAGCACAAATAGTAAATTTCAGTTCTGGACATCACACTTTAAGAAGGATGCCAGCAAACTTGAATAAGTTCAATGAAGGGAACTGGAAACCAAGCCCTGTGAGGAAAGATTGAAAGAACTGGGAATGCTTAGCCTTGAGAAAAGAAGATGAAGGGGGGGATATGATACCACTTTTGAAATACTTGAAAGATTATCCATACAGAAGAGGGTCAGGATATGTTCTTGATCATTCCAGAGTGTAGGACATGTAATAATGGGCTCAAGTGACAAGGAGTCAGATTTCAGTTGAATAGCAGGAAAAAATCCCTAGCTGGTAGAGCAATACAATGGAACCAGTTACCTTGGGGGTGGCGAGTGATCCAACGCCGGAGACATTCAAGAGAAAATTGGGTATCTATCTGTTGGGACAGCTTTGATATTCCTGCCTTGAGCAACAGGTTGGACTTGATGGTCTTGTAGGCCCCTTCCAACTCAATGATTCTATTCTATATCCTTTTGAAAGATGCTGAGGAGAAAGACACAACTATTCCCTCTCCCATACATACGATTCCTTGGTGCACTGCAGGAATTGGAAACCTCTGGCCTTTCTGAACTCCAATTTAGTTCTCTGCATCTCAGTACAGATCTAGATGGACCCTAATTCTTGATATTGATGCTCGGCAGTTTCCAAGGTTTTGTATTGTTTTGGGTTGGGTGGGGATGTAATTTATGTTTGCAAAAAGCAAATTCTTACTTTAGAGTTTCATTGTTGTGTCAGACTTGGATGGCTGTGGGTCTGTATATACAATTTTGGGGAAAAAATCAAGATGGGATGTGAGTCATTTTGATTTTCTTCACATTGGAGCGGTGTGGTCGAGAAAACTAAATATATGAGGTTTGCAGGGTAAATGTCCAAAACAAAGGTCAGACCTGGGGATTCTTAAGATAACTTGATTTTCTATTTTCCCATCCTTGGTCTAGGCCACAGCCCTAAATAGCCCTTCGAAGGCTTTTTTCATCTCCCTGGTGTCAGCTGCTTTGAGAAGTCATATTTAGAGGGTTTCCATTCCTGGAATCAACTTTCTGATTTTCTTCCCACTCATTCTAGCTAACCACTAACTAGACCCTAGGTAAGGTTCATTTGGTGGGTTTTGTGTGTGTGTGTGTGTGTGTCCTTCTAGCCATAATAACTGTGTTCCACAATGTGCACTGATATACTTTTTAGCTTTAGAAAATCTGTGCTCTGTAGACAGCATGTGTTTCTTTGGTGAAAGAATGCATGTCTGCTTAGCAATAAATAGAATTTAAGGAGATTTTTTCACAGTTATGTGGAAGGAGGATTCCACCCAGACTGGTCGCTACCATTCACACCTGTTGGAAAACAGCCCTGACCATTCCTTTGTGTTTGGGTGAGAAATGGTTAATTAATGAAAAAAAGAGTAATCCTCTGGGGTTTTCCCTTGTGTGGTGTCGCTTTATGACTAGTAGTGAGAACAACAGGGTATCTGGGGTTGATCATCTTAACTGCTGCCATTGGTGTTGTCAACATTCAGGCTGCCCTTTGCTATGCAAAGCTCGGCTTCTTTTTTCTTGATGGCGATGTGGACATGATATTGTGCAGCAATATTGGACCAATTCCTGGCGTTTTGAATCATGAATACAAGAAGGACAATGTCCCACATTCATAAACCAGAGTTGTTGGGGGTTTTATTTGGGGTTTTTTGCGGGGGGGGGAAGAATTGAATATACATGTAGCATCGCGCATTAAGATCTCATCGCATTTATATCAAAACACTGAAACACTCTGATAGCCAAGTTAGATTACTATTATAACAAACTTAGTGGATTTACTAAAGGTCTTAATGGAGAATTACTTCCATGAAAGAAACATGCAAATTATATAACTATTTCCCCAGATAAATTGGTATTTTGAGCCTACAGCAAAGCAACAACATTAAGATTCAGCACAAGTATCAAAATACTGAAAGACTTCAAATATTTTAAATTCATCTAGAGCATACAGAAATCTATTTTCCCAATAAACCATACTTATCCTGCTGAACCATATAGACAATACTTACAGTATAGAAATATTTTATCCTAATAACTTATTTTGCAAACATTAGTCAAGAAGCTCATTCATGAACAGTTGTTGTTTAGTCGTTTAGTCATGACCCCATGGACCAGAGCACGCCAGACCCTCCTGTCTTCCACTGCCTCCCGGAGTTGGGTCAAATTCATAATATTATGCCAAATTTTAGCACATTTCATTTTATACAGTGATATAGTCCAAGGCAGTGCAATATTTATTTACAATATTTATTGTATTTCCCCCCCCCCCCCATTTCTATACTGCTCCATTAGTTTTGCTCCTCTCTGAGCAGTTGATGTGGCATCAGGCTGTTGTAACTGTGTAGTGTGCTTACTCTCTGAGTTGCAACTGTGGACGGTGAACCCATACATGTTTCTGCAGAAATAAGTCTCATCGTGTTCAGAGGGACTTACTCCTTGCTAAGAACAGGGCTGGATTAACCATTAAGCAAAATAAGCATATGCTTAGGGCATCAACAAGGAAAGAGGATACCTCAGTTTTTTTTCAGTGCCAGATTTACTGTGGACCATGGTGTGAATGATGCACCCTCCTTAACAAACTAACAAACCACATCCATCCACCTCTCACCCTTGGCTCTCTCCCTCCCTCCTCCATCATCATCATCATTTTTGTTTTGTTTTTTGAAACTTCTGTATTTTGGGATGTTCAATGGAGATAAGGATAAGAAGAACTGCTGGTCTTTTAGCCTTGTGACCTCTGTACTATATGTGCAAGTCAAAGAAATAACAGCAAAATGCCCCCAAAGGAGGTTTTGACCTCTTATTTGAGCTTTTCAGTTTACAGATTCTGACAAAATCTGTCTATATTAATCAAAACATGAAAACGTAAGATTGGGCTGGAAGCTGGTAATTTGATTGTACGTATGATTTTGCATAAAATAAGTGGTTCTTTTTTGCCACATGCTATACAATTACTGTACTGTATTTTCATGCATATAATGTGCACATTATTTTTTTTCAATCCAAGGGACCTGCTGTGTGTTACATTCATAGGGGGCACCATAATCTTTTCAGTGCTGAAGGCCTCTAAAGGTTTTAACCCAGCTCTGGTTAAGTAGGTACAGGATTTCATCCGGGGAGCAGGGAGGCATCCTACTTTGAAATGTACAAGATGGAAATGATCAGAACATTGATGCAACTGCAGTGATGTAAACTACAGTGGCAAATTAACACCAGTTAACAAGCTGTCATTTGTATCGTTCTTCAAGTGCAGCCATGTGAATTGATCCACAATGAGAAATAAAGGCAGCAACTAATACATTAGCAAAAACGTGTAGCTTCAATTTATGCCACTGTATTTATGCTGACATAACTAATCAGTAGGATTCTGTCCAAGGTCTAGAGAAACAATTTGTTGTTTAGTCGTTATGTAGTGTCCGACTCTTGGTGACCCCATAGAGAAACAATTATCACGTTACAAATTTATTGGTTAAAGGCTCAAGATCCCAAGATCAGGTTTTCAAGGATCGTCTCCTTGAATAGCAAGGTCAATCTTAACTGTGACCTCAGTTCTTAATAAGAAGAGAGGCAGGTGGGGGTCAACAGTGGACAAGCATGATCTGGTTTAGTGCAGGAAATCAAGTGGGTGATTCAGTGAAAGGAACACTGATTCATCTCTCGATTTCTGTACTGAGACCACGATGTTATACCATGTCTTAGCAGTGGCATTGTTAAGGCCAAGATATTTTTTGCCATCTTGTTTAGTTGCTTCATGTTAGTGTTGGCTTTTAAGCTTCCACTGTTCAAGGATGACCACCTTAAAATCCATGACAAATTGTACTTTCCCTTTTAACACTGCAGTTTCTGAAGTCAGATAAGTATTCTCTCTCTCTCTCTCTCTCTCTCTCTCTCTCTCTCTCTCTCTCTCTCTCTCTGTGTGTGTGTGTGTGTATTGACTTACCTGTAAAGAGAGTCAATAATTAACTGACCATTCTATGTAGAATCCATTGCGGTATGGCTGGTATATATATGAGTATGAAAATATCTCTAGCTCTCTTTTGTTTCATTTCTCCTTCACTTCCTCCTCATTTTTTCTTTAGATTGGGTAACTAGACTATTAATTATTCTCCAAAGATGGAAAGTTTCTCTGTTTGTGAAAAAAAATAACTTGTTTTGTCTCATGTACTCATCCAAAGGGACGTGGTGGCGCTGCAGGTTAAACCGCAGAAGCCTCTGTGCTGCAAGGTCAGAAGCCCTACAGTCATAAGATCGAATCCACGCAATGGAGTGAGCCCCCATTGCTTGTCCTAAGTTCCCACCAACCTAGCGGTTCGAAAGCATGCAAAAAATGCAAAAAATATTGCGAGTAGATAAATAGGTACCACCATGGTGGGAAGGTAACAGCGTTCTGTGTCTAGTCGTGCTGGCCACGTGACCACAGAAGATTGTCTTTGGACAAACGCTAGCTCTACGGGTTGGAAACAGAGATGAGCACCACCCCTAGGACACAACTGGACAAATTGTCAAGGGGAACCTTTACCTTTACTCATCTATTAAGAACATTTTATTTAGTGTACATATTTCCCCCATTGGCTATGACATGGTTTTAAAAAAATGTAAGAGCATTTTATCTGTTTGTATTTTATAAAAGTGTGCAGTGATTTGTGCACATTTTATTCCTCTGAAACATTTTATAAGCCGTGACAATAATCATCACCATATGTCATCAAGTCAATTTTGACACACGGCAACTCTTTTTCAAGGTTTTCCAGGTAGAGAATGCTTAGAAGTGGCTTACTATTTCTTCCTTCTGGGGGTGCCCTGGGTTTGCCCAAGGCCGCATGGATTGGCTCTTGTCCCTTGAGACACAACAGGGAATCCCACTATCAACTTCTGGCTTTGCCACCAGATATCTAAGCCATTGAGCTATCCAGCGAGCCTATAAGTCTTAGAGATGTGTGAGTTCCCAATGTGAGGTACATTTCTTTTCACAAAGTATAGTTTGTGTGAAATGTCAAGTGCAAACAGACTATTTCCCACATTTAGATACAATGCATTGAAAGATGACCTTCCTGGAAATTGTTCTAATTTTGTAAGCTGCTCCCAACCTCATTGCCCTTTTCACCATTCTGAAGGTCTTGCACTGCTGTGACTTGTTTTCTGAGCGTTCTAAGCTTAGGGGTCATGAAGTACATAGCAGAGTTTTTAAGGAAAGGATTAACATTTCACAAATCTCATCTGTCAATCTTTGCTCCAATCTGTGTCACAGAGGTTGATTTGACGTTTCTTACTCACCTAGCTCTCTTATCAGTTCCTTATGACAAAGTTGTACAAGGGTGAAGAAAGTTAAAAGTAAGTGTGTGTGTGTGTGTAAGAGAAATAAAATAAAGGAAATGCAAATTTTTTCCCATAGTACGTGGCTTATTTTTCTCTTCTTTCCAGTGCTGTAAACTGATTGGGGATGACTGATCAGGAAAAAAATTTTTCTATCTTTTCCTGAAAGTTTTGCTTTACAGACTTCTCTTTATAACAGGACACTGCATTTGAAGAGGATGGTAGGATTAAAAGAGTATTTATCATTATAGTGGTGCCTCGCTAGACGATGATAATCCGTTCCACTGAAATCACTGTTTAGCGAAATCATTGTCTAGCGAAAAGCATTTCTCCATTGGAATGCATTGAAACCTGTTTAATGCGTTCCAATGAGGAAGAATCGTCGTTGCCTAGCGAAGATCGGCCATAGGAAAGCGGCTTTGCGAACCACCAATCAGCTGTTTAAATCGCTGTCTTGCGAAGCTTAGGTCCCGAAAACACCTGTTTTGCAAGCGCGGAGGAAGCTGTCAAAATCGTCGTCTAGCAAAAATTGGTTTGCGAAGCAGGGACCAAACATTGTCCAGTGAAATTCCCCCATAGGAATCACTGTTTTGCAAATCGCTATAGTGATTGCAAAAAGTCAATGTCTAGCGAAAAAACTGTCATGTGGGGTAACTGTCTAGCGAGGCACCACTGTAAATTCTAGATTCATCTGGGAAGAGTTGTAACAAATGGAGACGAAAAATTATGATCAGCTGATTTTGCTAAATTCATACTGTATGTATGAATTTTATTCAATTTTGTTTCAATTTTATTCAAATTTTAGCCAAAGGCCAATGAAACAATACACAAAACCAATGACAAGTCAACAAAACAGCATCTTCATAACCATATATAACAACTTCCAAAATGGCTAGAATTTAAAATATACAGTATATATATAAAAGACTCTTATAAAATAGAGAACTCTATTTTTATACAGTCATCCTTTAGTGACCTGAGGGGCCTTTGCTAGCCTAAATGACCTTAGTCACCATACACTAATCAATGGGGTCTTTATCCATTTGATTAATCCAAATTTGCCTTAGCTTGATGGCTAGCCAGCCAAATTTGGCCACATTGTAAGCTGTAGCCTTATTTCTGTCTTCTAGCAAGGTCTGGAGATAGCCCTTCCTGTCACCTCCATCCCTGTCCAAAATAATTGGATTGATGTAGCTTTCCTGGATCTGTTTGTAAATTTTGCAGTCCAGGAGTATATGCTCCAAGGTCTCTATACTTCCTTCTCCGCATACACACAGCCAATTCAAATATGGAATTTTCTTATATCTGCCCTCCAAGACGGCAGAAGGCAACATGTCCGTATAGATTAGCATAAACACCTTTCAGAATTTTTAAGTTCGCTTATGTAAGGCATTGATGTGTTTCTATTAATACCGATGATATCCCTTATATGTGCTTTAAGTTCATGCTGCCTTTCTATGTCTAAGATCCTTTGCTCAGACTTTTGGCTTGGTCATAACTCATAGACATTAGATACTGATGTGGGAATCCAATTTGTTCTCCAACAGTTCCATCCACAGTGATACAGAGTTGTCCTTTAATATCAAATGGGCGAGCCCAGAGTTAGTGTGGTTCAATTTTAACCAATATGACAAGACAATTATCCAAAGTCTAGCCTCTATAGTTTCTAGTCCTGTTTCCAGATGAACCATTGCATTTGATGCATTGCTTGGTAGCAATAGTATGGCTTTTAAAAATTTAGTTTGGAGTTTTTCCATCGTAGATCTGTTTCTTACAATACTAAAAGGAGCACTGTAGGCCAATTGTGCCAGAGATTTTGCAGTAAATAATTTGGAGGCTGCTGTCATATTTTGCCCCACTTTGGTCCAAAATAATTTTTGGATTGCATCAGCACTTCTTTGTGCATTAGATACAACATACTTTATATGTGAGTTTTTCTTCCCATTTGCCTGAACAATAACACCCAAATATTTGTATTATTGTACCTGTTCAATGCGGACATGATTTAAATACCAGGTATGCCTCTTTGGTCTATTAACAAAGGATATGACCTTTGTTTTATCACAATTTATCTCCAATTGGTTTTGTTGGCAATATTTAGAAAGTGTCTGCAGCATTCTCTTAAGTCCTATCAGTGTCCTTGAGAGAAGCATGGCATCCTCCGCATACAATAATATAGTAATGTGTTTGCTTGCTAATTTAGGGGGATGATGTTCCGGAAGATTTAACTGAGTTGCTAGGTCATTTATATAAAGGTTGAATAACAGGGCAGCCAGTATACATCCCTGTTTTACACCTTTCTCAGTTTTAATAGGAGCTGTAAGATGGCCTTGTGAGTTGGTTTTAACTTGTGTTTTTATGTAGAGCTCTAATCAAAAATAAGAGGTGTTTGTCAATAGCAGAGCCTCTTAATTTAGCCCATCAACGGCGGCTCTAAAGTCAATAAAAGTTCCGTATAGAGAAACAGGGTTCTTAGAATAATATTTTGAGATTAAATGCTCCAGAATCAAACATTCATCCAGAGTTGAATGGCCCTCTCTAAACCCTGCCTTTTCTTCAACCAAACAGTTCTCTTGAACTATCCAATCTCGTAATTTCTACTGCAGGTGTCTAGCATACAGTTTACTTAATATATTAAGTAGGCTAATAGGTCTGTAGTTTAATAGAAGATCTTTGTTTCCTTTCTTATATATAGGAACAATTATTGCCAGCACCCAATCCTTGGGAATTCTCCCATTATTATCGATTGCTGTAAATAAAGATGTCATTATTGGTATCCACCAGTCAGAGTTTTTCTTAATTAATTCTGAAGTTATTAGATCTGGGGCTTTACCAGGTTTCAAGGTTTGAATAAGATTCCTCACTGGTGGCCATTGAGGGAGATTGTCCAGTTCATCAATTTCATACTCTGCGGGTTCGGAACTAAGTCCTCTAAAATGTTGTTCCCAAACTTCTGGTAGGATGTAATTGTTCATGACTATGGGGGAGCTAATTGGATAGTCAGATACCAGATGCCAAAAAAGGGATGCGTTCTTAGTTTTAACTGCTGAGCTTGACTCCACATTCTACCTTCAGCATCTTTTTTTTTTGCGTCGAAGAAGGAATTCCTAATGAGCTCCTTGTTGTTTTAGTACCCAATATTGAGTCCCTTCTGGGTTGTTTCTGTACCTACTGTAGCTGTTTCTTATATCTCTTTTTGCTACTCTGCACTCTTGGTCAATCCAGGGAGCAAAGAACTGTTTATTTACTCTTGTGGTGTACTTGTTGGCCTCATCTATGATTTTATAGATAACTATGGTTAGTTCCTCATAACCCTCAATACAGCACTCAGGGTTTTCAATTGTAGAGATTTCCTGTAGAATCTTGTCTAGTTGGTCTAGTTCAGTGGTTTTTAACCTTTGTTACTCGGATGTTTTTGAACTGCAACTCCCAGAAACCCCAGCCAGCACAGTTGGTGGTGAAGGCTTCTGGGAGTTGCAGTCCAAAACTCCTGAGTAACCCCAGGTTAAGAACCAGTGGTCTAGTTGATCGGAGGCCAGCAGATTAGCTATCCTATTTTCTATTCTAGGGTTCCATCTAGCCACTTTCACTACACCACTAGACCTCATTCTATAAGTGGGCAGATGCTAAGGATCATCATAATCCTAAAGATACTAGTGGGGCTAAAAATAAATAGACTCAGGATATTTTTTAAAAGAAAGCAATGTGACTGCCATTTTTACTGCCCAGTCAAGGGTGCTGATTTAGACAAGATCATTAAGTGTAAAGATATGTCACTGGAGACGAAGACCATGATCAAGATCACCATACCCTTGTATTTGCAATCACTAGGACATGGATTTCTATAACGTCATATTTTTTATTCAACCTTTTTTTGTATTTGTAAATAAATTGAAATATGTTTCATCTGGTGAGAATTATGGGTTTTAGAAATTTTGCCTTTAAAGTCATGTATTTTGACCTTTCTAAAGCGATGTGTTATATTTTTGCTTAATTTTGTAATAAGTTATTCTCTGGTCATCAGCAACCCTCCCTATAATTTCAACATTCCTAAAAGGAGATGTTCAGAGAATGTAAACTATAGCATTTTGTTCAAGTGTTTAGGGATAAGACTTGTAGTAGCAATGGTGATATTTTGTTTTGTAAACTGAGTGAAGTTAACGCCCAAAAGCGTTTAATATTCAACAACATGGTGATGCCATGAAACATAGGAATTGTTTAGCAAGTTTAGCAAGTCACTTAGAACAGGCAACATCTTTTTGAGGGAGCTTCTTGAATTGCAGGTTATCAAATACCCAGTAAGAATTTTGCAAGGATCCTTGTCCTATGATGGTTACTTCAATTATTCCCTTGAAGAAATTAGGTAGTGATAGCCCCATAGATTTCTTGGAGAAATACACCAGTCACTCAATTCCAAATGAATCACCTCTAAGGAAAAAATTACATCTCTACCTTCTATAAAGATTTGTTAGAAAAGATAAGACCTCCTGTTGACAAAAATAATATATGGGTTTCAATAACAAGTGGTGTAAGTGGCAGATATGTAGCTAATGTTATTATTATTGGCATTCTGAAATGCCAAGCCTGGTGAAGTATTTCTTCTAACATGTGAAACTCTACAAAAAGTAAACAATTCTACTATTGTTATGCTCTTCAAAATTTCTATTAAGCCAGTGGTCCCCAACCTTTTTGGGACCGCAGACTGAGGAAGTCTCTCTCAGGCGCATGCGCGAAGCGGTGGGGAGCACTCACACTGGCGCTGGAACGCGCTTGCATGAGCAAAGCAGCTGTGGGGAGGGGAGTGCATGCGGGGGGGGGAGGTATCAGTGATTATTCCACCCACTTGACTTCTATTCCATAAGTATCTTAAAGACACGAGTAAGTAAACACATGGCAAACCTATGGCATATGAGCCACAGCTGGCACGCAGAGCCCTCTCTGTGGGCACGCAAGCCATAAGTCGCCATTGAGAAATACCCATCCTCTGACCCCGGATTTTAGCACTCCCCTCTGCTGGTGCAGTGGTCCAGCGGAGGAATGCAATGGCGGCCATTACTGGTCTAACCTGATGGGGGATTGGAGGACTGGTAAGTATTTCTCTGTTAATACCGCCCCTGGGGGTGGGGAAACCAAGCATTTAAACATTGCAGTGCAGGGGCAGATGTTTTTTCTAAACTAAAAACTCAGTATTCAGGTTTAATTGCAGGGTTGGCAGTTTGAAATAAATAAGTCGGTTTTGTGTTGCAGTTTGGGCAATCGGGCTCAAAAAGGCTCACCATCACTGCTCTAGACGAGGTCTAACCACTGCTGAATAAAGGGGAACTAGTACTTAGCAAGGCTTGGAGACTAGTCAGCCTTAGAAAGCATTGGCCTTTTTTGCAGCCACATGACATTGTGTGCTCCTATTCAGCTTGTGATCTACAACACTTCCAAGATCCATCTCAGTCATATCATTACTGAGCCAAGAATCCCCCATCTTGTAACTGTGTGCTTGGCTTCTTTTTTCTTAGGTGCAGTACTTTGTACTTATCCCTGCTGAATTTCATTCTGTTGTTTTCAGCCCAGTGCTCCAGCCTATCAAAATCTTTTTGAATTTTGTTTCTGTCTTCCAAGATATTAGCAATTCTACTTAATGTGTTGTCCACAAATTTGAAAAATGTTTCCTTCCTCTCTCTCCATCAAATTTAAAAAAAAGTTGGAGAGCACCAGGCGCAGTACTGAGCCTTGTGGTACACCATATTCCATGTGTCACCTCCTCCCAGTTTGAGAAGGAGCCATTGATAAGCATTTTCTGAGTATAATTCTGTAACCTATTGTGTACCACCTGACACTTGTGCTATCCAGCCCACATTTACTTAGCTTGTTAATCAGAATATCAAGACAGAGAAATCAAGATATGCTATGTCTACAGCATTCCTATTGTCTAGCATGGATATTACCCGATTTTAAAAAATGAGATAAGGTTAATTTGGCAGGATTGGTGTTGGCTTCTAGTTATTGGTGCATTGTTATCAAGGTGCTTGCAGAATGACCGCTTTATAATTATAATCTGCTACAGAATTTTCCCTGGGATTGAAGTTAGGCTGACTAGTCTGTAGTTTCCATAATATGACTGACGACTCAAATCAATCCTTTCCATTTCCCTTCTGCTTCAAGGTTACTTTTTCATAGCTTGGGAACATTTTCTCCTCAGTCTTTTGAAGGAAGAAGAACCACCTGATGGTGGAGCTGTGCAAAGACTAAGATAGGCAGCATCAAGGGAGGGAAAGAGTTAACCTTTGTTTTGTTTCAGTTCTCAAACTGTTTTATGACACCTGCAACTCCTTTTCTGGCATATTTATATTTCCTTTTATTCATTACTGTATTGACTGTTGTTGCATATTTAAGTTTTTATATTACTTCTTGTGAGCTGCCCCGAGAGCTTTATTATCTGGTGATCTACAAATACTGTAAGAAAAAAACAAAACAAAAAAACAAACCACCGCTCAACAACACACATACCATAAATTGGTATATTGCAGTTGTAGGGGTATAATTTGAACACATAATTACATATTGTTGAGCTTCTTTGTTGTGTAGTATATCTTTAACCTAAATGACAGACATGCAGTTGGCTTTTCAACCAGTGGAGAAAACACAACACAGTGAGTGAATATAGGAGACAGCAAAGCAGCGCTGAGTCTTTAACTCTAGACATGGAAAACCTGCTCAGTGAGCCTTTCTTGAAAAAGGGGACAGTCCACATTGAATCCTGTTTTCTTCTGGGGAATTTGGGAGGGATATTGCCAAAATTAAATTTCTCAGTGATTATTCCCCCCACTTGACTTCTATTCCAGAAGTATCTTAAAGACATGAGTAAGTAAACACATCACAAATCGTGTTCCGAGGCGGTGGAAAATCCCTTTCCACATACTCCAGGGCAAGAATGAAGAACAACATTGAAAACACGTCCTGTTGAGGTATATGCCTACTCTGAGGCACCACCAGCCTATGCTAGCACAGTCCAGAAGCATTAGTGTGGTGTTTTCCCAACTACACTTTGCAGAGTTATTTCTGGCCACTTTCTTTGGAAAAAATGAATGCTCATGTAAAGAAAACACAGCCTCTGCTTGTTTGCACAATATCAGATATTCAATTACTGTCTAATACGCTTTTTAAGAAGTGCCAATTACCTCACACTTCCTTTTTTTTAAGATTTGGAGGAACTGACCTTATATTGAGTCCTTGAACTCATATATGAGTCATTCATAGTTTGTGAAGGGAAAAATTCTTGGAACTGATAATTAGTTTTTGATTGATGTGAATGACTCCAGTGCTAAGAAGGGAAGGTGAAAATTCTGCCAGAGGAATGTGATATTGTATACAATTTTATCTCAAGAATTTGAGGTAAACTGACAGGAAAAATGCCTTGAACCTGTTGGTTCAAGACCAAATGTGTGCAAATGTCTTCTCAAAATGTTTTCAGTTTTGTGTAGACTGAATCTCCTCATGAACTGCTGTCTTCAAACTAGACTACTCCTGACTGGACTTTGAAGACTCTTCTCAAACTTCTGCTTCCTTCAGAATATTGATGACAGATTGTTGATAGTAGTCAGGGCAGAAGCAGATGTTGACCATACGTCCCTTTGTAAGCCACTTCTAATTTGGCTTTTATGCCCCAGTTTATTTTTTTCTCCAGAACCCACCCCAGAGTTCCTTTTAAAAAATAACCAATTTATGTGCATTTTCTGTGCTGTTGGAATACAATACTTCCCCAGACCAAATAGATTCAGGTAGTGAACAAAACACAAAACCTACCGGACTTTGTTTTCAAGACTTCAGCACAACACATAACCTATGCTACGTAGGCTGGTTGAGTCTCAAACATTTCTTTAAGAAATAGACCAGACCTGATGGGACTCTCATATATGCTTTATTTTGCAATATACACAATAGATTGGTACACAGCATGATGAGGATGGCTTAAGGTTGAAAGCTAGCTATTTGTCTGCTTTTTTAATGATCCAATAAATGTATTACCTGCCCTTGTCTTTGTATTGTATTCGTTTGTTTTGTCAAACATTTAGTTTCTGTTTCAGTTGTATCTCTTCGAATCTTTCCCTAAAGCGTCTCAACTGCTCCCTTCACCTTTATGCAATACTACTCGATTCTCATTTTTCACCCTCTTTCCCCTTCCAACTCTTAACAATCTCCACCTCTCCTCTCTCTTGAATGGCCAATCCACTCTTTAACATCCTCTGACAGCGTTCCAAGGGCTGCGATAGGTTGAGCTAAGGGCAGGGCAGGCATCATTGGTTCCCACTGCATCTACTATTTGTAGAGGAAAATTCTTATAGGCTGATTGTGTACATACCTCAGGTCACCTCCAGCAGTTTGCAGATTCATTTCCCTTTTTAGGATTGAGCTTCAGGACTTAAACATGGAATTCCTTTGAATTCTGGTTTCTCTAGCAAAAAGGTCCACCTGGATTCTGTATATTGATAAAGTGCTTTCAGCTCTAATTACAGCTTATCTCTAACATCTCTTTCTGAAGCACATGCAGACATCATACTAATTCATGTGTAAATGGTAGGTGTCAAAACGCAGTTCAAAATGCTGGTGAACTGCAATGAGATAAATTAATCTTCGTTCCTCATTCGGAACTGTATAACATTCTTAAAGATGGCAAAGATTACATAATATTAGACCAGTGGTTCTTAACCTTTGTTACTCGGATGTTTTTGAACTGCAACTCCTAGAAACCCCAGCCAGCACAGTTGGTGGTGAAGGCTTCTGGGAGTTGCAGTCCAAAACTCCTGAGTAACCTAAGGTTAAGAACCAGTGTATTAGACAATTCAAAACAACACTTCTCATTTCATATTATGCTCAATTTATTTTAAGATGCAGTTCTAGCTTAAGCTCACAACTGTAGTGCTAATTGACCATCTCACAATAAGGCAAAGTGACTGTCCTCTTGGCAGTATTGCATTCTCCACTGGGTAGGGAGCGTAATCCGAGGAGCCCCCTCCAGTAGGTTCCCCAGCTGTGCTTTAACATACGTATGGGTGATCTTAGGGTGTGAGATGAAAGGGGAATATCGGAGTACAGTTGTGTCTGACTCTAGGGCGCAGTGCTCATCCCCGTTTCCAAGTCATAGAGCCAGCATTTGTCCATAGATAGTTTCCGTGGTCACATGGCTAGCGTGACTAGATATGGAACACCGCTACCTTCCCATAGTGGTGGTACCTATTTATCTACTTGCATTTTTACATGCTTTTGAACGGCTAGGTTGGCAGGAACTGGGACAAGCAGTGGGAGATCACTCTGTCACGTGGATTTGATCTTACGACTGCTGGTCCTCTGACCTGGCAGCACAGAGGCTTCAGCAGTTTAACCCGCAGTGCCACCATGTCCCCTGGATGTTGATGTGGCAGGCCTTAAATTCTCAGAAAGAGAACAGGAAGATTTACCTTTTTCCCCAAAGGCAGCTACTTGACATGGCTAGCAAGTATCTGCAAGAGGAAGTATGGTGTCTGGTGACTTCAGTCTGAGTCCACCCTAGTGGTTGGAATATCCAGGAGAGGCCTTGGCTTTATTCATTGCCACTTTCTTTTTCTTTTGACATCCGCTGAGTCTTCCTACATATGCTGTGTATTAATTTTGATTTCCCTCTCCTTGCTTGGAATTATGGCACATTTTTTAAAAATTAACTCCATGAATGCCAGAATGAACACAAAGGATCTGCATGAGGAGGGGCACTCCACTCCATGGGTGGCTGCCACTACTTACCTGCTCTGGCCCATAGTTACCCCCAGATCATATAAAAAAGGCTGATTTGGTCCATGGTCATACATTTGCCGGAAGTCAGCACATGACCCTATTATGAATCACAAGCAGCAGTACTGTTGCTGTACACTTAAAATTGTAGCAAACAGCATATTTTTAATCTCCCAAAGGAATTCAAAGGGCACAACGTTATATGGAACTTTTTGTGACAATTCTAAAGAAAATCATCCCTGAGTGCTCACTGGAAGGACAGATCCTGAAGCTGAGGCTCCAATACTCTGGCCATCTCATGAGAAGAGAAGTCTCCCTGGAAAAGCCCCTGATGTTGGGAAAGCATGAAGGCAAGAGGAGAAAGGGACAACAGAGGATGAGATGGTGGGACAGTGTCATCGAAGCAACCAACATGAACTTGACACAACTCCGGGAGGCAGTGGAAGATAGGAGGGCCTGGCGTGCTCTGGTCCATGGGGTCATGAAGAGTCGGACACAACTAAATGACTAAACAACAACTTGTGACTTATAGTTAAATATCCATCAAAGAAAGATGTTCTTCTTACTGAGTTTGGCTGTACCTCCTAGGGTGGGTGGCTCATATTTTTATACTGCTCTTGCATCAAAAATGCCCTTACTCCACACAGAATACCAGACATCAGGGAGAAGAGCTGTTTTTCCTGTGAGACATGTTTCCTATGGGCAAGCAAACACACAAATGCATGCGCACGCACACAAATAACAACAGCTGCCCTTTCCATTTGAGCATGGTGGAGCATTTTGTGAGCTCTCCCTACGGTCTACAATAGTACAACCTAAACCCAGATTTCTTGCCGCCTCAGTGAGGCCTAGACCAAAGTCTCCTTCTATTAATAGTACACCAGTCTCAAGAAGTCAGTAGTGGAGTTTCACCCAGGGCACATTTTGATGAAAAAAAAGAGTTAAAAATAGACAAAAGTCCAAGCCTGGTAAAACTTTAATTTGCTGAGATAAAAATAAGCACGGCAACGGGACAGCGAGGCCAATGAAAACATGACTTGGGGTCACTGTGCGTTCAGCATCTGGAGAAACTGTAGAACAAGCATAATAGCTAACCATCTCCCACAGGTTGCATTGGTCCACTTTGCCAGACAAATAAAATTTGATGCCTGACAAAAGAGATGTGTGAGGACCCAAGCTGGCAGCTCCAATTGCTGCTTCTATTTGTCACGCTGTGTTTCCCAGTTAAAAATATTCAAGGATGCCCCTGCCTTTGGACCACAGAGACTTGTTTTTCCACTTTGTGGACAAAGTAATGAACAAAGTTACGGAGTGTGATGTGCATGACCTTTTCACAGTTTTAGGCAAGGGTACATCCAGACTTCGAAAACTCTGGAGTTGTAGTCCGAAAATATTTATGTTTCCAAGCTCTGGGCATTTCTTATTACTTCTTACTTGCCCTCTTCACTTAATTTTACATTCAGACTCTTTATCTCAAATGATTCCTTCTTAAACACAATGTTTGTTCCTTTTATGTAAGCACTTCACAATGAACTGAATTTTCTGTAGTTTGCCCTGGCTGAATTCAATAGCAGATATGGGGCTTTTGGATTTCATGCAGTGCAACCACCAAAATTCAGCAGAAATTCCTGGAAATGTAGCCATAGAAACTGATAGCCTCTCTTTCCATTAGGGTGCCTCTCAAAACAGAAAAAAAGTCCCATAATCCTTTGCAACACACCTGGAGCTCACTCCTAGCCCTATCCTCCTTCTTCGGCATCAAGTGGTTGCTGAAGAGGCTTATCAAGACCCACATTTTGTTGTTGCTGTTTAGCCGTTACGTCGTGTCCAACTCTTCGTGACCCCATGGACCAGAGCATGCCAGGCCCTCCTGTCTTCCACTGCCTCATGGAGTTTGGTCAAATTCATGTTGGTAGCTTCGATGACACTGTCCAACCATCTCGTCCTCTGTCATCCCTTTCTCCTCTTGCTTTCACGTTTCCCCAACACCAGGGTCTTTTCCAGGGAGTCTTCTCATGAGACAAGACCACATACGAGTGCTAAAAACATCTCTGAGGACTTTGATTTTTTTTTGTGCGTCTTCTTCAATTCTGGCTAGGGGAATACCTGGCAAATTCTAAGGGTGGCAGTTCAAGAAATCCAAAAGTCCTGGGTACATCCAGTAGGTACAGCTGATCCCCAGGATGCTTGCCATTACAGGTGTCAAAATCTTCTCTAAAAAACAGGTAGTGATTCTATTTTAGCAATGGGGTGGTAGAACTGAACACAAAGGATTCAGAGTCAACCCCTTTAAAAGTTAAAAACTCATAGTCTCTGGGATATAGCTGTGGTAGCAGCCGACCCAAACACATATTAGCCACCTCAATGAGATTGAGAACAAAATCTCTTTCTATTAATAGTATCCTACACCAGTGGTTCCCAACCTTGGGTCCCCAGATGTTCTTGCACTATAATTCCCAAAAATCCTGGTCAGCACAGCTAGTTGTGAAGGCTTCTGGGAGTTTTTGTCCCAGAACACCTGGGCAAAGGAGGTTAGTTATGGAGGCTCACCTAACATGATTTCACCAATAAAATATTTGCAAGTATAGTTAATTTTAATTAATTACTGGAACTATTCCTGTAATGTGATGCTTCTGTACACAGTTGGCACATATAATAAAGCTATATGCATAGATCCTCTCTAATCCTTTTGCTAAATACAGGCACAGCCAAAACAGCCAGTGGAGAGCTTAGAAATGATGCTGTTTGAACACAGCCAGCATTGCCACTGAGGGCCTCTTGGCCAGTGGTTGCAAACCCATCACTCAGAAATTCTGAATATATGCATTTGAAGGCAGCTGTAATCTTTGTAAGAACATCATATCATCACGTACTTCCAAGCTAGTAAGGTTTCTAGGTTCAGGAAATCAACATTAAAAGATCAGTCAATGGCAGGTTGATAGCATGGTGTAAAGCAGTACATTCTCTCCTTGAGCAATCCAGACATCACGATCTCTTATCTCTTGCAAATAAGGGTGAAGAAGAGAGACTTTCATTCATTCACCTTTTACATATCAGCAGCAGGAGGAGTAGCAGCCACTGCCACCTTCTGTGTTTATTTGATTCAAGCATTCAAGAAATGTGCACTCAAACAGTCAGGTGCATCTACAATCCACAGAACAAAAAGCATTGCTTTGCAATTTCAGCAAGCATGCAAAGCATCCTGTGCCATAATGCATCATGTGTACACATGCATGCATGTCTGTGTTATAAAATGCACAGGGTCTTGGAATTGAAAGGGTCTCTAATACAACCCTCTGCTCATTGAAGGTTCTACAGTACAAGTCAGTCACTGAATTACAATATCCTTGACACTGATGGAGGTGGTGTGACCTCTGTTTAAGTGCATAGGTGAAAGTGAACTCACCACCTCCCACATGTGTCTGTAACATTGTCAGTTTCCTCCTTTCATTAAAAAAAAATTCTACAGATCTATAGCTGAAATCATTGTGTTCCTAAGCAATTGTTATCCTCAGGTTCTACCACTGCCTAACAATACATCAGTCTCCTCTATTGGCTACATTTCATTTGTTATTTTTTAAATTTCTAGCTGCCTTTCTTCTAGTAAAGGACACACAATGGTTAAAAGAAGTTAGACTAAAATGCAATAAATTACCAAGTTAAGAAAATAACAAAACATTTAATAAAGCATGAGGATCCAGCAGATATTCAAAGGCAGCTATAAAGCCTCCTTTTCTTCTCTTCCTCGTTTTTGATAATTTTGAACTGTTTTAAATTGTTCAAACTGCTCTTAAATTGTTTAGACTGCCTTTAAAGTTTTTAAATCAACTTTTATTGATAAATCTTTGCCCTGAGATATTTAGATAGAAAGTGGGACATACGTGTGTTACTAAATAAATAGTAAATTATCGTAATTCTAACAAATACACAAATATATATCTTCTTTTGTATCCTCTTTTTTGGCTGACAGGCCCCTGTAAGTCACAGATGGCATGGAATTCGCCCCCTCCTCTGATGCGTAGGATACAACCCAATTCCTGCCAGGTTAACTGCTGCTGTAATTAATAAAGTTGTGGCCATTTTTACTTCAGTTGTGGTGTCTCTGTGTGTGTTGTTTTGGGGAGGAGACTAGGGCATCCTTAGCTGTAGACCAGGAACATTCTAGTGATGTAAGGTCTGCTCAAGAAGAGTCTTCTTGTAAAGCATCCTTTAGTACCCTCATCTTCATCAATACATAAGTGGACATCTTAAATACCTCCCCAAAAAACTTACCAGCCACAGTAACAACAATCTGCACTATGTTTCTATAGCTTAAAATGTTGGCACTTAACTCATGTGCCATGGAGTAATGCTTAAGCTCTTGATTATCTGTGTCTGAGAGCGCAAAAAGACTTTGAGTAGAAAGCATCTTGTTTGATTGGCTGATGAGTTACATAAACAGGCATTCAGAGAGGGAATCAGGCCAGTTCGAAGATTCTAGGAGGATTCCTTTAGCAACAAAGGAAAATTAAAGAGGTTGCTTATGCAATAAGCCTTTGGGATGTTTCAGGAGTTCCAAAATGTTATTGTTGTCGAGTAACCAAACATCTGCAAGACATTCCTCCTGCCTCAAGCAGTTGTGAATCATGAGGCCGTTGGAAACAAGTTATTTATCCTCTAAATAAGTAGGTTAAACATGACTATGGTTGGCATGAATGAGGGAATGTTATATCAGACAATGACTGCATTCATGGACAAGTGATATTCTCTGAGTTGCTTTATTGCTTGTAGCAGATGTTGTTGAAGGAGTTTAACTGAAGCTTGAGTACGTGCCACACGAGGTATGAAGGATATGTAATAAAGGCGGTGCAATGAAGGTGGAAGTTGAGATTATTATTTCCCGTATCATGCTTAGCAACAGGGTCACTGTTTTTCCAAACCTGATGACAAATGAAACCATGGAGTAAAACTGCTGAATGATAGCATTTCTGTTCTCAGTATTCATGATTATTATGCACCACACTTCATTTCAAATATGCATATTTATTATGCTCCAGTCATATTTTATGCCATCAGCATACTTCACAGAATTAATGTGCACATTAGTATGGATCCTTGTATTGCCAAAGAGTCTTGCTTCTTATTTGTGGTATAATGAAGCAGCCAAGTTTTCAAAACTGCTGACTCTGTATCTTTCACATGCTACCAGTAATCAGAATGACATAAGGGAACAGCAAAAACAATTCTAGGCTCTTGTCGGGACCATTCCATAGTCCTTTGGACACAGTTTTGAAGGCAGTGAAGTGAACAAGACTAGGAATTACTATATTTTTCCATGTATAAGATGCCCCCATGTATAAGATGCCCACCACTTTTCTAATCCAAAATTAAGAAATCTAATTGGGGGTTAGCAAGTGTAGGGGGGAAAAGCGATCCTGCAGTGCTTTGATCCCTGTTTTCTCCCTTTGTGCTAAGCCCCGCAGAGTTTAGCAAAAGGAGGGGGAAAGGGATCAAAGCAATCCCGCAACTTATTTTGATCCCTTTCCCCCTTATACAGCCACGGGATTGCTTTGATTCTTTCCGCTCTCCTTTTGTTAAGCTCCATGGGACCTAGCAAGCAGAGAGCTTTCCCCTCCACTTGTTTTTGTACTCTCCTCAGCTTATTTCTAAGACACCCCTCAATTTTTAGTGTAAATTTTTTAGACAAAACTATAGTCTTATACACTGAAAAATATGGCATATTGATGCTTCCTTTCAGAAAGGCAAGAGTGTTGGGCAGCCTAAACACAAACATCATTAGAATATGAAGCTCTCTGGAGCCAAAGAGATAGAACAGAGAATAAATGTAAATTTATATTTAAGAATGCAAACTAGCAATACGCCTTCAGAATCTCCCAGTCAGCTAGGCTACTCATCATACTGGCTGGGGGACTCTGCCACCTGTGGTCTAAAGAAGAAATTTTTCCAAGTTCTTTGGCTTTGGATGACAACTCATTCCACCTTGACCGTCAACCACATTGGCTGGAGCTGAGCAGAGAGATATAGTTTTAAATATCTGGAGACCATTGGAAGCCTATATAAGATAACTCTCCATGACATACAGTACTCTGTAGTGTTCTGGTCAGTCTTCCAACAATCAGAAGCCAATTTTTAGGGCCTCTAACGGGTAGGGTGACTAACTTGCAGGAGCAAATGTAGGAAGCAAGCATGGGGTGCAATCTGTAATATATAAATGGTAGATAGTTTGCATATATGAATGGGCTGTGCCGGGGTCAAACTGAGTGTGACATGAAGCACATAATAGGCCCTGATGTGTTTATTTCTTGTTTCCTAAATAACCCAGTCCAGATCAGAACTGTGTCATTGAAGAAAAGGGTTCCATTTTACTTCGGTCCTCCTAAATAAAATGCGACTACAACACTGGTGATTTCAGCAATATCCGTTTTCCTTCCAGATCAAATAGCAGGTACCTTGTCTTTGAGGGGAGAGTAGGAGGTGAAGCAACACCACATTTCAGTTTTCCATCTGTGTAGGAACATGTCGTAATTATGTTAGCAGAGTACAACAGGCTAGTAAAGTGATCTTCTACCAATTAGAATTAATCTCCCAGGATGTTCTTGATAAGAATAAGGAAAAAAAAAAAGGGGGGGGGGACTTTCCAAGAAATCCTTTGAGGAAAAACCAGCTTAAATAAAGCTGCAAATAAAGAAGGAATATAAATCCACAAATTACAGATTGCATCCCATGCTGGCTTCCTACATTTCCTCCTGCAAGTTAGTCACCCTACCCATTAGAGGCCCTAAAAATATTACAGAGTATGTCACAGAGAGTTATCTTATATAGGTTTCCAATGGTCTCCAAATATTTCATCTAAGCTTATTTGTGATCTTTAATCCCCCCTCCCCTCTCTCCCCGTTACAGGAACATACCAGAACAGCAATAGATCCTTTGACATTATGGAACCAGAAAGCAACACTTGTGCATTTCCTGTACTCATATAAAACGCTCAAGGTGAGGCAGCTCCCATACTTGGAAGATATTGGGAGTGGCAAAGTATTGGAGGAGAGAATGCTATGGCACATGACCCACCCTGCACCCATCACACTAATCTGTTATCTTTAGATGCTGTAGAAGGCCCAGACCTGTTGCTAGACTTAAAGAATAATTCATCTACTAGTCTAGTTAACTTTTGCCATGGAATAGAAAGAAATACTGTCTAATTTTTTCACTTCAAGCAGCAAAACATATTAGGTGTCACCTCTCTTATTTGTCCATCTACTATTTATTTATCTATCTGGTTATTGAAAGAAGGAGATTTATCTGGAATATTTGCAACATCTTCCACTCAAACTCTGTGTACTCCCTCGTCTTGGAACACTTTCAAAGAGTAGTGCTTAAGGTCAAGTTGAACTTTGAAAGTTTCAGTTCTCCGAGGCAAATGGTAATTCACATGATATGTGGATGAAAGCCAAAAAATTCTTTACAAAATTACTTTCTTTGAATATTCTTATTCTTAGCATTGGTTGATTATCCTTTTTTTTAGCATATTATTCACAGACATACACACACAGCCATGAGGGGGATACAGATTTTATTACCTATAAAAAAATGGCTATTGGCTTTACTCTTCCCTGAACCTGTCAAAAGTACCTGTTGAATTTATTGCCATTTTGGCATATTCCTGTAATAGGGAAAGAGAAAAAAAAAATTAAAGGTCACAAATAAGCTCAGATGAAATATTTGCAAAGTTTGGTGGATTTATATATCTTATTTATTTGCAACATTTTAGCTCAATGAGGATGGTATAATTGCAGAATTAAAAACATTTAAAAAACCAAGACAGCAAACAACTGTTTGGCTGCAATGGTATACAATGAGGAGGGACAACTTGTAGATTTTGTTGGACTGTAGTTCCCATGGTCCTTCACCCTTGACTATGTTGGCTAGACCTGATGAGAGCTCTGGTCCAACAAGATATGGAGGGCCAAAGGTTCCCAACCTGCAGGTGCACATGAACCTGGAAGGTGCGAGGTGTAACAGAGTACAAGGCTAAACCCATTGAACTCAGTAGGAGTTATTTTTTGCATAGACATGTATAGGATTGCACTGTTATGTATCATCAAATATAACTGAATTGGGACGTTTCTCTAGGTGAAATGAGGTTAGGAATTGCTCATTAGCCAAGTACAAATATGATCCTTGTCCATTTTGCACGAAGGCTTCCCTACTTTCTGCAGTTCCCTTTTCCCCCCTGTCCAAATGTCACACACTCCTACACTTTGCACTCACCCAGAAAACAAACTCATGTATTGAATATCTCACAAGGAATCTTATTCTTCCCTGACTAAAGAATTAATATTGAAATGCAAGTAAAAGAATTCCACTTTCCTTCCTTCCTTCCTTCCTTCCTTCCTTCCTTCCTTCCTTCCTTCCTTCCTTCCTTCCTTCCTTCCTTCCTTCCTTCCTTCCTTCCTTCCTTCCTTCCTTCCTTCCTTCTCTTGGTAAGAACCCAGTGACTGCAAAACCAAATTTTCTGATGAGTTGTTTTGGTTAAATCTCTCTCTCTCTCTCTCTCTCTCTCTCTCTCTTTGTGTGTGTGTGTGTGTTGTGGAGTGTAACCTAGCTCTATTAAAATGAGTGAAAGCTTTGCCTTTAATATTGACAGTCGGACATTTCTTTTGAAATTAGTGGGAGACAGACACAAGCAGAATCACATATTTTGATAAAGAGGGAATCTGGGAGACTCTTACTAATACAGTGTTCATGTGCTGTCATGTCAGTTGTGACTTTTCAGTTTCCAGGCAGATCGTACTCAGAAGTGGTTTACCATTCCCTTCTTGTGGGGGTGCCCTGAGACTGTGCAACTTGCCCAAGGCTATACAGGCTGGCTCTTCTCCCAAGAGGCACAGGGGGAAATTACATCCCAATGTTTGGCTCTGCAGCCAGATATCTAAATTACTAAGCAATCCAGTCAGCCTGGGAGTCTCTTGGGGCCCCATTAAGTGTGCTTTCCTCACCATAAAATATATTCACATAACATTTCCAGGGAGTGGTAGCCTTCAGTCTCGTTGCTTTACCATGATGTACCAAACGAAAGCATATAAATACAGTCCTGGGGATGTTTCGCCCCACTGTTCTCAGAATTTGAGGAGTGCAATATCCGATAATAGAGCACAGACAGAGTTCTGACTCCTGTCCTCTGAAGATGCCGGCCACAGAGACTGGTGAAAGGTTAGGAAGAACAACCTTCAGAACACGGCCAGAGAGCCTGGAAAACCCACAACAACCATCCAATAATAACTTTGTTGAAAGATTATGGCTTTGCATTTCTAACTCTGTAGACTGACTGTATGACACCATAGTGACAAGTGATACTTTCCAGTGGATCCAGTGTACATAGCTCAGTGGTTTAGGCATCTGGCTGCAGAACCAGAAGTTGGGAGTTCAATTCCCCACTGTGCTTCCTCCACAGTGCCTCGATTAGATGATCCATAAGGTCTCTTCCAGCTCTGCAGTTCTAAGCTTGTTAGATATTCAATTGTCAGTTACCAGTGTGGCAAAAAGAAGTGATCAGTAATCAATTGAGATGCATCTTTTATCCTGACTGGATAAGAAAATAATAAGGCAGAAGAATTTTGTCAGATGCTAAGATCCAGCTTTCAGTGTTGGCCTTCCCTCCTGAATTGCTACCATGCAGACATTTAAACAGCTTGATGAACTTCTGCTGTGCAGCTCATAGAAAATGGATCTTGCCTGCCCCAACTCCCATCAGATTGGTTTATGAGGAACTGACTTGATCTCAGTGGTGCCCCCTCCTTGATGAATGGCCAATGGCTGTATCAAGAGTGGAGAATGTTTGGACCTCCAGATGTTTTGGACTTCAACTCCTCAAAGCCCACCCAACTTCGTGAATGGCAGAGGAATATAGCAATTGTACCTCCAAATATCTGAAGTGCCAAATATTACCTACCCATAGTTTACAAAGTGGTTGGTTCCTAACGGCAATGCTAAGAACAAATTTTTTTGGGGGGAGGAGGGGACCCAGCTGACAATAAAACCCTGTAAGTGTGGCTACAATTATTGTGATTGTAAACTATAATAATGAGCACTCTAGTTCTGTATGGCGATAGTGAGCAATGCATCAAATCTATTCCGTCTCGGAAAGGGAGAACAATTAATTTGGCTAAGCATCCAATAACTTGTGGCACAGTGATTAAACTGCAGTACTGCAATCAAGACTCTGCTAACAATCTGAGTTCAAACTGAGTACCCAGCTCACTGGGGTCAGGGGTTGATGTGCAGCCTGCATAATTAAATTGTAAACTGCCCAGGGTGTGCTTTAAGCACTACGGGGCTGTATAGCAGTAGCAACACAATTGTCTTCTGCATCTAAAGATTTGATATTGTAAAAGGTTCACTATTACTCTGAAATCCCAGAGATGGACTCAGTTTTTTTGAAATATTTGAAGTTGCTGGGAGATTTTTGTAATAATGCCAGTTCGGCAGGATTAGAGGGCTGGAAAATCAAATGTGTTCCTGGATTTATCCCTTAATGATTAAAAAGGCCCCTTTTTGTTGTGCCAAGTGCTTGTAAATTCCTGAAAGGCAAGGTTGTTCTTGCATCTGCTAATAATGATTTCATAATAGGCTTAAGGTGTCCAATTAGTACAAAGGAATAAAGGTGCATGTTTTTGTAACAAAGCGCAAGATTAATCATGCTGTGCTCTTGGCTTTCTGGGAGTATCCTGATGAAGCTCTGATACAGTTCCTTGGAATGGGACTGTAGGTTGTGCACCTTACAGTGTTTTATTGCACTGCTAGCAAAAGAAAGAGCGAGAGAAAAAATTACAAAACCAAACCTCAAAAGCCAAAAGGTTTGGATCAAAATGGGAAACTCGAAACCGACTCCAAATTTACTATGTGGTTTATGTGATGGTTTGAGAACATGGCAGGTTTAAGATCTACATTACATCTTAACTGTTAGAGCAGTATGACAATGGAACCAATTACCTTGGGAGGTGGTTGGTGTTCCAACACTGGAGGCATTCAAGAAAAAAAAGCTCAACCACCAGATCTGCTTTGATTTGGATTCCTGCATTGAGCAGGGGGTTGGACCGGATGGCTTCCTAGGCCCTTTCCAACTCAATGATGCTATGATCCTATGATACCTCAGCTCTTTGAACTCTTTAATACAAACATATCCTCTGTTTTTTTTAAATTGGAAGATGGTTAAGTTCTACACGTGGGGATATCAGAAACCAGATGCACTCAACAATACCTTCTCATCCTCCCTCTGATTGTCAGTTTTCTCCTCAGTCTTTGCAGGAAGATTTAGATTTTAAGAGAGGAGCTGCCAAGGGTGGTTCTAACAATTAAACATCGGCAAGGAGGGCACCGCAGGCCCTGGGCTTGGTATGTCCTGAAACTGCACCTGAAGAAGCAGGGTGAACTTCTTCAGAAAATCTTGTGCCAAATAAAACCTGTTAATCTTTAGGCTGTCACAAGACTTCTTGTTGGTCTTGCAGCAAAGTTTTAATAGTTATCTTTGCCCGTGATGGGGAAAGGCGTTAGTGGGATTGCCTGTTGCCTACTGTGCTAAATAAAAATAAATAAATAACTTGGCTCTTAGGTAAATTTTTTCCACCTGACTGACTACCAAACATTTGGAGTCATCTAGCCCAGTGATCCCCAACCTTTTTAGCCCCACGGACCAGCTGGGGAAGATGGGACACCCCTCTGTGCTCATGCGAATGCGTGGAGTGTGCGTGCTCTGGTGCGGGTGCACATGTGTGCGTGCGTAAAGGGCAGCACAGTGCTTGTGCAGGTGCACATGCATGCATGCGCAAAGGGCAGCAATTGTGTGGGCATGCTCACGCCCACTCACAGGCGCAAACGGTCTCTGCGGGGGGGAGTGTGTGCGGGAGTGGGGGAAGTCTCTCTCCACAGCCTGGTCTGGCTCAGGCCACAGACCGGCACCGGGCCACAGACCAGGGGTTGGGGACCTCTGGTCTAGCCCCATGCAATGGGATAGCACATCTCTTCTCACCTTGGCTAGCAAGAGAGCTTGCACTGTTTCTACTAACTTGGCAGCCCTAGCCCGCAAGTGCAACTGACTCATTGCCAATGCTGAAGGTGAGACACCCCCCCATGCCAGGCCAGGGCTACAGGTTTCTATGCATGGAATAGGGGTTTGCACATCCTCTCCTTCCCCTGATGCAATAAAGTATCTTGGGGCATTCTGCTCTGGCACTTTTATGTTCTGTTGGTGGGCTTCACATGAGCAACTGCTTGGCACCTCTGGAAGAAAAAAGTAAACTAGATAGTTCTTGAGTCTGATCCATCAGGGTACCTTGTATTTATTTATTATTTATTTTATTTTATTTATTTATTTAACCTATACACCGCCCACACTACCCAAAGGTCTCCGGGTGGCTTACAACAATTTGAATTCAATAAAAAGATAAAAACACAAATAAAATACAATTAAAAATACAATGCTCTAAAAATTGCCATCAGGACCCACAGTTGATATTATTTCAATTAAAAACCATCTGGAACAGGAAGGTTTCGACCTGATGCCAAAATGTCATCAGCGTCAGTGCCAGACGAATCTCAGTCGGGAGGGCATTCCACAGCCTGGGGGCAGCTACCAAAAAGGCTCTTTGTCTACAAGCCATCCCTCTTACCTCCTTGAGGGATGGCTCTTTCAAAAGGGCCCCCTGGCTAGATCTTAATTGCGGGTAAGTTCGCATGGAAGGAGGCGATCCTTCAGGTATCCAGGGCCCAAGCTGTTTAGGGCTTTATAAATCAAAACAAGCACTTTGAATTGTAGCTGGGCAGCAACTGGTAGCCAATGAACAGAATTGGCCTGATGTGTTCCCGAGTGGCCCCACCACTCACCAGCCGCGCAGCTCAATCCTGAATCAGCTGCAGTTGCCAGACCGTCTTCGAAGGCAGCCCCATTTACAGTGCATTGCAGTAATCTATACGGGATGTCACCAGTGCATATGTCACTGTCATGGGACTCTGTTCATTCAGGATGGGCCGTAGCTGGTATAATTTCCGCAGCTGAAGGAAGGCACTCCTAGCCACCGAGTCTACCTGGGCTTCAAGAGTTAGACTGGGGTCAGGAGCACCCCCAGGCTGCGGACCCTGTCCCTTAGGGGGAGTGTAACCCCATTCAGGGCAGGGAAATGACCCTCCAGCCTGTCTGGCAAAGCACCCACTAACAGCACTTCCGTCTTGTCTGGATTGAGCTTCAATTTATTAACCCTCATCCAGTCCATTATCAGGTCCGGACACGAGTTCAGCACAGAAACTGCCTCACCTGGATTGGTGGAAAATTAGAGGCAGAGTTGAGTGTCATCAGCCTATTGCTGACTTCTCAGCCCAGACCTCCTGATGACCTCTACCAGCAGTTTCATGTAGATGCTAAACAGCATGAGGCCAGTATTGAGCCCTGAGGAACCCCATGACATAAATCCCATGGGGCAGAGCAACTGTCCCCCAGCATCACCTTCTGGGCACGGTCAGTCAGGAAGGAGTGAAACCACCATAAAGCAGTGCCCCTGACTCCCAACCCACCGAGCCTATCCAAAGGGACACCATGGTCAATGGTGTCAAAAGCTGCTGAGAGGTCCAGGAGTATCAATAGGGTCACATTCCCTGTCTCTCTTCCGGCAAAGGTCATCGTACAGGGTGACCAAGGCAGTCTCCGTATCAAAGCCCGGACTGAAACCCAATTGAAATCAATCCAGAAAATCCATTTCATCCAGCAGTGCCTGGAGTTGCCCGGCCACAACCTGATCCAACACCTTGCCCAAATAAGGGAGGTTCACCACTGGTCACTAGTTAACCACCAGCCCTGGGTCCAGGTTAGGCTTTTTAAGGAGTGGCCAAATTACCGCTGTATGTTCTTCTTTGCTCATGACTACCATGTGTATTCAAGATTACAGACAAGCAAGAGGACATGACACAGAGTCCTGGGAGTGGTGAACTTAAAATGTTAATGTAGGTGCTAATTTGTGGTGGTGCTGTGGGCTAAACCGCAGAAGCCTGTGCTGCAGGGTCAGAAGACCAGCAGTCGCAAGATCGAATCCAAGCGACGGAGTGAGTGCCCGTCGCTTGTCCCAGCTCCCGCCAACCTAGCGGTTTGAAAGCATGCAAATGCAAGTAGATAAATAGAGACCACCTCGGTGGGAAGGTAAAAGCATTCCGTGTCTAAGTCGCACTGGCTATGTGACCACGGAAGATTGTCTTCGGACAAAACGCTGGCTCTATGGCTTGGAAACGGGGATCAGCACCGCCTCCTAGAGTCGGAAACGACTGGACAAAAATTGTCAAGGGGAACCTTTACCTTTTTATCAATGCAAATCTTTCACCATTTCCTCTGTCCCTCTTATGTCCCTTCTGTGGATGACACCATAATTGTAATGACAATTATGTCCACAGTGCAGAGCAACAGTGTTGCACTAGAGCTGCCTTCAACTACTACATAGAGTCGTGGAACTGTAGTGCTGGAACAGACCCCAATGGTCATAGATGCCAACACCCTCGAGAAATAAGAAATCCACTGCTAGAGTGTCCTTGGCAGGTGGCCATCCAACCTCTGCTTAACAACTCCCACAAAGGAAAATCCATCATCTCCCAAGATACACCTCCATCCCCTTCTCGATAGGAAGATCCCTAATAGCACTGGTTCATGCGTTGGTAGTCTTAATGACTGACTATTGCAATGCTCTCTACATAGGGCTGACCTTGAAGGTGGTTCAGAAGCTGCAACAGGTGCAAAATGCAGCAGCCAGACTCGTCACTGATACCTCTAAATTTGTTCTGGCTCACTTGCACTGGCTGCCAGTATGCTTCAGGGCCAAATTCAAGGGTATTGATGCTAACTTGTAAAGCCCTTTACGGTTTAGGACCTTGCTACCTGTCAGAGTGCCTCTCCCTCAGGTCATCTTCCCATCCCACCCACACACCCCAGTCTTTAATGTGGCAGGCGGCCACTACAAAAGAGGCCCGGAAGGCAGGAACCAGAAACCGGGCCTTTTCAGTAGTGGCCGCTCCGCTCTGGAACTCTCTTCCTGTGGAGGTGTGACTGGCCCCCACCCTCCTGAGCTTCTGCAAGCTAATGAAAACCTGGCTTTTTACCCAAGCCTTCCCAAACACCACCCTTTCATAAAATTATGCCGGCCCATTGTCTCCCATCCTATGTCTCGGATGGGTGATTTTATGGGGTGGTATAGGGATTGTTTGTTTTCTTTTTATATGTTTTATATGGTTTTAATAATATTTTGTAAGCAGCCTAGAGTAGTGGCATGTTCACTAAATGGCAGGGTATAAACAAACAAACAAACAAACAAATAAATAAGATAGTCTGTTCCATTGTCAAACAGCTTTAACTGTTAGAAATTCTTCCTAATGTTTAGTCCAAATAACCTTTTCTGTAATTTGGATCCTTTACTTTGAGTCTTGCCATCTCAGGCTGGACAAAACAAGCTTCCTCCATGTTTTCTTGACTCGCTTCAAATACTGTATCTGAATTGGGCTTATTATGTCACCTCTCAGTCTTTTCTTCTCTCGGTTCAATATGCCCAGCTCTCTTAACCATGCTTCATACTGTATGAAAGATAGATGTATGACTTTAAATTCCCAGGTATGTTTTTCTGGAGCTGACTCTGACTCATTGAGACATGGACACGGATGCTTAAGCATGCACAGATTGTTGTCTGCTCTTTATGCATTAGCTGTGGAAAGCACGGATGTAATTGCAGCTTAAAATATATTGCAACTCTAACTCCCACTGTTTGGAATAAACAGGAACACCATATAAGTGGCACAATTTACTTTCTTCCTTGACTCTGTGATTGGTAGACATGCAGATTTCTCATGCTCCCAAAAAGGGCATCAAGACCAGCTGCAAATGGACAATCAAATGATTAGATCCTGTCAATTTTCTGCACCCAAAGCTCTGAGTTATTTGCTCGTTTGTGTTTTGTGCGGCAGCCAAACTGCCCCCACTGCTTCATCACAGAACTGTTCAGTGGGCATGTTTGATAGTTATGTGCCAGGCTGTTCTAACTTGTCAGCAGGAACAAGCCCAAGAAAGCTGAGTGTGGTTTTACAGAGAACGAATGACAGTTCTACCTCTTGGAGACTATTTCTTGGAGTTAAGCAGGTTAGTTTTGTCAGGAAGCTTGTTTGTCTTCAGTGTGATCGCCGTGGGCATTGGCACCAAGTAAGGAACTGTGTGTAAGCTTTAGCCAGGACTAGCCCTAACATAGAAGCAACAGCCCTAATATCTGGCAACGTGAGGTGACTTAAAACAACAGATGTTGGAAGTAGTATTTGCAACCCTACAGCTGCTGTTTTTGAGCTCCTCCCAAGCAGTAAGTCTCTTCTCCTGGAGGACAAAGTTGTGTGCACCCATAGTTTATTCTGCACCCCATAAACTAGTCCACTGTCCTCAGGACACTATCCCATTGCCAGTATTAAAGCAGGATACATCTTTCAAACCAGTTCTGTACATAACACGGAGGGAGCACCATTTACTCTATTGTCTCAGATAGCAAATGTCTCGGGTCAGTCCTGGTTTAGCCATAAAGAATTTTGGTTCAGATTAGTTAGGGGGTAGCAATGACAAGACCACAAAAACCTGTGCATTTAGGAGATTCCCTTTTCCTGACAGTCCTTCTCCAACGTTTAAATGAGGTTTGTACAAGTTGGGGGAAGGATCCATCCTTTTACTATCCTTTGATCATGACAGATTGAATCCATATGACATGTGTTATGAGGTAAGTGCTTCAACTGGGACTGTCCCTTCAGCTGAATTTGATTCCATAAGATTCAAGAACCTGAGACTATGTGAGTGTGAGTGAGTGAAAGCCATTGTGAGGTCAGGTAGGTAAGGCACACAAGAGTTGAGCAGCAGATTGTGGTAACATGCATAAGGGGAATCTGGCTAAATGACTCAGAATCCAGGTTAAAACTAAGCCACTTTGCTATTATGGCAATCCCAAGCCAAGGGGAAAAGATCAATGTTTGGTAGCTCATGGGATATTTTTTACTAGGCTTGTTGTGACCAGGATCATAGTGTGGAATTCTACTTGCTGCCTTTATTTATTATTTATTTATTTAAAGTATTTTTTCTCCTGCCTTTCTTCTTCAAAAGAACCCAAGGCAGCTCCAGATGTCAAAATGGGCCCCAATACATGTCCCACCATGGTCTACCCAGCCCTCTCTTACTGCTCTTGGTTACTTGGCATGGCGGCATTGCACAATGCCTATCCAGAGACTGTCAGGCTGAGTCAGTGGGCCCTGGCACCCTATGGAAATCCAGGCTTTAAAGCAACCTCATGCCTAAAAACCCACATTTCCTTCTCTTTCAGTACTGCTCACCCTTGGAGGTGTCTCCTTGCCTGGAGAAGTGTAGGAGTTCCTTAAGACCTCAGCCAGTGTCCCGAGATCTGCCAGTCCTAATTTCTGTGTGATTGATGAACTAGAACATGGAGAGAAGAATGCACGAGAAACCCTTTCTGAGTCAGTCCTAGTCCAAGAAGCCACCCACGGTACTCAGTATAGCTGTAAGTAAAATTAGGGCTCAGACTTGTGCTCTTCTTTGCATAGACCAATGACATAGGTACTATTCTAGATTAGGACAGAATACAAGAATGCTGTTTTGCAAATGTAGCTTAATACTGGTATAACCTCCAGCAGTTTTGCATGAAAAAGGTCCATGAACTTTGGTTGTGTGTACCTTATGCCACTTTTAAATAACATCTGGCACCTTTTTGGGGGCGTGTGTGTGCTTTTTCTCAGCCTGCTGAACATCAGATATATGGATTGAGAACAATGAATTTCCTTTCTGTCTTTCTCACAGTTTACCACTTGTTCAAAACAATGCAAGAGCAGAAACTAAACCAGAGGGTTTTGAGTTCAGTTTCATAACACTTGTTGGAAAAAAAAAAGATGCATTCCAGACCTTGGATCTGGAATTCATTTGTTCAAAACATCATGGCTAGCACCACCCACGCTCTCTGGCACATGCTGCTGTAGAGTAGGGCAATCTTTTGAGATCAGTTTTTTTGCTAACTGTATGAACATACTTGTAGCGTCATTTGTCTGCCTACGGGGAGAAGTGGAGAATTCCCTGAGTAGATTTATGGAGGATGAGGTGGGAGGCAGGGGACATGTGTGAATGAGCTTTCGGTCTTGTAATCTGATTTCGGTAATCGGAAATGGATGCCAGGTTATTTCCCCCTCTCTTTCCAAATATTGCTTCAGTGGAACTACAGCAGAGTTGGGAGTAAAAAAAGAGAGTTGGCAAATGTTTTTAAGAATGTAAGTTGTAGACCTACCTGGTGACTACCCTGTTCCCCGAAAATAAGACCTAATATGATTTTTCAGGATGCTCGTAATATAAGCCCTACCCCCAAAATAAGCCCCAGTGAAGTTAAACCCCACCCTCCACCATTGTGCAGCAACCAGAAGAAGGTGACAGGACTGTATTTGAATAAATGTAGATTGTTGTACAAAAAAATAAAAATAAGACAGCCCCTGAAAATAAGCCCTAATGTGTTTTTTTGGAGCAAAGAGTAATATAAGACCCTGTCTTATTGTCGGCGAAACACGGTATGTTCTGGAGTTTCCTTCAAGAGGCAATGTGGTATACCAATTAGTCTGTTGAACCCGGAGTCAGGAGATCTGATTTAAAATCCTCACTTGATCATAAAGCTAAATTGACATTGGGCCAGCCATACTCCCTCAGCCTGACATACTGTACCTCACGAGGGTTGTTGTGAGGACTGAGTGGGAAAGGAGGACCACATATGCCATCTTGAGCTCATTGGAGGAAGGTAGGACATAAACAAAACAGATAATAAAATAATAAATAATATGTCTTTATTGTTATGGATCTCTTTTAGAAGAAATGACTCAAACCATTTTGATGCCTGAGGCAGAATACCAGTTCTCTCTCCCAACATCAGGTGATATTGTACAGTACCTATAGTGAGGCACTATATTTTCACACCTGAGACAGAAATAAACAGCAGGGGAGCATCATAAACAGCAGGGGAGAAGAATCACGGGGGAGGGAAGTGGGAACACTCATTGTTTAAAAGAGTGGTCTTGTGTCAGTAGCAGCAATGTGTGTAGACACAACGTAGCTAGAAAGAAGTCTATGGACATCTAAATGCCATGCATGTTGGAAAGGACTACCTTTGAAAAATGAAAACTTTGGAGCATTTAATGCATGGATGTGGTACCTCAGGCCCCAGGGCTGAGTTCTGAGCCTCTTGGCTTTCTCCAGAGGACCACATCCTCTGTACACCACCTTTTGAGGCTTTCATCATCATCACCATCATGAGCCATAAAGTCAATTCTGACTTATGGTGACCTTTCCCCAGGTAGAGAATAATCAGAAGTGGTTTTCCAGGCCCTTCTTCTGGGGATACCTTGGGACTGTGCAGTTTGCCCAAGGCCACACAGGCTGGCTCTTCTCTCTGAAGGCACATTGGGGAATTGAACTCCCAACCTCTGGCTCCACTGCCAGATACCTAAACTACTGAGCTATCCAGTTAAACATCAGCTGCAACAACAAGTCAAATCAGTTCCAGTTTATGGCAATTCTTTTTGGGGGTTTTCTAGATATAAAGTCCTCGGAAGTGGCTTACCATTCCTTTCTTCTGAGTATGCTTTGGGACTGTACAGCCTGCCCAAGGCCACACAGGCTGGCTTTGCTTTCAGGAGGCACAGTGGAGAATCAAACTCCTGATTTCTGACTCTGTAGACAGCCACCTAACTCACTGATTTATAGACCAAGGCGAAGGTTGAGAGACTTCTCCTTAGTTACTGGCTAAAAGTAAAGCTAAAAGGTGCTCATATTTTAGGTCCTGTCCTTTTTTTCATTTTGCCTTGTTTTCCAGCCATTGGATTCTTGCCCTCAAGAACACCTCTGAAATTCAATTTAGGTGAAAAGAAGTTTCTCAGGATTTAGTGCTAACACAACCTGTTTGGAAAATAAAGAACTGGGAGTTCACGCCCTTTAATAGCAAACTCAGCTGGTGGATATCAGCAGACATGAAACTAAAATAGGGCCACTGTGAAACAAATGGGAAATATTAGCATGCTTAGGGGCAACGGAAAGTTTCCTTAATATGCAAAAATCGCTAGAGCATATCTCTCTGGGCAGGACCAAGGAATCTGGGTGCCATCCAGTTTTTGGACTACAACTCCCTTGATTCCTAACTATTGTCCATTCTGGCTGAGGCTTTAGGGAGCTGCAGCAGAAAATCCCTGATGGGCTCTGGGATGTCTACCTTTGCTTTAGAGCAATGGGGTCCCAAGCTTGGTAACCCAGGTGTTCTTGGACTGCAACTTCCAGAAGCCTTCACCGCTAGTGGTACTGGTGGGGGTTTCTGGGAGCTGCATTCCAAGAACATCTGAGCACCCAAGGTTGGGAAGCACTGCTTTAGAGCAACATGTGTCAGGACCTATTAGAACGACAGATATGCAAAAACAACTGGTTGCTGGTTTTTGACACATTGCATATTTCATCTTGGGGATTCTTCTGAAGTAACTCTTAGCAATGAAAAACAACTCAGACACAGCTGGAGGGAAGGGCAGGTTTGGAAAGCTGAAATCATTTCACTGATTTTTTTAAAACAGTTGCAACTGGTTAAGCATAATCCAGTTTTATTGTCTCTAGTTAGCACAAATCTTGCCCCATATCAGGTTGTTGAGGAGAAAGGAGAACAACCTTCTTCCGGGGCATATAAGGAAGGTTATGTGCTGTAAAACCAAGATGTACCTATTTAGCAGTAATAATGATCTATTCTAATATTCTTCCAGGGTCCAGGTTGTGCAAAGCTGCCTTCAACAGTGGGGGCAAGGGCACCAGGACCCAGATGACAGCACAGTGTGCCATCCCCAAACTTACACATGGACCAACTAGCCAGGATAGGAGCAGAGGAGCAGAAACCGGAGCTCAGGGATTGGAACTGGGATTGCAGGAGTGGGAACACTGAGCAGGAATGCAGGGTCAGGAATACCAGGGCTCAGAGCAGGACCAGAAACTGGAGCAGGAGCACTATAGTCCTATGTTGCTGAGGCAGCTTCTGAGAGGAAGGGTCCTTCCTTAAGTAGACCTTCCCTCCCTGGTAGACTGCATGAGAGCCCTGGCAGCTGCTGCCCTGGCAAGACTTGATCCTGCAAATGCTGGCTCTTCCTGGGACCAAGCTGGCCCCGATCCGGCAACTGCCAGGGTGGTGGTGCAGGGAAAGACCTACCGCCACCCAGATCCTGACATACCCACAGTCATGAAGAGCATAATTTTCAGAGCAATACTATGACTGGCAAAAATAGGTGTCGCTGAATATGCACTTAAGTGGGCATAGTGTGGGTGCACTGAATTGTCTATATGTTGCTAGACAACATCTTCCCTGACCTTGACTATTGGGGAGTCAAGGTCAGCGGAGATGTTGTCTCCCCTGACCTTGGACCTTGACTCCATGGTGGCTGGAGCTGATATGAGCTGGAGTCCAGTAATAACTGGAAGATCAGAAGATCCTTATCCCTGCCAAATATAATTGTATTGTTTTAAGCCCATTTTTTTTCAAAAATTCAGGGGTGTTCAAGGGATTTACTCCCCAAAATATATTTAGGAATGCAGTTAAAAAATTTGAATACTAACAAGACACAACATTCCACAAACATTAATACTGGATTGAATCCGGGTGACTACCTCTGCTCCATTGTAGCTGTACTATAGAATAATATCATTTTCAAATTACTTTAACTGGCATAGCGCCATCCCAACGAGTCCTTGGATTTATAATTTGATGAAGGACTTTAGTTGGGCCACAGGCTGGTGGTTTCTTATATATATGCTAACATACACAACGCTCCACCTCAAAAATGTGATCTTAAAAAGCAAAATAAAAGTATGGCAGCATTTAAAATACCTTTTTCTGCCAGTAAAGATGTATTTTAATTTATAGAAAATCAAAAAGGTTGTAAGAACACAAACATCTGATTAAAAACAAGTGCCATTTTAATAGAAACCCCCCACAATTTTATACAATTTTTGTCTGTGAACCAACAATAAAAACAGATCATAACAGGATGATTCCAATTACTCACTAGCTTCTTATCTCAGAGAGACATTTTGAGAGCAGACAAAATTTAAATTTGGAAGTTGTTTTTACAAGTGCTAATATGATTGTTTATTTATCTTTTATATCACCAACTTGGCTTTTGTTCCAAATAACCATAACACACTTAGATGATTAATGTGAGATGGTTATCTTAAGGAATAAGGCAAGTACCTACCTGTGCTGTAAAATATGCATTTCAGGAGTTCACACAAGAGAGTTTACAAATCTTGAAAACATCTTATGTAAAAACTTTTTAATAATAACAGCACGATGCTGCTAACACATTGCTCTAACAGTTAATATTTGGGACAGCTCTAAAGTTATACAATATACCACAATAATATAATTTCAGAATTTCAGAGCTAGAAAGTGTCTTATGGATAATTAGGTCCAGCCCCTATCAAGGAGGTACAGTGGGGAATCAAACTCCCCACCTCTGCAGCCAGATAACTAAACTAGTGAGCTATTCAATAGTTATGTCATCCTAGTCCAATTTCTTTTATTTATTCAGAGCCTGGGAAACTTATTTTTGCTGTTGACATCTGCCAGAGTTCTGTCACCCAGTCGGTGTGGCTATGTGAGCAGTTTGGTGCCCGTTTAACTGGTACTACGTCTTGTGGAATCTGTGTATTACCACTTCAACTTAGTGGACTCTTGGGATCTGTAGTTGAGTGAGGTGCTTTAATTTTCTCAAGTAGAGAGCTATAGTGCTGTAATTCAACACCATGTAGAACTCTTTAGTAGGGATTTGCAAGTACCTCACGAAATGACAAATCCAAAGATTTTGTGCGTGATGCAACTCTGGCAGCTAAGGTGCCATCAAAAAGTGCCATCAAAAAGCTATAAAAGCACAGTCTAGGTTCACCACTCACTGGAAGGACTGATCCTGAAGCTGAGGCTCCAATACTTTGGCCATCTCATGAGAAGAGAAGACTCCCTGGGAAAGACCCTGATGTTGGGAAAGTGTGAAGGCAAGAGGAGAAGGGGACGACAGAGGATGAGATGGTTGGACAGTGTCATCGAAGCGACCAACATGAATTTGACCCAACTCCAGGAGCCAGTGGAAGACAGGAGGGCCTGGCGTGCTCTGGTCCATGGGGTCACGAAAAGTCGGACACGACTTAACTAAACAACAACAAAAAAGTTCACCTTAAGTAGGAGTCAGAAAAGAAAGTGGAATTCGATTAATCCCTTAGCATCCGAAGAAAAGGATAGCTAGCTGGCAACCTGCCCATGAATGCTTCTGCCAAGGGTGGAGATTCCTTTTGCACCTGATCCCAGTTGTTCATTCTAATGGGGTGTTAGCTAATTTTACCTGCCATTCAAAATGGTTGCTTGTGGCCCAATAATTGCACAAGGGCCAGCATCAGGTTCCTGCTTTTCTTCTAATGGCACTTTAAACATTTGAATACTGTTGAAATATATCCCTGTAATTTTTTAAAATAAAACAATATTTGATCTTTTTGATTTTATTTTAAAAGTTCGTTAAGAACCAGGGGTAATTCACAACATTTGTTTGCTTGAGTAAACTAGTTAGGGGGTAATGCCTATGTAAGGAACAATATTCTTTTATCTAGACTTTTTATCCTGGAACTGTATCCTATCACTCAGCAATGATTTATTGTTCTTGGAGTGGTTTAGTTTGACCAGAGCAAGCGGAGGGAAATCACGCTGGCTGATAAATGCTTCCATAGCAACGATCCACTGTCTAGCAATGCTTATTCTTTTCTTCACCTTGATTTTTCATTTTTATAGCTTAGAGAGCATATAGTTACATTGCTATGTAAGCATATCAGGCAAAATCTGAAGAAACAAACAAAAAAACCCCACAAAAATATGTGGTACCTTAAAGACTAACCATTATATTTTAATGTAAGCTTTAGTGGACACGTCCACTTCATCAGACATTAAGAGACAGAATGCAATGTATTAAAAAAAATCAGTTTCACATTCTAAATGTTTATTGGTTGCATGCAGTAATTAGCCCTATGTTTGTTTTATAGTCCTGTTGTCAAAATACTTAAGGGAAACAGGGAAGAGACACCAGGTTTGAGCAGAGATTAGAGGTGGTGGTGGGGCGGGGGGGGAGAGAGAGATTGAGAGAGAGAGAAGAGAGAGAGGGGTGGATTGAGTTGAAGATGCAGTTAACCTCAAGAGGGGAAAGAATGGAAGACGTTAGCAGAGGAATCATGTATGTTAAGGTAGGGGAAATAGAGTTTTTACCTTAGAGCATTGTGATAAGAGACTGACATGGTAGTAGTGAAGAAAATTATCGCTATGTAAGCATCAGTTGGGATAACTTTGAAGCAGCCTCTGGGAGCAAGTGAACTTGATAAGCAATTCTTGCTCTAATTTAGGGGTTCCCAAAATTGGGTCCCCAGATCTTCCTGGACTAAAACTCCCAGAAGCCTTCACCACTAGCTGTACCGGCCAGGATATCTGGGAGTTGTGGTCCAGGAAGATCTGTGGACCCAGGGTTGGGAACCACTGCTAATTAAAAACATACCCCATTTGTTTTTTGATTTTTTAGAAGCCCTACTGAATGGAAGACAGGAATGCTACATTTTCGAAGTGGCTGCTCGTCTCCAAAGCTGGTGTGTGTGTGTGTGGAATACAATGAACTCCTTGCATAGAAATTGCTCTCCTCCCCCCCCTCCCCAATAGATGCTGGTTTTCAAAAGAGATGCAGGGCACAGATGTGTCGAATGAAAGGAGACACCATATCAGAAAATTCTGTTCTTATTATAATTTTATTAGAAAATTCTCAGAAGCCATCAACAACAGAAATTTAAACTTTTTCCAAAAATAAGAAATTGAGTACATAGGGTCGTCAACAGTTCTCCAAAGTATGCAGGACTCAACTGTCTTTTAAAAGGCTTCTACAAATATTTTCAAATGTATAAAATAACAATTCATGTAAAAAATACAACCATTAAAAAAAGGGAAACATTGTCTTTTTAATATACAGAAATGGGCAAAAATACTGGTAAACTATATACAATATTTACAGTCTACTTCAGGGGTGGGCAACATTAACCTTCCAGATTCCTAGACTACAACTCTTACAATCTTTTACTGCTGGAAAGGGTGGCTACAGTTTCTGGGAGCTGAAGTCCAATAAGTTAAATATTCTCCATTCCGGTTCTCCCTGCTGTGTTGTCTGCCAAAGACTGCATTACAACTGCTGGTGGTAGTAATGGGGAGAATACATGCACATCCATTAAAACTGGATTATCCCAACAGCATTTCCAATGTTGAACCCTTAGGATGCAGGGTTCTACATGGTACATTGGCAAATATTTCCACGTAGTTGTACCCGGGTTCTCAGCGATGACAGACAGATCGGTGGTGTTCACTGTTGCTTGCTCCCCCATTATTATTTTTTTAAAAAATCTAAACACAATAACCCTTAGAGAATGCTCCATTTCCCCACTCATACTGATCTCCCTGGAAAGAGAGACTGCATAAATAATAAGCCAGCCCTGCATAGAAATCATTGCACAAAAAACATTCAGGCTCATGAAAATGTGGGAGTAAGGCAACAAAACTCATCTTCCTTGCTCCCATGCCCTACATTGTGACATGGAACTTAAAGAATTGCAGCACTGTAAAAGGAGGGATGTCTCCTGAGCAGCAACTGATGGATTGCATGTTGGCAGGTGAACAGAAACAGATTTTTGTTAGACCTGCATGAAAAGATTCCTGGTCTTCTCCCCGTCTTTTTGAGCCCTGCCAACCTTCCTCTTCATACAGGCAAGGTCTGTTTCAGCATTCGTTATGAAATTTTTCAGGTGCACTAACCACAGATTGGCTTCCAAAGCAAAGTCAGAACTAGCTTCGGATGTTCCACTCATTAGTGCTCAGAGCATGCCTGGAGGTCGAAGCTTCCAACATTCAAAGGTGTTTGTTGTCCGCCGGGAAAAAAAAGTAGCAGCCAAGAAGCCACCCGATTCCTTCAGAAGTAACTGCCAAAGCAAACAGAGCATCTATTAATTCTGTAGTTCTCGGGAAGATCAGATGGCGATGCTGTTATCCAATCTATTTATTAAAATGTCTATGGATTTATTTATTTTTTTGGATTTTGAAGAATGGAATCATAAAAGCAATCTCGTATGGGGAAAAATCAATTTAAACTCAGAATAAGCAGACCATCTTTAAAACACCCTGTTTTAAAGTTGTTGTTTTTAAATATCTGCATCTCTGGGATTGTATTAGTGAAACCAAAGGGATTTATACTGTGATGCAGCAACAGTGAGACTCCAGTTCGTAGCCTGATTTGGTCCATGGAGGCTTAAATCACCATCCTGGCTGGAAGCTCCTTCCATCTCTGATCAATGGCTTGGAGAAAAGAAAGAAGCTATTTAAAGCTCAGGGACCGGCTGGATGGAACTGAACTTTAGTTTGTGGCCTGGGAGGCTGTTGAATGGAATCTTGTTTCCGAGTGGACTCCTGAAAAGCCATTCAGGCTTACTCTTGAGTAGACATGCACAGCACTGTGCTGTGAATTTCATGTTCAATGGGGAAATGTCTAAATTAGCAAGAATTACAGTAGTGTAGTGTTGCATTTAGAGCTGGACGCTATGAAAGTCAACACTGGAAATGGAGCATGGTCCTGATGCATGGAATTAGCATATGGACCATCCAAACTAAGCCTTTGTTTCTTCTCCCTCTGTTGCCCGGTGCTGAATGAATATGGAGTTCACTGAAATTCCTCTCCAAACTTCTTCCAAAAATCCAGTTTCTTAAAGTAAAGCACACAGAGGAGCTAGATTTTAAACTAAACCAAACCAAACACCAACAATTTCAAAGCCAGGGTTTTTGACACCCTTTGTCACTGTGGGTACCTATGGACACCCTTTATTAAATTGCCAATGTATCAATATCAGCTTATCAATCAGGTGTATATAAAGCAACAAGTGCTCCATCTGGACAAGTCAATAGTTTGTCCATTAGAGATGATAATGAACTGCCGGTTTGGCGTAGTTAGTTTCCTGGCTGAACAGCTGATCCCCAGTTTGGCGCCTTGCCCCCTCCAGTGGGCACCCAATCAGTAGCAGCAGCACCCTGCCCTAACTCCTCCAGGTGTTGCTGCAGGATTGGCACCCACTAGAGGGGGCTGGGGACCGAACCATGGATCAGTTGTTTGGCCAGGAAACGAACCACACCGAATTGCTCAACCTGTGGCTCGTACCCATCTCTACTGTGTATACTTCTGAGGTACAGTGTGAAGGGCAGCTTTATCTTTGCTTATCTGCCTTTTAGTTAATTTTTTAAAAAAGCATTCTCTGTACTCACAGAGACTAGAAACTTATTTTGAAAACACACAAAGAGCTATAATCACCATCATCTTAGAACTGCAGAGCTGGAAGGGACCCTGTGGGTCATCAAGTCCAGCCCCTGTCATGCAGGCGCAGTGGGGAATCAAACTCCTAACCTCTGGCTCCAAAGTCAAGAAACTAAACCAGTGAGCTATCCAGCAGTCAGACATTGCACAGGTTAATATTCTGATTTGTGACAAGGGGCCATACATTGCCCATCACGGTAGTTCACAATGCTATAGAAAGAGTGGGCCAGGAAAAATCTACTGGGCCAGTCTCTTTGATAAAGTAGATGCCAGTATTTGAATTAGTAAGCATTCTTCCTCCAAGCAGCTCCCAAGTGAAATGTAAAAGCTGCTGTGGTTTCTTCAGCACAAACTGTCCCAACAAAAGGAATCATGGTTGTAGTGGGTTTTTCGGGCTCTTTGGCCGTGTTCTGGAGGTTATTTTTCCTAACGTTTCGCCTGTCTCTGTGGCTGGCATCTTCTGAAGATGCCAGCCACAGAGACTGGCGAAACGTTAGGAAGAACAACCTTCAGAACATGGGCAAAGAGCCTGAAAAAACCACAACAACCATTAGATCCAGGCCGTGAATGCCTTCGCGAATACAAAAGGAATCATCTTAATCATTTAGATCATCATTTTCTCGGATCATCACAGCCCAGAACTTTAAGAAGGTACTTTTTGGTCTGCGTTTCTTCTTACCTTAACGTCTCCTGAATGCAATGGGAACTTCTCGGTTGGGGATGAGTATTCCTAAGTGCAGAGTTTCTACCGGCTTGTTATCAGTCGCTACAACCTGATACTTCCGTATGAGCTGTAATGCAAAGATGATAAAGAGGAAGCAAAGAGTTAGCTCTGTCCTAATCAGCCTCTGCAGGAAGGAGGGGTTTTTTTTGAGACCTTTCCAACTTTCAATCAAGGTTTAGCCTGGACCAGAGGTAATCCTTGGAATCTGCCCAGTGGGCTGAAAAACAAGTTTCAAAGCCTGTCGAAGTTGCCCAATACCCGGCCCACACTGTAGTTAATCTTAATCATCGTTTCCTGGATTTGGACAACTTAGCAAACTGTGGTTAATGTAAAACGGAACCATAAGCTTTCATGAGATCACCAGACCATATGGGATCTCAACTTCAGATGCTAAGCAGAGTTCGGTCTTAGTAGTGTTTGGACCATTGACCACCAGGGATCTCCAGATGTGGCTACAAAAGAATTCTAATCTCATCTGACATGTCTGAAAGTGACTGCCGGTCAAGAGTTGGCAATGCAGAGCTAAATGGATCAATGATCTGTCTCAGCAAAAGGCAACTGGAACTTGAAGCCCCACTGGAGATGGTAGAAACATATAAGGCCCAGGATTGCTGAGGCTTGCCCTGCTCCTGCTGTTCCTAATGATCTTTATTTTGCAGCTGTCCAAACCCTAACCATTGGTTATAATTACCACCGTACTCTGAATTCACTCAAATAAAATTCTACATGAAAGGACAAAAAAAGCTAAGTGACATTTATCATTTTCAAAATGAAATTGAGAATTACAGTTATTAAAATAGAGCTGGAGGAAGGGAAATATTGTAACTACAAGCTTACCCAACAGAGAGCTAATTGTAGCTGCAACTCTGCCAAACGGCGTCCAATGCACATTCTTTTCCCGATGCCAAAGGGGACGTGAGTAAAAGGATTGATGTTCTTCTGAAGCCAACGTTCTGGCTTGAATTGACTCCAGTCACTGAAATATTCTTCATTGCACCCCAAAGCATGGCTGTTGATCATCAACACTGTCTATAAACACACACAAATAGCACAGGGAGGGAAAGTCAGTTGGATGCAGTTGATGAAGATGGAATAGCAAATCCTATTATGTCAATGGAAAAAAGGGCTGCAGAGTAAGGAAAGGCAATTTTCTCTGTAAGAATGGGAATGTTGTATCACAGGCTGCCATGGTTCGCAGGTGGCAGAAAAGAGAGCAACAGTTTACTGATGCACAGCTGTCCTAAAGATTCCTGAAAGAATTCTGGAGTGGGATTTTTTTTTTAACAAAAATATTTCTGAGAAAAACAAGCAAAAAGAACAGAGCCATAACTAGCCCATTAGACACTGGAGGAATGGTTCTTGAGACATACCTCTCTACCTTATCCTAAGACATACATCTTGAAAATGGGGGAGGTGAATGTGGAATACCCCCAAATAAAGAGAAACTTCATGCTTTTTTTTAAAAGGACACTGAAGTGGACCAGAAAGCGTAACAGTTTATTTCTCTAAAACTCAGATTCTCCTCTAACTTTTGGTGCCCTTTCACTTCTTGTGCCTTGGGGCATGTTACCATTTTCTCCACTCTAGTTACAGCTCTGAAAAGATGCAGGCTCAACCTTGTCAAATAAATTTCCTCTAAGCTCAGTGAGAGGAAAAAGGAAAGTATTTTTTTTTCTTGGCAGATATTTTAAGGACCATGAATGCTTCCAAATAAACAGAGCTTGATCTAACCCAGGTCTCAACAGGCATTGGTATGCAACCCATTTTTAATGCCAACACTCACAACTGCAGCATATGAAGTTACAGTCTATCAAAAACAATGAACCGTTTACGTAATTGCAGAATTCCTGCAATCTGAATTTAGATGAAGGAACTTAAGAGAGGCCTTTCCTCCATCCAGCTACCCTGTTGTGCCTTTAATGTGGCACAAAAGGGAAGGATCCAACAGTTCCTGTTTCTCCTTCCATGATATTTCCCCCCACATGAGAAAAATCTCCATTGGCTGAATTTCTTCCTATCAGTATCAGAGGCGCAGGAGCCATGTCAGGAAAAAAAGACAGTAAACTTTTTTGATTTGTTTGTTTTTCCAAACAAGACAGTGCTCAAGTACTTCTCTCTTTCAAAAAAACAAAAACTGATCAAATTGTAAATTACCTTGAGGATCTAAGCCCATCCCCCACCCCGTTCCACACATATAGTACTCCAACTTGCTATAGCGGCTTTATAGCACTCACACGCTGCTTAATTCTGCGCTTCATAGTGTCCCAGTGGGGGCTCAGTCCAAGAACTCTGGTGCCACACTATCCTGAAAAGATGGCTATGGTTGTGATGTGTGAAGTGTGGTTGTTTGAAAGTGATTGCAGAACTGCTGCTCTATGCTCATCTCACACCACTGAAGGACTGCAAAAAGTGGGCCGGGCACCAAGACAATCAAATGACAGCCTGGCCACACAAATGTCACTAAAAATACACACTAATCACCCATCTACAGAAAAAGACAAAAGCCCATCTCACAGCCATAAATTTTCCACTTCCAAGCCAACGACACCAGAGCACAGAGTGCTGTCCTCTGAAGATGCCAGCCACGGAAACTCGCAAAACATTAGGAAGAACAACCTTCAGAACACGGCCAAAGAGCTCGAAAAACCCACAACAACCGTCACTAAAAATGTTTTTCTTCGTAAGAAGAATCCCTGCTCCTCCAGTGAGTAAAAACCATTAGAAAGGGGGCTACACAAATTGGAAGTTTATTGTCAGTGGGAGTTATACTTACCCCTTTAGGAAGGGTATAATTTCCAATCACTGTTTCTTTGTCAAGTGTCCGGGTTGTGAATGGCACTGATGGTGTTATTCTAAAACAAAAGGAATAACCGACTTTACTCTTTGTGCAGGGCAATCAATGAAGCACATAATATTAACAGAGAGTATAAAATAGGCAGCTGGTTGGCATCAGCAGCTGGCATTAATTCATTTTTATCATTTGTACCCCATCTTTCAATCCAAGAGGATCTAAGGTGATTTACAATATTAAAACAAACAATATTTAGAGCTAATCTAGCCAGTAGCTGTTTTCCGTTTATTGTAGCAAAAAGGAAACTAGAAGTCTTGGAGGTACCTTGAAGACTGATTTAGTTTTTCTTTTTCATAAGCTTTTGTGTGTCAGACGAATGGATTGGCCGTGTCTATGGGGGCAAGAGTTTACAACTGTTGGCAAGGAGGGTGTGTTGGGAAGAACAAGAACATGGTGTGTTAGTGCTGAGTGAAGAACATCTTTAACAGACAATGGGCACTGATTAATTCCATCGCAACTGTCACACAGTCAGACCTTAATCATTACTCTTGTGATGGAATTAACCACAATGGCTTTAATGTTTAGAGCTTAAAAAAATATAGTAAATTGTTACCATATCCTCTGGCTGCCCCAGAGAGCTGTTGTTGAAAATTTCTTTGCACTGACTGGTGAGGACACTTGAATATTGAAAAGACCCACTATAAGTACCCTTAATGCTTCCAGGCCACTGCAGGCAATTACAGCAATGACTGTCTGATGACAGTATTACAACTATCCTTATCCTTGCTCTGTATGCACAGTGAACTGTGCAGCAGTAAGTACAGCCTGGAAGTAGCTAGTTGCTTGCTGCTAAGTCCTTTCCCCAACAATTAAAGCATAAATACATTATAGTAAAGTTTGAACAATTTTGCAAATTTAACGATTTCTCTCATTCTACAAATGTGGCTTCATTAAAATGGTAGAGGAGGAACATGGCTGAAGTTCCAACTTCTAGTTCTTGCTGTGTTGTGGATACTGAAGTGTCAATGAAATAGATGGGACAAGAGTGTGTTTTCTACCAGATGCCAGCAATTTATAGTATTCAGATAAAAAAAAAAAGTAAACTAGTTTAGTTACTTGTGAGAAACATGGAGTTAAATTCTCAGTTGATTGTCTTTGTTTATTTGTAACACTAAGAAAATAACTTTGGATTTTTCCAAACCCTAGGGGAAAGTAGCCTTACTAGAGAAGGAGGAGGCATCCATGAGGAAAATTATGCTGAATCCTCCTGTCACTAGCAGATTGCTCTGAAGTCAAATGTTCCTTTAGTCTCACCTGTAAAGCAACCTTAACAGTATTTCTCACTTCAAAGAAAGGAATTCTTGCAAACAACGAACATTCCATTGACAATAACTTTTAGCTTACGATAATCACTTCAGAGGGAGAGGGAGAAATTATGTATTTTCAGTATAGTTTGGAAAAGTTTTATTTTGCTTTTAAATCCACACCTACCGATCACAATTCTCCAAGTCAACATGGACAGCTGCTATCCTCAAAACTCACTTTCCCAACTTTTGAGCTGCAGGTATGCAAAGTATTTTACCTCATAGATTCTTTCAGGCAGGCCTTTAAATAGGGCATTTTCTTCAGATGTTCGCCCGTTGGGTTCTCCCCATCTGGAACTACACTCTTTATTTCTTCAAACAGCTTTGCCTGGACCTCCGGGTAGCAGGAGATGTTATAGAGAGCCCAGAGTAAACTATTGGCAGTCTGAAAAGGTAACAGATAATAAGTTATCTCTTTCTGTTTTGTTACATTACCATGAGTAAGAAGCCAACAATCTTTCCGGATGAGAAAACAGTGTATGTTATATATTCATAGCTCTCTGTTGTAGATTATGAAAATAAGTTTGCCTTAGTAGAGGAATGTATAATAATGCTTCATAGAACAAAAGAGAGGAGCATAAAGGGTTTGGGGCTAGGACATAATGCTCTCTCTTCATAACATTACCATTCCCTGGGGAAGATCCTGCAGATATTGTAAAGCAGCTTTCTCCACCTGTCTTTGCAAGCCCCTACCCATGGTGGTGGTGGTTACATGGCAAGAGGAATAGAACTGAATTAGATTAGATTAGATAAAACCCAGTTAGGTCAATGAGATTTGATTAAATGGATATAGCAAGGTTTGGATTCTGGATGAATGTCAGCCAGGGAAATGCTCTTTACAAATGGGGGAAAAGGGAGCTTGTATTTACCGTTTCAACTCCTGCAATCTGGAGTTCCGTGATGGCAGCATACAGCTCCTTCTTGGAAAGCTGGCTCCCAACATAAATGTCACAGAGGAAATCCTCTGTGGGGTTGGCAGAGTGTTTCTTCAGCCTGCTATCAATTGAACATTTTGCTGAAGGACAAAAAGGAGAAAGCAATGAGCAAGGAAGAAAATCAAAGCTTGTATGTGAGATATATATATATATAGAGAGAGATAGATATTCCATAAATATTCATATTATTTGGCATATACTGTAGGAGAATAGTTAAAAACTAGAAATGTGCAAATGTATGCTTTTGGACTGAAGATTGCACATGGACAGGGCCTGATTTTTAAATCTTCCATGCAAAATCATTATCACCATCATCATAAGCCTAGCAAAGTTGCAAGTCAGGGAGGGAAAAAATTAAATTTAAACTAGAGCTATGTACATATTTGTGTTTTTTGCACTAGAATTCCCCAGGCAGTTGAGTATTGTAGTCTAAAAGCACAATTTCCCACACTTCTAGTTGAAATTTCATCTCTTCCCTACCTGACTTGCAACTTTGCTACATACAGGATAATGATCATTCATGGAAGATTTTTAGCCTAGCGCTATCCATGTGCAATCTGAAATGCTCAAAGCTTGGAAGTGATACTTTTTAAAATGATGGCTTTCAGAAATCCCAACTAACATAGACTAGCCATGCCAGATGTGGGATTCTGGGATTTGTTTATTATTTGGAAATACTATGGTCTAGAGATAGACTTTCCACCTTACTTTTTGTTTATGAAGATCAGGAAGAAGAAGAAAAGGGGAAAATATGGTTCTTATCCTTGCTCAATTATGAAGACCCTGTTTGGTCTCCTACTATCTCATAGCTTGCTTTGTCTCATAGGGTTGTTGTGAAACTAAAAATGTGCTGTTCTGAACACTCCTGAAGGAAACCTGGGATGCAAATGTGGTCACATCAAAGATCTAAATATAGAAAGGTCAGCTATAGGAGGTAGAGAAGCCAAGCAATCTGATATCAACCTTTTTTTCAACCTGCTTGTCCTTTCTACCATATTGTTTCACTTTTTTCATGGTGAACTTCATCCATACAATCAATAACTAACAGCATGAAAAAGCCAGTTTGTTTCTCACTTTATAATGCGGTATGTAAGGAGCTAAGCAGTGTAGGAAGCTAGTGATGCCTCTTGTAGGGTAGGTTGGATGTAGACCAGGGAGATGTGGGTTCAAGTCTGCATGTGACTATGTGGTTTGATGCCTTGCCCAAGTTTACACATGTTATCTTAACCTAACGAATGTCACAAGATTGTTGTGAATAGTCAGTATAGCTGGTTAATTCCAGATATATTGGCAGAAATCCTGTTATGTACGGTACACTGTATAATGCCATCATCTGTGGTATTTTTTATTTTTTTTTGGAGATTAAACATTTCTGATTTCTCCCCTGAATGCCCTAAGGCTCCTGTGCAATCCCTTTTGTCATCAGGAAGCTGTTGGGGGATACAGTCTTTATTTCTTGCACTGACAAAGAAGAGTAAGCATGATAAACGGATCTTAAATGTATATAAGTAACTATAGATTATAGATTATTTAATAAATTACAGCAAAGTATGGCTTAAGACCCTAACGCAACGAAGATCTTCAGTACAGTATAACTGGAAAAATTTAGGACTGAAGGATGAATGTATTGTGTGTTCAGTCAAGTTAAAATTCCCTTCCATTTAGAAGATGGTAGCAGCTACTTTCATCAAATGAGATACAAGAAAAAGTTGTCAAATTTAAGATACAAATAGTTTGCTTCACAGAAAATGGTTGTTGCCCCTACAGGTGTCTACTCACCTGTCTTAAATATATTGTCCCATGCATTTGTATGAGCCTGCCAGACTTTAGTATTCAGCCTTTTGTGGAGCTCAACTGGGGTCACCATCATCTTCCCAAATGTACCCATCATCTGTAATATGAGATGAACAGATAAAATGGTTTTCTTAAATGTAACAAAATGTAAAATGGGAACAGAGGAGAAGGAGTTGAATATTTTCATTATAAGAGAGAACCATAGTTTAGTCTCTGGACTATAGAAGCTTCTTGCCTTCAGAACCTGACATGACTACTGAATGATTCCATCTTAGTACATAAACATGGGCACAATATAAATTACATCAGGTTGTGAGCTATTTGTGGGTTCCATCTCAAAACTTGGAGATGTCACTTTTTTAGACCACAACACACAGCAGTCATGCTGGCTGGGGATTCTCAGAGCTATAGTCCAAAGAAGTAACTTTTCCTAGCTTTGTTACACCTCACCACTTGAAGATCAATGATCTGGATTATACACAGCTACTTTGTGGCATTTCCCCCCTCATTTTAGCTTTAACAGACTTCTTCTCCAATGGATAAAGGGGTCAGTCAGTGGAACTCATTCTCAATAAGTACTCATTCTTATTGCAGTGGTCAAAAACCTAGCTCTGACATCAACCATCATCCTGTGACTGCAGTGTTCCCATGAGTGACACACTTGCGTCAGTACAAAATGCATACAGGAAGGTGCCTATGAATGGTGCCCATAATGAACATTGTTCTAAAATATTCCAACTGTATAACTCTGTGGTGGTTGGGGCCAAAGGCAAATGGGTGGGGACAAAAGTATCCATTTACTTTAGTGTGATGCCCCCTAATCCTCAGAAAACACCTATCAAAGGTATGTGTGTGTGTATGTGTGTGTGTGTGTGTGTGTGTGTGTGTATGCGCACGCGTGTGCACGTGTAGACATAAGTGGAAGCCAAGAGGGCCAAACTGGGAGTCCAGAGGTTCATGTTCAGCCCCAAAGTGTAGGGTTTCTCGACCCTGGTGTAGTAAAGTTAGATATCCCACAGGTCTGAATCAAAATGAGGCAAATAGCTCTGTTCCTGTACAGGATCCAATGGCTAACATGATTACAGAATGAAACATTATTCATACCGTTTTTACAGCCTTGATGAAATTCAAGCCTTCATCTCCTACGTCCTGCTCCAGGAGTCCAAACCTTTTCCCATACAGCACCAGACAAATACCTATCAATAAAAAAAGTAATTGATACATATGTATGAATGTGTACATGCACACATACTATTTATTTATTTATTTATTTATTTATTTATTTATTTATTTATTTATTTATTTATTTATTTATTTATTTATTCATTTATTCATTCATTCATTTATTTATTCATTCATTCATTTTTTATACTGCTCCCATTAGTGCTGAGAGTCTACTTTGGGAGGGGTAACAACACATATAGTAGAAAACAAAGAACAAAAATAAAATTAGAAACATTAAAAGCAGCAATAATAATCCCCCCCCCCAAAAAAACTGATGGTACTGACTAATCATATAAACCCAGAGTGAAAAGAGGAAAGGGGCAGGGGAGAAGAGGAGGGGAAAAAAGGGAGGGGAATATATATGTATATATGTATCTATGTGTATATGCATATATGTATATGTGTACATACATACGTATATGTATATATACAGTGGTGCCGCGACTTATGAACTTAATTGGTTCTGGAACTAGAGTTGTAACTTCAAATGGTTGTAAGTTGAAGCACCTTTTCCCATAGGAATGCATTTAAATGTAATCAATCTGTTCTGGCTTAAGAAAAAAAAATAACAAAAAATCAACCAACCAAAAAACAACACTGCAAGACCCATTGGAAACATGATTAATCTGTTCCTGCTGAAGGGGGAAAAACCCAGAAAAGCAAACAAACACTGCAAGACCCATCGGAAATGCATAAAACAAAAACAAAAAACAGAGAGTGCAAGACCCATCAGAAATGCAAAGAAAAAAAAAGCAAAAAGCAAACAGAGTGCAAGACCCATTCAGAAATGCAAACAAAAAAAACCCAAAAAGCAAACAGAGAGTGCAAGACCCATCAGAAATGCAAAGGAAAAAACCCCAAAAGCAAACAGAGAGTGCAAGACCCATCGGAAATGGGGAAAAAACCCCACCAAAAAACAAACAAACCCTGCAAGACCCACCGGAAATGGGGAAAAAAACCCCAAAAACAAACAAACCATGTAAGACCCATCACAGCATAGAAACATAATCCCACCACCCACCCCAAAACCACACTGCAAAACCCACCCAGAACAGTTTTTAAAAAGTAGAAAGCAGCACCGTATCAGGCAGTCCAAAGCCTCCTCCAATCACACACTCTCTAACTGCTGGGGACAAAGAGCTACATAGAGGCAGCCTCTTCGCCACCAACGGGTATCAATTTGAATTCCCCGCCTTTTTTCCCTGCCTTTTTTTGATCGTAACTCAAAGCTCCGATCCCAAAAAGAAGCAAAATTTTGCAGCCGGAGCTGGTTGTAACTCGAAATGGTCGTATGTCGGGATGTTCGTAAGTCAGGGCACCACTGTATGTACACGTACGTACACCCCCCCATATATATGGTCCCTCCACCCTGGTCCTTGTTTAAGCAACATCCATTCTTATATACAGTATAGGCAAGGTAATGGTGTAAAGAAAAAAAAAGAATAACAGGAAGAAATAACTATGAACAAATCCAACAATATGCACATAAAGCCAGTTTTGTTTGAGGATGAAGATTAGAAAGTTAAGTCAAACTGGATGCAATAGTAAGGCCTGCCCAAGGCATTTTGCCACCCAAGGCAAAGGATGGTATCAACCCCTTATCCCCACTTCAATTCCACCTTGGGAAGATGCTGCCACTTGTTGGGGGCGGGGAGGCAGTGGCAAAGAACTGATGACCTCAGCTTATGCACTGTGGGCAAAACTTACTTTCAAATGACCATTTGTTCAGTTCGGAATACAGGTCTTCTATCTCTCCTTTCCCATTACAAAGTGTGTCAACCCGATGCATGAAATCAGCCAGGACCTGTAAAGGGAATCAAAACATTTGTGAGTATCAGGATAGACCTTGTTCATATGGCTATGCAGGAAGAGAACCAAAACTAGAACTGTCAATGTTATTTTACACATGTGACACTTGGACTATAGCCGTTTCTCACATTCAAAAAGGATGTTGTAGAAATGGGGCAAAAAGTGTGTGGGGGGAAAACAACTTTCTTATGGGAAGTTTTCAATATTCAGGTCTGTCTAGCTCAGAAAAAGGACAAATAATGGGGCATACGGTAGAAGTGTGTATAAATAGGTAGGTGCGAAAGATCTAGAGAGGGAAAGCCTACAACCACCCACTGAACCTAAGTGGTGGGTGAAAGGAAGTCCTCTTCCTAAGAGAATGTAGTTAAATCATCTAGAGTGCTGCTACAAGATGTAGTGCCTTCATCGGTCCCGAAGGCTGTATTGTATTTCACCACCATGGAACCCTACTCTCCATGAATTTGCCTAATCTCCCTTGGAATCCGTCCGAGTTGGCAGTCAACGCTACATCTTGTCTCTTCTTACATCTAAGACATGAAGGGAATGACACTGTGGAAGGAAAGGAAGAACTATCCCCGTAATGTCTAGCTGGAACTGTAGGATGACCGAATTGTACAGGTGGAAGGGAGGCCAAAGGTCATCTAGTCTACCCCCTGTAGATGGCAGAAAACCACAATTCCTGGCAGATGGTTACCTCACCGTTGCTTTGCATCCTTTTTTTAAAAAAAATCTGGTGCTGAGGTTGCAAGGAGCTGAATCAGCACTGTAGATTATCTTTTATTCTCACACTAGTCCTGATTTGAACTGCTTGTCTCCCGCACCTGCTATCTGAAATGGGAAAAACCTTCCAGCTATCACCAGCTGGTCAACAGCAGATGTTCTGTGCTCATGAACAGACCATTTCAATCGAAACCTTGTGGGAGTCAAGAGTTAGAGCTCCCGTCCTTAAACCACTGTCCAATCTTTCTTTGGCTTCCTGTTTTGGCTTCTTAAAAAACAGCAGCAAAAAGACAACCTACACTCAGAGGTAGAGTTGATACATACAATGCTGTGTCCCTTATACATATTCAGATATTCAAATATAACACACAAACAGGTCTTCAGTTCATTTCGTTACTGTCCAGAAGTGAGCAAATGGAACAGATCATTACTCCTGGCCCGTATGCTGTATACTTTCAAAGATGAAAAATGAAAGTCCCCATAATTTTTTAAAAAGCCTTCAGTGAAATGAGAATTTAAAAATTTTAAGGTGCACAGAAATCAAAGGCCAGGAAAGAACTAGGGAAATTCACCTTTAGACCCAGAATTTGATTTGGGCTATTGAGTTTTTTCTTCTTCTTCATTGATCAATGATCACTGCAGTTGCCATGTGGCGGGGGGGGGAATCAAATTGAAACAGTAAGTGATCTGATGAAAACAGAATCTCTAGCCACCACTTCAGTGACTGCCAAAGGCAAGGATGGGAACACAGCTCCTGCTGAACACATTGCTATGTACTCATTGAAATAAAATGGTCCAATCCTTCCTAAACTCAGTCATTTGAAACTGACAGTGAGGGAAAGCATTTGGACGGCTCTCTCCTGCAGCTGGTTTTCTGACGTCTACAGGGGGTAGACTAGATGACCTTTGGCCTCCCTTCCACCTGTACAAACAGATCTTCCACATGAGGAAAGTTAGCTTTTCAGGAAATAAGTTCTAATCTAGCTTTCTCTCTGATGTACAACACTTCTACATGCAGGGCTTTGAAAATACATGGGAAAGCATTCAAAATGAGTATGCTTCATGTACAGGAAAGCAACACAAACAGCAACTGAGGGGATGGGGCTACAGTGTCCCCCTCTGCACATGGTGAGTGTTCTCTCATCTATAACACTTGAATGGGATGACAACTGTGCAAATTCTGGTGGAGTACCTCATTGATTTTGGTGTCAAGCTTGACAATTTCTGTAGGCTTCATTAGTTTCTTCTGAAATGCACTCCTTACTCTCTGCCAGTCCTTGCCTTCCCTGTTTGAGATTTTAAAAAAATGGAATGAATGAAATGAGGAGCTTGTTTTAAGTTATATAAAATGTCACAGACTGCAAATCCTGGCACCTTTTGTCTACTTAAATTAATCAGGGATAGATCCAGAGATATAAGATGATAATGGGAAATGTAAAAAAAAGAGAAAAAAATCTGATGGCTGTTACATTTCATGAAATATTTTGTCTGCCCCTTTGCCCATGGGTTAGAATTTTGAAATTTACACATCAAAGCTAGGACAAAATAGAGGTTAAAGTACTGAACTAAGGTTGAGGAAAGCTGAGGAAATGTCTAAAGGTAACTATTCGTGTAACTATAAGGGACGTGGTGGCGCTGTGGGCTAAACCGCAGAAGCCTGTGCTGCAGGGTCAGAAGACCAAGCAGTCCTAAGATCGAATCCACGCGACGGAATGAGCACCCGTCGCCTGTCCCAGCTCCTGCCAACCTAGCGGTTCGAAAGCATGCAAATGCAAGTAGATAAATAGGTACCATCTCGGTGGGAAGGTAAACAGCGTTCTGTGTCTAAATCACACTGGCCATGTGACCACGGAAAGATTGTCTTCGGACAAAACGCTGGCTCTATGGCTTGAAGAGCGGATGAGCGCCGCCCCCTAGAGTTGGACACGACTGGACAAAAATTGTCAAGGGGAACCTTTACCTTTACCTAACTATTCGTGTGATTAAAAAGTAGGCATCAGTTTTTGTTTTCATAAGCTATGCTTAAACAAAGATCTTACACGTCTATACAGTACTTTTCTTCCAGTTTGAATTATGAGTACGGCAGTGGTCTAAATCTTGTCTAGATTTATTTAATTTACAAATGTCTCCTTCCTGCTGTACCTGCAGTTTTTTCCTCTTAGAACCTTTTCCCACTTAGAATCAAAGCAGGAAAATGGCATGGAAGGAAAGGCTCCAATAAGTCCTATGCAATGCCATTGATTTGCAACCCCACTTTAACTAGGGTATAAACAGCAGCAGAAAGAGTCTTGTTTTTAAAGGTCAGGAGTAAAAATAGCAGAACATCTTCAGGGGCCCCTCATTGACCCTCGAGAATGGCACATTTTCCCAGCAATTCATAAGGATGGGGACTTCAGATCCCTATTTTAGTCTTGTTTGAAATGCATTGGCAGATTGATCTAACTACAGTTTTGCAATGCTTATGGTGCAGCATGAGACATGAATTCCACCCCCCCCACATACACAGCTGCATCTCCATCTCATCCTTACTTACAGGATAAGTAGCCCGTAACCCTCTTTACGGTAGTCCCGGTAGGCTTTCCAGGGCTTAATCTCAAGACGCTGTGGGTAAGCACTCTCCTTCCTGTAGAGCGCCTCCAGCAAGCAAGGGGCACCGATGTGTACCGAGTCAAAAGCACCTAACTTCATGCGGAAGATCTTGCCAAACTTGCGATGGTAGTCTGCCTGCAGAAGGAGGTACAAGGAGAGGATAAGGAGGCAAACCAGAAACCTGTGCTGCTGATTTCTTACCTTTTGTCTGAATCAGAATCCGAGAGATCCCAGTCCCTCTGCCAGGTTTCCCCCCCCCAAAGTTAAAGAATGCTAAAGGACCCCCTTAATTGCAGATTTTTGCACTTGTATGACCCCTGCAGACTCTGGAAGGGACCCCAAAGCCAAGATCCTAAACCTCAAAGACTTTAAGGAATGCCTACATTTTGGCTTAGCAATGAGCTGAAGTCCATGTTGGCATCAGTTGGGCCTCCACACTCTGCCATTGGGGTGCCAGAGCAAAAAAGGACTCATCTTCCATCTCCACCAAGATGCGACTGACACTGACAGGGCACAAACTGCAGACGACAGTTCTTGGGCAGGTACATATAGGGAGGGACCATTTTTGACCAAATAGGAAGACCATTCAGTCATGGAAAAAAAATCCATTTTTGGAAAGTGATGGGCTCACCTTGGTTAGAGGTTGTTCAACAGGGGCTGTGTGGCCACCTGGAAGAGGGACAGACTAGATGATCATGGCAGTCCCTTCCTATTGTCCTAATTCAGTCCCATGAATATATGCAGCTGATATAATGTGAAGCCAGACTGATCCATGTAGTAGGGTGGGGTATTTGGGATGGAGCTAAGCAAGGTAGGGAGATTCCTTTTTGTTTTGTCCTACAATTCCCAGAAATTATAGGCTGGCTGGGGATTCTGGGGTTTGTAATCCAAATATATAAGGGAAGCACTTTCCCAAACTCTACCTTTGGGCTGGCTTTGTCGTCAGATTGGGCTTTGAAGGGCTGAAAGGTACCGATCCGGGAGGTTTCTTACCAACGTCTCGTGCTGTCGCTTGAGGCCGCCTTTCCAGAGGATGTCCAGCAGGCTGCCCATCAGAGGCCACTTGATGGGGCCGGGCATGGCGGAGAGCGAGTGCGGACGAGGTGGCCCAGGGGACACGGAAGGCATCTCCGCCTTCGACTCCAAGGCGCACACCGAGGAGGTGGGCAGTAGCTGCTGCTGGTGCGCGGGCGCGCTCCCGGGGCCTCGCTTCTTGAGGAGCGAGCTGAGCAGAGGGGCGCGCTTGAGAGGGGCGCTCATGACGACTCCGGGGATTGGAAGATCGGGCGGCTGCGAGGAGAAAAGAGGGCTCGCAGCTGGCTGAGGAGCGAGGATTTGCAAGCCAGCGGGGGCGGAGGAGCCTCAAGTGGCGCGGAGTTCCGCTGGCGCCGGCAGGGCGAAAGGAGACCCTTCTGCAGGCAGCACGGGAAACGATCGGGAAAGTCACTTTTCTCCGGCACACGGATCTAAACTCGATATAACCTGACTTGTCCAGGTGCTCCTGATGGATCGACCTGGCTGCAGGTAGATTTTACCTTTCCAATGAAGGAAATCTCGCCTGGAGATAGGGGAAGCAAAGGGGCTGATGCGGTCGCACAGGTCACAAGGGGAGGGGGCGATCCCTAGTGGGGCTGCTACAGATATTCCTCGAGATGGAGGAATGAAGGAATCTGCTGCAACGCTGACGAAGGCACGTGCCTGCGAGCAGATCGATCTCTTCGAGGGGACCCAGCCCGGGGTCGTGGGGACCTCAGCTGTTTAGGATCGGGTTAAATGGCAGGTAAAAATCCGATGTGGAAAGCTTTCCGCGGCTCTCCCGCTGGGACACGAAAGGGATTATTTCCCGCAGCGATCCTGAACTACCGATGCCCGGGTAATAATTGCCGCCACGCTCCGGCTCTCCATAGACAAGCCGGGAGCGAGAGGTGTGTACTGTATATATAAGGCTCGGAGTCTTCCGCCAAGCCAATGAGACGGGAGGGGTGGGGAGCCGCGGGCAGGCCGGGGTGGGGCCGGCAGAGGCGGCCCTCTGGGGAAGCCGCGGCCGGGATCCCGGGACTTCCACGAGAGGCCCCTCGAAGCCGCTCCCGCCTCCTTTGCCTGCCCGAGAAAGCCGGATCGCAGAGCAGGAGGAGGAAAAGCCTCTCTCTCTCTCTCTCTCTCTCTCTCTCTCTCTGTGTGTGTGTGTGTAAAAAAAAAAGTTTGGCGCCTGGCCGAGAGAGAAAAGAGCCACCTGCCTGGGATCTCTCCTCGGGCCAGGTGTCCCGATCGTTTTCCTTGGAGTCGAGATCGAAAGTTGGGCGCTGAACAATCTGAACGATCCCCAGGTTTGTAGCCAGTCGATCAAGAAGGCGACCAGCCGGGTCGAGGTCGCGTGATAAAAAGGCACCTTGCACCTTCGCCTGATAACTATTTCAGATCAATGTCAACTTAAAACAACAACAACAACCCCCTCCGCCCCCGTAAAGCACAGTATAAAGGACATGATCCAGTTACGTGATCGTTAGCGCGCGATCGTATCGTTAATGGACATTTGTTGAACTGATTTCTTTAAAATATTTTCATCCCGCCTTTCTCCTTAAAAAGGACCGGTTCTTTATAGCTCACTCCTGTTCATCCGTGTGGGGGAAGTGGCAGGCATTTAAATCGGTGTACAAGGAAAACCTTCAGTGCACAAAATAGGCGCAGGTCCACTACAGCTGTCCATGAAGCTCAAACAGAGGGCGAAAAAACAGGACGCTAGCAAAGGGCATGGCCATCCAGCCCAATAAAGAGTTAAGGAGAACATTTATTTTATTTGTATTAATTTTATTTCTATACTGCCCATCTGGCAACCCAAGCCATTCTGGGCGGTTTACATAATACCATAAAACAAAATATAAAGACAATAAGCAGACAATAAAATAAATCAATCTATATAATATCAAAGGGACGTGGTGGCGCTGCGGGCTAAACCGCAGAAGCCTTTGCTGCAGGGTCAGAAGACCAAGCAGTCGTAAGATCGAATCCACGCAACAGAGTGAGCACCCATCGCTTGTCCCAGCTCCCGCCAACCTAGCGGTTCGAAAGCATGCAAATGCGAGTAGATAAATAGGTACCATCTCGGTGGGGGGGTAAACAGCGTTCCGTGTCTAAATCACACTGGCCATGTGACCACAGAAAGATTGTCTTCGGACAAAACGCTGGCTCTATGGCTTGAAGAGCGGGATGAGCGCCGCCCCCTAGAGTCGGACACGACTGGACAAAAATTGTCAAGGGGAACCTTTACCTTTTATACAATATCAACAGGTAAAAACAATATCAATAGAACATTAAGAAAGAAAGCATGGTGGAGAGTGCAGATTAGCGAATTCTGGTTATTTAGTGCTTTGGAATCAGATGTTGTAGCGTCCGGGAAGGCCTGTCTAAATAGAAATGTTTTTAATAATCGCTTAAAGGTTTCCAATGAATGTACTAGACAAATATTGGGCTGGAGAGTATTCCATAATTGTGGGACTACCACCGAGGAGGCCCGGTTTCAGGTTACTGTTTTCCGGGCCTCTCTCAGGGTTGGATCTCAAGACTACCAGTGCATGGACCAGTGTGGTGAGATATTTGGTGTCAAGGTAGGGACACAGCTGAGTGATCCGCCTTAGATGGAGATGGGTGGTGGGGACCATGGATGCTATCTGAGATTCCATTGATAGTGCTGGGTCCAAATGTACGCCCAAGCTGTGCACCTCAACCCTTGCGGCAAGAGAAACCACCCCAAAAGAAAGGGAGGCACCCAGACAGCAGACACAAAGGGGCCCCACCCACAAGATTTTCGTCTTGTCTGGGTTCAGCCTCAGTCTGTTGTCCTTCATCCATCCCAGCATGGCGTCCAGGCAGCGCTCAAGGGATGGACCAGCAGCCACTGGGGAAGGGTGGAAGGAGAGATAGAGCTGGGTGTCATCTGCATATTGATAACACGAAGCTCCAGAACTCCTGATGACTTCCCCCAGAGCCCTTGTGCGGATATTAAATAGCATTGGAGAGATTATTGAACCCCGCGGGACTCCACAGTTGAGAGTCCACAGGGTGGACAACATCTCCCCAAGCTGCACTCTTTGAGGACTATCGCCCAGGAAGGACCAGAGCCAGGCCAAGGCCCGGACACCAATCCCCAACTCAGAAAGCCTCCCAAGGAGGATACTGTGGTTGACAGTATCAAAGGCTGCTGATAGGCCAAGGAGGACCAACAAGGATGTTTTGCCCCTATTGGTCTCCCTCAAAGGGTCATCTTGCAGGGTGACCAATGCTGTCTCCATGCTATGATGCGAACTGGACTTGGACTGGAATGTATTGTATTTTTTAGTGCATTGACCACTGATTCTAATAAATGTACTGCCTACCTGAGAGTTTAACAATTAGCAGAGTCTAATTCAAAGTTTAGGAGAAAAGCATTGTTAAATTATTCAGGGGGGAAATTATACATGAGATGTTTAATCAACATTTCCCTTGATACAACTACAAGTACTTGAATATAATTGAATCTATTGTTATTGCAGTGCTGGAAGTGAAGAGAACCTTGTGCTGGGGTCACACCTGCAAAATGTCCCCCCTGTGGTTGCGCTACTTTTAATCGTGCTTTGCGGTCACGTGGTGTATATTCCAGAATGTGTGTCCCAATGTGTTTTTGTGTTACCAGATCATTTCCTTACATTTCAATAAGCGCCTAGACCTTCTCGTTGACACTGTTTGACAAAAGTCACCTGATGCATTGACAGAACACCACGGACTTGTTTTTTAAATTAAAAAACAGTTTTAGAAGACATTGCACAGTGGCAGTAGTTCAAAAAAGTTGCGATAAGACCATTCACACACTCAGAAACACACTAAAAAGATTGGCAACAACAAAAGTGGAAGCCTCTGGCCGAGTGAGAAATGATCCGCAGTTAACACACTCATGGGGTAAATGATTCACTAAGGGCTGTGTGTCATGTGACTGCAAATTTATGCTACAAACCCAATGGGGGATAGGAAGGCAACATTCGGCTCATGTGACCGCATTGCTGGAAGGGACCCTCTAGATCAGAGGTTCCCCAACCTGACCTCCTGCCCCCCACATGCACTCACCCCCGCACAGTTGATTTATGCATGTGTCTGTGCTCCAGTGCACCTGCATGAGCACCACGCCACCATTTGCGCACAAGCACGAGTGTGCCCGCAGAAGTGCTGCGCTGCTGTTTGTGCATGCGCACAAGTGCGTGTGAGCACTGCGCCGCCATTTGCGCACAAGGGTGAGCATGCCTGCACAAGTGCTGTGCTGCTGTTTGTGCATGCGAATGAGCACGTGAGTGCTGCTCTGCTGTTTGTGCACAAGTGCACCCGCACAAATGCTGTGCTGCTGTTTGCACATGCACACGCTTGTTCGCATGAGAGAGAGTGCACTCATTCGCGTACGTGTGAGAGCATGCTATCTCGTTCGCACATGCACGAGATTGCAGGGGGTGCCCCGCCTTCCCCATCCAGTCTGTGGGGTGGAAAAGGTTGGGGACCCTTGCTATAGATAATTGAGTCCAGCCCCTGAATAAGGGTATAAAGGAAGGAGAGAACACATAAATGTTACTGGTTTGGAGACTTGTTCCTTTTATATTGGAATAAGCATATAGTAGGCTAAGAGGGGTTGTAGTTATCCACAGAGAATCATGATTTGGAGAATAAATTGCTTTCCTAAAGTTCGTGCCATTCATAATTTTCCTAAGCTGTTTTTTTTATGTTACTGGAGCAGCAAAATGAATTTTAATCCAGCTTTGTCTTCTGATGTTACTCAACAGGCAAGAAAGTCAGGACATCTGCTGTTCACTAGTTCAGTTATGCATTTAATCTGCCTCCAGTTTTGCTCTGAAACAAATAATAATACTAAAACAATGCTATGATGAATATTTCAAACACAATTAATCAGTCCCCATCCATCCCGGATCCTTCCACGTGCTGGGCAAACATGTGCTGGACAAAAACATTTGTTTTCCAGGAAAAAATAAAATAAAATAAAACGCCGTAGGGGTAGGGAGTTGCTTGATGAACTTTAGCATGTATGCAGCAGGATCATTTGCCTGGGTCGAAGAGGATAAAAATCTGTATGATAATAGCCTTGTTAATTAACACAGTATGTGTTGAAAATATGCAGCTGAATGAAATGACAAAAAGCCCTTGGGAAGGGCTCAGGTTGCGAGGCAAGTTCACATCTGCAGAACAAGAAATGCAGAAAAGACTGTAAGTGTGACACATTAGAGATGGTGTTTTCGGACTACATAATGGATTGTTATACAATAGATGATGGGGCCCTTTTGTATAATTTTCTGTACTTCTCCACTGAAGTACTTATACTCTGGCCTGTTGATCAGAATGAGCAGAATCCTCGAGGTGGCTTTAAAACAATTCAATGAAACTTAAAGTAAATTGGAAAAAGAACTTTTTGAAAACATAGTTGAAAGTTAACACCCACCTGCACCTGCACACAAAAGCAATAATTGTCAAAACCTGTGAAAAACATGACCAAGTGAAAATGCTAGGCATTGCATTTGCATTATAGAAATGCTGGAGGCCATACACGGCTCAAAGACCTACACTTTCTCCATATCTGGTTTTTCTAAGCTACAAAAGCCAAATAAGGAGGTACAGTAACAGCTGTAAAATACAGGACAGAACTGTCCTAACCCCAAAGCTTACCAAACAGTGTGGGCTTTGCCAGCCACCAAAAATCCTAATAGGAAAGGAGTCAATCTCTCTTGGTAATAATGTTTGATCTGTGGTTAACCTCTTTCAGCCTGTATGACAATTACAATGACAACAGAGCGGCTGCACTTTAAAGATCAACAGATTTGGTTTAGTGTGAGATTTCTTGGATTACACAGTCCGCTTCTTCAGATACATGGCACATAAGAGTTAGGACACAGGTTTATATAGGCAGAGCAAATGGGATAGGTATGGGGAAAAATGGGAAGAAAGGGGTGATGATTACATTGATGGGTTTTCAAAGCGATGGCGGCATTGTTCACATGCATAATGATCAAAAGGAAAAAGAGGCAGAGATGGATGGACTCAGTATTTCTGACATTTCCTTTGCAAAACGTGAGCAGGGCTGTGAATGACAGAACCCTTTGGAAGTTAGTCTTGTATAGAATCACTGTAAATCAGAAACAACTAGATTGCACACAGGAACAACAAGGCCGGATTAAGCCTGTCCCAGCATTCTGTTCACACACTGATCAACCAGATGCTTACAGGAAGACCACAAGTGGGACATGAATCCAGCAGCAGCACGCCCCCCCCCCCTGCCCTGGTTCTCAGCAATCGTTATGTAGAGGCAGGTTGACTCTGCCAGCGGAGGCAATAGCCATCCTGATCTGAGTAGTAGCCACTTTCATCTTTCATGATAGTTCATCTAATATCTCTTTAAAACTATCTAAATTTTCCATAGTTTTACTGTGCCTGGACCCCTCCCTCCCCTCCTTTAAAAGATCATTGGAAACACTGCTTTTTTTTTTTTGCAACCCCTGCATGACCCATTCCTTCCTGCCCATGCCATATTTCATTCTATATTTCGGCCACTTGGTGTGTTGATTGTTATTTTGCTGTTTTTAATTACATGTTTTAGTTGATTGCAAACTGCCCAGACTAGTGCTTTTGCACTAATGAGTCGGTTAAATACATACTGTCATGTATGTATTTAAATACATACATTTGTTTGTTTAGTCGTTTAGTTGTGTCTGACTCTTCATGACTCCATGGACCAGAGCACGCCAGGCCATCCTCTCTTCCACTGCCTCCCCGGAGTTTGGTCAAATTCATGTTGGTAGCTTTGGTGACACTCCCCAACCATCTCATCCTCTGTCGTCCCCTTCTCTTTCCTTCACACTTTCCTAAGATCAGGATCTTTTCCAGGGAGTCTTCTCTTCTCATGAGATGGCCAAAGTATTGGAGCCTCGGCTTCAGGATCTGTCCTTCCAGTGAGCACTCAGGGTTGATTTCCTTCAGAATTGATAGGTTTGTTCTCCTTGCAGTCCAGGGGACTCTCAAGAGCCTCCTCCAGCACCACAATTCAAAAGCATCAATTCTTTAGCGGTCAGCTTCCTTTATGGTCCAGCTCTCACTTACATACATTACTACAGAAAAAACCATAGCTGTGACTATTCGGACTTTTGTTGGCAAGGTGATATCTCTGCTTTTTAAGATGCTGTCGAGGTTTGTCATCGCTTTCCTCCCAAGAAGAAGGCGTCTTTTAATTTCATGGGCTGCTGTCACCATCTGCAGTGGTCATGGAGCCCAAGAAAGTAAAATCTGTCACTGCCTCCATCTCTTCCCCTTCTATTTGACAGGAGGTGATGGGAACAGTGGCCATGATCTTAGTTTGTTTGATATTGAGCTTAAAACCATTTTTTGCACTCTCCTCTTTCACCCTCATTACAAGGTTCTTTAATTCCTCCTCACTTTCTGCCATCAGAGTGGTATCATCTGCATATCTAAGGTTGTTGATATTTCTTCCAGCAATCTTAATTCCGGCCTGGGATTCCTCCAGTCTGGTCTTTTGCATGATGTATTCTGCATATAAGTTAAATAAGCAGGGGGACAATATACAGCCTTGTCGTGCTCCTTTCCCAATTTTGAACCAATCAGTTGTTCCGTATCCAGTTCGAACTGTTGCTTCCTGTCCCATGTATAGGTTTCTCATAGATACATACGTACATACACACGCATGCATGCACGCACGCACGCATGTGCGCGCACACACACACACACACACACACACACACACACAGACACACACACACACACACACACACACACACACACTAGCAGTCATCACTACATCTTGTGGCACCAACTTCTGGGGTTTAATGATGTGATGCCCAGAGTCTCCCAGCGTTCAGCTGCAATGGATGGCCTGAGGGTCCCAAGGCAGCTCACCAGTAAACTTAAAAACATACCTTTGTTTTTGTGTGTTATGTGCCATCACATAACACCTTGATCTAGTTTTCAATGTCTGTGAGGTTTCAGGAATGGTTTTACTGCTGCCACCTTCCAGACAGCTTCCATGGCTGAGTCGGGAATTTGGACCCAAGTTTCCAGATTCCTAGCCTGTCCCTCTGTCCTTGATCTCATGCTGGCTCTTGCTTCTGTTTTAGATACTGCTGCAGCCAAGGAGCTTGACTCTATCCCACTCCTGCCGATCCCTTAACACCTCCCTCTCCTTTTCTGTGTATGTGTGTTAGATGGGCGAAATAGTGTGTGGGGAAGGGCTATATACCCCTAAAGCAGTGCTCGTCGTTTAGTCCAGTGGTTCTTAACGTGGGCGATAATGCCCCCCAGGGGGCGATTTCATTTTTCAGGGGGGCGGTGGAACGAAAAGGGGCGGCGTGGGGGCGCTGGAGCAGAAGGGGGGCGGTAGGGGGGCGCTAGAGCAAGCCAAACCTGTGAAGATGGCTGCAGCCTTTTTACAGTGTGCATGAATATATATTTTCCTCCAATTTTAATTTAGTTTCAGACTTTTTGTCTTGAAATTTTTAGTTCCTGCATTTGTTTTTATGCCTTTTTAATATTTCTTTTTGCGTCTTAAAATTCACTTGCAACTAAATCATTAAATGTTACTTTTTGGGGGGCATTTCATTTTCTTGGAATTTAATTTTGTTTTCAGGGGTCATTGGATTTAAGTGCCTTAAATAAATAAATAAATAAATAAATAAATAAATAAATAAATAAATAAATAAATAAATAAATAAATAAATAATCACCGCAGGGAGGGTGATAACTTCCTCAATGGTTCAAGGGGGCATTTCTTTCAAAAAGGTTAAGAACCACTGGTTTAGTCGTTTAGTCGTGTCCGACTCTTTGTGACCCCATGGACCAGAGCACGCCAGGCCCTCCTATCTTCTACTGCCTCCCGGAGTTGTGTCAAATTCATGTTGGTTGCTTCGCAGACACTGTCCAGCCATCTCATCCTTGGTCGTCCCCTTCTCCTCTTGCTATCACACTTTCCCAACATCAGGGTCTTTTTCAGGGAGTCTTTTCTTCTCATTAGATGGCCAAAGTACTGGAGCCTCAGCTTCAGGATCTGTTCTTCCAGTGAGCACTCAGGGTTGATTTCCTTTAGAATTGATAGGTTTGTTCTCCTTGCAGTCCAGGGGATTCTCAAGAGTCTCCTCCAGCACCACAATTCAAAGGCATCAATTCTTCAGTGGTCTGCTTTCTTTATGGTCCAGCTCTCATTTCCATACATCACGACAGGAAAAACCATAGCTTTGACTATTCGGACTTTTGTTGGCAAGGTAATGTCTCTGCTTTTTAAGATGCTGTCAAGATTTGTCATCGCTTTCCTCCAAAGAAGCAGGCGTCTTTTAATTTCGTGACTGCTGTCTCCATCTGCAGTGATCATGGAGCCCAGGAAAATAAAATCTGTCACTGCCTCCATATCTTCCCCTTCTATTTCCCAGGAGGTGATGGGACCAGTGGCCATGATCTTAGCAGTGCTAGTCCAACCATAACTGGAGAGTCTGACAGCTGTAATAAAAAGGAACAAGTGGGCAAAAAAAAATCACATCAAGGGCTCTGATCGTAAACCTCCTGTCACCCTGAATCAGCAGGAAAAAACATGCTAAGTGTAACAAATGACTGCTGTGTCTGAGGTGTATTTGGGTCTCTCACCAGTCAAGCTGAATGCTAGCCTTTTATAATGGGTTGATAGATGAAACTTTTCCTTCCTATTTGGATTACCTCAGCTTGTTTTTCTGATGCACAAAATGACAGGACAATGCTTATTTGGTTTGAGAGTGATGGACTAAGAATCCTTTGTGTTTTTTTTCCCAGCAAGAAAAGATGTCAGCAGTATTTGAGACCTGAGATCACCATCAAAACCATAAATAATTAAAACAAGAATTCAAATCATCTCTGTGGGCAATTACAATTTAATTTAACAAAGTGCTGTGCCTGCTGCAGTCACAAGCATTATGGAAATCATCTTGTATTTAAAGGGTGTGTTCAGACTTTGCAAGGGCATCTCGGAAGGAAAATATATCTTGCCATCTTTTCGCCTGCCTGCTGTATGATGAACTAAGGGTAATCTCAGGATTATATTTGGGAGATTCATTATAACTCACTTATGGAACAGCTGTCATCAGTGTTGTTGATGCTCTCTAAATGTGTGGTAGGGTAATTAGAGGAAACCAAGGTGGAACAAGCTTTTATTGAGCTCAGCTGAATTTGCAAGGTTGGGAGCAATACTCACTTGGGTCAGGATTCTATTGAACTTCCACTGAGTGGAAAACCCTGCCCATTCCATATCATAGGATTCTGCTCCTTGCACACATATTACCTTTAGACTACTGGTAATCTCTGTTGAGCTTCCATTTGTGAAGCAGGGCTCTGCATACCTCGTTGTGTAAGCAGTAAAAATATCAACCTGCTCATATGATGGTCTGTCACTCAAGCACTTTGACCCCCTAGCCTTGGAATTGCAAGCAACCAATCTGAATTCACTTGTAATCCTCCAATTTTTATTTTCTTAGTTCTTAGATCAGGAGCATGTCTCCTAAACAAAGATGGAGATGTGCCATCATTTGGTAGCTGAGAAAATGAGAGGAGATTTGGGGTAATAAATAAATGAATGAAAAGTTATAGAGGATGTCCATAACTGGAACTCCCAATAAATATTTTAAATCTGAGGACAGGTACAGAGATGAACAGGATTAGGAAAGACACAGAGTGGACGGGGTATTAACAGCTCAATATCCAGAATCCTGCCCTCTCAGCAGCCTAGTGAAGATTTAGCATGCTCAGTGCCCTAGAAATGCAGAGCAGTGGGAACGGTAGGCAAAGCAGTGTTTCCCAAACTTGGGGGCTCAGATGTTCCTGGACTATAACTCTCAGAAGTATTGACCACTGGCTGTACTGGTTAGAGCTTTTGGGAGTTGTAGTCCAAGAACATTTGGGGCTCCAGGTTTGAGTACCACTGGGTAAGAGGGAATACAAAGCAGTAGAAAAGTGCACGGCTGACTTGCACATTCTGTACTGCAGCCTTTTTTTCTAAGTCTCAATTGCCCTTTCTTTTACATATTTAAAACACACACATGCATATTTAAAGCACCCATCCAGGCTGATATAGATGTTTTCCATAGCTGCCGTGAATGTGATAACAGAAATAGAAACCAGCATATGCTAAACCCCAGAAATTACTGAACCAGCGTAAGGTATCATAGAATCATAGAATAACTGGGTTGGAAGCAGCTTATAAAGCAATTGAGTCCAGCCCTCTGCTCAGTGCATCAGTTATGGAGGTAGACCTAATCTCAGGACCACCTCACACTACTGTTGTTAGGATCAACATGGAGCAGAGCAAAGAATAACCTCAGCAAAATGCTAAAAACTGGTATAAAAAAAGCTGAATCATGGCACCTTCTCACTAGGAAGGATTTTGGCTTGAGAACTGGATTCTGACATGCTGTAATTGGATGGAACAAACAGGCTAAGTTTAGCCAGAGCAGGTTCCAGCAGGAAAAACTGAAAAGTGCAGAAAAGTTTCAAAATCCTCACACACTAGGCAGTGGCTTAATCAGAAGAAGCTCATCTCAGTCATAAAGATTGCAACAGGCAGTCCTTGGTGGAGACTTTTTTAAAAAACAAAAAACAAAAAAGGTAAACAAAGACAGGAGGCCAAGATACTGTATCAGACTTCTATGGAGTGTTACTAAGGAAGACGTGTGATGAAAATGATTATAAACTCTTTGCATAATTGCACAACTTTCAGATCCTTGAAAAATGTAGACAATTCAACCAATTCTATCTGCACTTTTGGAGTATATATGCTTTAAACCAGCTGTTCTCAGCCTTGAGTCCCCAGATGTTTTTGGACTAAACATCCCCAAAGCCTTTCCCACCAATAGTGGTGACCAGGATTTCTGGCAGCTGTAGTTCAAGAACATCTGGGGACACAAGGTTGGGAACCACTGCTATAAACTCTTCTGCAAAACCTGTTGCCAAAGCTCCAATTTATTTGCAGCCGCAGACATTACTTAGTCTGCATCCTACAATCTATACTACAAATGTTAGTGTCACAAACTAGATGTGGATTAATTGCACAAACACAACTAATGTGGACCTTTTACTTATAAGTGGTCTGCTGAGGGTTTAGACCAGTCATGGAAGAAAGAATCTTCTATTCTCAGGCCATGATCAGTCCGAAACATTTTTTGGATAAGGGTGCAATGGTACTCTTGTACATTTCGCTGACCGGACTGGCAGCTGAACCTTACTTCCACACTAATCCTATTCATATGCTATTACCAACAACCAGAACAGAAATGAAATGAAAACCCACCCAGGCAACTGATTACAGTAGTGGAGAGCAGATACTGATGTCATGCAGGTGTACAGGCATGACACCAGCCTTTCCTCCTCCTCCACTAATATTAAAATATGTTTTCTGAATGATACTAGTTAAACCAATAATCTATATTCTTTTGCTTGAATTTTTTTTTTAATTACTGCTCCCGGTATACTCCTGGGAGTTTAAAGTATTTGTAGTGGAAAAAATATATAAGTTTTCCTAGTTAGTGCTGGTTTGGAATAGAAATGTGTTGCATAAAATACATGTATGCACTGTTTTGTGAATGGCATCCCACCAGTTTAGCAGCAGCCATAAGAACAGAAAGGTACTGCATGTCACATCTTATGCTTACATACTTATTATGCTAAGAGTATCTTATCTTACCAAGGTGTTAGCATGCCCACCCGGTCAAAGAAGGAGTTTGTGCCACACATTACAAAGTGCATTTACAGTACTGTAATCCAAACAGAATGTAACAAAGGTATGCGTCACTGTTGCCCGATCAGATACCTCAAGGCATAGGTGGTGCCCTAGTTTTAACTGTGCAAACACACTCCTGGCCACCCCTGAGAGCTGGGAATCCAGGCTCAGGGTGAATCTGGAAGCACACCTAACCTGTGAACCCAAGTTTCCAAGGGGAGGGTAAACCCATCCTGCACAGATTGAATCCCTGCTCCCTTATCTGCCTTTAGACTGATAAGGAACACTCCTGTTTTGTTTGGAGTAAGAATCGGTTTATTTGCCTTCATCAGGTCCATTAGTACAGGGTCCTCATCTAGTATAGGGATGTGGTGGAGCTGCAGGTTAAACCACAGAAGCCTCTGTGCTGCAAGATCGGAAGACCAGCAGTCGTGATCGAATCCATGCGACGGAGTGAGCTCCCATCGCTTTGTCCCAGCTACTGCCAACCTAGCAGTTCAAAAGCATGTAAATGAGAGTAGATAAATAGGCACCACCATGGTGGGAAGGTAACGGCGTTCCGTGTCTCGTCGCGCTGGCCATGTGACCATGGAAACTGTCTTCAGACAAATGCTGGCTCTACGGCTTGGAAACAGGGATGAGCACCATGCCCTAGAGTAGGACATGACTGGACTAAATGTCAACCTTTACCTTTACCTAGTCCATTAGTGACACCAGACGTTACAGTGGGGTCTTGACTTGTGAACTTAATCCGTATTGGAAGGCGGTTCTCAAGTCAAAAAGTTCTCAGGTCAAATCTGCATTTCCCATAGGAATGCATTGAAAACCATTTGATCCGTATCTGCTCTTTTCCGTCCATAGAAACTAATGGGAAGCTGCTATTCTGCCTTCGACCACTAGAGGGGGATATTTTGTTTCTTTTTTTCTCAGGTCAAGAAAGGTTCAGGGAAGGCAGGGAAAATACAGTCCAGGCAGTACCAGGCAGTCTGAAGACTGTCTCCCAATCCACTCTCTAAACGCTGGGAGGAGCGAGGAAGCAGACAGGCACCCTTTTCACTGGCCAACAGTTAACTGAAAGTTCAAATTTTGCACTTTCCCTGCCTCCCACGTGGTTTTTTTTTCAGTTCTTAACTCAAATCTAAGTACGTAAGTCAAGTCAATATTTTCCTATGAGAGCGGTTCTTAAGTCAAAATGTTCTTAACTCAAGCCGTTCTTAAGTCAAGACCCCACTGTAATTTAGAACTGAAACAGCTTCCTTGGATTTGGAAGGAAAATAAGAACAGAATTAAGTATGCTCTACATACTGACTGACTGCTAACTCTGGACAAATTCTCCCAGAGGCACCATGTAGATACTAAACACATGGCAGACAGAAGAGAACCTGGAGGGACTCCACAGGCCAGCACCTAGGAGCAGAAGTCATGCAGCACCACCTTTTGATTCCAGCTCTCCAGGAAGTAACAAAACCACTGTAAGAGTGCCTCCAAGTCCTATCCGACAGGGACAGACTGAAAGGATACCATGGTCAATGATACTGAAAGCTGGAAAAATGTCCAGCAAAACCAACCAGGACACATTCCATCTGTCTAAATTCTGTGGGTAAGATGCCCAGCAAGGTGGCCAAGGTTATCTCTGTCGCACACTTGAAACTAGACTGAAATGGATCTAGATAAAGACTGGCTGGTGTTTCTGGGAGTTGCAGTCTAGGAACATCTAAGTTCCCCAAGGTTGAGAGCCAATGAACGAGATCATCCATCTTATGTAGAAACCATTGGAGCCAGGAAGAGATCACATGTTCTAATACAGTGGACCCTCGACTTACAGACGGCTCGACTTACAGACTTTTCAAGTTACAGACTTCTCTGGCTGCAAAATTTAGATTCGACTTACAGCCGGAGAATCGACTTACAGACCAGAAAAACCCCACAATGGAACAAAAATAGAATAAAAACCGCTGGTTATGGGATTAATCGGTTTTCAATGCATTGTAGGTCAATGGAGATTCGACCTACAGACTTTTCGACTTGCAGCCACCATTCCAATACGGATTAATTCCTTAAGTAGAGGATCCACTGTACATTCCCCAAAAACAAAATATTGGAGGCTGATTAAGAATTATCCAGTATGATGAGATTCAAGGAGGGCTTTTTCAACACTGGTCTTACTACGTATTGCTTTCGTTAGGTATGCTAGAGCCCTGCCCTCATGCAAAGAAGCATTTATAATTCCATTTATCCGATTGGTCACACCCACAGTGCTTTTAGGGCAGGGGTCTAAAAGACATGGTGGCTCTTACCTTTTTACAGATCTTGTCCACATCTTCAGGCTGCAGAAACTAAAATTTATCCATCATCATAGGATAAGTAGGGGTCCAAACTCTTTCCACAAGACCTCCATCAACTAAAGCATTGAAGCCAGAGAAGATCTGAGTGAATTTGCCTGGAAAGAGTTGTGGAGATTATTCACATTCCTCACTCTGTCTAATTGTAGATGTGGCCTTGGAATAATCAAGTACAATAACTATAAGACTGATGAAACCAGGAAGCTGGAGGGGGGGGGAGGGTAAATTCCTCTTCAGCGAAATCTTCTGTGAATGTAATGTTGAAATTCTGTTCAGTAAGATTTCATTCAAATTAGGGGTGTACCCCATATTCCATCATATCACAAATTCTGAACTGAATCATCTTGATCTGGATAGAGATCTGTACTAAAGTGGAATGAATACATTGAGTTCTAGGGCAAAGTGAAATGAATTACCAAATCATTTAGCTCTCAAACACACACTGAATCAGATGGAACACAAATAACTTCAGTCTAGTACGACATTTTAAAAATGCCCCCTAAAGTTATGCAACCCCTCCCCAAACCTGGATGCTAGTCTGGCAGCTTTATCCCCCATTTATGGTCTATTCTGTTTCCAAATTTCATGCATATCAGCACTAAATAAAAAAAAATTATAGCTCCTCTGGGTCTCCAGTGCAAGAGTTCTACAAATATACAAATGGATTGGAGCTGTGGTACAAACTGAATTATATGGGGCACAGATCACCCCCAAATGATCCAAGAGCCATTCATAAGCTCCAAATTGACCTATAAAGTCCTTTGGGGAGCACTTTGAATAACTACATTGCTGTTGTTTAAAAAGTAGTAAAACCAACTGTAAGTAAACAGTGGGCTGCATTTTATTTGGTGGGCCACAAAGTATGTGGTGTGTTACGGTGAACAAAGGCTGTTTCTATTAATGTGAACTTTTATCTAGGAAATGGGGGACTCCCCATAGTGAACCAAATAACCGGAGCATTTCAGCTGGGTTCTTATCTGTAACTTGGCACTGCTGCCAGCCACAGTTCAGTGCTCTTGGGTGACTCTGCTGAAAGATAAGCTACATAAAAGCAATGCCATTGAGGGAATTGTGAATGCTTTGTTGCAGCAAGGCTGACTTCCAGGGGTTGCATAACGGACTGGCAGGGTTTGTCACCTGAGCTTCTGGCAATTTGTGCCAGATTAGTTTCGATCCACTTTTCATCAGATAGTAGTGCAATAACCACTACACATAAAACATTTTCTGGAATCCAGCTGGTGGTGCCTGCAGTGAGTATCGAGTTTCTGAAGAGCATAAATAAGGCATAGCTGTGTGTTATCTTTATTTCTTCTTCCAGATGCATGGCTGGGCTGCATCAGACGATGTGCGTTTTGGAAAAAAAGTGGCATGGTTAATGGATTATAAGACATTCACGTGAAGACCAGCTACTCTCCATCACTATTCTACATGAAACATAACCTCAACACAGCCTGTTTATTTTTTTTTAATGTTGTACAACCACAGCAGGCTGAGATCATCAATCTTTGTGGGTATTGTTGAGAAAGACAGACTGATGATAAAGCAGGTGATAAGCTAGCAAACTCCTTGCCTTTGAAATACTTGTGTACTCAAGAGCTTTGGGCTACCTTTTATGCTGGAAAAGCACCCCAGGGCATAATTTGTACCTGCTCCAGTCTTAATTCAAATACAAGCCAGATACACAGGGCTCATCCAAGGAATCAGGGAACCTGAATATGGAGCAGACTACAGACAATTCAGAGGTTGAATTTAGCATTTGGAAGGGGAATGGGGCTCTCCATCTAGAAAATGAGAAGGTTCTTCTGTTATCTCATCAAAGACAAGAGGCGATTTATTAAAATATTCCATGAAAATGAGGTTATGCTATGAAAATGTATTGGGAGATGGATCAGAGTTTTTGAATTTGGTTTATAGTCACATGGTAGTCATGTGGTTTTAGGATTGGTGTGTGTGTCCCCTTGGGAAAACTTTTAATCTGTTTTTGAATTGTATTGTATATCAGTCGAGGGGGCTACACAGACTTTTAGAATTATTGTATTTCAGCCTTTGTGCTCTGCCTGCCTGCCCTCACACTTGCTGACTCTCACAGACACTTACCACTGCTGCTGTGGTGCTATTTTGAATATGTTTTTTAAAAAATTTCTTTCAAACTGAGATAGTGCTAGTTCAATGTTACAGATAGAAAAAAAAAGGATAAAAATTGAGTTGAACCACAGCATGGTTGCTGTGCTTACACCTGAACCAAGATGTAGAGAACTGAATGTTTCATGTGAATAGAGATAACAGAGAATTGTGTGACTGTTGCAAAAGAAGTGAAATAAGGTAAGTTTTGACATGAAAAAAATAATTGTGGATATCTTAGTTCTTCACAAAATGTTTGTTCTTCTTGCACAAAACAGTTTTTTTTCTCAAATGGCTTCAACATTTCAAAACATTCTAATTTTTCCTCTAGATACCAGATAACAGCTGACTGAGAGAAGAATTCAGGCTAGCTTGACATAAAAGGGAATGCGTATTTCCTTGATTAACCAATTAGCTAGAATTCTTTTGTGGATTCATGCTGATGCAAACGTAACTGCATAACGTGTGAAGGCAAATTGCCATTAATTAGCTAGTTGCCACTGGCATTCCTAGTTGTGCACATAACCGACATATGACTAGAAATTCTTTAGCAACTCATTTATTAGCAGCAGTTAGCCACCACCATTTTGTCATGATTTCACCAGCATGAATCCGCAATAGAATTCTGATCATTTTTCTTCTCCAGTGGGATTTCCTCAAATATACCTGCCTTGGCAATCATACTTGCCAATTAACCCAGTGCTTACCTCCCAGTGACCCATCACAAATTTTGCACGCTAAATGCAATGAGAAACAGGAATCTTTCACAACTTGAGGGAGTGGATCTTTAAAAAATATCCTAAGCTTATCATCTAGCTTGACCGTTAGCATGGAGCTCACAAAACAGCCCTGGATTTTTCCCTCTCCCAGGATTCTGCTTGGTGCAATGTCTACTGCCAGGTGAGAAATTTAAGAACATAATTTTTCTGCTATCATTGAATCACTGAATTTCGCCACTCTGTCTCCACTTTCTTGAGACTTTCCTACTTCCTCTTAGTTTGGGAACTCATGAGTAAGAGTTTTGGTTTCCTAAATAAATAGATAGGTCTTATATTCTCTTTCCTCCCTCCCCTCCTCTGTCCCTCCTTTCCTCTTTCTTTCTCTTCCAACACTACTAATACAAAAAGGCTGACAGAATTATCGCTTCATCTTCCTGCAAGGTCAGTCAACCCCAAACTTATGAGCCATATAGATTATTGAACTCCATGCTCTCTGAGCACCGGTGGGGGCATCTTTATTCTTGTGCAGTGAGTGAGGTCGAAGATTAAATCTATGGCTTCCAGAGAAGGTTGTGTGTGTGTGTGTGTGTGTGTGTGTGTGTGTGTGTGTGTGTGTGTGTGTGTGTGTGTGTGTTTGTGTGTGTGTGTGTGTGTGTGTGTTTGCACAAACTCTCTGCCGGATTGTGACCCCTCTCCTCCCCATGAATGGCTTTAGATAGTGGAATGCCCTTTATGCCTTTATGAGACTGACACGGGAGGAATCTGGAGTGGACTGGCCGACATTTAAAAAGGTTCCTATCTTCATTGCAATCTGTTTTATCTCTCACTTGAGCCATTCTTCTGATTCTTCCATTCACACTGAGGATGTTTATTATCCTATGAAAACGGTCCACACAAGTCTTTGGATCGCCAGTTTACTTGTGTGTAAGTTTACCTAGGTTGCTGGTGAATAAGGTTTAACCTGTTTACCCGTGAGTGCATTTACAATGTCTACTCATGAGTGAGGAGGCAACAGTGGTGGTGGGACAAGCTCATGGCAGTGGTACTGGCAGAAGGTGAAAATGTTGGGCTGAACATTGGGGAGACAGAAGGGAGGGAACTTCTTTTTCCCCATTTTTCAGCTAGAACTCTGCTGGGGCTTCAATGCCTTATGGGGGCAAAGTCCATGGAGTCAACATAGCCCCCTTCCCTGCCTTTTCTCACAGCCATCATTCAGTTGGCTGCAGTAACTTTCCTTTTTTTAAATTTATTTATTTATTTATTTATTTATTTATTTATTTATTTATTTATTTATTTATTTATTTATTTATTTATTTATTTATTTATTTATTTATATCCCGCCCATCTGGTATATTATACCACTCGACTTTTGTTCTCATTATGAATTAAAGTAAGTGGCGTATCAAAAGAGCAATGCATCAGCCCAGCACGGTATTAGAATTGCTTTGTGTCCGTTAGGAAAATATTAAAGAGAAAAGAAAATGAAAATAGAGGAGGGGGTTTCTCCATCTTCCCTTTTAACACCACAACTCCCTATTACAGTGGACCCTCGACTTACAGACGGCTCGACTTACAGACTTTTCGAGTTACAGGCTTCTCTGGCCACAAAATTTAGGTTCGACTTACAGCCTGAGAATCGACCCACAGACCAGAAAAAAACCAAAATGGAACAAAAACGGCCGGTTACGTGATTAATCAGTTTTCAATGCATTGTAGGTCAATGGAGACTCGACCTAGAGACTTTTCGACCTGCAGCCACCGTTCCAATACGGATTAATTCTGTAAGTAGAGGATCCACTGTACATGACACAGTTGTCACCTGAGATAATGCCACCCACAACTCTATTTGGGTGTGAGCTAACTGTCTTCATAGTCTACACAATGAACTAATTAGGATCATGCTAAATGTACCCAAAATAATAAGTGCCCTAGTGCTGTGGCAGAAAGATGTGTGACAGCTCTCAAAGGGGCAGGATGGATACATCCAAGTAGAAACAAATGTGGACACCATCATTTGGTTCGAACCAAACCATACCAATAGCAATCCATATACCAATCTATATGCCTGTCTGGATAGACCCATTAAGAACATGAACACATCAGAGGTACCTACCAGCTTTTCCCTCCACAGCTTTTTTAAAGTCACTTTCCCCAGGCTGTCCATATGAATAATGGAAGGAAGGAAAATGGCAACTCTGATTTTGTCAGGATGATGATCTATTCTGGGTTTTAGTCTGAACTTTAAAGAATCCATCGAAGGTTCTGAACTACTTTCCATCGCTCCTGTGAAGATCAGGCTAAAACCCAGAGCAGATTTCCCACCTCACTGAAATCAGTCATAAGGCTCTCTCTATTCTATTATGGGCTTCTCAGTGATTAGTGAAGACAATTCTGTTCTCTCAAGTCCCTCAAGAACTCTTCTTAATGTTTAGCACCATTCCATTTTGCTTCCAGTTGTATTTTGATTTTATATGCTCTAGGGAGCATATAGAGTTATTATCATTATCTTGATTTTTTAAAAAACTCTCTTATCAGATTTATGCTCAGGCCTTCTCGGTTCATGGCTCTCCAAACAAAGTGCCTATTTAGACACAAGCCTTATTTATTCTACTAAGGAAGAATATTCTGGAGTCTCAGCCAGTCTTTTCATCAAACAGAGCGAGGTAGCAAGCTTGGGCAGCAGGTTTGGTTTTATGAGCTACAGTATTGTTATTTTTCTTGTCATCACTGTTTTTTTACTCTTCCCTACAGTTATTATGCTTCATTTTATTATATGTTGCCTCTAGTCACTGTTTTATCCTTTACATTTTTTAAAAAATGTAATCTACTGCATACTCCCCAGAAAACTCCAGATTATTGGGCATTCTGATGCCGCAATAAAATAAATTAAATGAAACAATGATACTGGCCTGTGTTACAGGAACACCATAAAGATTTTGCTGATGAAATTCGTGAACGAAAAACACTGCTTTTTCCATACTAGCCTTTGGAAGTCACTGGTGCTTATCTTGGAATGGATCTCGTGGGATTCCACAGGACGGTTGTATTGTTAGGCAAGAATGACATTATTCACATTTGCGGAAAGAAAATCAGGGAGGCAACCCACACCAGCTTCAAAGCAGCAAGCCGCTTCCTGGTGGGGAAAGTCAGGGAGTTCAGAGGGTTCCTCTGGTTCCTTCCAAGAGCACGGCTTTCACTTAAAAAAAAAAAAGTAAGGGAGGAAACCAAGATCCCGCTCAGCCTTAGCAAGACAAAGGCAGAGGGCATCTTGTCTGTGCACGTAGAGAAAACGTTTCTCTGACAAACTCCAGTTCTACCCACTCCGAAGCAAAACACCACTGCCCTCACCCCCCCCCCCGTCGCCCAGCCCACCGTGGTTGCTCATTTCATCTGGAAAGAAAACAAGGTTGACTCAGACAGAGCATGGCTTAGTCATCTGTGAAAGCGACCAGAGCTTTGGCAGAAGAACTCACCTTGGGTAATAACCTTCCAAGTAGAGGAAGCACTCAATCAACTTTTGCAAAAGTTTTTGGGTGGGGTAGAGGCAGGTTTAATGGCAAATCTTTGTGAAGTATCCTCTAGAAAGGGACTTGGAGAAAACCCCCAGCAAGGCTAGTCTGTAGCATTCTGGTGTGTGAGGTGGAAAACCCCCTTGATACCTCTGCCCCCTTAGTAAGTCATGCAGGACAGAAATTATGGTGCAGTTCTGCGGTGCAATGCCATTACAATGAATGGGAGCAATGCATTTGTTAATGACGCTTGATACTTGAAATATCACTTCAAGAAGCACATCAATTATCTTAGTAATCTTTATAGCACCGCCACAAGATAGGTTAGTGTTGTCTCCACATCCCAGGGCAAGGGTGGAGGCTAAGAGAAAGTTACATTCACAAAGCAACTATTTATTTATTTATTTATTTTTAATTAGATTTACCGTATTTTTCGCACCATAAGGCACACTTTTTTCCCCACAAAACAGGGGGGTGGAAGGTCTATGCGTCTTATGGAGCGAAGAAAACAGATTATATTTTCCTGTTTTCTTCTCCTAAAAAATTGGTGCGTCTTATGGAAAGGTGTGTCTTATGGAGCGAAAAATACGTATATATCACCCATCTAGAACGTGTCTACTCTGGGCGGTTAATGGCAGGAGAGGGGAAATTTACACCCAGGACGTCTGGGTTCCTGGCTCACAATGGAATCTTGTACATGTCTACTCTCTGACATGTTTTCCTCAGACTGCCATATTTGAGAACCCATGTTGATAAGAGTGTTGGACTAGGACTCAGGAGACCTGGGTTCAAATCCCACTTGGCCACAGCTACTCACTGGCAATGGTAAACCATCTCACATACCTCAGAAAACCATCAGGATCACAATAAGCCACTTGAGAGCCCATAGGACAAATGCATAGTCATAACCAGCTGTATCATTTGATAAAGTGAGGTGATGGATTGTGCACATCACGAAACATGCACTTCATGAAAAGGTAGAAAACTAGTCTAGTTGCTTCTCTTGCTGGGGAGAAGAGCTGACTGCCAGATTTTTCTGCCCGAGGTGTGAAAACAACCTATTTTATCTATCTATATACTCTAGATAGGCGTGGGTGAATAATTTACCACTCTTCCACAGATAATATATATCTTGGGTCAGCTCTCACTGAGATACCTCTAGGCAGAGCAATCCTTTGAAGGAGCAAAGGAAGTTTTTTTTGCTAAAGCAGCTAACATATGCAAAGCTTTGCTGGATCACTGCCACCAGGCCATTAATTTGGTAGTGATGGTGAGGAGAGCTTCTCAGTTTCCCCCCTTTTAAATCCTTGCTCATGATATGTTTGACTTTCACATTTATGGTAGTTTATTTTTGGTAGCTGTGTTAAGTTTGTTGCAGAAAAGTCAAGATATAATATTACTTAATTTATAGCAACCTATAAAATGATTTAATTTGTCATAGCCAACAGACCCAAGGTATTTGGATTTTTTGGACTATAAATCCCATCATTCCCTATTCTGGGAGTTCCACCTGACAGATCCACATCAACAGATCTGTAAATTTGGCTCACCTGGGGAAATGGCCTACCTGGGAAAGCTTTGTGATAGAACATAGGCCTAGTTCCACCCTAACTTCCTGTGCACAAAGGAAGCCTCAACTAACTATGGGGCAGCTTCCTTTTTGCACAGGAAGCTGGGACAAAGTTAGATCTATGCTACAACCTGAAATCTTCCCAGCTAGGCCTTTTCTCCAGGTGAATTGCATTTTGGGGTCTGTAGGTATGTGCCTGTCAGGTGGAACCTCCAGAAGGAAGAATTATAAGACTTGTAGTACAGAAAGTCTTTAAAAATCCTGTGCCTAATGGGCAAATTCAGAACAGCCCATTTGGCATTTTATTACTTTATGTACTGAACAACCCTGTAAGGTAGGATAGGCTGAGACAGAGCAGCTGAGCAAGGGCCACTTAATCACGGAACAGGTGTCTGAGCCCAATCTATATACTATAGTATGAATTCTGTTCATCTGAACCCTGTTGGTTATGTAAACAGAACCATGTCAAAAGCTGCTACTTGCATTTCAAGGAGAGCTTCTGGTGACACCAGTTGGAATTAACATTCCATAAAGTTCAGATTGAATACAGTACATGAAAGTAAATAATACTGGGGGAAACTAGTAGGTAAGGAATTCTTATCCTTTATCCTAGAGGTCACTGGTAATAGTCTGGGCTCCTTCCTTTTGTCCTTAAACCAGTTGGCAAGGAGTTCCTAAAGGCAAAAGAAATATACAGCAGGGTTTTAATAACTGGCTGCTCTTCAAGATAGGGCTTTTAATTGACTTGTGCTCATTAGTCTTGTCATTAGTATTATTATTTGAACAACTCTGTTTTTTAAAAATTCATTTATGTTAGTTTCGATTTCCCTTTCATTGTCCCATTTTTCTGTCTCCTCCTCCCTCCCATTGTAAGTCCGTCAAATGCTGTATTGACTATGAGGGATTTGTGTGGAGTGCCACTCCACCCTGTGGGCAGCCAGGGCTACTTGATTTGCTGTATGATTGCTGTATGACTGTACATATTGTCCTGATTCATTCTGAGCTTACACATTTGTCCAGCAACAGCACACATCCCTACCAGAAACACATCAGCCAATGATTAAAAAACCCAACGACTGGTGAATAAAGAACTTTGGTATCATTTTGGATTTTTCCAATGACTCAAAGGTAAAAACGAAAAGCAGACTTGGGCTGCAATCCTACATAAATTTTCTCTGGGAAGTAGCACCAGTGAGCCTCGTGGCGCAGTGGTTAACCCGCTGTACTGCAGCTAAAACTGTGCTCACGACCTGGGGTTCAAATCCCAGGTAGCCGGCTCAAGGTTGACTCAGCCTTCTATCCTTCCGAGGTCGGTAAAATGAGTACCCGGCTCGCTGGGGGGGGGGGGAATGTGTACCCTGCATAATTAAATTGTAAACCGCTCAGAGAGTGCTTGAAGCGCTATGGAGCAGTATATAAGCAGCACGCTTTTGCTTTTTGAACTCAGTGGGGCTTGCTTCTGATTAGACAGCATAGGATTACACTGCTGGCATGACAAACTGTTGGAAAAACCTGCCCCACTGTCCTCTTTCTGCCAGAAGAGCACAAAGTTTCCTAGTGGAGGAACACATGGACATAATTAAAACTATGGGCTAACATGTGGACAGAATTACCACTAAAATGTTCTCACTCTCTTTTACAGATGGAATTGATTTTGGTCAGTGAAGTCCTTTCTGTAGGGGGACGGTGCCAAGGTCTGGTTTTATATCAAGCTCATGCGGTGCAAACTGCACCCGCTAACCTTGCAGCTTGTAAGCATATTAAAGTAATAAAAAGCATGACATTTCCATTTTACACCATTGGCCCCCAATCTTTTTCTGTGACCCTTGGATGTTAATTGTCTTAAGTGCCTCTCCTGATGGGATGCTTGATGCTTTCAGCGGATTCTTTAAGTCTGCAGCCTTCATCATGGAATTTTGGTTCAATTCCAGGTCTGGAGGCTAGCTGTAACTTTTAAAATTTTGCTTTCTGAGCCAGAGCGGTAGCAAGCATTTTTGCTGCCCAGGGTTTCAGTGATCAGTTGGTTAAGCTTGGGCCACGTGAGACTGGACATGCAGGGAGAGGATGGCGGCATGGGCAAATATACCTGGATCAGATGCTGTGACACTTGTATGGGTTCTTTGCTGAGCCAACTTGGAGAGGGGTGGCTGGAGCCAATATACAGGCTCAGGGCAAGAGGCTTTTATTTATTTATGTATTTAATTTATATCCCACCTATCTGGTCGGGTCAGGACCACTCAGGGCGGCTAACAACATGAAATAATACAATAAATAGAAATAAAAACAATTTTTACATAAATAGAACATTAAACACGATAGAAAAAATGATAAGAACAGGAAGAGAAGGGCATCAGGAATTATCTGATGGGAAGGCCTGCTGAAACATCCAAGTTTTTAATTGATTCTTAAAAATACCCAGCGAGGGAGCCATGCGAATCTCAGGAGGTAGGTTGTTCCAGAGGCGAGGAGCCACCACCGAGAAGGCCCGATTTCTTGTCTTTTCCTTCCGGGCCTTCCTCGGCATTAGGCCCCTCAGCCTCACCTCCTGGCTTGCACAAGTGACACGGATAGATCTCGGTGGGAGTAGGCGTTCCGCCAGGTATCGAGGCCCTAAACCGTTTAGGGCTTTGTACGTAAGCGTCAACACTTTGAGGTTGATGCGGAATCGGATGGGGAGCCAATGCAATGTGGCTAGGGTGGGTGAGATATGTTGGTATTTTTTCACTCCACTAAGTAATCTGGCCGCCGCATTCTGCACCACCTGTAGTTTTCGCAGCAACCTCAAACGTAACCCCACGTAGAGTGCATTACAGTGGTCTAATCTTTAGATTACGAGCGCATGTACCAAGGTAGTGAGCGCCCCGACATCAAGGTAGGACTGCAGCTGGGCTATCTGCCTGAGGTGAAAAAAGGCAGAGCGGACCACCGACGCCACCTGGGATTCCATAGTAAGCGCCGGGTCCAGATGGATCTCCAAGCTGCGGACCCCATCCTTGGTGGGCAGAGTCACCCCCCCCAAAAGAGAGGGAGTTTCCCAAATCCCAAACTGTGGGGGCACCCACCCTCAGCACCTCCGTCTTGTCCGGGTTCAGCCTCAGCCCATTCTCCTGCATCCATTCCAGTACAGTCCCCAGGCAGCGCTGAAGGGACAGAACGGCATCTCCTGCAGTTGGTGAAAAGGAGATGTAGAGCTGAGTGTCATCAGCATACTGATGACACAAGGCTCCACACCCCCTGATGACCCCACCCAGCGGCCTCATGTAGATGTTGAACAGCATTGGGGAGATAATCGACCCCTGTGGAACCCACATTTGAGACTCCACGGGGCCGAGACACTCTCCCCAAGCTGCACTCTCTGGGGACGGTCCTCCAAGAAGGAACGGAGCCAGGCCAATGCCAGGCCACCTATTCCCATCTCAGAGAGCCTCCCCAGGAGGATACCGTGGTCAATGGTATCAAAGGCCGCTGAGATGTCGAGGAGGACCAGCAGGGACACTTTGCCCCTGTAAGCCTCCCTCAATAGGTCATCACACAGGGTGACCAATGCCGTTTCTGTACCATGGCGCGGCCTGAAGCCTGACTGAAATGGATCCATGGAGCCATGTTTGGGTGTGAAAGTAAAGAAAGCTAACAGAAAAAAATTGATTCATTGGAAATGTGGTGCTGGAGATTTTTGCAGATAGCTTGGACTGCCAGAAAGACAAACAAGTAGGTTTAAGATCAAATCAAGCCAGAACGATCTCTGGAGGGGAAAAAGGTTGAAACTGAATCTGTCCTACTTTGGGCATATCATGAGAAGGCAGGATTCTCTGAAAAAGACAATTTAAAAAAGTTTGTATACTTATTCATCTTTGCTTAATATTGCCTGGTAATGATGTCCTTACTCATGAATGAAGGAGCTTTATTACAGTTACTGACCAGCAGGTATATCCAAATCTATCTATAACACAAAAATACAATGAAAAGTAACATAATATAGCAATAATATCACATGTACACAATCTGTAACTATATAACTAAATTAAATGGAGCCTCCTTAGTTTAACTGGACCGAGGAGTTCGTAATAAATTCAGTAAACTCCGTACCGCCTCCTTGCTCATTGTTTGTAGTTCTAAATAATGATGTTAACTACCATTGTATATTGATTGTTTTCAAATTGTTTTAAAAAGTGAAAAAATTTTGGGCCATGGGAGGCCCCTCAAACCATGGCAAAACTGCCCTGTGCCCCTTAGGACACGGGGGGGGGGAGTTGTTGTTGTGAGAAAAACAATTCAAAATAATAATGTTCCTGGGATCTGCATTTGGATCCTTGAGGGGCTAATTGTAGTCCCTAATTCCTACCCCTGCTTTAGAAAATGGACCATACCACATTGAATGATAAGCATAAGAATAAACCCTCGATCCTGAGGGTGCTTCCATAAACTGCTTGCAACTGGAGAGGAAGTGCCTCTCCTGGAATCTGTGGGTGAGGCATCCCTGTTCAGACACAACCCATCTGTGGGTATTGTCCGTCAGCCATTTGTGATCCAAGCAGGGGCATCCAAGGCCAGTGAAAGGGGAATGCTCTTGTGTCGAGAACGGACTGTATCTCATTAGCGATGGGTGTGTACGATTTCTGATGGGAGTTGTATTTAACAAAAAAGAACGTGGTCTGCTATTTCTTTTTGAAGTCTTTCCTGGATATCTCTTTGGCCCGCCTTGTGGCTTTGCTTTTCCCCCTCTTATGCAGTAATTTGAAAAATGCCTGATGTGAATTCTTAAGCTGCAAATCCTCCTCTGATCAATCTCAACAAATGTGGTTGTATTTTAGGGCTTGGTTGTAGACGCTGGAGTTTGTGGTCTGGCGGTCAGCATGTTATTTCCCAGCTTCCACACATAAGATTCATTCTTAAGTCAGTCAAATTGGTATGATACAACTGTGTCTGTTCAGACTGGTTGGTGCCCTGGAAGTTTTTCCCGTTTGTACTACAACAGGCTGTGATTTTACTAATTTTCATATGCTATTTTTTAAAAAAAATGAACAATATACTGTATAAATATTAGAAAATGCATGTGGATTGCAGCAATACTCCTACAAAGGTAGGCCTGCCACAAAATATTGTGGTCTGAAGCGTTCATGCTTAGGCTTCCAATCAGTCATGCGCCTTCCATAATACTCTTGTGCATTCTCCTCACCCTGTTTTTTTTCCATTCAGGATTATTACTAAGCTTTGCCCCAGTGTGCCAAACTCTGGAGGGCAACAAGGTACAGGGGTGAGTCTACTGGTAAGTAGCAGGAAAATAAATGGCAACGCTCCCCAGTCCTATTCATTCTTCCTACCTTTTTAAAAATCGGAGGGCAGAAACTTTTCCATTCTTTTTGGGGGGGCTTATTCTGTTTCTCTCTCTCTCTCTCTTTTTTTGGTGGAGGCCCAAATGTCTCAGGTCAGCTGCACAAATGTCTCACGATGCCTCTTCTTCAACCTCCTCCTGAGGTGGCCATTCAGCATGTCCACTGGATGCATTTTAGATGCCTACCGAGAAGTGAAATATTAGATGCCTATTAAAAGTGAAAGTACATTTGGAAATATACTCTCCGAAGATAGTTTATATTACAAAACCAAAACACCTTAGAAAACCAAAACAATTCCATTGTTAATTAGTCATGCACTGTCAAGTTGTAACGAACATGTAGCAATCCTCCTATGGCTTTCAAGGTGAGATATTGAGGGAGTGGTTTTTCCCAGTTCCACTCCCTCAGTGGGGATTGAAACCAGGTCTTCTGAATCCTATTCAGTCACTCCATCCACTACGGCACATTGCATATGCATTAATTAAAAAAAGGTAACCAAAATGATAAAGGGACCGGACCAACTCCTGTATGAGCAGTTGGAAGAAGCAAACAAGCTGGTATGCCTGGGCGACGTGGCTCAGAAAAAAAAAAAAAAAACTTCTCTTAAGTACTAGTTCTTGTTCTCCGACGCTGTCAGCATTCAGCATCTCCTTTGTTGCAGTCTCTAATGGCTCACATTGACTTTATTAGAAGTCCCGCTCCGCCCCCTAGCGGTTCTTCGCGCGCATTGGAACTCCACGCCACTTTTCTGACGGCCGACAGCCTTTCCTTTTCCTCTTCTCTTGCGCCTTTAACCTGGGCCGTACCAACAGTCGGGGGGGGGAGACGACTCCGCGACATTTCTTTCTTCAGAACAAAACTGGGGACCCATTTCCTCATTGTCTATAACAATGAAAACGAAGGGAAGGTGGAACGCTTCGTTTGTTTTTTTTTAAAGGAAAAAGGACAGGCTAAGACGGCGAGGAAACCTCCCTCCAAGGAGGAGGAAGTAGTTCAGTCCCGAAAATGGCGGCCACCATGAAGAAAGCGGTGAGTGGGCAGAGGGAAGGAATGAAGGGACGTTCTGTGGGGTGTGTTGCTTCTTTTATTCCATTTTTTTCTGTTCCCTAATTAACCGGCCCTGAGGGAGGAATGAAACGGGGCGATGGTCTTGGCAGGGAGGGGGGGCTTGGTTTTTTTTTTCTTTCGTCCTTCCCTCTTGGAAGCCCCCGGATGCTTTGTTTGGGCAGGAAAGCGCGCGAGGCAGGTCGCCTCCCCGAAGCCAAGCAGAGTCCAAGGCGGTTCGTGGCTTGGCTTGGAGGGGCGACGCCGGAATGGCCGCCCACCTGGGGACGCTTCGTAGGGGCCGGTGGAGAGGGCTGCAAAGAGGCGTTTCCCGCTAGATAGAGAGAGACCTCCATCTTCCGTGGAGGCGGCAGGCGGTGTAATCATCATCATCATCGTCATCATCATCATCCTAGAACTGCAGAGCTGGAAGGGATCCTGAGGATCATCGATTCCAGCCCCTGTCAAGGAGGCCCATTGGGGAATCGAACTCCCATCCTCAGGCTCCGCAACCACTGAGTTAACAAACTCGCTGGACCAAAATTGTGAAACGGGGAGATGATGGAGTTTTACTATTGTTGAATTATTATTTTTATCTAACGAGCTCAAGGTGGTGTGTATGTAGCTCTTCCATCTCTCCCCCCCCCCCCCATGTATTTAAAAGAAGCCTAAGAAATGAGTGCCTGAATCTGAGCAAGGGATCGCCCTGAGGTCACCCAGTGAGTTTCATGGCTCATGTGAGAAGGCCTGGCAGGGAAAAAAAATCAGAAAAATTGGCAACAAAACAGTTCCCACCAAACATTTTTTCCCAATGCTGTTTTTTTTTAAAAGTGAAAAAATGGAATGTGCATTATGTTATTTTACAATAAATAATATGTCTGTGACATGGTATTCCAATTATATAACACAAAGACCTTAATGAAAGATTTCTGAGGCTTTATGCATTTAAGTTCTGTCTAGAGAGATACACAGTTTCCATACATTTCCAATTTTTGGGGGGAGGATATTTCCCCCCAGAAAAAAATGAAAATTTTCAGAAATTTTACATTTCTAGGTAGGATCTGAAAATGTGAAGGGTTGAAAGACTGCCTGTGATTGGAAACATAGTACGTACTGGTAGGCACAGTCATAAGGATAAAGATACATTAGCTCAGCACTGAGCCTGCTAAGAAGCTGTAGGTCTGAATTTCCATAGAACAGGAGGAAGCCCCAGCCTTTTCTGCATGCAAGATGGAAACCGAGACCACTAGACCTTTAGCAGGGTTCTTTTTCTTCTTGAAAAGGAAAGAGAGAGATTGAGAAAAAAAGAGCCTTCCATTAAACAGGCTCATGGGGAAGGTATGGATCGCTCCGTCCCCATTTTTCCATAGGATGAGGGACAGAGTGGCCCATACCTGTTCTGCAAGTCTTCGTGCTGCCTTGGCTGGAACTGAAGGAGGGATGCTTAAACACAAAGTTTCATTATAGACCCCATCAGTTTTCTTCCTCTGTCTGCTCAGGTTAGTGAACATGTAGAGGGAGTGGGTGGGTGCATCTTGATTTCATTCAGGATGTGTATTTGCGAATCAAATGGATTGCAAATCTACAAAGCCAGTTTTTCTTCCACTGTACAGCTCCCTATAACTACCTAGTGTGGTGGGCACAGCTGTATTTGCTGACCTCCATATGTTGATCTACCTTCCTAGGAAAGGGTGAAGTTGTAGTATTGTACCAGGAGTAAGAGTAACAAACCCCAGATGAAAAGCTGCATGTGCCATAAAACACATTTTGTGATCTTGTACTGATTATTGTTTCTCAGCCTGCCCTAACTCGTGTTGCTGTGGACATAACTATATGCATAGCTTTGAATCAATACTTGTAATAGGTAGGTATTGATCCCCAATCTTAATTTTTTCCCCATTGCCAGTGATCAGCTCTATGTTGTCGTGTTTTACAGGGCATACTATAAGGAGTGCTGCCTCTTATTTGAATAGTCCTAAAAACCGCAGAAGCCTCTGTGCGGCAAGGTCAGAAGACCAGCTGTCATAAGATTGAATCCATGTGACGGAATGGGCTTCCGTCACTTCTCCCAGCTCTTGCCAACCTAGCAGTTTGAAAGCATGTAAATGCGAGTAGATAATAGCTACCACCACGGTGGGAAGGTAACAGTGTTCCGTGTCTAGTTCTGCTGGCCACGTGACCACGGAAACTGTTTATGGACACATGCTGGCTATACGGCTTGGAGATGGGGATGAGCACCACGCCCTAGAATCGGACACGACTGAACTAAAAATGTCAAGGGGAACCTTTACCTTTAACTAAGGACAAAAATATTCCACTTCTTTGTGATCTCAGGCCTTTCCACTGTTTACTGTTGGATACTGTATTCAAATATCCTAAGATTTTTTTTCCCTGAAGCTATCCCATGCTCCTTGCCAATGTTGTTTTTGACTTTTCTTCCTTAACTTTTGCTTTTTGAGCTCAGGATATCTAGCTGATTCTGAATCTTTTGGGTAAAAAAAATATATTTATGAAATGTCCATAAGCTGACTTATGCCTAACCTGAATGGTGAGCAGAGTGGTCTCTGTCTTCACTAAAACAAACAAACAACAACAAAAAACAAAACAAAACAGATTACTCTCCCATTTGCTCTGTGTGTTAAACTCCATTTCTATATATTGTGTGCAGGCAGCAGAAGATGTCAATGTTACTTTTGAAGATCAACAGAAAATTAACAAGTTTGCAAGAAACACCAGTAGAATCACAGAATTAAAGGAAGAAATTGAGGATAAAAAGGTAACCTGATTATAAAGCTTCTGGGAGAGAGCTGATTTACTGCAGTTCTAAGCACACTAACTGAAATATAAGCCTTACTACTAGTGATAGTACTAGCTGCTTCAGCTTTCTTTTTTCTCTCCCGAACATCAAATTATATATTTTGCACTGTCCCTTTTCTCTTCACCCTGGTTCTCAGTCAGCTTGTACCCATTTTGCCTTGCTTAGAAACGGCTTTGTCCCTCTCAGCCATGTGTAGTTTTCTGTCCCATACCACTTGTTTTTTTCCTTCTTGTGTTTTTCCTCCTCTCTTGAGGCTTGCTCAGTCTCCTAGCTGTCTAATTCTCCTCCCCGCCCCTACCAGACACCACAGATTTCTCTTATAGGTTCTAATTCTCCACACCCAAGCTTTTTGAGGTACATGCAAATTACTTTAATCACTGTGCATGTTGTAATAGATCATGAAAGGACAGTGTGTGTTTATACCTCTCTGCTTCTGGCCCACTCAAAATCAACTTTCAAAGTTGCTTTATAGAAAGGAAATAGAAAGTTGGGTTTTCTTGGACCCTTTGAATATCCTGGAGGGGTGTATCCCATTACCTGTTTTCTTTTTACCACCTTTATTCTCACAGTGTTCCTATGTCAAGACTACTGGAAATACAGGTTTTCCCCTACAGATTTCCTAGGAATGAGGTGCCTGCAAAGTTTTTACATGCTCAAAGCAGGTAAAATTAAGTATATCTCTGCTCAGGCTTGTATGCACACATTACCTGCAAAAGCCACAGATCTTTAATCTTTAAATTAAGGCTGCCCATCCCTCCTTCCTCACCCACCAGATTCCAAGGTTTTTTGGGGATCCCTTTTGACTTAGAGAAGCTTTTGGGAACCTCTGAATAGTGGAAAGGAGGAGCCTTTAATGTCCAAAAATCACCACTGGCAGCCCTGGTATGACAGTTTCCAGAATTAATTTTTGTGCAGAATCTTAATGCGTACTTTTCACATACATACTTGGCAGACTCTGAGTGTGTGCCTCTTGTACCCTCATTATTTTAAGACATGTATTGTTAGTTATTCCCAGGGATATTGTGCAAATAATCATTCTAAATGTTAATTTGTTTGTTTGATTGATTGATTTATATTCCACCCATCTGGAGCCAGGGCCACTCTGGATGGTCTACAGCAGATAGACAAACAACAGAGTAACAAAATAATACATATACAAAATAATAATAATACAATTGGGGCATAAATCAAATATCATAAAGTACAGTGTGAAACAAGTACAATACAATAAATTACAATTAAAAGCATAAAATATAAAAGACAAGTATGGCGGTATGAGGGGTGATATTTTTGCTGTTGTTCAGAGAAGGCCTGCTTAAATAGCCAGTTTTTTAACAGCTTCCTAAATGTGCCCAGTGCAGGGGCCAGTCAGACTGAAGAGAGCTCCATAGTTGTGGAACTACCACCAAAAAGTCCCAGTTTCTAGTAGTTGTTTTCCACGCCTCTCTCGGGGTCAGAATTCTCAACCACCCTGCCTGAGATGATCTTATAGGGCAGACAGATCTAACTGGAAGGAGGCGCTCGGCCAGATATCGAGGTCCCAAACCGGTTAAGGCCTTATAGGTTAGTACCATTACCTTGAAACTGGTACGGAGGTGAACAGGAAGCCAGTGTAAGGCAGCCAGGGTGAGTGAGATGTGTTGGTATTTTCTAACCCCACTCAGCAATCTGGCCACTGCGTTCTGGACCCATTGCAATCTCCATAGCAGTCCCAAAGTCAGCCCACGTAGAAGGCATTGCAGTAGTCTAATGCTGAGATGACCACCATTGCATGAACCAGCGTGGTCACAGTAGGGGTGCAAGATAAAGTTGGGTTTGGACAAATCGGCACCTTTAAATTTGTCACTTTGGGATAAAGTAAATACAGTCAAAATGAATGTTGTACCTCATATTGTGTATGCTCTTTGTTCAATCCCTATTGTTGATATTTCCATAAATTTAATATTCTGTTTTGGAAGTTCATGTCGGATTTCATGCCATCCTAGTTTTATTTGCTTACTTGTGCTGTTTACTGAGATTGTTCTTCTCAGCTGAATTATCAGCTGCCTAGAGTGGTCTTTTAGACCAGATAGGCGGGGTATAAATCAATCGATCGATCGATCGATTGATCTAACTAACTTGGGTCTATTTGGAAACTACCTATCTGATGTTCCTTTTTAAATGGATAGTGTTAGGGTTTTGCATGTATTCCAATGGATTTTGTTCTCTGAATCATTCCTGCAATCAGAGAGCTGTGGCCACAACCATTTCAGTTTGATACTTTTCACATGCTCAGTCAACATGAGCCGCTGCAGACCTAGATGTTAGGAAGAAGCTTTTTCTGTGGAAGTCTTGGACTGAAAGGACAATTCTTCCTTTAGATCAACTGGTTGATTCTGATGGTGAATTTCTATCATTTCTTAGGGGTAGGAATGATTTGTCAACCTTGGCTGAATGACAGTGTTTACAGTTATAAAATTTGCTGCCATCTAAATGTTCTGTAGCACAAAATGCCTCAAGAGTCTATATTTGCTCTTGGTGAATCAATATAGGAAAAGAAGCTCACAACATTTCTTTACAGATATTTTTATTCGTTCTGAAATACAATATGCAATATTTCAGGAAGGAACAGAATAAGGAATTGAATTGCCCTATTTTGCCTAACCAGCTGAATGTGGCCTTAGCTTTCATACCTGCCATACCTATGGATGTTATGCTATGACTCATCTAGGAATAAATCCTCTTTCTGACATATTAGATAACTCAATACTTCTTTAGTAAAGGTCTGAATAAATAATCTAACAGCTAGCAGTGTGCATCCCTCAATGCATTTCTTAAACATGGACCTGAGTCATGTCCTGTCATAGGTTCTTTTGCCGTCTGTGTGTGCGTCATTGCTTGTATTAATTTTGTACTGGAACATTCTGATTTTTGTTGATTTTGTTAACTTCTAAATTTCACTTCTTAGTGGCTAAAAGCCTTGCATTACAGTGGTAGAAAAATCATTGTCCACTTCCTGTTATTCAGAGAATCAAGGATCTTAGAACTTTTGTAAACATATGAACACATGATGTATAATCATATAGATTATACATTTGGAATAATTTTATATAAAGAAATTATTACTATTATATTTTGGTCTTCTGTGTCTTTTAAATTGTTTTTAAAGGGTTTTTTAGCTTAATATAATAAAACGCTTAATTATAAAAATATATTAAAAATTTAAGAACAGTGTACTTATAATAGTTAAAATCAGGTGGGAGTGACTGATTTCTTGATCACAGAAACAGCTTCAGAACTTACAAGATGCATGTGATGACATAATGATGCTTGACGATGACTCGCTATTGATACCTTACCAAATTGGAGATGTCTTCATTAGCCACCCTCAAGAAGAGACACAAGAGATGTTGGAAGAGGCAAAGGTTAGTGACTTTTCTCTCAGGGAGAGCAAGAATGTGTGATGGAAAGAGGAAAGAAATTAGATCCGGTGTAAGGGCAAAAGACAAAAATAAAAAATCCTGCTTCATTTCAAGTTTCCCTTTCCGCTGTTTCTACAGGCTTCCACATTGCCATCCCCAGTCCCCGTTAAGAGGCGATGGAGGTCCCTTCCTTCCATAGAGACCTCCAACGCCTGTTAAGGGGGACTGGGGATGGCAGTGTGGAAACCTGGAGAAACAGCGGAAAGGGAAGCTTGAAGTGTGTGCGCATATATGTATATTTAAATCACAGACATTTGCAAGGTCCTTTATGGCTGCAGATGCAGATGCTCACAGGTATCATGTTTTCTTTGCTTCACCCTAACCCACTTCAGGTTCAGATATAATAGCTAATTGTGAAACAAGAATTTTGGACCTCCAGCAGCAGCACCCAAGAAAAAAAAAAAACTTGGGTTGACCTCAAAGGTCATACATGTGTTTAGTTTTTTTTTGTTTAGATTTGATCAGTGTCATAATTTTACCTTTCCATAGATTAAATATTGCAAACAGGATTCCTCTATCCCCTGAGAAACAATTGTTTTTAAAAATACTTTATTTTTCAAATTTATTTTGAAAGTAGGGCTGGGTACCACAATTGGAGAAATCCCAAATTACTAGGCAAATTAGCCATATTTGGACCAATTTATATGAGGGCTAAGGGACATGGTGGTGCTGTGGGTTAAACTGCAGAAGCCTCTGCTGCAAGGTCAGAAGACCAGCAGTCGTAAGATCGAATCCATGCGACGGAGTGAGCTCCCATCACTTGTCCCAGCTCCTGCCAACCTAGCAGTTCAAAAGCATGTAAATGCAAATAGATACAGTAAATAGGTACCACCACAGTGGGAAGGTAACAAACAGCGTTCTGTGTCTAGTCACGCTGGCCACGTGACCACAGAAACTGTCTATGGACAAACGCTCTATGGCTTGGAAAGGGAGATGAGCACCGTGCCCTAGAGTCAGACACAACTGTACTAAATGTCAAGGGGAACCTTTATCTTTTATATGACGTCTGGATTGAAGCAGAATGGCCAGATTTTGATTTTGGAACAAAACAACATTAACTTACAGTGTACAAAGCACAAATCTGTCAGATGGGGCATAAATTGTTTTGACTGTCTGCCTTCCTTTGGAAAAGAGAAACTTTAAAAGTGCCTAGTACACAACACATGCCTGAAATTTGGCAGGTTTACATTATACTTTTGAACCTGTCATATCCAAACTGTATGAACCTCAGTGCAAAATCCCAAAAAAGGCTAACCTTTTTGATTTTCCAGTATAAATCAGCAGCAAGCTTACAGCCTGATTACAATCCAAGGCACATATTCATTTCAATGGGGCACAAGTCACTCCAGTCTGAAACAGGATCTTTTAAGAACTCTTTCAAATCAGATTAGAGAATGCATGCATAGCCCTATTTAAAATTTTAATATTTTGATATTAATTTACATAGCTTATCAGTAGCAGTGGATATTAAATGCATCAGTTTAGAATAGGTATGTGAATATTTTGCTGTTTCTTTAACTGGGGTGGTCAGACTTCCTTGTTGGTTTATTATAAAGAGCATTAGATGCTTCCAGATTAAGAACAATTTAGGCATGTAAGACATTTTCTTCTTCTGGGTTCCATAAATCTAATGAAGAACGTATTTTTAAAGTTTGCAGTATTGCTACTTTATTTTAGCTGAGCCAATGAAAGCTTTGTTTCTTCTTGGCAGATGGGCTCTTAGAGAGCTTCTTAAAAGTTTGATTGTTTGCAGTGATCAACTATTTGTTTTTTTTTCTTTCCCAGCAAAACTTGCAGGAAGAAATTGAAGCACTGGAGTCACGAGTGGCATCTATCCAGAGAGTATTATCAGATCTTAAAGTCCAACTTTATGCGAAGTTTGGCAACAACATAAATCTTGAGGCAGATGATAATTAAACATTCTAGAACTCTTGTTTTTTGTACTAATCATTGTCCCAAAGTACTGTTTTTGAGAATTTACATCTAATTAATTGTTTTTCTTAAAAATATACTTTATCTGTTTATTTCCTTTATTTAATGGAAGAATTCTTATTTTGCATACCTGTATTTAAATGTCTTAGGTGAACAAATTGATGTTAACTAATGTATCAGTACACAAGGGGATGCTTTATTCAAATATAATAAATATCAAGCCAACATACTGTGTTTTTTTGCCAAAGGTTCTAAAAATTACAATTTATTGATTGATTACTTTGCTGTCCTCTGAAGATGCCGGCCACAGAGACTGGCGAAACGTTAGGAAGAACCACCTTCAGAACACGGCCAAGAAGCCCGAAAAACCCACAACAACCATTAGATCCCGGTCGTGAAAGCCTTCGCGAATACATTACTTTTCTATCCTTTTTTTTTTTTTTTTTGGCTATAGAAGCTGTCATTTTCTCCATTTTATCCTTGTAGTCCTGTGATGTAGTTCAGACTGAAAGAGAGTGGCTGAAGTCACCTATTACATTTCATGACTGAGTAGGGACTAGGATCTCCATATCTAATACTCTAGCCACTGTGCTGTGTATATTGATACAAGTATAAAATAGTGCAGTATAACACACTACAGTAAGGATGATAAGCTAGAGAGCAAATTCAGACAGGAAAGAAGTTATTGCTGAAATTTCATAACAGTTCGTATGAGAAAGAAAACTAGAAGACATCTAAAGAAATGGGAGGCTGAAAAAGGAACTTTCAGATAAGCTAAGAATTAAAAGGAACATGTATAAGAAGTGGAAGGAGAAGTGAATCCCCAAGGCAGAGTATTTTAGGATAATCAAGAAGGCTAAGAGCTTGTCTACAAGACTAAGTTGGAAAGGGCTGAATAGGATCACTAGGAGGTCCACTATGCCAGATGGATGTGATTCCAGTGGCATACAGTGACCCTATTTGGTCTGCTTTTTAAAAGTGCATATGTATTACAAGTGATCTTTAATAGAAGTGTATTAAGCATGTGAATTGTGATGCTGGAGAATCCCCTGGACTGCAAGGAGAACAAGCCTATCCATTCTGAAGGAAATCAACCCTGAGTGCTCACTGGAAGGACAGATCCTGAAGCTGAAGCTCCAATACTTTGGCCATCTCATGAGAAGAGAAGACTCCCTGGAAAAGACCCTGATGTTAGGAAAGTGTGAGGGCAAGAGGAGAAGGGGATGACAGAGGACGAGATAGTTGGACAGTGTCATTGAAGCGACCAACATGAACTTGACCAAACTCCGGGAGGCAGTGGAAGACAGGGGAGCCAGGTGTGCTCGGGTTCATGGGGTCACGAAGAGTCAGACACAACTAAACAACAACAACATTAAGCATGTGTATTAGAGATGGGCACAAGCTGCCAGTTAGGTTGGTGCCATTTTACCCTTCAGTAAAACAGGTGTTCAGTTGTTCCCAGCCCTGCCTCCTCTGGCAGGCACCCAGTTAGAAGAAGTGCCCCAGATTCCCTGCCCCATCTCCTCCAGTCACTGCCTCTGAGTGGGTACCCACCGGAGGAGCTAGGGCTGGGAAGTGTCGAACAACTGTTCATTCAAAGGATGAATTGGCACAAAACTGCTGAACTGGCAGTTTGTACCCATCTCTAATGTGTATACCTAATACACTTATCTTAAAGATTGGGTCAAGAATCTGCCATAGCCTAATACAAATACAGTGGTGCCTCGAATTATGACCATAATCTGTTCCAGAAGATGGGCGTAACTTGAAATGGTCATTGAGTCGAAGCACCATTTCCCATTGAAATGCATTGGAACGTGATTAATCCATTCCAGAAGGAAAAAAAATACCCCCCAAAATAAAACACTGCAAGCCCCATAGGAACGTGCTTGGGCTGGCTAGCTAGCTAGCTAGCTAGCTAGCTAGCTAGCTAGCTAGCTAGATAGATAGATAGATAGATAGATAGATAGATAGATAGATAGATAGATAGATAGATAGATAGATAGATAGATAGATAGATAGATAGATAGATAGATAGATAGATAGATAGATAGATAGATAGATAGATAGATAGATAGATAGATAGATAGATAGATAGAATAAACCACAGTGCAAGGCCCAAAGGTGCTGGGGGCTGCAAAAAGAACAAAAAACCAAAAATAAACCATGGTGCAAGCCCCGAAGGCACTGGGGCTGAAAAAAATCACCAAAAAACAACACAGCACAGAAACATAACCCCTCGCAGCCCAAACTCACCCTGTAAAACCCACCCAGAACAGGCAGTTTTTAAAAAGCAGAAAGCACCTTACCTTACCAGGCAGTCGGGAGCCTCCCTGCAATTGCACACACACTTTCAGAAGTAGACGCCAGGCAGTCCCAAGCCTCCTCCGATCACACTCTCTCTAACTGCTGGGGCAAAAGAGCTACAAAGAAGCAGCCTCTTCACCACCAACGGTCAGCAATTTGAATTTCCCGCCTTCTTACCTGCCTTTTTGTGTTCGTAACTGGAAGCTCCGGCCACAAGCAAAATTTTGCGTCCAGAGCTGGTTGTAACTCAAAATAGTCATATGTTGGGGCATTTGTAAGTCAAGGCATCACCATACTTAATGGACGAATACACTTGTTTCCCTTGTCTTAAAGGGCTGGTTGAGAAACTGCCATAATGGTGGATTTGGCTGTGGGCAGTTTTGGCTGTGCCCTGTCTTGAAGAAAAGCAGAGGGTGACGGGAGAGAAGAGAGTCCAGATATCTCCTGATTGGTCATGTTGAATCAATAGCTCGAAAAATTTTGTTTAAACAGTCTATAGGAACACAGGGAAAATGTGATTACTGACATCCAGCATAGATTTCTCAGATACAGGCGATGTCAGACTAACCTGTCTGTGGAAGTAAGGTATCTTGGTTTCAGCAAGGCTTTCTTTAAGGTCCTGCACGATACTCTTGTAGTCAAACTAGCAAGATGTGGATTAGAGACCAATGATTCCCAACCTTGTATAACCCAGGTGTTCCTGGACTCCGAATCCCAGAAACACCTGTCAGTGCAGCTGGTTGTGAAGACTTCTAGGAACTACAGTCCTAGAACACCTGGTTTACCTGAGATTGGGAACCATTGGCCTAGACTGCTATTAGATGAATTTGTAGCTGATAAACATGACCTAGCTGAGAAATGCTCACCAATAGTTCCCTGTTGTTTTGAAGAGAAGTGACAAATAGGATGCCACAGAGTTCTATCCCGGGCCTGATGCTTTTTAGCATCTTTTAAAATGATTTAGCTGAAGGAGTAGAGGGAATGCTTATTAAGCCAGCTGACATCAAACTGGGAAGGATAGCAAATAGATCAGAACTCAGAAGAAAGGGCTCTAAATAAACCTGGATTTTACAAGCAGGCTAAAGTAAACAGATTTTAAATAAGAAAAAAGTAGCTTTCTGCATATACTTTAGGCAGTTAAAATCAGTTGTACAAATACAAGATTGGAGGACAGCTGGATCAGCAATAGTGCATGTGGCAACTATCTAGAAATTTTTATAGAACACAGACTAAACATGGATTAATGCTATGAGGCAGTGCCTATTGCTTTAGGCTAGAGAGATGGGGACTAGCCTGAAAATGAGTGGGGATTTGACCCAGATCCTCATCAAAATCTACTATGCAGCTAAATAAAATAGCTGAATAAAATAGTATTTATAAAATATAATCAAATGTCCAGTACCTCCCAAATGTCTTGATAATTTTTCTGTCTGCACCTTAGCAGCCACTGTTTTTGCAGTCCAGAAGATGGCTCCAGAGTATAAACCAATTCTAATCACTCTGCAAACAGCAGGGCTGTTTCTCTATAACTAATTATTGATAGAGAATTGCAGATACATTTAGCACACATGTTCTGTTGGAGGACAAGACACATTCATAGAGGATAAATGTGTCACTAGCTATTAGATCTGAAGATTAAATATGGAATCTCCACCCTGGAAGAAGTATATCATTGAACAATAACAATATCAGTCTCTGGGCAGGACGTTGAAGTGTTCATGTCAAGCTTGTGAGCTTCTCATCACAGCATTTGGCCATTGTAGAATGAGAACGCAGAACTACATGGTGCTTTCATCTAATCCTGCAGGACTCTCCTTAATGTTCTTACATTTTAGCTCTCTTACCATGGTGCCTTTACAATAGACATATTTTATTACAATAGCTTCTAATAAAGAAAAGGTCATTAAAATTATCTGGCTGAAAATGCCCTATTCAATTTCACTTTAGTTCATCTGGGAGTCTCATTTCCCGATTGCATTTTTTGTTCGTTTCTGATTGTTCTCATTATACGGTTTTCAAAGTACAAATATTCAGAAGTTGTTTACCATTGTCTTCTTCACAGTACTAATACAAGTTAGCTTGAGTGTCATTGCGGTTGTCTATGATAGATGCTCTGGCAGTGTCACTTTTTTAAAAATAGATTTATTTAGAATATTAACAAACTGATACATAATCCAATTTTAGGGTAAAATTAAACAGTTTTGCGGGAGGGTAGAAAAGGAGAACTATAACTTAATTTATAAGGACAATATATGTACAGAGTTGAAATCCTTCAATGCTAATTCTTACTTTAAAGTTATGAAGCTGATAGTTGTGAGGGTTGGTATCTCATTGTTTCTGATGAGAACTGGAGCATCTGAAGAGGAGTTAAGCTGGCAGAACCTTTCATAGAGTTCTATGTGGGTTAGGAAGATTTGGTATATTTATCTCTGTAGTTGAACATAGGTAATGAAGGGGAACCAGATTGCTTCAAAACAATTTTGAGTCCAAAATGTCTTGTGGAGAGATGAGATATTTGTGTTTGTTTCCCAGGGGATACGAATATGAAATATGAATATCACTACCACGGGTGGCCAGGGCCGTTTGACCCTCCTCTCCAGAACCAGGCCATCCACTTGCCGTGCGGTGTACACAGTTGTCCTCGTTCATGCTGCTCCAGTTGCAGAGGTAGTTGGCTAGGGCTTCCCTGCCTCTCTCTGTTGCTGACCACTTAGCAGCTGAGCAAGAAGGCTTGTCATCCTGCCTCCTTGTCAGAATGGTCAGCAGTGCAGGGAGGTGGGGAAGCCCCAACCAGACTACTTCTGTGGTTGGCGCAACATAAACGATTATGGCCCCACAAGCGATAAGTGGATGGCCCGGTTCTGAGGGGCAGGGTCAAATGGGCCCGGCCACTTGTGGTGGTGATATCCTGGGGGAAATGAATATAGTTATCCCATCTCGAGTCTTGTGCTTGCCTGAATTCTTGAGTTAAACATTCAGAGCTAAGTCCCAGAGCCTTTTGTACCTATTATTCACACATAGGTTATCAGCTTCCTTCCAGTGCTTTGCAACTTCTTGATGTGCAGCAACCAGTAGGGAAATGATTACACTTCTCCTTTCAAGAATCCTGGGGTTAGGGACACCAGATTCCCATGCAATTCAAAATCCGTGTTTAACTCTTGTGTCTCCAAAAGCATAACTGAAAACATGAACAGTTGATTAATGCAGAGAGAGAGAGAGAGAGAGAAAGAGGGAGGGAGGGAGGGGTTCTCTTTCATGGCATTGACAGTCGTTTCCATACAGCCATGTGTGTAATGAACCTTAAAAGTCTTTATGACCTTTTGGTCTAGAGGCTGAATTAGAGATCCTGTGTTTGGGGGCAAGGAGACTGCATTGATGTCAACTCATGGGGTTCTATATGGGATGTGGTGGCACTGCAGGTTAAACCTCAGAAGCCTCTGTGCTGCAGGGTCAGAAGACCAGCAGTCGTAAGATCAAATCCACATGACGGGGTGAGCTCCCGTCACTTGTCCCAGCTCCTGCCAACCTAGCAGTTCAAAAGCATGTAAATGTGAGTAGATAAATAGATACCACCTCAGTGGGAAGGTAATGGCATTCAGTGTCTAGTTGCGCTGGCCATGTGACCATGGAAACTGTCTTCGGACAAACGCTGGATCTACAGTTTGGAAATGGGGATGAGTACTGTGCCCTAGAGTCAGACACGACTGGACTAAATGTCCAGGGGAATCTTTATCTTTACCATGGGGTTCTGGGTGGCCAGGAGCAATGTATGTATGTATGTATGTATGTATGTATGTATGTATGTATGTATGTATGTATGTATGTATGTATGTATGTATGTATGTATGTATGTATGTATGTATGTATGTATGTATGTATGTATGTACGTACGTACGTACGTATGTATGTATGTATGTATGTATTGGAAAAAAACCCCAGTGTATAACCAAAACTGCTTTTTGGACCTGCGCAATTCACTCATAATGGAGTCTAGTTTCCTGATGGTGCTGCTTTCCGCTTTTTAAATACATTCACTGTGTTAAGGTGAGTTAAGAGGACTTGTTTACCGTTGCGATATTTGATGAACTTTAAATTATTCTTCACATAAGTGGCTTTGTTCTTTCCCGGGCACTTTTGTTTAGCCAGTGATTATGCTGCTAATTAACATAAGGCAGATGTGAGCATTTGCGGGTGATTGTGTTTTGCTTTTAACGATGTTCAATTGATTGGCACGTTGCCTGGCAAATCTCAAAATAGATGGTAGCAAGTCAAATGGAAGGGAAGTGCCCCTGAACAATGGGTGTGTATTTTCAACACAAGGGAAATTGATGCTAAACACTGTTAACAGCTGCTTGATCTCAGGACAATAATGAATTAACAGAGTGGCACTAGAAAACGCCATAACACCAGATATCCACCAAGCTGTGTGTTCTGGATCTTTTGATTATGTAAATTTGTAAAAAAAATTAAACAAGACGAAACAGAAACATGAGAGGAAAAATGAAGCGGTTTCACTATTGCCCAGCACCACCAATCAACGCAAAGACCACTCATGTTTTACTGGAGTTTATTTAAAATATTACCCCACCTTTCTCCTGAAGAAGGACCCAAGTTGGCTTAGACATTAAAAGACAATTATTTAAAGCTAAGAACAGTAAATATACAAATATTAAAAGGATCAAACAAGCATCACACTAGTTAGTTATAGTTAGGCATCCTTCAGTCTCAAAAGACTATGGTAACGTGCTCTGTATGGAGGACTTGGAACAGCGTCTAGTGTGGCTGAGGAGGCCAATTTGAGAGTGACAATCTCTTCCACACTGAAGACAAATCCAATCTGACCCCTGTCCAGCTCCCTGCTTTTGCGACTTCCTCTTCACCTCGGCCTGCTGGATAAGGGTCTCTTCAAATTGGGAGAAGCCGTGATGCAATGCCTGCCTCCAGGCTGAACGCTCAGATGTCAGGGTTTCCCATCTGTTGAGGTCTATTCCTAAGGCCTTCAGATCTCGCTTGCAGATATCCTTGTATCGCAGCCGTGGTCTCCCTCTGGGGTGCTTTCCCTGCACTAATTCTCCATACAGGAGATCTTTTGGAATCCGACCATCAGCCATTCCCATGACGTGCCCAAGCCAACGTAGATGTCACTGTTTCAGTAATGTGTACATGCTGAAAATTCCGGCTCATTCTCGGACTATTCTGTTTGGAACTTTGTCCTGCCAGGTGATGCCAAAAATCCGTCGGAGGCAACGCATATGGAAGGTGTTCAGCTTCCTCTCCTACTGTGCATGAAGGGTCCAGGTCTCACTGCAGTACAGGAGTGTGCTTAGGACACAGGCTCTATAGACCTGAATCTTGGTACATCACAGTACAGTAAATAAAAGGAGCACCAAAACACATTTAAAGCCGTAAGGCACAATCATCTATTTAAAAATCCCACTCCGGGACAGCCAATTTTTAAGGTTGCCTGAACTGAAAGGTTTTCAGGTGCTTGTGGCAGTAAAGCAAAGATGGGACCAGGCTGGCCTCCTGTGAGTTCCAGAGCCTGGGAGCAGTGACAGAGAAGGCCCTGCACTGTGCCACCACCAAATGCACGTGTGAGAGTTGTGAGACCAAGAGAAAGACCTCTCCTGATGATCTTAACATCTGGACAGGCTCATAAAGGGAGGAATGGACCTTGAGATGGTTTCAATGAAATGTAGTTTTCACCTTCTCATCCACAAAAGACTTGAAGAAGAGGAGTGGAGGAGTCAGATTTCCCTGATAACCGATTGTATATCTCTCTTTAGAAAAAAAAAATGGATAGAAGCTGTAAAATCAGAACAAGATTAGGATATCTTTTAACTGGGTTTTGCTGGGTTGGGTTCTACATTTCTTCTGAGGGCCGGACTGCACAAGGCACTGAGCTTCCATTTAGAAGCTGAAAGCAAATGATTACCCCAGAACTCAGATTTCCTTGAAGCATGCATGCCTAAGCGGTCAAACCTACAAAGAGGTCCATATCTATTTTTTGGTTATGAATCACAAAGTAAGACTTGCTGATCTGCAAGATAAGGAGGTGAGTAAAGGCTGTGTGGTTTTTTTTTCATAACTTAAGGGTAGGTCTCATTTTACATGGAAAGCTTACATGCAAAGCTTCTTAGGTAGTTTGAATTTCTTCGTTTTTTTGAAAGCCCAACTGTTTTGTGGGGAACTTTTTGATACAATGACAGCTGATGAAGTGGAGTGTCACAAAATTTGCACTACAACTCAAAACCTCCAGTTGAAATGTCATTTTGACTTGTGGACTTATTGGGAAGCTTCCATTTTTAAAAAAATTAGCACTCCTGAATCTGCAACATTGGGAGGAGAGTACTGTCTTACACTAGACAGCAATTTTAAAGATTATACCATCATTGTACAGCTGTTGCTGAGAAGAGAAGACTCCCTGGAAAAGACCTTAATGTTGGGAAAGTGTGAAGTCAGGAGGAGAAACAGACGACAGAGGACGAGAGGGCTGGACAGTGTAACCGAAGCTATCAACATGAATTTGACCCAACTCTGGGAGGCAGTGGAAGACAGGAGGGCCTGGCGTGCTCTGGTCCATGAGGTCACGAAGAGTCGGACACGACATAACGACTAAACAACAACAATAGCTGTTGCATCCAAAGTCAGTGTAGCTATGATGTCTCAAATAAAAGGCACCAGATCAGGGCTAGCCCACCCTGTACCCTTCTGGTTGCAATCCAACCAGATCCTTGTCTGGCTGCATAATGGTATTTGTCTGTTTCTGGTTCCCCATGAAGTTCTCATTCCTACAAATGAATAAATGCAAACAGCAAGGCCAGATCATAGACTAAAGGCACTAGTAGCAGTCTGCAGAACTGGATTCTCTGTTCTATCTTTGTTTTGTTCTTCAAAGGGCAATGTAGAGAGCCTGCTCTTTATATTGTTTTTGTTGATTTTCCTTACCTTGCTCTTCCCATTCCCTGGATCTGAATTAGGTGGTGCTGCAGCCGCAAGACTTTGATGATTTAATCAAGGACGTGGGAGCAATAAAGGGAAAGAAGGTTTGTTTCTAAGATAAACAGCTTGCTTTACTTCATTTTTCTGAGTTTTTCTTTTATCTTTCCCTACTTCTAATCATGATGAAAGAATGCTAACTTTAACCAGAGGGCTCTGGGGGTGGGGATGTGCTGCTCCACCCAGTTTATGCCTCTAGGTTTTTTGCTTTGCTCTGTGGTTGCCTAGGAAATGCACAAATGCTCCTGATTCAATTTATTTTTACACATTTGTTTGAAGACAGTGCTCTTCTCAAATGATGCTCTATCTCCTGTAGAAAAGGAATGAGAAAAAGTAAGGATTGTTGAGCTAAGGTACTCAAAATCTTTGGACTGTTAAAAAAAGTTCTATATACAAATAGAACTACACACTACAAGGAGAATGGGGTTGCCATTGATTGGAGAATGACTGGATAAAGCCTATTCTTATCCAGAATATTATGCTCAACAAGGGTGAGGCACAGTAAAATCCCAAAATGAATGAGGTGAGTTGTAGTATACAGTGGGGTCTCTACTTAAGAACGTCCCTACTTAAGAACAATCCAACTTAAGAACAGCTCCATTTGCTAAATTTTGCTTCTACTTGAGAACAGAAATCCTAGATAAGAACAGGGGAAAAAAAAACCTTTCCTGCTCTTTTTTTAACCTTAGGTCATCTTAGGTTAAAAAAAAAAAAATCTCCCCCTAGTGGTAGAGTACGTATTAACCAGCTTTGCATTAATTCCTATGGGAACTAATGCTTCAATGATCAAACGCACCTCTACATAACAAAAAAACAGCCAGAACGGATTAATTGGTTTTCAGTCCATTCCTATGGGAAATTTTGCTTCAACTTAAGAACGTTTCAACTTAAGAACACCATTCCAAAACCGATTAAGTTCTTAAGTAGAGGTTCCACTGTAGTTTCTATGGACGGAAAAGAGCAGATACGGATTAAATGGTTTTCAATGCATTCCTATGGGAAATGCAGATTCAACATAAGAACTTTTCAACTTGAGAACCACCTTTCAATACGGATTAAGTTCTTAAGTAGAGACCCCACTGTACACTGCAGGGGAATGAGCTGGTAATACAATATGCTGCTCCATTTTTTCTCCTAAACACAAGCCTGAACCTGAACATAGCATTAAGGCTCCCCAAAACCTTCTGAAATGTATAGACTGAATGTATAGACTTAGCGGCACACTAAATGAGGGCCACTAAGAGATTATTATTTTAGGGGACTGACTTTGCAAAATGCAAAGCAGTTTCCTTAGCATATCTCAGTTCAACAGACACAAGGCTTGTTCAAAAGAGTTCTGTTAGAAGCAAATAATTCGCAGAGAACAGTTTACCCAGAGTCACAAAACTGATAGTGAAAAAATATGTGTGATTTTCCCCCAATGGCTTAATTATTCGGGATGAATCAGCAAACTGATTCTCTCACTCCTTCCTGTCCATTTCCTTGCAAGGATCGAATATGCAGGCAAGCTGGATGCTGCCTGTCACCCTGCTTGAATAGTATTGATCAGTTCACAGCTGATTAGGAGAGTGAGTGCTTTAGAACAAAGCCTGGGAGCCAAAGCACATGCTTTCTGCTCTGAAATTCAATTTGTGTTGGTGGCCAGCAATGCTCACTTTCACTTTTTTCACCTCTTTCTTCAAAAACCAGCCTGGATAGATCAGTGGGTCAGTTATCTGGTTGATCCAAAAAATTGAAAGCTTCCTCCCAGAAAAAGGAGGAGACAGGGAGGGGCATGGAGGAGGATTTTTGTTGTTCTTTGTTTTAAAGGGAAGCAGACCAAACAGGGTGGTTTGATCTGCGTATGCCGTATGGATGAAAGGATTGCACCCAATGGCATATTGCACCTCTACATGACCTTAAGCATCCTATTTAGCCTGATCCAGCCCATCCAAGCCAAGCCATAAGTTTTTGTTGCATTATTCATCCTAGAGAAGCTGCTCTAGCCTATCTTTAATATGCATATTATAATAGTAATATGTACCCACATTAGTAATAATATCTGAAGTGGAACTGTTTAACTAAACAAAGAGTCCAAATGGTATTACCATGTAAAACAAAACCACCAAAAAGAGAGCAAAATGTAGAGCGTACATAACACTATTCTTTATAATCAGATAATCAGGTTATAGAAGAATTCTTTTCTTCAGAATTTGGACTTATCCCACACAAGACTTGACAATGTCGCTGAAACTAATTTGTACCAGTACGGATCTTTGTTATCTAAGTACCCTGTTTCCCTGAAAATAAGACCTAATCTGAAAATAGGGATGCTCGTAATATAAGCCCTACCCCCCAAAATAAGCCCTAGTTAAGTGAAACCCTGCCCTCCACCATTGTGCAGCAACCAGAAGATGACATGACACTAAAATAAAACATTTCCGAAAATAAGCCCTAATGTGTTTTTTGGAGCAAAAATTAATATAAGACCCTGTCTTATTTTCGGGGGAAACCCGGTATAAACACATATGTTTTTTTCTGTACACATTATGATTTTGCTACACTACTTGTTTTGGTGGATTTATTTTTATATACTGAATTACAATTCAGGGTCTTTTGTTGTTGTTGAAAAACGTATCCTATCTTCTTTCAACCTTCTCCCTTGTATGTGTGTGTGTGCGTGCGCGCGGTTGGGGAAGAGGTGGGTGCATTTGTACCTCTACAATCTCCTTCAGATTCATGTAATCATCATCATCATCATATGCCATCAAGTCACTTCTAGGTAGGCAATACACAGAGTTGGTTTACCATTTCCTTCTTCCGGGGCCATCTTGGGACTGTGCAGCTTGCCCAAGGCCACACAGGCTGGCTCTTCTCACAGGAGGCACAGTAGGGAATTGAACTCCCAACCTCCTAAACCACTGAGCTATCTAGCCAGCCAGTTTCATATCGAGCAATACAAAACAGACAAGCTACTGATATCCATCAGGAATAGCAATAAACAGAGCTGTCCATCAATTATATATATTAGTTGATACTAGTAATATTTGTCTCTTGCTAAACTTCAACAGAGTTGCCTTTTCAAAGGTACCAAAGAAAAGGTCACATAGGTTATAATATAAAGGTGTAGCATGGATTATTAGAAAGAAAATATCTCTTTGTTTTGTCACCATCCCCTGTCATTTCCCATTACAGTGACATATCAGAGGTAAAATGACTTTAAAAAATGCCCATTGAGTAAAATTTGTTCTGAAATTGAATCAAATGCAGCATTAGTTAATTAATCTTTTGATTAATTCCTATAGCTCTCCCAGTTCAAATACATTAGCTATGCAGGATAGGCTTACTGGGTGACAGCAACAATGAGCTTGATTAAGCGGCCAAGTTAACGCAGCAGAAAACCTTTCTACCAGCTTGACACTGTAATGATATATAAATAACATCAGTCAACTGAAGGGTTTTCAATGGATTAACCATCTATGGTTATTATGTTATTGATTAAAGTTTAAATTGAATTTTTAAATGTCCAACCCCCTTTTAAAGTTACAGAACCAGGCGCAGCATTCCTTATAATTTAACTAAGAAAGTCTGCCACACACCATTGGAAACAAAAGATATTTATTTTTTTTTCCTTCTCTACTATGGTGCACATTGGGTTATGTGCTGTCAAGTCAGAATTGACTTATAGCGACCCTAGTAGAGTTTTCAAGGTAAGTTAGATACAGTATTTAAGGAGTAATTTTACTAGTTGCGCCCTCCCAGTGAATTCCTATGGCCATGTGGAGATTTGAAACTTGGTCTCCAGGGTCCCAGTCCATCACTATCCACAACACCACACTGGGTACCTACTATACTGCACACCAAGACCTAAACTGTCTATATAAAACTCCAAATGTGCTAAGTAGCATTGCCAGGTTTGTAGTTTTAAGGAGCTTCTTTGTATCTCCAGGTGGGGTGAGCAATGCTGGAAAAGGAGAAAATCAGGTTTTTGTGTGTGATGTGAGAACAGGAAGAAGTGCGGACAAATGGTCCAGTTACTGGACACATTTTGCCATATGTGGAGCCACTGAAAGATGCTTCCCCTAGCACCAGGTTGCCATATTATCTCTTGAATGAGGTTTTACCTTGATGCCCCTTTACATCATTCCCTTCACCCCCATTTCTCCAATCATCTGGCGCCACAACACGTCTGCCTCTGCTCCCAACTTTTGCCTGCCTTGCCTCTGTGACATCACAAAGGCCTGCCCCATGATGCCACAAGGCTCCATTAAACTATCTTGTTTCAGAGATAGGCGCTGAAACCTCAGGGATGGGATGCTGCTGAGCTGGCAGCCCCAGTGCTGAACCCATTGCCATGTCACTTACGTACATGCTAGACTCATCTTGTAATCTTGAACTTCAATGGAATTAAGAACACAAGAAGGTTGCTATGGGATTTCTCTCTCTCTCTCTCTGTCCCTCCCTCCCTCCATCTCTCTCTCTCCCTCCCTCTGTCTCTCTCTCTCTCTCTCTCTCTCATATTCTACCATTTTGCCTCTTTTTCTAACCCCCTCCTAGGACTCTAACCCCCTCCTAGGAGGGGCCGTCCAATCTTGACAGCGGTCTGCACTGGTCATTCACAGAAGGCCTTTAAAATTAGGCCAAGGGCTGGATGAATAGTTGATTAATTGGCCAATTAAACTTGTTCAAGCTCAGAGCTCTAACACACACGCGCACAAATTTTAATAGATGCTTGACAGTAGGTACTGTATTACTGGAATAACCATCTGTTAATATTCTATTTAGAAAAGACTAAGTTTCATAAGTGCTGCTGAAGCATGACTGTTACACAATCAGCTGGAAGGAGAATCAACAGTTCTACATGACAGTCCATACTCCCATACAAATTCAGGAGAGGCCTTTCTCTCAGTTCCACCACCTTCACAAGTGCATTTGAAGGGTACATGGGAGAGGGTCTTCTTTGTTGTTGCTCCCAGACTTTGGAACTGCCTCCCACAGGAGGCTAGGCTGCCCCATTCTTTACTGTCTCTCCACAAGCAGGCAAAGACCTTTCTCTTGCGGAAAGCTTTCCCTGAGTGACTGGTTGCCTGAGTGAGTTTTTTTAATGGATTTTTGTACCTTATTGCTTTGGACATGTTTTGGTGTTGCTTGTGTCTTTTTGGTCTGTTATTTGTTTGATCCTTTTTGGTATTTGTATACTCGTTAATTTTAATATTGTCTTTTCATGTTGTACGCCACCTTGGGTCCTTTTAAGCAGAAAAGCAAGGTAAAATATTTTAAATATATAAATGAAAATAAATTTCATCTTTGTGGCCAAGACTCTACTATTTTTTGTTTTGTTCGGATACTAGATCTTTTATAGCAAAAGTTGCCTTTCTCCCTGTCATTGTCTCTTTAATTAATGGCTTCCTCCTTGCCATGACTTCTGCTTCCTCTTCATTTGTGTGGCCTCTGCATATCCTGACAGTTCCTTAATTTGAAAGAACCATAAAAACGTAGATTTGAAAAGGAACCTGAGGGTCATCTTGTCCAGATTCCTGCCCAGAAAGGAAATCAACAGCTATAACATTATTGACGTATAGCCATCCAAACTATATTTAAAGATCTCCAATAAAAGAGAAACCACATTGTTGAACAATTTTATCATCAAGCAGTTCATCCTAGTGTTTAGTTGAATTCTCTTTTCTTGGAATATGAGTCAATTCATAGATATCTTAGGATGTGAGTACATAACCAGGGAAATGTGAATTCACTCATATTCATTGACTGTGAAATTGTACTGGGGAATTTGGGTTTTGTTTGCATTATCTGGCCACACAGGAAAAGAGGAGGAAAGTCTTTTGCAGCTCTAATATAGCCTTGTAGGAGGTACAGTTACAAGGGAACTATCTAAACAAGACTTTCCTCCTCCATTTCCTCCTCTTATCATTCTAAGCTTTTTTTTTAAAAAAAGAAAACTCTTTCCAACAGAGAAGGGTTTTGCTTGTCATCCACATGACTGTGTGCTAGCACAGTGGCTTTTCTATGTTGGTTCAAGCGACCACGCCACCTGAACCAATGCAAACGAATCTCTTTTTTAAAGGTAAAAGCCCTAGAGGCTGAGGGAAAAAAAAACTACAGATAAGGATGAGGGATTCTGGGCTGATTCACATTTCCTTTTGCATAATATGATTAACAGAAAAAATGTGAATCAGCTGGTCCGAAACCTAGAGTACTTCCCTTTTTTTTAAAAAAAACTACAGCCTTACTCTCTGGAGGCTGAGAAATAAAGCTCACTTTGTCATCCATGACAGAGTCTTTCACATACATGAAAATGGCTATTGTATCACCTCTTAGTATTCTCTAGGCCAGTGGTCCCCAACCTTGGGCCTCCAGATGTTCTTGGACTTCCAGAAATCTTGGCCAGCACAGGAGATGGCAAAGGCTTCTGGGAGTTGTAGTCCAAGAACATCTGGAGGCCCAAGGTTGGGGACCACTGCTCTAGGCCGTGGTCCTCAACCTTGGGCCTCCAGATGTTATTGAACTACAACTCCCAAAAGCCTTTACCACCACCTCTGTTAGCCAGGATTTCTGGGAATTGAAGTCCAAGAACATCTGGAGGCCCAAGGTTGGGGACCACTGCTCTAGGCTAAGAATACTGCAACACTTCCAGCTGTTTATTCCTCACAGTGCTTAGTTTCCAAACCCTTTACCATCTTGGTTGCCTTCCTTTACACAGATTCTGGCTTCTCCCTGTCATTTTTAGACTGTGGTGCTCAGATCTGGGTATGATACCTCATTTGATGCAGGCCAGAGTCTGCATTAGAGTTTTTTTTTTTAACCTCTGCCTCCCACAGTTGATTTATGGTTAGCTTGTGATCTAAACTGAATGTTTTGAGCTAGGATACCAACTGAACACTGTAAGCTATGATATTAAAGCATATCCATGTCAAAGGCTGCATGGTCATCATATTATACAAAAAAGTATTTTCATGACAAGCTATAATGACATACAGATGAGGTCCTCCTGTGGCCATGATGCTCTATGCAAAAACTGTGCTCAGAAGTCTGGAAACGAAATAGCTGAACAGCAGACATTGAAGGAACGGCTGCATTATACATTGTGAAACACAGAACTAGATAGGCTTTCAAACATCCACACAATTAAGGTAAACAAGGCTAAAAATAACTCCAGAGAGTGAAACAAATTGAACAGAAAATATGATTAGATCTGATTTCCATGGACTACATGTCATCATGCACTCTCAGTGTTATTGCTGTTTTAGCAGAATAATCACAACATTGCTCTTGTCTGATCAGCTGAAGAACAAATTGAGGCAGGAAAAGAAAAGAAGACGAGGTGGAAATGAAAATGTTGTGAATCCTTTCACTAGACGAATGGTGAAAAATGAATTGAGATTGTGAGCCCCTCCCAGTAACTGAAGGTGGAACAAGTATATCCTCCAGCCTAGCCTTCCTGAGGTATGTTCAGAGCTTGGAAAATGTGGGGATTTTTCAGTGACAACTCCCAGCATGGTTGTTGACGATGGTCAGTTGCAAGATTCTGGTAGATGTAGTCCAAAAAAGTAACTTTCCCACACTTTGGGCAAGTTGCAGAGAAAAGCTGCAGTTGTCATACGTCCCTCCTGCCATATCTTAACTGCCATTTTGTAATTATTTAAACTTCGCTATCTTGGACTTTTTGGTTTTTGGTTTTGCAGTTTTTAAATTTGTAAACCGCCCAGAGTAGACCCTTGGTCTAGATGGGCGGGATTAAAATCTAACAAACAAACAAACAAACAAAAGACAAAAACTTAACCCAGAGCCTGGAACATTAATTTTTTAAAGGTACTTTTGTGTTATTGCTATTGATACCAGAGACAGGGACTTGAGTTGTGGGACTCCTTAAATCAGAGTTAAGTTGCACCAGTGACTCAGCTCAGATTAGATTTGAGTTTTCTTTCAGTGACTCTGACTTGACTCATGACTTGAAACCCACCAACCCCTCCCTTTTTTCTGGAGGGAAAAAAAGAGCTTATTTTTAATAGAGGTTTGGACTTGATACCGAAGACTTGAACTTGGGACTCACACCCAAAAACTAGCCAACATCCCTGATTGAGGCTAAACCTCAGGAAGAATTTTCCAACTAAACTTTAGGAGAAACATACTGTTCAGCAAAGGAATGGGCTGCTTTGGAAGGTGATGGAGTCTGTCCTGTGTTCAAGGTTTTGATACCAACCTTGGATGACCTTCTATGAAGGACGCTGTTGGTGAAGATTTCCTGCTTCAGCAGAGGGTTAAACTGGATGAGTCTTGGGTCCTTTCAGCCCTACAGTTCTATGATCCTGCAATTACTTTCCAGCCATCTTATTGTTATTACTTCCATTTCTCCATTTGCAAAAGCAGTTTAATTTGTGCATCATTTAGCATGTTGCATTGCTGTTGGCAACAGCTAGAAAAATGTAGTAAAATATGCTCTGATTCTTCCAACTGTGATTTTGCTTGCAGAGAATACAAGAGTTGAAAAAAGCAATACTTCACTTGCCATGTAGGACTGACAAGAGAATGGCACAAAACCTGGAAAAATCCTGTGAAAATTCTTCTTAAAATGATGCTAAAAAGTAACTTTTAGGAAGTAACTAGAAAACAACTGAAATATTATGTGTTTTTACAAAGTTCTGTACCTGCTAGATGGTTGCTGTCCTTGCTTTTTGATGCAGTACTTTTGCCATGGTTTCCTCAACAACTGAAACAAACAGTGGTATGTAATATTTTCTGTTTGTTTCTCTAGGTGCTCAGAGGCAGTCACTGCCCTCAAGCAGCTGATTTTGCAGTACCAGTGTATTTTTACCATCTATCCATGGCATGGATCCACAATTTTAATGTACGCTCATCTCCAAATCTTTGCCCATCTCCATTTCCTCGGTTGTGGCACTGGCGTGAGAGGCTGGACTGGAAGCTTCTTTGAAGTGGCATACTTTCTCCCCACTTGTACTCTGCAAGGAGCTGTCCATGGAGAGCTCACGGTGTTGATGATGAAGATGAGGCTTGCCAGGTCTCAGAGAATGAGCTTCTGTGCCAGGAAATGGCTGGGCTCCCCTGAATCTCCAGGCCAGGCAAAGAAATGTGAGGAGCAGTGGTGGAAGGGAAGGAGCGAGTCTCGTTTATTGTTACGAGGTGGCCATAGTGCTTGGGTACCCAACTCCAAACCTCTCTGAATGGCACCAGGGCTCACTGGCTTCCTGTGTCTGTCCAACATGACACATACTTGCTTAGGAGCTCAGACAGGGAACCCACAATGCCTAGCTCGCTCCTTCACACATGCATGGAGAAATATTAAGTTCCCAATTCCTGTGACATCACAAGGCCCCACACCATGACTTGACAAAGGCCCACCCCAGGCATTGGGCCCCAGATATAATGAGGGGATGGGGAAGATAGTCCCTGACAGCCCCTGACAAACAAGACAACACTTCACAACTATTCCAGAAAAATTCTTTTATTGTTTCTGGAAAAGAGGCCAAATGGGTATCCTCAGCAGAGACAATGGCCTGGTTCAGCTCCAGCAGGACACCTGCTTTCTTGTCCCTCGCATTCCCCTGGGGAAGAGGAAGCTTCGGGCCCTGCAAGAGAGAGAAAAAACAACAACTAAGGGGCGAGCTCATCCACTGCCATCAACCGGCTTCAACCCAGGCGTATCCACCGACCAATGTTCTGGCAACTTCATCCCAAAGTTCTGCCTGCCAACATCCACTGCCTTCCACCAAGAATATCCACCCGTTCATCTCTTCCACTCCGCTTCTGAAGCCAGCCTCTGGAAGCTCCTGAATGCTTGGGTTACACACACGTTCCGGCGACATCCCCACGGAACGCCAGCCAGCCCATTCACACACACATTCACACATACACCAACCACCCCAACCCCTGACACACACACACCTTCACTCCACCAGCCATTCACACACATGCCTGGGCCTTGATTCACCGATAGCCACCAAACTTCCACCAGTTGGTTTCAGGAGGCTAACGTCCCCCGGCTTCATCCGCCCACTTCTGCCAGCCTCCACCTTGCGGCCTCAGCCAGCTTCTGCAGGAAGATCCCACCAGCTTCTGTCTGCCAACATCCACTGACTTCTCCCCGGTCCATCGCCCACATCAGCCAGCTTCAAGCCACGGATCTCCGCCAGTCTCGAGCTGTTAACTCGCAAGTCCACTTAGCTTTCGTGAGAGAACTTGCCTTGGGCAGAAGGGCTGGGTCCCCTGCAGCCCCTGCCGCTCTCTCTGCTGGACTGCCCTCTGGCCACTGGCCTCCCTTCTGGTCTCCTGCCCTGCCCAGCAAGCCCCTTTTATCTGCCAGCAGAGAGGTGGGGCTCTGTGAGGTCAACAAGACCCAGGAGATTTGGGTTGGGTTCCCAAGGTGACAGCAGCACCCTCGGGATTGGCTGAGTCCTGAAATGATGTCATCAGTCCCTCTGATCATGTGATTCACCCACAAAAGCATGCATTTTGCATGATTTTTAAAATATATATTTTTAATTAGTGGCCCTCTGATTGTTAAATCTCCCCTTGTTGGCCTTTTGACAGGATTCTAGGCTGGTGCTCCAAAAAGTTGAAACACATATGAGTATTTGAGTGTTTGAAACACATATGAGCCTCATGGCGGAGTGGTTAAATGGCTGTACTGCAGCCAAAACTGCTCACGACCTGGGATTCAATCCCAGGTAGCCGGCTCTCAGCCTTCTGAATTAAACTCTATTGTAAATTCATCCAGTAGATTATGTGAGTGCAACTTCAAGATGTCCAGGGACTGTGTATGTCCTTCCCAGTGGATCCTGGAGAGCTGCATGTACTCCTGCACTTCCTATTCTTCCAATTTTTTCTTTCAAATATATTTTTTTAAAACTGGAAAAGGCCATTGCACTCCCTCATGGCCAAACTAAACTAAACTAAACTAAATTAAATTCATTTTGGTGCATGGGAGGACCATGGTTGCTAGGAATCCTCGAAACCTGTCAAAATGCTCCCCGTAGTGTTCGGGGTTGTGGTTGCTGGGGTCCTCATGTTTCCCTGCAGTAGCTAAAGACATATAGAAGCTAAACCAGAGAAGAGCATTGGGAGGAAAGGATCAAATTTACCAGTTTCTTCAAGCACGTGAAAATACATTGGCTGAAATCATGTTGTGTAATGTAGTAAATCACACCTGAGTAGGCTGATTGAATCAATGGGGATTTAGTGAGTCAACTCCTCTACAAGTTTGATTGATTCAAATGGGTCTACTCTAACTATGTCTAAGTAAGTCACAGTTAGAGTAGGCCCATTTTAATCAATGGAATTTAGAGAGCAGTTGACTCACCAAATCTTCACTTGTTCAAGGGCCCATCACAGTGTGATTTACTATGCTAAGCAACAGGATTTTGGCCATTGAGTTGGATCCTCAGCATTCTCCACCACTGACCTTCAGGAAAAGCTTACTCTGAATGTGTAAGCAAGGAGAAGGTTCTAACCCCAGCCCAATCAGGACAGGGAGTATCTGAAGAGGAAAGCCTCTGCCAACACGGGGAGCCTCTCAAAGCTATTTGGGGTCTCTGAAAAACCTAATCACATGGGGAGGCTGCATCCGTAGTGGATTGTCTTCTTTGATCTTCATTTAAAGCCAGGAAGGGGGCAGGGGAAACACTAGGACTCGTGCCCTGCTTCTGTATTCTCAATGAACACCTTTTTGGACTCTTGAATCCCCCCTCATAAAAGCTAATGTGGCATCATGGTTATATGTACCACTAGATAGCTCAGTGGTTTAGGCATCTGACTGTGGAGTCTTAAGTTTGGGAGTTCAATTCCGCACTGGGCCACCTTGATGGTCTGGATTCGATGATCCATAAGGTCCCTTCCAGCTCTGCAGTTCTACGATGATGATGATGATGATGATGATGATGATGATGATGATGATGATGATGATGATGATGATGATGAAGTAGAAGAAGATTATACTGGGAACTGGGAGATCCACACTCAAGTCCTCACTGAACTATGAAAACCCCCTGAGAGAGCAGTTATTCTCTGTCAACCTAACCTACTTCAGAGTGTTTTCGTGAGGAGAAAGTGGGAGCAGATGAGTCATGTAGACTGCCGTGACATCACTGAAGGTAAGTGGGTGATATCTATGTGTGTTTGTATCACATTCATTGAATGAAATGCAGAAGGCTGCTGAAATTCTTTAAAGGATGAACAGAAAAGAGCATTTTCAGAATTTTTTAGAAATTTCCGAGAAATTTCAGCCCAGTGAATGAGGGGAAAAACGAACTGGAGGCCTTCAGCTTAATATGTTGTGACAGAGAGGCAGGCTTGTTATCCTGTAGCCACACTCTGAAACTGCATTGTCTGAAAAGAAAAGGGAAAAAAAAGATCATCCCGCGTCTCATTTAAGCACCATTGTGGAAAACTGGTGGATAAATGAGAAATTTGTCAGGGGGAAAATAAATAAATTAACTCTGACAGCTCAGCTGTGTCAGAACACATTTATAATTTGAAAGTACGCAAATTGTTATGCATACTTCTGGGTTACCGGGAGATACAGTGGCTAAACTGGCTTTTATTATGGCACAGAGATCCGCTGGGCATTTGGGTTCTGGATAGCAGGAGGGCTTCGTGCTAATGAAATGCTATAGTTTAGAAGTCCTCCTGGCTCATGGCCAAAAAGGAACACCAGTGTTGTTTAGACAACTTGTTTCGATTTCATCTTAAAAGATTTATGACAGCCAGCCAGTGGATGTTGTCAGGGCTTCGGAGGAGCTCAGGGCTCATAGGTGGGAGCAGCTGTGACCTGGCACAAGAAAACATGTTTTGCATGCAGAAAGTCTAGTGTGTGTGTGTGTGTGGGGGGGGAAATGTGGCACCTAGCAATAAAATTAAGGAGGGGGGAAGCCACTTTGAGTTTTCCAGTGGGTCATCTGACATTTCTTCATTAAAACAGGAAAAGACCTGCAATGATTTTCAATCTTTTAGTACGTGTTAGGATTTTTAATAGCTAATGTTTTATTTGTTACTATTGTAAACTGCCTGGAATAATGTGTTGCACTAATGGAGCGGTATATAAGTCAAACAAAAACAGCAAAAGCTGCTTAGCTCATTTTTATTACTCCAACCCCTCATTAACTTGAGGCATTGGTTGGGACTCAAAACCTTTATTCCCCCCCCCCTTTCTCCCCAGCCTGCTGTTTCTTATAGCAAACTGCGTTTGCCAGTCCCCCTGTATGAAATGTTGGCCATTATCATTCCATGTAATCAAAATGAAGCACTTTTGGAAAGAACGCCAAAGGTAGAGAAATGTTGGAGGAATTACCTCAGGTGAGGGACAGCATTCTTTTATGCTTCCTTTACTTATAAGGTGGCGGAGGCATAGGCACGTATGTCTTCTCTTGCACTCTGTGATCATCTCTGTGGCAGCTGATGACCTCTGCCTGCCATCCCAGCTTTGCAGATTTCCACTGAAATCTCTAAGACAACTCTTTCCACAGGGCTTTCTCAGATCAGGGAGTATAGAGCTGAACAGAGCTGTAGCCAGATGTTATTCTGTAATATATCAGAGTAGTCAAACAGTGCTGGGCTTTATGGAGCAAAGGAGCTGCCTGTTGGAGTTACTGCATTCTCAGATGCTGTCTTTAGTAGATTTGGCTCAAAGGAACTTTTCTGGGCTTTAGTGACTGTTAATCTCTTAAATAGCTCCTTCCCTTCCTCTGAATTCAAAGAGAGCCTTGCCTCCCTGCTGTGCTTCTTTTCCCCTCACTTTTGTATATGTTGGAAGTAGTCAGCAAGGCCTGTTGCTTCCAGGCAGACCTATTTGTCAATTTGCTGTTTGATCTGTTCAGCGGTAAGTAAAAAGAAAATGTTTTTTATTCTTTCTCTAACTAATGTCTCAGAGTGAATCATTGAGACTGTAAGTGCCAGTTGAAACACAAAAGGGGTGGTCTAATCTGGGGAATATGAAACTGTTCTGCTCTTTGAAGCCTTGTGCAGCTAGATGAATTTAACCAAAATTCACAGCTCTGCAACATTGTCTTCCCATGAGGAAGCCACAGAGGTTCATGATGGCCCCCATAAATTGTGCGCTGAGTTCAGCATATGTACATCTTATCCCTCCTTATTAAGAGCTCCTGGTTTGTGACAGTTATCTCTTGGAGAAGAATTTAGAAGATCTAGGTCTCTGTTGCCATGGACCTTGGCTCAGTCACTCTCTCTCTCTCTCTCTCTCTCTTTCTTCACTACTTCCTAGGGCTGTTGTGAAGGTGAGGTGGGGAAAAAGAGAGTATGGTACTGTATTTGACACTGAGTTCATTGGAAAAAGGACAGGAAATAAGTCTGACCTATAATATAATATTAAATGGGAAACTAATAAATAGGTCTAGTCTCTTCCTCACTATGGCCTGAGTTCAAATCCAAACACTTGTATTTATTTACCGTATTTTTCGCACCATAAGACGCACTTTCCCCCCACAAAACAGGGGGGTGAAAAGTCTGTGCGTCTTATGGAGCGAAGAAAACAGATTATATTTTCCTGTTTTCTTCTCCTAAAAAATTGGTGCGTCTTATGGAAAGGTGCGTCTTATGGAGCGAAAAATACGGCATTTGTTTGTTTGCTCAGGTTTATGTTGAAGAGGTGACTACGTTTCTTTAGAGTACTTTGATTGCTGACTTTCCTTTTATTGTATAAACATACAGAACAGTGCTCCTCTTGAGAACTAAGATGTTTTACTGAGGGGAGAAAAAGCAGATATAATTACCTATTTGTTTTCTGTATGAACAGGAGCAAAATTCAGGATTAAAATGGCGGTGTGTGTATCGGTGTGTGCCATTCCTTCTCTGCACCTGCAACTCTGTGTATCACACAATGAAATTCCCTTTTAAAGCTCATCCGATGAACTGCCAAAGTCATTGCAGAGATAATAAAATAGGTTATGACACTCATCCCGTATACATCAAAATGTCTTTCATATATCTTTAAGCAGTTATTAATCTCTGAATTAGTTTAGAATACATTAACCTTCAAGGTAAATTAGTTTAATCAAGAAAATGACTCTAAAGAATAGGTTTGTCTCTCTCAAGTCAGCCAGCCAGCCAGCCATTCTCACAGTCTGCATCCCTTCCCACCTGTCTCTTTTCCTCTCCCTCACACTTCCCCCATTATGGATTTTCAACAAGGTTTGTTCACAGGTGCCATTTATGAACAATGGGGATGTGGGTCTTCATATTCTGTTCTCAAGACCAGCTCGATCTTTTTTGTTGCCTGAGATGGCACAGCCCTCTCCCTTAAGTCAAGAAAATGTTTTTTATTCTTTCTCTAACGAATGTCTCAGAGTGAGTCACTGAGACTGTAAATACCATCTGAGGCACAAAAAGGGGTGGTCTAATCTAGGCGACTTGAAACTATTCTGCTCTGTGTTGTTTAGTCGTTTAGTCGTGTCCACCTCTTCGTGACCCCATGGACCAGAGCACGCCAGGCCATCCTGTCTTCCACCCTCTCCCGGAGCTGGGCCAAATTCATGTTGGTCGCTTCAATGACAGTGTCCAACCATCTCATCCTCTGTCGTCCCCTTCTCCTCTTGCCCTCACACTTTCCTAACATCAGGGTCTTTTCCAGGGAGTCTTCTCTTCTCATGAGATGGCCAAAGTATTGGAGCTTCAGCTTCAGGATCTGTCCTTCCAGTGAGCACTCAGGGTTGATTTCCTTTAGAATTGATAGGTTTGTTCTCCTTGCAGTCCAGGGGACTCTTAAAGAGTCTCCTCCAGCACCACAATTCAAAAGCATCAATTCTTCGGCGGGCACCCTTCTTTATGGTCCAGCTCTCACTTCCGTACATCACTACAGGAAAAACCATAGCTTTGACTATTTGGACTTTTGTCGGCAAGGTGATGTCTCTGCTTTTTAAGATGCTGTCGAGGTTTGTCATCGCTTTCCTCCCAAGAAGAAGGCGTCTTTTAAGTTCAGGGCTGCTGTCACCATCTGCAGTAATCATGGAGCCCAAGAAAGTAAAATCTGTCACTACTTCCATATCTTCCCCTTCTATTTGCCAGGGTGTGATTGGACCAGTGGCTACGATCTTAGTTTTTTGGATGTTGAGTTTCAGACCGTTTTTTGAGCTCTCCTCTTTCACCCTAATTGCAAGGTTCCTTAATTCCTCTTCACTTTCTGCCATCAGAGTGGTATCATCTGCATATCTGAGGTTGCTGATATTTCTTCCGGCAATCTTAATTCCGGTTTGGGATTCCTCCAGTCCGGCCTTTCGCATGATGTATTCTGCATTTAAGTTAAATAAGCAGGGGGACAATATACAGCCTTGTCGTACTCCTTTCCCAATTTTGAACCAATCAGTGTTTCCGTATGCAGTTCTAACTGTTGCTTCCTGTCCCACGTGTAGGTTTCTCAGGAGATAGATATGGTGGTCAGGCACTCCCATTTCTTTAAAGACTTGCCATAGTTTGTTGTGGTCGACACAGTCAAAGGCTTTTGCATAGTCAATGAAGCAGAAGTAGATGTTTTTCTGGAACTCTCTGGCTTTCTCCATAATCCAGCGCATGTTAGCAATTTGGTCTCGAGTTCCTCTGCCCCTTCAAAATCCAGCTTGCACTTCTGGGATTTCTCGGTCCACATACTGCTGAAGCCTACCTTGGAGGATTTTGAGCATAACCTTGCTAGCGGGAGAAATGAGTGCAATTGTACACTAGTTGGAGCATTCCTTGGCACTGCCCTTCTTTGGGATTGGTATGTAGACTGATCTTTTCCAGTCCTCTGGACTGTTGAGTTTTCCAAACTTGCTGGCATATTGAATATAGCACCTTAACAGCGTCATCTTTTAAGATTTTAAATAGTTCCACTGGAATGCCATCACCTCCACTGGCCTTGTTGTTAGACAAGCTTTCTAAGGCCCACTTGACTTCACTCTCCAGGATGTCTGGTTCAAGGTCAGCAACCACACTATCTGGGTTGTCTGGGATATCCAAATCTTTCTGGTATAGTTCCTCTGTGTATTCTTGCCACCTCTTCTTGATGTCTTCTGTTTCTGTGAGGTCTCTCCCATTTTTATCCTTTATCATGTTCATCTTTGCACAAAATATTCCTTTCATTTCTCCAGTTTTCCTGAACAGATCTCTGGTTTTTCCTTTTCTATTCTTTTCCTCTATTTCCTTGCATTGTTCATTTAAGAAGGCCCTCTTGTCTCTCCTTGCTATTCTTTGGAAGTCTGCATTCAATTTTCTGTAACTTTCCCTATCTCCCTTGCATTTTGTTTGCCTTCTCTTCTCTGCTATTTGTAAGGCCTTGTTGGACAGCCACTTTGCTTTCTTGCATTTCCTTTTCTTTGGGATGGTTTTTGTTGCTGCCTCCTGTACAATGTTACGAGCCTCTATCCAAAGTTCTTCAGGCACTCTGTCCACCAAATGGAGTTCCTTAAATCTGTTCTTCACTTCCAATGTGTATTCATAAGGGATTTGGTTTAGATTATACCTGACTAGCCCAGTGGTTTTTCCTACTCTCTTCAGTTTAAGCTTGAATTTTGCTATGAGAAGCTGATGATCAGAGCCACCATCAGCTCCAGGTCTTGTTTTTGCTGACTGTATAGAGCTTCTCCATCTTTGGCTGCAGAGCATATAATCAATCTGATTTCGATATTGCCCATCTGGTGATTTCCATGTATAGAGTCGCCTCTTGTGTTGTTGTAAAAGAGTGTTTGTGATGACCAGCTTGTTCTCTTGACAAAACTCTATTAGCCTTTGCCCTGCTCTGTGGAGTCCTGCAATTTGGCTGTGCAGCTAGAGGAATTTAACCAAAATCCAAAACTCCGCAGCAATGCTTCCACATGAGGAAGCCTCAGATGTTTATGATGTGCCTCAGAAATTGTGCACTCAGTTCAGCATTTGTGCATCTTATGCCTTCCTAAAGTTGTGTTATTCCTGGCACATGAGGATAAACAAACAAACAAACAAATAAATGTCTAAAAGTCCCACGTGTCCCTCTCCCCATCCAAGTTTACTTTAAAAAAAAAACACACCCAATTAAATAGCTAAGTATTTGCTGCTGTCTTCTGACACCCGGAATCTTTGCCTGTAATAGCTTGTCAGATACTAGGGCCGGCACTGTTTTCACTCCACTACAGACCACAGAATGGCTGTCCCACCCGTTCTATGCACTACTATCTGAAACAATTAAAGACTCCTGCATAGCAGGAACATATTGAAAAAGAATGAATGAAGTGTGATTCTATATCATTATCATAAACCGTTCAGGAATTTTTCCTCTTGTTCACACATACTGTTTCATCAGGGATGAGTGCAATTGTGCTTGTTAATTTTTTCCTCATATTACTTGGTTCCACTCCATCATCCTCCATGCTTTGGAAGGGTAACTTTTGAAGCAAGGAATATGCTTTGCTCTCATGTAGGCTGCCTCCACATGTTGTTTAGAAACTTGGTCACACAGGCTTCTAAACAAGGCTAACAAAAGTTTTTGTTGTCGCCTACAAATCCCAGAATTCTCCACACAGCATGAGCTTTGCTGGTTGAGGATCCTAAAGCTTGTAAAAAAGCAAACATTCCATGTTCTTATTTGAAGGCATATTTGAAATATACTATATTTTGAGTTTTCTATCAGCATGAATTCTTACCATGCCATAGAGGTGTGGCAGCAGAAGGTCAGGGAACAGAATTGTTTATGAGCCGACTCATGGGCAAAAGGAGAATCCAGATAAAATGGGCTCAGATACTGGGTTAAACCTGCCTAGCCAGGCAAAAATGGCAATCCAGACTTGGGGGAAAGTGTATTTCATAGCAAGACTACCAACAAAGTCCTGGGAAACAGTGGGGATGGCCTTAAAGTCACCTCACACATGCACACATATGCACGCACGCACGCACGCGCGCGCGTGCGCACGCACGCACACACACACACACTTTTCAGGTGGGAGAAACTACAGCTGTCATAAAGTAGTGGGATGGTTTCTCCTTGCCACTTCCTCTTTGCCATGTGTTTCGGTTTATGGAAGACTCTCCTCTAGCTGATGGCCTTCCCTTTCCAAGTTTCATTTAAACATAACTGGCATTTACAATCTCAGTAACTCACTCTGAGACATTAATAGAAGAAAGAGTAAAAGGTTGCATTACTTAACATTGAACAGATCAAACAACAATCTGACAAAAAATGACTGCTATCAGCAACAGACTTCAACAGACTCTCTGACTGCTCCCAATAGACAAAAGGGGGGAAGTACTGAGCAGGGAGATGAGACTTTATTTGAATCCAGAGGCAAGAAATAACATTTGGTTAGTGCTGGATAGATTGAAAGTCACCCCAGCCCAGAAAGGTCCCCGCTAGCCACACCTACTACAGGTAGCATGGAGTTTTGTAAAAACTCCAACAGATGTTGCCACCTAGAGTTTTTACCTGGGCAGCCAATGAGCCAGGTGACCTAATTATCGGGTCACAGTTTTCCCCAATGTGCCGAGAAGCACCATATTTCTAAATTCGAATAGTTGTTCTTAAGGTCCAATGCAAATTAACACACACACACACACACACACAAACCTTTTTGGTGTTGCACGCCCATGGACTGGTGTAGTTCGGTGAGCTGGCACACCATGGACCAAGAGTATGAACCCCCATTTCTGAGTACTTCATAGCCAGGGGACCCTAAGAGAGTCACAACAATTCTGAAACAACTTGACAGGGCATGATTATGATTAATTTTTAAGGGGTCTAGCATATGGAGGAATAAAATAGCTACACTTATCTCTTTCATTATCCTTGCCCATTGGTCATGCTGGCTGGCGCTGATGGAAATTGGAGACCAGCCACATGTGGAAGGTCACAGTTTCGTACCTTTAATCTTAAAAGCAATGAAACCATGCTGCTTATTTCGAAATGATTCTTTTAACCCACATTTAAAAGTGTGCAAACCTAGACGGTTGCTCAGTGCTCTAAAACTCATATAATTAATTGACTTCTTTAACTAAGTGATGGCCTGAACTTATCTATGCTAATTTCTACTCACTTTGAAACTTTGTGCTTCTCTTTCCCCATCACGTTTTTCTCCTTGCTGGTGACACAAATAAAACCCAACGAAAGATCACATCTCTATCAATAGTCTAGCAGCAATTTTATAATAGATTTACCCAGGGTGATTTGGGGAATAATCTGTACAGCGACACAACATTCAAATGACGCAGAACAAATTATTTGCGTCCTGCTTGTTTATCATCTTGTCAACATCTGTTTCTCTGTTTTTTCATACGAAATTTGAAATCTGACTCACAGAGGGAAAGTCGCGGGGGGGGGGGGGAGACTTGCCTTTCTGGAGTTGCAGCAGTATGAAAATGAAAAATGCATCCGTTTATCTGTAGGAAAAGATTTAAAGGTTGTTGCATTCATTTGTTACCTAGGTCCTGACATTCGATCATACAGATGCCGTTTGGCCAGAAAATTATCTCTTCTTCTCAAGTCCATTAAGAGTTTCTTTCTTTCTTTCTTTTTTTAAAGAACAGTACTCTGACATATATAAATACTGACAATTTTCAATTTGTGAAAAAGATGTATTTAAACCTCAGGTTTTTGCACATAGAAGTCATGATTAATAATCCTTTAAATTACATTTTTTTCCTGCTGCCGCAATGATAATTGTAAATGCGCTGTCACACATTTTAAATCATTTACACTGCCTATGAAAGACTGGGATGATTCAGTCTATTCCACAAAGGTAATCAACATTTACACAACAAAAGCAACTGAAGGTTAAGCAGATTAGAAATTAAAGATCTTGGCTGAAATCCTGTTGCTTAGCATATTAACTTGCACTAGAGTAGGCCAGCTAAATCAGTGAGGGTTTGGTGAATCAACTCCTCCATAGGTTCCATCAATTCAAATGGGTCTACTCTCCTTGTGACTTTGGCATAATATGTCACAAGTGCTGGACAGCTCAGTGGTTTTCGTTTCTGACAGTAGAGCCAGAGGTTGGGAGTTTGATTCCTCACCCGGCCTCCTTGACAGGGGCTGGACGCAAAGATCCATAAAGTCCTTCCAGCTCTACATTTCTAAGATTATTATCATCATTTTCATTATTATAACATCCATTGAATCAATGGAACTTATGGAGGAACTGCAAAGTTTTGACTTTCTGATAAAATTCGTCTTGCCATACAGTAGATCTGCATTCACACTTTCTGAAAAACAGTCCTGACAATTGCTTTGTTTTTGGGTGAGGAGTGGTAAACTGATGGAAAAAAAAGGAGTCAGCTTCTAGGATTTTCCCCTGCGTGGTATCACTTTGTGAATGGTAATGAGCACAAAATGGTATCCTGTAGACCATCTCGACTGCTGCCATTGGTGTTATCAACATTCAAGCTGCCCTTTCCTATGTAAAGCTTGGCATCCTTTTTCCTGCTAACAACACAGGCACAACATTGTGCAGCAATATTTGGCAATTTCCTGGCTTTTTGAATCATACAGAAGCACAGTATTCCACGTTTATAAACCAGCGGGTTTTTTTTTTAAAGAACTGAATTTATTTCATTGACAGACATCGAATCTGCTTCTCTTTACACAACTTGGGAGAAACCTCATATTTACTATATGAAAGTAACTGTTTCAGTATAAATAGTTATTCTCTCAATAGAAAGTGTAAACAAATTACATTGTGATTATAAATAATCAGTTCATTCTAGTAAAGAATCAGTTCATTCTAGTTACTTTTATAGTTATGAGTGTGGCCTCACTAAGTCGTGGAGGAGGAATACCACATCGCTCAAGTGCTGACTTTTACTGTGGCTTGTTCTGTTGCTTGCTACTCTGTTTTGGGTTTTGAGCGATTGTTGAAGTAGACGAGAGCCGAGAAGCTTGCAACATTCTAATTTTCAATCAGTTACTTTCGAGAATTGGAAAAAGAAAGAGTAAATATAAGAAAATGTAAATATACCAGTAGTTAATTACTTCGTGAGACTTGGGATGGCACTCATAATTAATTACTTTCTAAAAAGTACTCTCCCAGGCTCTAAACAAATTTATTTCCATGTACTTACTGTGTGCCTTCTTCATTTATGACATGAATGAGGGGCCTTTATGGTTGAAATAAGTGCAACATAAAATGAAGATACAAGGGAAAAAATTAACACTGATGATACTCATGAGTGGCGGCTTTAATTATATCCTCATCTTCAGGTCATTAGCTGCATAACTACCTGTGGATGAAGTGATAACGACTCTCTCATAAAGCTAATGAATTTGCTTTGGCTATACTGAAATGCCATGTATTAGATGACTTCATAATTGAACATTGTTGGCTTTATAAGGGCTCTTATTCATAGAGCCTTACACGTTTGGTGTTTTATTCTTTTTCAGTCTATGAATATTGGGTCCTACTCATTGAATCCTTTTGGTACCCAGGAAGCAGCCTCACAGACCATAGGTCCATCCAGCCTAAGACTGCCAATACTGATTGGGAGTAGCAATTGATAGTTTCATGGAAGATTCTTTCTTCGCCTTTCCAGGACATTCCTGGTATATTTTGGCAGACTCCCACCCAAGTACCAATGTTCTTGCACTACTAGATTCTGAAATGAAATGAGATCAGTGTGTTCAGGATGTACAATGATGTTTGTTCACAAAATGTACCTGCCACCTGCCCTCTCTAATGTAGCCACACAGTACTTTCAAAGCGCAAAGGATCCTCCTATGCAACTGGCTTTTTTCAGCAATCACACTTGTAAATTAAACCAGTGTTTATCTTCCAGTGACCAGTCGTTGAATAAAGCATGCTAAATGCAAGATATCTAGATGAGGAAATGCATGCCATATTAAAAAATAGGCATATTTCAGCATTGAGGAAGCACCTTTGCAAACCCTTAATAAACATATCGTCTAATTTGATCCTGTGTTACTTATTAAGTTGGCTGGTGTTAAATTTTTAAGTACCTAAATTTCTAACTGTCAGTGAATTTGGTTGCTGTAATGCAAACAAGAAAGAAGTGGCATATACATGTTTTAAATAAATACCCTGCCCCACTGTTCCTATTTCGAAAGCAGACCCAGACTGAGGTTAATAGCCTCTGATATGTGAAAACTGCAGATATTGAACTCTTTCAAAACTATGCAATTTAAGCCATATGCTCTCTGTCAAGGGCACACACACGCCCTGATTTTGTTTGTGAAACACTAAAAAGAACAGCAGTGAATAAATAGCAATTTTAATTCTCTTTATTATAATTTAACATTTTTATGGGATTGCTACAGTTGGTAGTGAAATTGAGGTCTGTCTTTTGTTTCCAACTTTGTTAATTGGGAACAATTTTGCTACACATCATTTCATCTTCTTTATGGCCAATTAAAAGCGACCTGAGCAGAGTGCCAACCTTTATGGAACTCATCATATTTTATCTTTTCATGCTTGCCTCTCCTCACTTTGTTTGTCTTCGGCTATATTGGAGAATATACCTAGATGAGCAAATGGATATGACAGAAAATACAATACAATAAAATTTCAAAGCGTAAGAAGTGATTTAAAAATCCTTATGGATAAGGCCAAAGTCAAGACCTACACAAAGAAAACCAGTTATTGAGGTGACCTAGTAAAGTAGATACAATTAGTTAGTGCTTGTTGCTTACATTAATTGAACACTGAGCTAACTATTTTGTGTGGTATTTGAGCATTTAGGAAGATTACTGTCCTGTCATTTGTCCAAAGAACTGAAAGCAAATGACTATGTTTCTGTCACACATTTTTATTCTCATGATGTAGCTTTCTAAATAGATGTAAAAATGGAATGTTTGAACTAACCGGCCATTTCACCCTTGTGAAGTAGACAGTAGAAAGAGCAGCTGCCCCAAGGTCACCTAGACAGAGAAAAATGGGGCAATCTCAACCAAGGCTTTCTCTGATCCTTGTATATATGCATTAAAACATGCTTTCATGTATTGCTGCAGCGAGCTGGATAGCTGTCAGGGATTTGGCGACAGGAAAAATACACAGAGTTTTTGAAGACACAAGTTCTTCTTTTGCAAGATGGTTGTATTTACAATATATTTACAGGTATTTACAGGCAGGCATCTCATCAGCATGGCAGGATACAAACGGACATAGTGCACAGCAGCAAATGGTGGAGAAGGAAGAGAGTGATGCACAGGCACTGTCCACTTATATACATATACATGGCATCTCTAGTCCAATCAGAAGACACATGAGTTCATCCTTTGCACTTGGTGTCTTCTTATTTCCAGACACTGCATCATCTTCAGAGTGACTCAGCATACTCACATCTGTGCACAATGGCAGCTCGTTAATAATACATTTATTCAGGTTCAGGCGTACAAAATTTCTATATTCTGACAATAGCTCAGTGGTTTGGGTATTTGGGAGTTTGATTCCGCACCATGCCTTCTGTGAAGTAGAGCCAGCCTGTGTGGCCTTGGGTAAGCTGCACGGTCTCAGGATGCCCCTAAAAGAAGGGAATGGTAAACCACTTCCGAGTACTCTCTACCTGGAAAATGCTGAGATGGGTTGCCATAAGTCAGAATTTGACTTGATGGCATTTATTGTTTTTATTATGCATGTATTATTAAGCCCACCCATGCTGCATCTTGATTATCCTTGCCCTATTATCAACAGATCTCAGGATGGGAAACAACAGATAAAATATCCTTGCAAGAGTCTCGAACAATTCAAATATCTAGATTCCCCCCCCCCCGAACATTTCAGATATGTTCCAAGGTCCTGCCACATTGTAAACCCAAAACCAAAGTATTGTGCACATTTGAAACTGATAAATTTATTTTAGTGTGAGTTTTCGTGGATTAAAGAGTCCACTTCTTCAGACAGTGGAGGAAGAAGATTGTAATGCATGGATGAAAGGAATCCGGATAGTACCACAATGTGGGGTGTGTTTTTGTTTGTTTGCTTGCTTTTTTTTGTTCTATTTAGTGAAACAGACTAATACAAGTATTGCTCCAAAAATTATCACACTGTCAGTATTCCCCTGTATTCACAGGATATGGGCCCAAACCAAAGCATTCTTCAATGAAATCATCAAGGCAGCTTACAATGAAATAGATTCTTTAAAACCCAGTACAAGTCTATCAACTTCTCATGCACCTGTACTGAAGCAAGTAATTAATTTGGTATGTAAAAATTAAATGTGATTCCCCCCACCTAGATACGCTTTTGAACTTCATTAATTAACACCTCTGATTACCATGTCCAGGAGCTATGAAAGTAACAAAGTAATTATGCTGATGAAAATGAGGAAGGAATATTGTAAATGTGGCATTTTAGATATGCTTGAGGTGATTTTCTTTTAAGGTGGGAATTTCCTCTTTCAGAAGTCACTGACATCAAATAACTGGCTGCTTTAATACCGTATGTTGCTTCATAAATTAGGTCATAAGAATATGTAAAAGTGAGGGAGGTGGAAGAATTCCCATCAGCAAGGGATTCAAGGATATGAAGTCTAGAAAAAGTAACTTGTCCAAGTTCTGTTTGTAACAAAGTTCTGTCATAAAGAAACTTACCCCAAGCCACCCTGCATTGATAATAGCTGTTGTGGGTAGCAATAAGGACTACACAATTGCACACAAATGGTGCTGTGCTTGGTGGAGAGGGTCTAGTCTAGGAAAATGAGGTCACATTCCATTAACTGGGTTCCCAGCCAGCAAATCATAATCAGGTGAAGACAAGGAAGGTAAGAAACCATCAGGATTCTGGATAAAATACTGCAGAGGACTCCGACTGTAATTTTCCCTCACAGGGAGAGCTAAAGTCCCAGTAAGGAACTGCAAGTAATTGAAGCCTTTGGAAGACTGGTGAAAGGACAGCTATAGCTTTTAAGATTACAATTCCCAGAACCCAGTGTTGTCCATGATGACTGAGGGATTGTATCAGTTAAAACTGTATTATTTATGGCCACAGGCCTATACAATGTATGTATGAAAAGAAAATCTGTGTTTTAAAAACATACATTTTAGACCTACATGTTTTAAAATGTGCCCTTCTTTGAGCATCTTCAACTAAACTAAGGGCCATTAAATTAAATGGCGTTATAGTCCTTGAGAAAATCAGACCCCAGCTTCTTGACTGCCAATGCAAATAGTGCTACAGCATATGTAATGAATGGCTGATTGTCAATAGGCAGTCTTAATAGTAATTCCTTGAGTGTGCAGTTAGGGAATGGCTGGATAATAAGTAACAAAGATCTTTCTCTGGGGTTCTTATAGAGGGGGCAGAACAATAAACAGTGGATTATGTCTTCTATCTGGTTGCAGCCAAATACACATTTGCATTCCGTAAGTGGAATTCTTTTGTCTCTCCCTTCAAGATATGCAAAGGGCATCTGCTGAAACCTAACTTCAGTGAAGGCTCTCTGTGGGAGAGACAGTGCCTCAGTGGCTTTTTGTGATTGATCTGAAGTTGGGGATTCCAGCTAGAAAACCAGGACCCAAAAATTGAGGCTCTGTCTTGAAAAGCATCAAAATCAAAGATCCAGTTTCTCAACATGTTAGCACTGAGGCAGAGAAATGTATCCATAGTAAAATAACAGACCTTCAGCTTATCATGGCATTGCTTTGCCCATCCTCCAGTCCACAATTGCTCTAGCTAGCAGCATTTGGTCAATGATTGGTCCTCCAGACTATTCAGTCTGAGCCAATACCTAAGACAGACCAAGTCAGTTCTGGCAGTAATTGAAGGGAGATGCTGTCTAGGGACGTGGTGGCGCTGTGGGCTAAACCACAGAAGCCTGTGCTGCAGGGTCAGAAGACCAAGCAGTTGTAAGATCGAATCCACGTGACGGAGTGAACACCCGTCACTTGTCCCAACTCCCGCCAACCTAGCGGTTTGAAAGCATGCAAATGTGACTAGATTAATAGGGACCACCTCGGTGGGAAGGTAACAGTGTTCCGTATCTAAGTCGTACTGGCCATGTGACCACGGAAGATTGTCTTCGGACAAAACGCTGGCTCTATGGCTTGGAAACGGGGATGAGCACCGCCCCCTAGAGTCGAACACGACTGGACAAAAAAATTGTCAAGGGGAACCTTTACCTTTACCTGCTGAGGGACTGTAGGAATCATAGACCAAGAATAACATTTTCAAAATCCATCATTCCAGGTTTCAGAAGCTCTATCCCTCCTGAAGCCCATAGCTCTTATAGTAATTTCTCTAGCCTCATGCTGTCTTGCATCTAAAAGATTAGAGGAGCTGCAGGGGAATCATCCTCAGATTTTGAAGCCTGGAATGATTACAATGGTTGTCTCTGAAATAAGGTGGCCAGTGTCTCATGAAACTCCGAGTCCTCCTCTGATGCTGCAGAAACTTTGAGCCTGGAGACGGTAGGGGGGCACATTGGAATTACCCAGGAGTATCAGTGCTCTTTGTATGAGGGAACCTCCTTCACACTGAAAAGTATTCACAGCAGCACTGGGAAGGTGGGTCCAGACACTGTTTACACTTCTCATAGTGCCTTTGAGTAATGCTCAAAAACCGCTGTCAGAGCTACAGCAGATCCCCGCAAATATAACCCAATTAGTTCTCTGATGACAGTTGTAAAGCCAACTGCCAAATAATTGATATACCACCACGTTAGTGCTGGAGCACTATTCTTGATGGTTTATAAGCTGTTAAAAGTAAACCAAACTCCACAAAGCAGTAAACACTAAATTACAAGACAGATAACAAAGCATCACCTAAAAAATTAAAAAACAATGGTGCCAAACCAGTTTTCTGAACATGAAAGGCTTGCCTGAAAATAAAGTTTTATAAGATAAACTTTTATAAGATTTTTAAGATCTTAAAAAACTTTTATAAGTTATATAAGATATAAAACTTTTATAAAAGCTTGATTAAAGATCAGGAGTCAGGCAGAGGTACATTTGGCTGGGGCTTGGCATGGTCCAGTTCGCCTTGAAGAGAGGCAAAGAGAGCAGTCCATTTGTCTATGGCCATACCACCCTGAACATGCCCGATCTGGTCTGATCTCGGAAGCTAAGCAGGGTCGGGCCTGGTTAGTACAGTGGTGCCCCGCATAGTGATGATAATCTGTGCAGCAAAAATCACTGCAAAGCGATTTCGTCGCTATGCGGTTTTAAAAAGCCCATAGGAATGCATTGAAACCCCTTCAATGCGTTCCTATGGGCTTAAAACTCACCTTTAAGCGAAAATCCTCCAAACGGCTGCCATTTTCGCTGCCCGGTAAGCAAGGAATCTGGGCAAAAACACAGCAGGCAGCCGATTTTTTTACCCGGTGGCCATTTTGGAACTGCCGTTCAGCTGTTGGAAAATCATTGCTATGCGATGATTGGTATGCAAAACAGGGTACCGATCATCGCAAAGCAATTTTCCCCTATCTAAAACATCGCAATATGATTGCAAAAACGATCACAAAAATTCATTGCTATGCGGATTCGTCGTTAAACGGGGCGCCCGTTAAGCGAGGCACCACTGTACTTGGATGGGAGACTGCCTGGGAATACCGGGTGCTGTAGGCTTTTGCTTCCTTGATGGCCGCTCGGCCTTTTGCCGCCGCCAGTTGGCTTGCAAGCCTGGCCACTCGGACAAGAAGGAAGACAGGACTTAAATAAGTACGGGAAAGGGGTTAAATTATGGGTCTTGTTCCTGGGAAATTTTGTTGTGATGTAAAAGAAACCTCTGCTGCCTTCTCAGTTCTTCCTCACACATTTTCTCTCTTGCTTGCTTCCTGGGTGCTTCCCTCCAGCTTCTCCTGCCTTCTTATTTATTCTTCACACCTCCATTCTACTTCTTGCTTGCTGGACATTCCACTCCAACCTCTATGGTCTCTCTCTTCCTTCCCTACTTTTCCTTCAAGAGTTTCATGCTGTTGTGCTTGGTGATGTAAAGACATCAATTTGCAACATAGCCACACTGGTTTTGAATGCTGGGGGAGGACATTAACTAATATCAGAATGTTTATTATTGCAAGCAATTGTAAAACATAGCTGGTGTCAGCAGTCCTGCATATTAAAGGATCCCCTCAAGTTTTCATGTTGTGTGAAAAGAAGGGTGTGTGCCAAAACCTTTTCCCAACCCTTCCTCTCTGAACTCTGGGTTGACTTCTAGGGAGGAACTGGTGCTGTAATCCCTATGAAATATTAGTTCAGCACAAAGGAGTGGGACTAAGAAAGAGTGGAGCTTTGAGTAAGAGATTAGAATCAGAAAGAGTGGGAGAACTGAAGAGGCCAGAGCTCTTAAACTGCAAAGGCCCTTGCTACCTTGGTCATTCCTATATGTTTGTGTTGGACGGATGAAGCCAGACAGTGAATTCATAAATTGCATACAGTTGAATTTGTCTTTTAGGGTTTTGAAGATTCCACATGTGTAGTTGATTCTTCTATATTATGGACACCCAACCCAGTTGAAGAAGATGTCTTGAGTTTTTATCTGAATTTGAATTCACTGGACTTTGCAGTTCTGCAAGCATTTTCTGTGTCAGTGTTGTTGCTGAGGTCTTGAGTGCACAAATTGTAGCTTTTTTTAAAATAATTCTTGCATTGTTTGTTACATAACTGTGAATAAAAAGAGACTCAGTGTGTGAAATTGTGTTTACAAGGTTTCTGAATAGATCTCGAAGTAAGCAAATAGCCCCATAGAGCTAAAAAGTGTCACACTACCATGACTTATTATCCCCTTTCTTCAGTAGTTTGAAACAAATCATGCCAACAGAGTCTTTGTTATCTCTCTGTGTTTATCAGGAGACTCAGTTTTGGTTGAAGTTCCTAGCAAGCTTCCCATTTTCTCTTCCCTGCTGGACAGTAAATGGAACTTGAATGAATTTCAAAGTGCTGGGACACACTTTTGATCCTTAAAAATATGTTAAGCTTTATTAATGTGTGGAAAGATTACATAGCACTCCTGGAAGTATAGTATTTTAGTAAAGGTCCCCCTTGACATTTAGCCCTGTTGTAGGGCGCAGTGCTCATCCCTGTCTCCAAGCCGTAGAGCCAGTGTTTTTCCATAGACAGTTTCCATGGTCACGTGGCCAGCATGACTAGACACGGAACGCCGTTACCTTCCCACCATGGTGGTCCCTATTTATCTACTCGCATTTATATGCTTTCAGACTGCTAGGTTGGCAGGAGCTGGGACAAGCGATGGGAGCTCACTCCGTCGCGTGGATTCGATCTTACGACTGCTGGTCTTCTGACCTTGCAGCACAGAGGCTTCTCCAGTTTAACCCGCAGCGCCACCACGTCCCTAATACTGCTCAATAGTATTTTGAGCAGTATATAAATCACAGGGGTTTGCTCTCCTACCCACCTACCCACTCAGATTAAGGTAGGCTGAAATCCTATGCCAGCATCTTTAAGAATTACCAACCAAGGAACATACAAAAGAAATAAAAATGCCCCCGCCCCTTAGATAGACATTCTCTAAAAATACCCCTGCCTTTCTTACAGCCGTTTGTAGCCTATGGGTCTCCCCATGCTTTCTGTCTCAAGAGCCACAGTTAACCTGAGGTCCCTCCCAGATTCCAAACATGAGAGTTGGATAGCTCAGTGGTTTAGGAGAAGTTGGGAGTTTGATTCTCCACTATGCCTCCTGGACAGGAGCTGTACAGTACTTTATTATCTATAGGGTCTCTTCCAGCTCCACAGGTCTAAGGTTATGAGTCTAAATATCCTTCTATCAGTTTGATTGACTAGTTCCTTTTCCTGTGGTCTCTTGAATAGCTGTTTCAGGATGTTAATTCTTTCTTGGTGCTGTCTTCTGTTTGAAATGTAAAATAATGGATACTAACCTTCTTTTATCAAAGGGACATTGTGGGAAATGAAAATGATGACAAGACAGATCTTCCTGGGGCTACCCGAATGGCTAGCCATGTTTTGTTTTATTTTGTTTTGAATGAAGGTGTAGACAAGCTTTGAACAGTCCGTTTGCAGGAAGATCTTCCTCTCCTCTCCTTTCCTCCTCCATACCATTCCTACATTTCCAAACTCAATCTCAAGAAAGCTCACACAAAACTGAGAGTGGTCTGCACAACATTCTCCTAGGAATGGTTTGGTGATGTAATTTATTATGTAATTTATGTTTATCATTTATGATGTAATGATAAACATTAAACACAGGTACAAAGATTAAGAAAAGCCAAGACTCACTGGAAAACACAATAACGCTAGGAAAAACTGAAGGCAGCAGGAAATGAAGAAGACCAACTATGAGATGGGTTGACCAATAGAGGAAGTCACAGCCTTGATTTTGCAAAGCCTAACCAGGGCTGTTAATGACCTTTCTGGAAGTAACTTACTCATAGAGTTGGTGTAATTCAGAAGTGATGTGACAGCACATAATAATAACATAAAAAGCAGCCAAGTTAAAAAGATGCAATCAAACCAAAAGCTGGATGTGAAATTAATTTAGATTTTTTAAAAATGCAGAACACTCCTCAAGATGCATATGCCAAGAGACACATTTTAAAACTGAGTGCCAAAAATAATATACAGTCGGCACTGACTCTGTCTCTTCCTGTGGTGGGCATTCCAAAACTGTGGAACTGTGGGACCCAAAATGGGTTCTGGGTAGCCGGGACACAGTATTTATTGAATATTTATTTGTTTGTTTACTTATTGAAAAAAATCTGTATAATCAAAACTGCTGTTGAGATCTGCGCAATTCAAGGGATAAGTGTAGATTCATAGCACCTTTCTTCCAATGATGGTACACACAGAAGACTACTCCTTGAAGTTCCCAATGCATGGGCCAGATGACCCGGGAAACTTTCCTTCAGCACTTTAGGGCCAAAGAGTTGCTGATGAATAAAGGCTTTATCCTTGGAATTCGTGGTGTATATTCTGGACCTCTTTGTTAGATTAGAAAGGATCGAATCACAGAGGGAAAACAGAGCAGCAGTTGACTCTATAATTTGTCTGCGCGCTGCATGTCCTGCCTAACCAGAAGCACACGGTTCTTCCGTCACCTTTCACAAAAAAGAAAGCTGGACATGGCAGTTTTCACCGCCACTTTGCCAACGCTTCGAAAGGACAATCTGAAACTTCTCCTGCTCTTATAGCTTGTTTTTCTTATATTTTCAAATGCTTGGAAGGCAACGTTCAGGGATGCCCTCCGAAAGTCCCCAGTGATTTTTCTGATCGCTTGCAACACAAGGGTGTCTCCATGCAATGTATTTATTTATATTAGGCATAAATCAGTGGACTGTTTACCAACGAAAAATTGAAGTCAAAGAGTCATAGAACAGTAATTTATCATAGGGCTTTGGTTCAGTGGTTCAGAACATAATAACAAAAAAAGACAGCTAAAGGTCTGCTTTTGTAGAAATAGCCGAACAGCCCCTGGGAGAGACAGAGCTGCAGTAAAAGACATAAAACTGGCAAAGGCAGTATTCTCGTCTCTTCAGGATTTGCGTTACTCTGTGTCCAAAGTAGGGGAAAGGTACTCTGAGGATAGTCTTCAAAATTCATAATAACCTTCACCTAAGAGATGAATATTAAAATGAAGTTCACTGATTTTGACAGGGGCAATTTAAGCATATGCTAATTCCCACCGAAATAACTGGGAATCAGAAGTGCTTGGCTTTGTCTGGGTGATACTTTTGTTTTATTTATGGTTTTGCTTATCATTTACAACCTCGTCTTCTGCACTCCTTGGCAAAGGTTCTCACAGCAACATATAATAAAGCACGAACTTTTAAAACATTGGTAAAATCAGTGCAGGTTTGTTATTGTGATTTAGTTAAAGAAGTGCTGAACATTTGGTTCATCATGCTGATTCCATTAGCACTGATTTTACCAATGTTTTAAAAGTATATATATATATGTATTAGTATTATATATGTAATATTTCAACAAAAAAAAACAACCCTTGTAGTTTTTAGGAAAACTTGCTGGCCTGGAGCAAAGGTGGTAAAAATGTTTTCCTTATAAGAACCATCTCTTATGACTGAAAAGTCTGATCTCATTTTATACACAAGAGAGATGTATAAAGTAAAATACAATTGCAGAAGTATAAAATGAAAAATCTGGCAAAGGAACATCACTTAGAGAAACCCAGAGGAAATGAATATGTAGTTAGCAACACACAGTCATCTAGATAGACCAACAGGGGTTAAAAGAAAATAATTGTGCTGCTTATATCCTGCTCCATAGCTCTTAAAGTACTCTCTGGGCGGTTTACAATTTAATTATGCAGGCTACACAATGCCTGCATAATTGCACATTGCCAACAAACTGGCAGTGTGAAGTTATGCACAAGCTTTATATGCCATTATGCACAATTTATCAACCATGAAAGGATGGAAGGCTGAGTCACTCTTCAGCTGTCTGCCTGAGCCTCTGGGATCAAACTCAGGTGGTGAGCAGAGTCTTGACAGCAATACTGCAGTTTAATCACTGTGCCACAAGGTGAGCAGAACTTTGACCTACCCAAATACCCAATGGTTTCCTATGCTTCTAGAAACAAAGAATGCGTAGCTTGAGGACAAAAACAACTAAGGGAAGAGAAAGGAGATTCTGTGGAGGTTATGGAACATTTGAAAATGACTTTTGGCACAAGAGAAATAATTACAGTATTGTCTTGCCTAATGAGGGTAAGACAAACAACAATTGTGTGAACTGTTGTTTGGGAAAGGTTTTCCTACCTATAAAATAATGTAGCCTTGGAATTACAGAATCTTCTGTCATGGAGATTCTGAATAATAGTAGTAGCAGTAGCACCCTCCATCCAATCCACCCATAATTGCACCAGACTTCTGTTTCTTGCTTTGCTATTTTGCAAAAAGCATTGAGGATAAACCTGGCTAGTCCTTTCACATTATTCCTTTGGATTCTCTATTCACTATTTAACTGAATGATTAATTGAATGATTCTTTTTCAGCCAGCTACCTCTCCTGATTTTGATTTTTTTTAATTGTATTTTTTGAAAACAGAGATCATGAATGACTTAGAAACATGAGTCAGTTGTAGTTCATGATTTGCTAGTGAAATGTGACTTGACAAGGACGACAAGATACATTTGCCCAAACAGTTCTTTGAAGTTTGATGCTCACAATATCTTGCAGATATTCTACAGACACCCATGCTTTTAATCAGAAGGCTGAGTGTACAACATCATAATTCTAAATGTGTCTGGTAGGAAATACAGAATAATGTTATATACCTTTCCAGACATCACATAAATTCTTAGTACCTCAGTAGTTCTACTTTCCCATAGAAGCATATCTGTTCTTTTAGGCTGTAACTGAGGTCTGCTCTGCACCCACCCTGCCCCACCTTGTTAATTCCCTCAGTTCTCTGACATTTCAGAGAATTGCTGTGCTAATGGGCAGACTCATCTCAGGACCTTGTCCTTCTGCTATGTAGAAGGAGAAAATTCAACTTGTATATATTGTGCCATTTTAAAGCCTGGGTGCCAATCTCCCTAGTATCTAAGGTTAGAAAGATCAGCATAATCTCATTCTCTGAATTTTTATGGCCAGCATCTGAGATGCATGGGCAGGTCCTTGTGATGTCACAGAGGTAGGATGTGCAAGATTTTAGAATGGAAGGGATTTCTTATGAGTTGGTTGATGATGGAGATGCACATGCAAAGAATATGGGCAAATGATCACAGAATCTAGTTAAAGCCTGGCAACCCAAGGTGGGCGGCACAGAACCTGCATGCAGCAATTGTGAAATTTGCTTCACATTGACCACACCCAAAATATGGAATTTCCCAGGCCCTGCACTGTTGCTGGGCTTTTTGGAAGTCTTCCCATGAAATCCTGCAAAAATTCCTTAGAGGTGTGCAGGAATTGATGCTATTCTCTGCAGAACCTCTTATCAGCTTTTATTTTTGTGATTATTTTTGCAGTGTTGACCACTTCTGCTGGACTGCATGACATGTCTACATTCACTCCCTTGAAGAGGCCCAAATTTATATAATTCTATATGCTGCTTGTGCCTGGTGAACATCTGACTCTTTATGGATGTCTTTGACAAAACTGAACCACTGATCTGCACAGCTTTTCTGATGTTACCTATCCTAAATGATCTGAATTTGGTTTCTGCTAAGTCATGTGAGAAGTTAGACTTAGAGTGCAACTACACTGTGATTTGATTTGCTATGACTTGATTTGTGGCATGTATCATATTTGAAATCACAATCACTTTTTTTACAAGTTGATAAATGTATTTATTTTTAATTTTATTAAGTGAACATCAAACATAGACAACATAAACCTAGCACCACAATACGTAGTACACCAGTGCCACCTTCATCCTCAGGGCTAGTATTAATAATATTTTAAAATTCCGTTCAATCCATTTTCTCTCCAAAAATTCATTGTTTCTTTCCTTGGCGTATACCCCCTCCCCCCTCCGAATTACATATTCCAGAAATACATTCCATGTTTTCTTAAAATCATCATTTTTGATAGACCTTTTCTTATTTTCATATCACATGTCAGTTTATCATTAATTGCCATATCCCATAATTCTCTATACCATTCCTCTAAATTAATTTGGTTATCATTTTTTCCAATTTCTTTCAAATATTAATTTTGGTGCCATAACCATTATTACAATTAAAACCTTATTTTCTTTCCGTAGTTGATCCTCCTTGACCATATTCAATAAGGCCATTCATGGGGACATTTGAATATTTAATCCAGTTATTTCCTTTATTTCTTTAAAGATTTGCTTCCATTCTTTCTTTCTTACTTCACATAACCACCACATATGTAAATATGTCTCCTTCTCTTTTTTCACCTCAAACATAATGATGATAATTTTTTATTTATTGTATTCAGTTTTACCGGCGTTAAATACCACCTCCATATTGGTAGTTTTAAATTTCTGGGTACTTACATCTCAGAGGACCTCTCATGGACTATAAATGCCAACATACTAATGAAGAAGGCACAGAAGATACTGTATTTCCTGAGAATGCTCGGCAAGTTAAATTTATCTCAGCATTTACTTCTGTCATACTATCGTAGCACCATTGAGAGTGTCCTAACCTATGGCATTCTGGCATGGTTTGGGAGTAGCTCTGTAGTGGACAAAAAAGCTCTACAGAGAACCATTAAAATTGCCCAGAATATCATCGGGCTCCAGCTACCAACCCTGGATGACATCTTCACATCCCGCTGTCTAAGGAAGTCACACAGCATCCTGAGAGACTCTTCCCATCCAGCTTATAACTTTTTTGAACTGTTACCATCTGGCAGAAGATATAGAACAATTAAGACTCGGACCACACGTTTTCTCAATAGTTTTTATCCCAGAGCTATAATTGCAATTAATAATGAGCTTAAAGACCACCAGTAGTGAATAATTAGTTGGACTGTGTTACTTGGCCTGCGGTGTAGATGTTTGTATTTTTAGTGGGGGATTTTTTAGTGGGTGGGGAGTGTTGAGGAATTTTTATGTGTGTGCATATGTCTGGTCTCTGGGTGTCTGTGAATTTCGTTGTATGGGTATACTATGTATATACTTACAATGACAATAAATTATTATTATTATTATATTACCTTACAGCAATTTTTCTCAACTGGAAGAAAAGCTGGGCAGATTTTTAAACAAACAAGTAAACACAATTATACTTTTATTTAATGCTTTTAAAAAGCTGCTGTGTCTATTTTTTATAATAGTGAAGGGCCTTATTACTAGTCTAATATCAGTCTATAAACTTGGCTATGTTTACATCTATGGCTACAGAAAGAAATGAAAATGCATTATAGCTGTTGTTATCTATCACTAGTGAGAAACCAGAAATCGGAGTTCATGAGCTATGTCGAAAGAAGAAATATTTGCCACCGAAAGCAAACTATGAAATGCTACATTGTTGTTTATGGAGTGGAACTATTTTTACATTATACCTCTGGAAACTGCAAACATTCCTTGCATATTAGAAATTTGGCAAGGACACTAAGGATAAAGTTAGGTGTCGCAAAATGTATCATCAGGAGATCTTTTATATCCCTCAAGGGAGCAGGAACATCTGCTTACTATCTCCAAGACAACCTTGTATTTATCCCTAAAGAAGCAAAGTACAATGTTATCTGCTCCCAAGCAGCACATTCAGAATTTTATTGGTGCCATTAAGAAAGGCTATTTATGACCCTCTCCCCTCCAAAAAAGGTGTAAAGGAGGGGAAGTGTCATTTAAAAAGTATCTCTGTGTCAGATCTTCACCTTGTAGCACTGCAGTTACAATGGCAGCTTTTGTAGTCATGAGAAATGACTAGCAAGGAGTAAATAAATGTGTGACAGTTGCGTGACTTGAGCGCAGATTTTTCCAAAGCGTATCTACTCAACACATGATAAGGAAAGTATGCTAGTCCCACCTTCCCTGCTGTCACTTTCCTCACACAATAGTGACTGTCTGAAGACAGAAAGAATTAGGAGAAATGGAATCTTTAGGCTCAGTGGAAGGACAGATCCTGAAGTTGAGACTCCAATACTTTGGCCATCTCATGAGAAGAGAAGACTCCCTCGAAAAGACCCTGATGTTGGGAAAGTGTGAAGGCAAGAGGAGAAGGGGATGACAGAGGATGAGATGGTTGGACAGTTTCACTGAAGCTACCAACATGAATTTGACCCAACTACGGGAGGCAGTGGAAGATAGGAGGGCCTGGAGTGCTCTGGTCCATGGGATCACGAAAAGACGGACACGATTTAATGACTAAACACCAAAGAATCTTTAGGATTACACAAATGCAAGACTATGGCGATACCTTTAGTGAACCACTAAGAAATCACTAAAAAAAAATCAAACAAAACTTGCAATTTGTTTGATTTTTTAAAAAGGTATTACCTGACTCTTGGATCTGTCTGAAGACAGTTCCTTCTATCTGTGTAGGCTCCTCATAAAAACCAGAAGATAGGGGATGGAATGGAAGTTCTGGAATTAAGAATGGAACTTTTGGGTTAACTTGAACTGGAAAAAACATGAAAGAAACACTGCCACCCCTTATAGTCTTTCATAAGAACAGAAGAGCCCTGTTGAATCAGGCCAAGGACCCATCTGGCCGAGCTGCCTGTATCTCACAGTGGCCTTACCAGATGCCTCTGGGAGCACAGGAGACAACTAGATACCTGTCACCTGATACCCCGTCCCCTGCATCTGGCATTTTGAGGTACCTTCCTTTCATGTCAGAGACATTGTCTCTGAAATACAATAGATTTGGGATTCTGAAAAAGAGAGTAAACAAACGATTGCTTTTTCTTCAGATTTTCTCATTCAGAAGGTTGTCATTCTGGTAAATAATGACAATGAGATCTGATGAATCTGATGATGCTCCTCTTTCCTGCTGGCGATGTCAACTAGGATGTAATGTAATATATGCCTGATGCATATTTCAGATAATGTTGCCTAAATAAGACTTCTTGAACTGCTGGAGAGCTCAGTGGTTTAGGTATCTGTCTGCAGAGCCAAAGGTTTGGAGTTCAATTCCCCACTGTGCCTTCTTGACAGGGTGTGGACTACGTAATCCATAGGGTCCCTTCCGCCTCTGCACTTCTAATCTACGTTTTTCCCATTCCTCTACACCCCACACTTTTCCAGCTATAAACTGACATCAAATCAACCTGCAGGGTCTACCGACAACTGCTGTGAGGAAAAGCTACAAGGTGTTGAATACCAGTATTAGCCATTCACCCTTAATAGGTTAAAACAGGTGTGAATGTGGAGAAGAGGTAATCGTGAGATGATAAATGACAGTCATATTCAAATAGCTGAAGGACAGTTTCAAATGATGGGACAAATTTGTTCCCTCCAGACTAAAAAAGAAGGGAAAATATGTTGACGAAACATAAAAAAGACTTCCTGACAGTACAGGCTCTTTGATAGTTTGACAGACTTGACTGCCTTGAGAGAAACCTTTAAAGCTGAGGTTGCCTGGTGACCTATTGGGAGTGCTGTAGCAAACGTCCTGCATCAGCAGGGGCTTGGGTGTGTTGACCTCTGAGGTTCCTTCCAGCCCTGTGATCCTAAGAAATATTTTTACAGGAACTGTTTCTTGCAGGAAGCTGAGTCTGAATTTTTAATGAAAAGCTGTCAAAAAGAGACACGTCCCTCCAGAGTAACAAAGGATTTGATCATATCTGCTGTACCAATGATATTCTTCCAATGTAAGCCCAAGCAACTTACTGAGACATTTCAAAAGCATGTCCCCCACCTCACGTTTTCTCTGATGTTCAGGGAAAATATTACCTTAAAAACAAAATAATAATCAAAGCCCATGCCCAGACTTGAGAAAGTAGCTTTTTTTTTTTTAAGAGGGCACGGATATGGCTTAGAACACAGGTCTGTACAGGAGGCAAAATAATGAAGAGAACCCATCATTGCAAGGTTTTAAGGCTTAAGCAAACATGACCAGCCTTAAACATAATTTGGCCTTGAATGAATATTGACCTTACCTTCTCTGAAAAAAAGTTGCATATTGGCCAACAGAAACAAAAGGACAGTATTTAAATACAGTACAGATGAACAATTTCAAAAAGCAGACTTGTTGTTTCCCCCTATTTATGCATTTTGCTCAGATTTTACATTTTAGATGCAACTCATTTGTGGCACTCAGGTTATTCACTGTATAGTTATTGTTGTTCTAAGCATGTAAGGTCCCTCCCACCCCGCCTTCCTTGTGTTGTTTTTACCAACATGGAAGCAAAATACAGGAAATACTCTCTAGTTCCCTTTAGTGACCAGTTCTGATATTGCACCTAAATCAAAGAATACTTCCTTTGTCACTCCAGGTTAATAAAACAGTGACATAAATCCAGACAAATTTCTGCCAAAATGCATATGAAAATACCTTAAAATGCTCTTGGAAAGTAATTTTTGAAAATAATTATTATTTTCAAATAATGGGCATTATTTATTGGTTGAAACCCTGTAGTAAGATGCAACTAGTGTAGGCCCACTGAATCAGTGGAACCTCTATAGGTGTTCACTCACTAAATCCCTCTTAATTCAATGGGTCTACTCTAGTTGCAACTACTATTGGAGTTGAACTACTATATCTAAAAATCAATGGTGTAACTACTAGTTACATTACTTGTTAACCAGTAGTAACTAGCTATAGAGACTTTTAACCACATGTAACCAGTTACTTCCAAACTCTGATTTTGCTCCCAATTTATTATACTTCACTTGTAAAAATGCAGAAAGAGGCATGTTAAACAGAAAGAAATCTGTACGTCTTCCTTTTATCTTTGTTCACCATCCCAGATCTGGCATGAGCTTGGAGTATCTTTATTAAATTGTAAGGACTCAACCTCTCCTAAGTCCATTAATGCATTAAGAAGATAAGAAGAGCTCTGCTGGATCAGGCCAAGGGTCCATCTAGTCCATAGGTCGGGGAACAGGGGTAAATTACCCCAAATGGGGTAAAAGTGAAAATCCTGGGGGTAATGAGCAAAGTGCTTCCTCCTCCCTCCCTCCCTCCCTCCCACCCCCACCCTCTGCAGCCAAAACTCAAATTGTAAGCCATCTCTCCCTGTTACTTCCTTGGTTGCAGCTGGGCACATCTAAATCCTTCGCTTAGAGATCGGAGATAAGCTCCTTGATTGGTTGCAGCTATAGATTAGCCCCAGGCAAAGACCGTTTGAATGTTGACCATGCAAATGTCAAGATGATCTGGAGGATCCCTTCTTGGGCTCAGTACCATTCACAAAAAGGCACCACACAAGGAAAAATCCCAGAAATTGACTCCTTTCCCTATCAGTCAACCAGTTCTTACCCAAATACAAAGCAATCATCACCCCCCTGACAAGTTGTCTAGATATCCAGTTACTTCCAAACTCTGATTTTGCTTCCAATTTATTATACTTCACTTGTAAAAATGCAGAAAGAGGCATGGAAAGTATAGATACTCATCAAGTGTCGTGATGAAACCTTTGTAGGGAGGCCAGCTGACGGATACTTATTAATCTAGGGGATCAATCACATTACTGTATTATCTCATCCTTGAACTAATTGTACATACGTCTGTATGGAGGGTGTGACTTTCAGATCCTGGACATGGCAAATTCAGAGGATGGAGTTCTTATTTTTTTTCTTCCCATCTGCATTAAGAACCTGATGTATTGTTTTTATGATTTTGATCTGTCTCCGACATCTAGGCCTCAGAGGTACCCTCATCAGACAATCTATCAAAATTGAACACAAGAAACAATCTTAGAAAGAATGTAAACACATTCTGTAAGAAGAGAGACAACCAATGTTTCAAACGTCTTTAATTCCTTTTGTCCCTCTTATTAAAGAATCCACAGAGATGCAATTGGACCAGTCTATTGAAAAGAATTGTAAACACAGTATTCAAAGAGATAATTATTTTTTTACCCCTCACAAAACGACAAGTGTTTGCTGTTCAGCAATTATAAGCAGAATGTGAATGTTTTTAACCTCTAACCCACAAGCTCATTGAACCTCTGGGCAAAACGAGCTTTGGAGCGGAGATAGTAAATAATTGCACTCTTTGTTGAAAAAAAAAAATTAGTCTGCAGCAGCAAGAAATTTAGACTAGGACTATGCTTTCTTTTGAAAACATTGGGAGGAAACGTGAACAAATTCTTACTATCAGCAATAGGAAAAAAATAATATTTTCTTTTACTCATTACGAGCACTGTGGTTAGACAATGCTAATTGTATATACTTTGGCAATGGTGCTAGCAAGCTCTTTTCAATGCCACATGCCAAAAGGCAGTTTGATAAAGTAAACATGCCTGTTTTAAAAATACACAATAGCAAAGCTAACTGGATTATCGATGTTTTGATGTTGCGCTTGCCAGCTGAATATTTACACAGTGCACAGATGAATTTGGTTCATAGGTGATAATGATTATTATATTAACTGGTTATAGCCTCTACCATAGGACTAACTGATGCTTGAATACAATTTATGCTGTCACAGGTGCTTAAAATCGGTAAGAAACAGCATAAACATAAGATGAAGTAAGTAGCTAATATGAAGACAATTGGCTGGAATCGAATTAAATGTATTGATGATATGGATTAGGAAATAAAAAGTGAATGTAAAGACAAAGGAATAGAGAGGAAGGAGAAGGCAAAATTGACAATCCTTAACAGTATTTTTTACACTGACTGGTAAGTGAATCATATTCTATTATATTAGATATGGGTTGAAATCGATGGGCTTGAATCCTATTGCTAGTCCAAACCACAGTAAATCCATTAACTCAGCTGCTGATGAAACTCCCACTAGAGCTGATTGATTCAAATGGGCCCACTGTTGTTGCAACTTAAAAGACTAAAGTAAATCACAAATTGAGTAGGCTCATTAGACTCAATGGAACTTACAGAGAGGTTGATTCACCAAGTCCTACTATAATGCAACTTATTATGCTAGATCAGTGGTCCCCAACTTTTTTGGGACCATGGACCAGCTGAGCCTCTGAGGAAGGTGGGGCAACCCGCTACACGCTTGTGCGCACGCTCTTTCAGGTGCATGTGTGAAGTGGTGGAAGAACGTGTGTGCATCAGCCAGCTCCAGCGTGAGTGCTTCCCCACCCCTTCGCGCAAGCGCAGCAGCACTTGCAGGCGCATCCGTGCACCCACCCACTCACCCCTTTGCATGGGCGTTTGAGCACTCAGGCGCATGCATGAAGGGGTGGGGGAGTGCTCACGCTGGAACATATGTGCGTGCGCAAAGCAGTTGTGTGGAGGAAAGTGCATGCGGGGGGGAGGTCTGTCTCCGTGGCCTGGTCCGGCTCAGGCCACAGACCAACACCGGGCCACAGACCAGGGGTTGATGACCTCTGTGCTAGATAACAGGATTTCAGCCATTGAGGGACAAATACATGCTTTTGCAAATATCCATGAAAAGGGAAACATCTATATTGATGATTTCTAACACAGAATCATAGAAAAGTGAAGTTGGAAGGGACCATCATGTCCAACACCCTGCACAAGGCAGGAATACAATCAAAGCATATCTGCCAGGTGATTATCTAAGTTTTTCTTGAATGCCTCCAGTGTTGGAGCACTCACCCGCTCCTGAGGTAACTGGTTCCACTGTCATACTGCTCTAACAATTAGGAAGTTTTTCCTGATATTCAACCGAAATCTGGCTTCCTTTAACTTGAGCCCATTGTTGCATGTCCTGCACTCTGGGATGATCGAGAACAGATCTTGCTGCTCCTCTGAATGACAGCCTTTCAAATATTTGGAAAGTGCTATTATATCACCCATCAGTCTTCTTTTCTCAAGGCTAAACATGCCCAATTCTTTTAGCCTGTCCTCATAAGGCTTGGTTTCCAGCCCCCTGATCATCCTTATCGCCCTCCTCTGAATTTGTTTCAATTTGTTAGCATCCTTCTTGAAGTGTGATTTCCATAACTGGACACAATACTCAAGGTGAGGCCTAACCGGTGCTGAATAGAGGGGGACTAGCACCTTGTGGGATTTGGAAAATATATTTCTATTAATGCAGCCTAAAATAGCATTTGCCTTTTTTGTAGCCACATCACATTGTTGGCTCATATTTAACTTGTGAACTACGACAATTCCCAGATCCTTCTCACTCATAGTTTTGCTGAGCCAGGTATCCCCCATCTTGTAACTGTGCAATTGGGTTCTTTTTCCGAGGTGCAATACTTTGCACTTATCACTGTTGAATTTCATTCTGTTGCTTTCGGCCCAGTGCTCCATCCTATCAATGACCAGAATTTTGTTTCTGTCTTCTAGGCTATTAGCTATTCCGCCCAAATTTGTATCATCTGCAGATTTGACGAGCATTCCCTGTACTCCCTCATCCAAGTCATTAATAAAAATATTGAAGTGCACCGGGCCCAGGACTGAGCCTTGGGGTACCCCACTTGTTACCTCCTCCCGGTTAAAGAAGTGTTCATTAATCATCACCCTCTGAGTATGATTCTGTAGCCAATTGTATATCCACCTGGCACTTGAGCTATCCAGCCCACACCCACATTCAAGAGCTAAACATTTCATTGCAAGGAACAATTATTACAGCTCTTGGCAGATGTAATATTGTAGCTGTAATCTTATTAGTAGAAGCAGTAACAATGCTACAACTTGTAGTCAGGACAAATTTACCGTCAGAATCAGCTTGTTTCTGCTGATACCAAGTTTCTGCAAGCACAGATGGTTTAATTCCTCAACCAGCTGCTAATAAATAGCATTTGGGAGATCAGAGGTAGAGAATCAAGAATGATATTACTTATCCATCCTTGTGAAATGGCAGAAAAATAATGGAAATATTTTCAGTGCCATCATTTGCATATTTATATAGAATTCTCACTGCATTCAATGGGGCTCACTCCCAGTGAGCAAGAGTTGTCAAATCTGATGCGTATCTGGATGCTTGCTGGTGCAGACGGAAACCTAACTTCCCTCACCCGATCTAGATGTGGCCTGTGCCAATCTGTTCTTCAGTTTGTGCAGGTTTTTGTATGTTTCCAAATAAATGGGGACAGGAACTGTAAAACATGGAGTTATGACCTATTTTACATTCTAAGCCTTTTTTTCCTTCCTGTCTAGAAATGTGCATGTATTTTGAAACACACTTCTAGCAATATACATATTTTCAATATATTTTTCTTAGTGCATGAAAGTTTTACTCATTTCCCTATTGGCTAAGGCATGTTTGTGTGCATTTTTGCAAAGTCACACTTTTAATTGTGCACATTTATTTGTGTGTAATTCAAAAAAGGGAGGAAAGGTAAGAACTCCAAGTTCTCAGTTCTGTCCTGATGATAGGAAAACAAACCAGGAAACAAAATTACAGATGCTTTCATTAGTAGTATCACAGATCATGCAGTGAAGAAATTTGTACCAAATCCATGCCCCTCCCAAAAAGTATTGCAAATTTATTTTCAATCCCTAAATGTATGGCCCTTCACATCTTGCTGAACCTCAGATCCTAACATGTTTCATCATTGGCTATGATGACAAGGGCTCACGGCAGAAGAACTGGACCACTAACATTTCCCATTCTTGCTTGAAGGCATGAATATTCAAGGAGTACCAAATCACATATGCCATGAACATTGTCTAGCCATGGCCTCCACAGGTATATTGTGGGACAGATAATAAAGGTTGGGCATTGACTTCACACCTTGCTTTTTAACATACCAGAAATATCTGGCCGCTGTTTGAAAAGAGACTGGTATACTAGATGAATTTTTGGTCTGAACCATCAGGTATTCATGTGTTCATCAGGAAGGAAGAAGAGCCCTATGATCTCTGATGGAACTGGACAACTCAAATAATTAGCACAATGAACTTTCTCTGGAGTAGCTCAGCTACACGGTTCCAAGTCATATCAGAATGTCCAACTGGAGCCAATGTAGTTGGGTAGGATTGATAGCACTGCACTATGAAAAAGTACTACCCCCAACAATGATGGCATCTGTGCATGGTTCTCTCTTCTCCTGCTCTGCTTGGCAAATTTCTTTCTAGCAGGTGTGCACTGTTTATGACTCTGCTCCATCTGTGGTTCTGCACCTGCTAGAAATGTTATTTTATTTTTCAAAAATTGAAACTGGACAATGCAAATCAGCATTTTATAAAGGAGAGTCAATTTGCAGGATAATCCATCAGTGTTATTGGTGATAAACCCTACCACCCCAAGCTATTAGCCGCCTAGAGTGGTCCTATGTGATTCAGATAGGCGGGATATAAATTAATTAATTAAATAAATAAATATCAAATAAATTTGTAGATAATGATATTCTATTTTTTCCCAAGGGGCTGGTACAATACTGTAAGCTACAATAGGGCAAATGAAGAATGAGATATATAGACAGTAGTTTCTTTTTATTTCTTTTATTATTTTGGTGAGACCATAACACATAAAGTGAAGACCGACTCTTCTTCAAGTAAAGGGGTGGGTGGGGAGCACAGACCAATGTGTCTCTGCAATGTGCCAAAGACAGCAAGATCAACAGTTATAAAATAGATGTTAAAAGGTTGTCTAATAAAAACTGGAATGATAGCTGTACAGCAGTGGTTCCTAACCTTTTTTTGAGTCACAGACTTCTTTTATAATAGCCAAGTAACCTGTGAACCCTCACCATGTCTGCATTAAAAAGGCATTTTTAATGGGGCAAACTCATCCCTTCTCAGAAAACAGAGGCTTCTTTCTCTTCCAAAGGTCTTGTTTCTCATACATACACATGCACATTAACTTTGAAATCCTGCCCTGAAAGGTCAAGGAAGACAGTATTGAACAATGGCTGCAACACATATAAGGTGACTCCTGACCCCCCCCTCCCGAAAACACTCTGTGACCCACCCACCCCAAGTTGGGAAAACCTGCTGTGCAGGAAAATAAATCATTTCATTCCAACATGTTTCAAGGACAGTGCTATCTCACAAGATGCAAACATTGCTAATCTAAAATTCACAAATCTAAAATTAGCAAGTGAATCCTGCATTCCAGCAAATTTTCACGTTGTTCAGTTTTTAATTGGCAAATGTCTTGTTCTTTGAAGTCTTTGCACCAGGATACCCTGATGGTATTTTTCTTTTGCTACTTTTTCTTTTTTTCTTTTTCTTGCAACTTCTAAAAAGGAAGCAGCTCTTATAAAGGATGCAGGCAGTACTTTATAAGAGCTGCTTCCTTTTTAGAAGTTCCAATACTTTGATACCATGCATTGCAGTTTGAAATTCACAGCAAAGCTGTGTGGTTTAACCCCACTGTTGTCTGCTAATGAATTCTGGGTCTGGGGATCTGGGAGGCAGCACATTTTGGCCTCATCTACTGAGGTCCTCAGACACCACTAGGATTCTGCACTTGCTGCCTCCTAGGAACAACTTCACAGAAAGGGAGAGACCAACTTGGTCCCATTCATCAGTCAGAGGAGGCGATTTTCGTCCCCTTTCATCCAACCTGCCCCCTTTTCTATCATGTCTAGCAGATTATGAGTCTAAAGGCAGAGTCTGTCTTGTCTTACCTTTCAGCATTTGTATAATACTTAGAACATTTTAGGCACTTTACTAATATTCAGCCATGATTGCAATTAATAATGACTGCATTTGGTTTTATTTGTTGTATAAATTCAGAATGCTTCCTGAGAGGAATATTGTGCCTTTCAAATGCTCTACAAGGTGAGAGAGGGAGAGGATCTATCTCCAAAAGTGATATGCTTTTTGAGGGTATATATTGCAGAAGCTGTAGTCCAATGAAGTAATATTTCTACATTCTGTCCAGAGAGACGCAGTCCAGGGAGCAGGTCTCTCTCTCAATCTCTCTCTCTCTCTCTCTCTCTCTCTCTGTGTGTAGGTCCTAAAAAGAATTCCCTAAAATTGTGCAGTATCATTCGTGATATTTTAAATGGATTTACGCACAACGTGGGCTACCATGTGATAAATAAACATTCCAAACTTGCAAGCAAATGGTTCGGTGTAAAAGCTTTTGGGGTTTCGAGGATCAACCGAGCATTTTGTGGAACTCTTAAACCTGCCACCTTTCTTCTTTTCTTTTCCCCCATGTTATGAATCTTGATAATCAATATTTTCTAATCTTTTAATAGATATTTTTAAACAAATAATAGATATTTTTAAACAAAATATCGAGCCAGGAAAGGAACTATTGTCCATTGAAATGCTTTGGCTGCAGGAGAAGCAATTAAAGCTGCTGGCTCTGAGCTCAAAGCAGAACTGAAGGCATGGTGGAGACTTTGGCAGTGATGGCATTGATCCCAAAAAGCAATGACTAACACCCTGCTCTCTCACAGTGGCTCTCGAGGTTTCCTGGAGGTTAGAAGCTGAGCTGGGTTCATCGCCATATGGTCAAATCATATGTAAGAATGGCTGATTTCACAATATAAGTAGGCTGATTAAACTTCAGGATAAAATGCTGCGGCTACATTTTTACAAAAGGCAGCATGGAGATGTCATTACACTGTGGTCAAACTATACATTATTACCTGCCAGTAATCTGTTTCTCTTCCTCCATGGTTTTTAAGGGAATGAAAGCTGGGCAGTCAAACATAGAAGTGTGTTTACTTCCAACTGACAAATTACAAAACAAAGCTCATGGAATGTAAAAAAAAGCTACACCAAAGGATATGCTTTAACAATGAGACTTTTTTCTGCTCTTGAAGAAGCCCTGTTTTTTTAATGTGTTAACTGTAATGTGTAATTTGACCCTCTGCCACCCCTTACCTGCAGTGAAAGAGTTTGAATATACATACAGAATCTCCCACCAATCAACAATATGCCATCACCCACCTTCTGCAGAATCAGCATGTGAGCAGAGCCTGTTGTTCCGTCCCAAAGGAAGGCAGATGGTCAAGGAAAAGCAAGCTAATGTGCAGCTGTGAAAGTTATTGGAGAAAAATCACACCTGTGTTGCTGCTTAGGCGAGCTCCACCTCTGGTCGCAAAGCTGTCTCCTTCTTTGCTTTGACCCTTGTTCAGATGTTTTCACCGCATCTAACAAGACAGGGAGCAACATCCTCTTTTGTGAGAAATTTTATTGACTTTCCTAAACTTTTGTTTTTCTGCTTTGAATTTTTCTCAGATGTTTTGCCTATAATGGAAAGGAAAAATAGTTCATTTCTCCCCCTATAAATGATGGGGGTTATGATTTTCCATTCATAAAGGTCAATGTGTACAGTGGTTAGACAGCTGAGCGGGCCTTGGGAGAGCCAAGATCAAGTCACCAGTGGGCGATGAACCTTATGTTGTGATCTCAGAGTGGTACTTATCTCTTAGACTGAGCTGCCTCAATAGGTTTGTAAGGAGTGGGGAGGAGGAGAACTTTCAGTTGATTCGAGGAACAGAGAGATGAAAACTGCTGGATAGATCAGTGATTTTTTTTGTATCTGTGGGAGTTCAGTTCCTCACTGGGCCTCCTTCATAGGGTCCCTCCCAGCTCTGCAATTGAAAGAATATTTATTTATTTATTTATTTATTTATTTATTTATTTATTTATTTATTTATTTAGTTAGTTAGTTAGTTAGTTAGTTAGTTAGTTAGTTAGTTAGTTCGTTCGTTCGTTCATTCGTTCGTTCGTTCGTTCGTTTGTTCGTTCGTTCGTTCATTCGTTAAAACAAATAATAAAATGAATAAATAGGCCCCTTACTCTGTAAAGACAGAATAAGCACAGGAACAAAGATTGAAATAAAATGTACCCTAAACCAATGGTCTTCAACCTTGGGCCTCCAGATGTTCTTGGACTTCAACTCCCAGAAATCCTGGCCTGCAGAGGTGGTGGTGAAGGCTTCTGGGAGTTGTAGTCCAAACACATCTGGAGGCCCAAGGTTGGGGACCACTGCCCTAAACAAAACCTGGGCCTAAAATGTCTGATCCTGCTGGCAGTTAAAGAAATAGCGGACACTGCCTAATAAAAGTGCTTCTGAAATAACACTGACTGTGAAAGAATTACGATGGGAGGATTGAAAGTTGGTTGCTGATAGGATGAAGGGAGAAGAAACACAGGCTGCAGTAAAAAACAACCCCCCCCAAAAAAAAAACTATAACTGGACCGCAGCTAAGTTCTTTCAACATTTGGGATCAGAAAGTACTGGTGAGATTCTGAGCCAGGCGAATTGCCAGCTAGAGGCAATTGCCAGGCGAATTGCCAGCTAGAGGACAGGAGTGAAAGATCCAGATTCATACAGGAAAGGCCGACTGCTTCTCAAATATACAAAATTACAAGATCATCATCCAATTAAGGAGGTAAAAGGTTTGGAAATGAGGTGACAAAGACTCCGACTAAACAAGACAGGCAGCAATCAGCAAAGCACTGACTGCAGCTTTTTTTAAAAGGATCTTCTACACAACTGAAGAAAAGCAACAGAATGAAGAGGCAAATGGGAAACTGAATATATTATCCAGACTGCAAGCCAAATTGGAGTGACCTGGCTTTGCTGCAGCTTGATTGACAGCCTGTTCGGATTAGATGATTGCATGGGGATTGGGGCTTGTTCGTGCCAGTGCCTGCGCTGCCCCCTCCTTCTGACACAGTCTGATCTGTGCCACAGCCCACAGCCTCCCTTTCTTTTGATCCCGCCTTTTGCCAACCCCCAACCCTCCTTTTATGGTCCACTGTGTAGTCAGCGGGCTGTTAAGTGTTGCAAGGTGGCAAGGAAAATGAATAACACACAAACACATACACACATGCCATTGGTACGTAGTTGTCTGCTGTAGCCCACTGGAGTTGTTCTTATTTCGTATTGATTTTTTATCTCTTTTTTTTCTGTCTATGCCGAAGTAATTTAGCACTAAACTAATATATCAATATAGTGATAAGGTGATTGAGCGCTAAGCTTGGTCATTTGTTTTTAAAAAACAAAACAAAAAAAGGCCCATTTCACAGCACTTAGGGAGAAAGATGGCGAAGTCGATGTTCTTGCTGTCCAAAAACATCATGTCCAGCTTACTATGTCAACAGAATACCACCCACAGTTGTATCCACTGTCCTTTTGGAGGAGGGAACAACGGATCACACTATTAAAAAGTCTATTTGAATCATTTTGAGTTGAAAAATGTAGAAATCCCTAAAAGAAGAGGGGAAAAAACTCTGTGCTGGGAGAAAAAAAAAAGGGCTGGACTGATTCGAATCGACCTTTGAATTGTGTGATCTTTTTTTTTTTAAGTGAATTCATCTGTTTTACACATACAACAAAACCCACAGTATTTGGTCATATAGTCACAGCCTCAGTGACTTCACTCAGTCACTCTGTACAAGCACCATGACAGTACAAGTACAAGCACTGGAGATATTTTTGTCTGAGATGGCAAACTATTGATGCCATTAAGCAAAAGCCAGCTCTACCTCTTCCCTTTCCAGCCATACTTTTGTTGTTGTTGTTTAGTCCTTTAGTCATGTCTGACTCTTTGTGACCCCATGGACCAGAGCATGCCAGGCCCTCCTGTCTTCCACTGCCTCCCGGAGTTGGGTCAAATTCATGTTGGTACCTTCGGTGACACTGTCCAACCACCTTGTCCTCTGTTGTCCCCTTCTCCTCTTGCCTTCACACTTTCCTAACATCAGGGTCTTTTCCAGGGAGTCTTCTCTTCTCATGAGATGGCCCACCCCCTTTTCTTTATATAGTGCTGTTATATAACATTTTGGAGATTTACTATATGGCTTTTAGTGTATGAATCAATAAATCAGTCTTCAACTTAAGTTCCTAGATTTGTGAATGCCAAGCTTTCAAAAACTCTGGAAGTCTTTCTTTCTTTATTTGTATCAGAGCTCTGAAAAAACAAGTTTACAGCGCAATGCTTCTGGAAGTGAAGGATCAGCTGGCTGCATGTCATTGCCCAAGGGACGCCTGAGTGTACTCACAATGCTTTTCTGCTCTCTGGAGAGGCTCCTCCTATGTGCCCCGCGTGGGAAGTAAGAGAGTAATTTATGTCCATAGGGTGATTTTGAGTATTCCTCCTCTGATTCCCCACCCACGCTTTTCTTCCTTCCCTGTGCCATTCTTGATCTCTTTTTTTTTGCCAAGACAATAATTTTATTTTATTTTTTCTTAACATTCCAAACAAAGGGTGACAACAATACAACGTAAGAGAGGATGAGACAAACATTACCTCCACACCAGGTGGCAATGACCACCCCAGGTGGTAATGACCACTAACCACAGTGGCTAGTCTAAATATGGCCCTCTGTGCTTTTCTCATCAAAATCCACAAAACTGGGCAATAAACCAGCTTGGCAAAATCAAAAAAGCTTTTGATCATCTGTCAATTCTTGCACAAGGCACCCAAATGTCCAGCTACGCTTTAATTACATTCTGCCATTTACTAGAGAGGCCAGCTTACACTACCCTGCAAACTCTTTATGGTATTGGTTAACACAGAATAGCCGTGGGATGTTTAAGGAGATAATAAACCCTAGATTATGTAGTTGTCAAACAGATTGATTATTGGAGTCAAGCTCATTAGAAAGCACAAATCAATATAACTCTGGCTTTCAGGACAATTATTGATTGCATCTCTCTAAGTTCTGACTACTTAGTATGACAAGACTATAAGTTGTGGAGGTACAGTTGTGTGCTCACTAATTTTGAATATTAGGTATAAGAAAAAAGATTGGGGAAGATGACCAAAGGTGTCTGCTGGAAAGGCATGGTGGAGGCAACTAATTATACTTTTTGGATTCTTCACCTGACTGTAGCTTTTATCTGTGTACATTTAAAGAAATACTAAGACTTAAACAGGAGAGTTTACAAAATGGTACCTGTTTCTGAGCAATGACCCTTCTGCACAACATGTTTTTTTCTCTGTCAGTTGTGCAATTTTTTTTAAAAAAATCCCAGTGGATGAGCCCAATAGATAACAATTTATTAACTAGGTTTGTGATTACTTCCATGTCCTTCCTTGCTGTGTCTCAGGCCCTATCCTGAAGAAACCTAGATGTCAGGAATAGAGGATTCCAAAGGGGAACAAGGCAGAAAAAGAGGAAAGAAAATGGCTCAGATACAGGTCTGGCTCCCATATAGGGTGGGAAACTTGAGCTGCCTGGAAAATGGGATGTTGGGAATGACACTGTGGTGCTAACAAAGCTCAAAAACAATCGACCAGTATGGATACATAATGCATAGACCCCTGGAAATGTATTATTACCTCATGAGCCTGGGATGTTCTTTATACAGAGATATGGTGTTTAGGATTATTTCATCTTCTGAAAACAACAGAGAATAGTCTCCACAGATTTTGGCCCCACCTTGTTATTCACCAATGAAGAACCATCTTGTGGTTGGCAATTAGTGAAGAAAGACCAATCAGAAAGCAGGAAACATTAGCTGTGTCAATGGAACAAAAAGCCACTGGACCTTGAGAAAAGAAGCTTTCTCCCCTCAACTTTTCCCCTCAACCTTGGATTATGATTCCTTGCCCTTCCCAAAGGGAGAAGTGCTTTCCCTCTTCCTGAACCATCCTCCTCCTAACCAACCTCCCTACTGAGCCTTTCTGGGACCCCTCATCTGGGTACTAAGATGAGGTTTAAATCATATCTTGATTTGCCAGCTGAGAACTTTTAGGCCTGCTTCTCAAAGTCAGGGTTGGTGGACGTTTAGTTGATGCTAGATGACACTCCAAGGAGTTGCTCATTTCACGGGTCTTAAATATTGCATGGCACAGAGGTTGGCTTTAAACAGTTAATTGTTTGGGATCATCTCTAGATAGAAGGCTTTCGTGAGAGTAGAATCATAGTCTTCTTTGCATGGGAAAATTTCTGTGGAGAGCAACTGGTTTGATTTTGATTATTTTTATTGTTTTTTTCCCCATGGAATGTTGCTGTTCCGATTTATACTTGAAAAATGCTTTATCATTTTTGAATGAACAAAAGACATTCATAGTTTCTCACTGTTCTTGGTGCTAAACTTAAATTAATCTCCCAGTTAATTGTATCTATGAGTAGTCTTGTGTCATTTCTAGCATCCCCTCTTACCCACTGGGGTAAACAGGACCTCATTTTCACTTGCCACTAGATGAGGGCACAAATTGCGGTTCGACAGTTTGAAGCCATTCGGCAGATCAGTCTCACACAGATATTGCATGTGTGCCCTGGATATATTGGATAATTCTCCGCCTCCTTCCGTGGGTGCCCATTCAGAGGAGGACATGGGGCAGGAAAGCCTCTGAGTGCGTGCCCACAGGAGGAGGTGTGTGGGGAGAAATCTGGGGTGCTCATACAACACCTGTGGGCCCAATCTGCTGAACCATACACCAACGTGTGGTTCATGCCTACCATCTGAAACAAACTTTCTCCCTTCTTTGCTTTCCCTTGCCCCATTATTTTCTTTCTGGTGCCACCACAGTGCACCAAACTTAAATTTCCTACACGAAAATAGAGTTGTCTTTGTGCAAAGCTGACAAATATATTAATTCTGCTACTTCAAGAAACCCTGCTGCGGTAGAATGCATATGCCAACATCCTGCAGTAAACAAAAGTGGAATGACTTTCTGGATCATTCCTTTCCCCATACCTCGCGTTAAAGCTGTTTGCAGAATGGGGCTGACTTTGGGAGGGGCTCCGTTGGATACATTTGCCTAGTTACACATTTATCCCTTCTCCACAGCTTGTAGGTCAAATTGCATCAATTTAGAAGTCAGACAATGTTTCCCCTCTAATTGCCAGAGCCGACAACTAGCGGAGATGCAAACGTCAAGCTGGGAAGAGCAATCTGGATGGTTTTTTGCCTCCTGAGGCTTCACCTGCGTTGTCAACAGAATTTTCCTTCCTTGGTCTTCGCTAGTGAAAACATTTCTCCTACTCAAAAAGAACTCCCCAAAACAAAACAAAAACAAGACAGAAAAAACTCATCTCAATTTATTTGGCTTATATTGTCAGTGAACAAACATTTCCGCTAGGCAACTGGTTGCAACTGGTTGCAAAACTGGTTGCAAAAACTCCAAGCCTAAATAAATGTAGCTGCTCAGAAATGGGACATGTCCAGGGTCTGAACCTTATAACAAGTACTTGTATCCAAGAAGCTTCTGTAATAAGGACCCACATCTCTGTGAGTCTTGTCTTCTGTCCGAAAAGAGAATTTCTGGCACCACAGCTAATTTAAAGCCATCTTTGGTCAAGATCTGTATGGTGATTCCAGTTGTCTGTAGACTCATTGATTTTAATGTGTTTTTATGGCCCTGCTTTATTTGATTTGATTTTAATGATTCTGTGGTGGAAATTGTTTCTGCTTGTTGTTTTTGCGACATTTTATTATGCTTGTCATTATGTTCGTCAGCTGCCTAGAGCACTGTCTTATAGTGAAATGGCAGTGGTAGAAATGTAATGAGAGGCAGTACAGTGTAGTGAACAGAGTGTCAGATTAAGGTTCAGAAGCCCTGGGTTCAAATGTGTGCTGTTCCATGGAAATGCACAGAGGTGGCAGTGGCAATGGAAAACCCCTCCTTGAAAACCCTGCATTCCTTGGAAACCCATCAGGATTGTCATTAGAGATGGCTACGAACCTGGACAATGGTGGTTCTTGATGGTTTGTCATTCATCGGTATTCATAAACTTTCATATGACTCTCCTCCCCACCCCCTCCAAGCTTGGTGAAGATTGGATTTGGGATGTCCGAGTTATAGCCCCCCCAAAACAGGTCTTCTCAGAAAAGTGCTCTAAAACAGTGGTTCTTAACGTGGGCAATAATGCCCCCCAGGGGGCGATTTCATTTTTCAGGGGGGCAGTAGAAAGAAAAGGGGCGGTGTGGGGGCAAAAGAACCGAAGGGGGGCGGTAGGGGGGCGCTGGAGTGAGCCAAACCTATGAAGGCGACCTCAGCCGCAGTGCTGGCAGTAGATCCGGTGCTGCTGCTGCCGCCAGATGATCCAGCTCTTTCTACCTGCCACGTCTCGCCTTTCTCCTTTAGGGGAGCACTGAGAGTGGATCGGATGGAAGAAAAGGGCCTCTTGGGTCCTCATCCTCGCTCCATGAAGCGCTGCCTCGCACCCGGGTGGGGAGGGAGACTAGGTAGGTAGGTAGGTAGGTAGGTAGGTAGGTAGGTAGGTAGGTAGGTAGGTAGGTAGGTAGGTGGGTGGGTGGGTGGGTGGGTAAGATATCATCACCTCAGGGAGGGGGGCGATGATAACTTCCTCAATGGCTCAAGGGGGCGTTTCTTTCAAAAAGGTTAAGAACCACTGCTCTAAAAGCACCTGAGGCTTGAGGAAAATTTAAATGAGTGGTTCATGGAAAGGGAAGTTGAGACAGGTTGTTACTCATTATGAGGTGGACTGGAGAAGGGAACAGAAAGGGGGCAGACATGGGAAGAGAACAGAAGTGATGCGCAACTAGCTAGATATGTGTCTTCTTCTCATGCTGACTGCCACAAAAGTGAAACCCTCATCTGAGCTGCCCAGGGTGTGGCTGCTATAACCAGCTACACCCAGGTAGTGGTCTTGGAGCTCCATGGTTGGCTGCCTGACCTGACAGTCAGTCATACACAATGCAGGTCCACTCCTGCGTTGCCTAGGGAATTGATTGAGTGGTCCCAATCTGTCTGATGAGGGACAACATGACCAAAACTGAAGTGTATGGATTGCCAATGCTGATAATAGTTCAAGTTTTCATTTTGTTCTGGATTCGCTTAGTGGTTTGTTTTATTTCTAATCATCATATGGATGCAACTTGATGAAATATCATGATAAAACAACATAAATGTTTGGCTCTCTCTCTCCTGCAAAAATGTCGGAATAAATAAAATATATAACAATCTGCCATTTTTTAAATGATGTGCTGCTTCATTCTGCCTACCGGATGGGCTGGTTCAATAAAGGGGTCCCTGCCTCCATCATAATCACAGTGGGAAGGTAGAAGGAAGTCTAATAAGTTAATTTCAATTCTGTATGAGCTCATTCCCTCCTGCCTGCCTGCTCAGAATTCATGTGATGATGCCAGTTGTGCTGGCAGATGCTCGCTTAGAGAAGGCGTCCTTCTGTCTGTCTGCCCCCAGAAACCAAATCCAAGCTGAAACATTTTAAACAAATGGCTTTTTAAATAAAATTAACAGCTGTTCCTCTATTGGCTCATGACAGTTTTTCTCACCTATTCTTTCATTCTTCAAAACCATCTCAAACAGCTTTTTTAAAACAGGAGGAGAAATTTTTAAAAATATATTGTTGGGCATACTGATGCTTACTGCAGAATCTCTATAAAGCGTTGGAAAACAAACAGTAATGCCAATGTACATAAAACTGTTTTATTGGTAGTGGGAGAAACAGAGAAAATCCATCAGCTTGTTTAGCCCAGAAATTCTAATTATGTACTGAAAGATGTCCTGTTCTTTTCTGGGTACTCTGATCAATGTTGTCATGAGAAATTTTTTTGCTTCAGCAGAAGCAACAAATACCAACCATGATACATGCATTCCTTCAAGTCAAGGTATATGGTATACAAAACCAGATGTATTAATTTGGCATGTGTGACATCAGATCTCCCAAGTAGATCTCTCCCTCCCTGCTGGTAAAAATACAAAAATAATAAAGTAAGCAATCATCACTCTTCCCTTTCATGACTGTCAAAATCTGCTGCTTGATGTACCCACTTTATAAAAGGGGCCAACAGGGTAAATAATCCAAGTAATTGTTCAATACTTTTGCAGAAGAGGCATGCATCTATCAACTCTTCCTACCCATAAAACTGCCTATGACCACACAGATCTCATGGAATGATTACTGTCACACCCTTCCTCTCTGATACTGATGTCAAATCTCCTTTTGTGTTGTCATTAGTTTCTTCATAGAATGCACTGTAAATCACCCCAAGAATAAAGTGTTTTCATTATTAATCTTCACTTTATGCTTCTGTTTTTCTGCTTTTCTTTCACTGCCACAAAACCTCAGTTGCCCTTGTTCATACATCTGCCCCTTCACTCACAGTCTTATAACATTCTCCACATAGCCAAACCAGAGGCATTATTGCTGGCACAGCAAATCAACAATCTAAAAGGCAATTTTAAAAATGGGGGGGCGACCCAAACAAAAAATTATAGCTTTGAAACTGGATTTATCGAAAAACAGCCCTGACAATTGCTTTGTGTTTGGGCGAGAAGTGGTTAACTGATAAAAAAAAAGGAGATAGCTTCTGGGATTTTCCCTTTCTTGGTGTCACTTTGTGAATGGTAGTGAGCACAAAATGGTATCCTAGACCATCTTGACTGCTTCCATTGGTTTTGTCAACATTCAAGCTACCTTTTGCTATTTAAAGCTTGGCATCCTTTTTCCTATTGGCAATGTGGGCATGATATTATGGCCCAATATTGGGCCATTTCCTTGTATATGAATTGTGGATACAGTAGCACAACACCCTGCATTCATCAACCAGAGGTTTTTTGAAGAACTAAATTGAACATAACACCACTCAGCTGGAATAGAACTACAGTAATAAAGTTTTATTAAAATAGCAGTGTTAAAAGAAGGTTGTTTATTTCTAGGCTTTAAATTAATTCAGCACAATCTTTCACCCTTTTTACTCCCTCTTCCTAGCCTCAATCCCTTTCTCGGACTTATTTCTGAGACCCCATACTCCAAACTCACTCTCCTCCTGATCTCCCCCCAATCTATCAGACTCAAGATCGCCTCACAAACTCGCTCCCCTTCCTTATCTAGTTTCTCTACCAGCCAATCAAAAGAATTCTCACATTCCATTCTCCTCAGTCAGACTCTTCCATCACATACTTACCAAACCATATAAACAACATATTTAAACATAACTGGGCATCGAAGTTAATACAGCACATCTTTGCTTGCTACAGAAGTCAGCTGTACATATATACTTTCCCAGCTATAAGATTATTGCTAGTATCCTGTTTAAAAATAAGGAGAATAAGGGCTGCATGCTCACGGTGCCCTGTACTTGCCCAAGGGAACCCCAGATTACAGTGATGGAAGCTGAAATTTGTTCCATTGTAAACAGTTGGCATTGTTGTGTTCCCAGTGTAGGGTAGTGGATAGAGTGATGGACATGGTGAACGAGGGCTATGGAGAACAGTTCTCTAGGGCAGGTGTCCCCAACCCCCAGTCCGCGGCTCTGTGCCGGTCTGAGGCCTGGGTCAGACCAGGCCACAGAGACAGATCTCCCACCCCCTGCATGCCCTCCCACCCCCCGCACAGCCCCTTCATGCATGTGCACGAGTACCTCCTGAGTGCCCCCACCTTTTGCGCATGTGCATGAGTGCACACACCTGCACATGAGCACCCCCTGCACTCCTTCTCTCACTTAACCTTGAAAACCCAATTAGGGCCAATATATGTTGGTTCTGACATGGCGGCACAGAACACACACAAGGCGTTGCTGGGTTCCCCCTTTCCCAAGCAGTGTTAAAGGAAGAACCACGTAGTGCATGGTGTTCCTCATACAAACTCTTGGCATGCACATTTTTAAAGAATTTTCTTAAATTGCCAGTTTGACTGGGTTTGACAGACAAACATTTCCTGTCAAGAGTATCTTTCATTCTAGAGGTGGGAGAGTCATCTGTCAAATGTTCTAATTAACGTGTAGGGAATGACAATGACGATGTCAGCGTGGACGGGAGGAAGTCGCATGATTAAAAAGCAGGAGTCAAGAAAAGAAACAACTCTTGATTTTTAGGTAGCAGTTCAGCACCTGATCTCTCTCTCTTCCTATTTATTCCCCAGTAAAGTCTAAAATGATTTGCTGTCATGGGTAGATGTATTAAAGATACCATGTTAGTATCGTCTGCCTGTTTCTATCTGTTGAAAAAAGGCTGTAGCCTGCCAGAGCCTTCTTAATGGAAAAACTTCCTTAGCCTGTCATCGGGCAAAAATATTGCTGGGGTGATGTTCTTTTCATCCCCCATATCTGTCATCACATTTCTGCTACTGCTTGTGATTCACTCTTAGCATTTTTCTTTAGAGTGTATTCTTTAATGACTTTAGTTCGCTGGATAGCTCAGTGGTTTAGGTATTTGGCTGTGGAGCCAGAGGATGGGAGTTTGATTCCCCACTGTGCCTCCTGTAAGGAGAGCCAGCCTGTGTTGCCTTGGGCAAGATGCACAGTCCCAGGTGATGGCAGAAGAAGGGGTATGGTAAACCTCTTCTCTACCTGGAAAACCCACAAATCAGAATTGACTTGACAGCACGTGGTATGGTATTGTGGGGGTGCCATTCCCAAGGTTGCTAAGCTGTTGGCTTAATCTACAGTAGAGGGCAAAGCCTCCTGGATGACGTCACAGCTGCTTCTGAGAGGTATGACTGCCCGCCATTCTTCTTCTTTCTCATAGGTGAAAGAGAGCTTGCTTAATTGCCTTTCCTTGGGCCAATCATAATGGCAGTATGTAACCATTGTCCTATCTGAACTCTGTCAATTATCTGTATACTGTCCATTATCTGTGAGCTTGTAAGGTTAATAAAACACAGCCCTCTTGGGGGCAGGGCAGTCGTCTTATATGAGGTCCTCTCCTTCTAGTCCCCCATCAGGAGCCCTGCTGGCAGACATCCATCCTTGTGTGTGGCTGACTTATTTAACTTCTCTAAGACTATTTGCTATCCTAATCACTTGTGACTACATAGACTATCAGCCTGCTCATTTCGTGACTCCAACATGGTATTCTTTAAATTGTGGATGCAAAACAAACAACAACCACAACCACCACCGTTAACTTTTCTATTCCTTTTGTCTCTCCTGCCCCATTCAAATGATTTCCCAGACAGAATATTGGGTGATTCAAAAACAGACAGAAGAAATCCAGATCTGCATTCTTGTGCACATTGCTCAGGATGACAAACTTTGAAAAGTTGCTTTTTGGATTATTCATTTGCTGGCCAGGGGATTCCGGGATCTATAGTCCAAATCAGTACATTCTGAACTCTACCTAGAAGTAAATGCTACTTAAATTGAGGTGAGTAGGGATGTAGCCAGTGGCATAGTGGCAAATCTGGAAACACACCTGCTCATCGTGATAGTCCCTGTAACCTCTTTCTAAAAGGAGAATACAAAAGTGCAATTCTCCTTTGGATCACTCCACACCAACTAATGAAGAGATTTTAATTGCCTGTATAAGGTCAACCCCCTTCTGAAATACAGTGGTGCCCCACATGATGACGATAATCCATTCTGGGAAAATCGCTGTTAAGCAAAATCGTCATGCGAAGACCCTTTCCCCATTGGAATGCATTGAAACCCAGTTTCATGCATTCCAATGGGGAAATTACCTCGTAGTCCAGCGAAGATCACCCATAGGGAAGCCATTTTGCGAGTGCCGATCAGCTGTTAAAATGGCTGCCCTGCGAAACATGGGTCTGGAAAAGACAAGGCAGCCATTTTAGGAAGCCAACGATCGTCGGAAAAAATCATCGTCTTGCAAATAAACAGTCCGCGAAGCATGGACCTAATCATCGTCAAGCGGAATTCCCCCATAGGAATCACAAAAAGTCATCGTAATGCAGTTTTGTCGTACAGTGGGGTTGTCATCTAGCGAGATACCACTGTACTTTGTATCATAACTGGGATGGCTTGCAGCATTATAATGTTGCTGAAAAAAATCAATTGCTCTCAACTTCTGTGGGGATGGTAGCTAAGATCAGCAGCACCAAGAATGGTGGGATGGCAAATAATATCAATCCGTGCTGATCAGAAAGTCCTGGGCTTTGATCCTGCAAGCCCTGGCTGTACTACACCAATGGTTACTGCTGAAGACTTCTTGAAGGCATCAGGTTAGGGTAGCCTGATATAGGGGTTGCTTACGTGTACTTTGTCTCTTGATGGACTCTCTAAATCTTAGGCAAGTGTAAACAGAACAGCTCACTGCCGCACATGAACATGGCTGGACTGAGACAAATGTAACACTTAATCACTTATTTTATGGTCAGTATTAATTCATTGATAAGATGAAAGCTAGTAATCCATGGCTGTCCTTCACGAAGCTGTCCCAATTCAAAACCTAATGAGGGAGAGGAAGAGAAATTCTTATTTTCTCTGTCAGGCACAGGAAGCCAATGATGTTCTCATTTTAGATTCCTATTATCCAAATGTTTTGCCATCAAAACCCACAATGTTTCGCACAGTGCTAATTTGTAGATAATTTGGTATTGAAATGGCAGCTCCTCATTCTTTCAAGTATAATTATGCAGCCACAGTGAAACCAATCAGTCCAACAGGTCGTTTTGGGGGCTGAGCTTGGAAAACTTCATATTTTGGCTTCCTGAAACTCCCAGCCAACATGGGCCCTGGAAGCATTTTTCGAAATGCTTTACATTCTTTGAAAGCAGCGGGATGCTTTGTATTCAATGGTAAATGCACATAAAATAGTATGTGTGTTGGAGAGAAGGGAGGGAATGTGTGTGTGTGTGTGTGTGTGTGTGTGTGTGTGTGTGTGTGTGTGTGTGTGTGTGTGTGTGTGTGTGTGTGTGTGTGTGTAAGAGAGAGAGAGAGAGAGAGAGAGAGAGAGAGAGAGAGAGAGAGATCAATTCTGCTTTCCTCCTTACCATTTAAAGATTCGCCTTTACAGATCTCGGTAACAAAAAGAGATTGGGCATCAAACTGACATATGGATCTTCACCGTTTGGGCTTCTGCCATCCACACAGACAACGCTCGATGTGAATTTCCTCCAGCAGCTAGAAGGAAATTGAATTTTTAAAAGCACATTTGTTGAGAAGCTGGATTTCCTGTGGGGAGAGAAAAACAGCCTCTGAAAATAGTCAAGTCATAATGCCACCCTAGCAAACTCTTTCTGCTAGCTTTGTTGGTGTGAGAATTCTGAATGGATGCTAAAATTGTCATTCTTGCCCTTATTATACATATATTTCACGAGAAGTCTATCATACCTAGCAGTAAAGGTACAGAAGTTATTTTCAAATGTAAGGAGTACAGGCAGTTCAAGTTTTGTACTGAACAGTGAATCCTTACACCATATTCTGACAATTTAATTTTTTTTGAAAAATGTCTCCTTCATATCTGTGAGCAAAACAAAGTTCTGTGAGAGACCATAAGCTCACTCATTGTTTCAGTAGTGTCCTGGCATCTTGCCTCTGAGGGCCTCATTACAGTGACACTAATTTTATTTCTAGAGACAGAGCATTCTTAAGATTAAAAAGGCTAACCCATACTTGCTTCAATGCACATTTAGAAGATTAGCCTGGCTTTGTTTCATAACTGGAAATATGATAATATTGCTTGCTTGCATGTCTGATGTCTTGGGGATGCACTGCTGGAAGATTCATGTGCCTGGAGGGATAACGTAGTGAGAGGATGAAATAAATCTTTGTCTTAACATGTGATCTCATCCTCAATTTTGTCCAGAAATACTCACTAAACAATGACTTAGTATCACCCAGTAAGAGAAAGATGCCATTTATTCTTGCTTTGTATTAACTTGATTAATTAACAGGAACTTAGACTAAACGACTAAACAACAACAAGAAGCGTTCTCATTAGGTACGCCAGCTATGCATAACAGAGTGACTACATATTTTCTTTCTCTTTTTTCTTAAAAAAGCAGCTTTTCCAACTGCTCAAATGCCCCATTAATACTGCGCACGGGAAGGAAAAGTATGTGAACAAAGAGCATTTTGCTGCTTGCTCAACAGAAATTAGTTGGGTTAATTAACATTAATTAAGTTAATTAAGTTTTGTTAATGTTAAATTCTTCTTGTCGTTGTTCCTCTCGTAAGTCATCGTGGCTTTTCCCCCCGCTTTGGATGCAGCAACTCCTAATGCTGACTTTGAGTTGCCTCCGACGCAGTTTCACAGGTTCTTCAGACTTCCTGCTCTTCTCTCCCCCCACCCCGCAGTTCATTTCATCCCGGATGATCAGCTGTGACAATCTGTACTTTTTGTTTCTCACAATGTGACTGAAGTAGTCTAGCTTTTGGATGTGTTTTACGGCTTTGTTCTTCATTTTTGCCAATGTCCACATGTACCGCTAGCTGCCTGTTGGGTTGCCTGAACCAAGTTATTAGCTGGCTGGAGAGCTCAGTGAGGTAAGCATCTGGCTATGGAACCAGAGGTTGGGAGTTAAATTCCCCATTGTGCATTCAAGAACAGCCAGCCTGTATGGCTTTGGGAAAGCTGCACAATCCCAGGATGGCTTCAGAAAAAGGCAGTGGCAAACCACTTCTGAGTACCATCTACTTAGAAGACCCTGAAAAGGGCCACCATAAGTCAGAACTGGCCACTAGAGAGCACCAAAGAACATGTCCTTGTAATATTTTGTCCTGCTGGAGGGTCACTGTGTGTGTAGGCATCCTTCAGTCTCGAAAGACTATGGTATCGTGCTCTGTATGGAGGACTTGGAACAGCGTCTAGTGTGGCTGAGGAGGCCAATTCGAGAGTGACAATCCCTTCCACACTGGAGACAAATCCAATCTGTCCCCTGTCCAGCTCCCTGGTTTTGCTTCCTTTGTGACTTCCTCTTTGCCTCAGCCTGCTGGACAAGGGTCTCTTCAAATTGGGAGAGGCCGTGATGCACTGCCTGCCTCCAGGCTGAACGATCAGATGTCAGAGTTTCCCATCTGTTGAGGTCTATTCCTAAGGCCTTCAGATCCCGCTTGCAGATATCCTTGTATCGCAGCTGTGGTCTCCCTCTGGGGCGATTTCCCTGCACTAATTCTCCATATAGGAGATCCTTTGGAATCCGACCATCAGCCATTCTCACAACGTGCCCAAGCCAGCGTAGACGTCGCTGTTTCAGTAATGTATGCATGCTGAAAATTCCAGCTCGTTCTAGGACTACTCTATTTGGAACTCTGTCCTGCCAGGTGATACCAAAAATCCGTCGTAGGCAACACATATGGAAGGTGTTCAGCTTCCTCTCCTGCCGGGCACAAAGGGTCCAGGACTCGCTGCAGTACAGGAGTGTGCTCAGGACACAGGCTCTATAGACCTGGATCTTGGTATGTGTTGTCAGTTTCTTATTGAGCCATACTCTCTTTGTGAGTCTAGAGAACATGGTGGCTGCTTTCCCAATGCGTTTATCCAGCTCGACATCTAGAGAGAGGGTGTCAGAGATGGTTGAGCCAAGGTACACAAAGTCATGAACAACCTCCAATTCTTGTGTGGAGATGGTAATAGAGGGAGGTGAGTCCACACCCTGGCCCATGACTTGTGTTTTCTTCAGGCTGATTGTTAGTCCAAAGTCTTGGCAGGCCTTGCTGAAACGGTTCATGAGTTGTTGGAGGTCTTCAGCAGAGTGGGCAACAATGGCTGCATCGTCTGCAAAGAGGAAGTCCCTCATGCATTTCAGCTGGACTTTGGTCTTTGCTCTCAATCTAGAGAGATTAAAGAGCTTTCCATCTGATCTAGTCCGGAGATAGACACCTTCTGTTGCAGTTCCAAAGGCATGCTTCAGCATGACAGCAAAAAAGATCCCAAAAAGTGTTGGTGCGAGGACACAGCCCTGTTTCACTCCGCTTCGGATGTCAAAGGGATCTGATGTTGAGCCGTCAAAAACTACAGTGCCTTTCATTCCATCGTGGAAGGACCTGATGATGTTAAGGAGACGAGGTGGACATCCAATCTTGGGAAGTATTTTGAAAAGGCCATCCCTGCTAACCAAGTCAAATGCTTTTGTAAGGTCTATGAAGGCCACTAAGAGTGGCTGTTGTTGTTCCCTGCATTTCTCCTGCAACTGTCGGAGGGAGAATACCATGTCAGTGGTGGATCTATTTGCTCGAAATCCACACTGTGATTCCGGATAGACTCTGTCTGCAAGCACCTGGAGCCTCTTCAGCACAACACGGGCAAGCAGCTTCCCTACAACGCTAAGAAGAGAGATACCACGGTAGTTATTGCAGTCACCCCTGTCACCTTTGTTCTTGTACAACGTGACAATGTTTGCATCCTTCATGTCCTGTGGTACTCCACCTTCCCTCCAGTACAGACCTTTAACACTAACAACAACAAGTGAAAGAAAGTTCTTGTATAACAAAAGCAACAGTAAAGGTAATCTGACTGCCAGAGATAATGACTATCATAATGTTTTCTCTTTTGAAAGTTGATAGTCTCAACTCTCTTAATAAGAAGCAATAATGTTTCTTTAGGTATTTTCAAGATATAAATTTTGGAATGCTTCGTTCTATATATTGAACATGATCATGGCCCATGTTTTCTAAGGGGTCTTTTTCAATAGTGAAATGACTGAGTATCCATTTCATTGTATTTCCTAGAATCTCACGTGTGTCGACATATATTTTTCTGCCTGTAGGAGCATGTATGCATATTTGTGAGTGTATTTTTGTTGCTCCATTTAATAAAGCATGCTCATATGCACTTTTAAATGGCATAATTATGAAAAGTCATTCAAATTTTCAAATGCATACATGGATTTGGAAGCAATGCATGCTATGTCTACATCAAATCTTAGCATGTGCAAAATAAATGTTTTTCATAAAGAGCCACAACACTAAAAAAATTCTTTACAGTCTTATTTTATTTATTAGTTTGTCTATCTATCTATCTATCTATCTATCTATCTATCTATCTATCTATCTATCTATCTATCTATCTATCTATCTATCTATCTATCTATCTATCTGTCTGTCTGTCTGTCTGTCTGTCTGTCTGTCTGTCTGTCTGTCTGTCTATTTATTTATTTATTTATTTATTTATTTATTTATTTATTTATTTATTTATTTATTTATTTATTTATTTACCGCCCATTTGGTCTATTCGACCGCTCTGGGCGGCTTCCAATAAACAGATATACAATATTCCCAGCACTGTTGAAAAGCATTTGAATTAATACAGTGAGCTGAGAACGGGGGGTGGGGTGGTCAGTGGCAGTGGCGACGGAATCGAGAACATTAACACTAACTACACAATTGACAAACCTGATCACTCTGTGTTGCAAGTTTCCAAAATGAGAAGGGAATGTATACTCTGCTATAATCTCTGTCTAAGGTCTCTGCCATGAATCATTGACTGGAGATCCAAGGAAGATCTCATTGGGCAGAGTGTTTAGAAAATATGGTTTAAAACCCTCCGGCTACACAGCAGAGAAAAATCTAGACAGGGACCTACAGAGCAGATTATTATAATTACAAGTCACTCTCATACAACCCATTATTGTATAATTAGTTTTTTAGTTAGGTTCACCTCAACTGACATAACATAGTCTCAGTATATTCAGTCAGAAACTCTGATGTTGAGAAAGAATGAACACTGTATCTCTTTTACTTACAAAAAATTCATATATATCAGAATAGATACCAAGCATATTCATTAGTTACATGATATTTAACTGGTTAAAAGATGATATTTTAACTGGTTAGCTTCATTATTTGCTTCACCATCTGACTGGTTACATAAACACTCAAAACTCTGACACTGCCTAACAATTTCAGAATGATGCAAATTCTAAACAGACTCAGAACCCTGACTGAGGTAAAATAAATGTGGGAAAGGAATCTGAGGTAGAGAGGAATAGTTGACAACTTGAAGTGATTGACCTACAGATTGTAAATCCAACAGATCTTTGCCTTTACTTTAATATGCAACTCTTGTTCAACCTGTTTTGGTATCAGGACCAATATTTCTATTGTATATACTTTCTGTAGCCTCTTTTTCTCAGATCAAATGGCTGAACTTCTTTTAAAACCTTTAAGCTCCACAAACACTAGATAGTTCAGGCTTGATTCAATCTCGGACCCACTTATTTGTCTTTTTGGCAGTCCAAGATATCTACAAAGGTCTCCTCCAGCACCACAAATGAATCAATTTTTTTCCTGTCAGCTTTCTGTACTGTAACAGCTTCCACAACTGTACATAGTGACTGACAATATAATAGTCTGGATGATCTTGGCCTTGGTCACCAGTGACACATTCTTACATCATGATCTTTTCAAATTCCGTCATTCCTGCCCTTCTAAATCTCAGTCTTCTGATTTCTTAGCTACACTCTCTGTCTGAATGAGTGCTTTAACCATGGTATACAAGATCTCTAACTATTTCAATTTCTTCATTGACAGCATTATAGTTGTGCGTTTCCTCTGTTTTTCAGGGCATGATCTTTTTTCAGGGCAAATAGCAATAGGTTACATGGGCTGTTGGTGGCAGGAAAGTGTATGTGTACACACACATACACACACACACACACACTTACAATTAATAACATTTTAAAATAACAGGTTTAACATTGGAGCATTGGGAAAATATTTGTTCAACAATTCAGTGCTGTTCTTCAGCAATTCATTAGATCCACAAACTCATGAAAACACAGCTGCAGCTAGCCAGTTTTTTTTTTTAGGAGCACGAAAGAAACCGTGATGGCATCCAATATTGATTTTTTTTAATGAAAAAGATATCTTGGTTTCTGCAGATAAACACACGAACAAGTGGCATTTGGCATGACTGTACAGATTTCAGATTAATGGGCTTCACTCTTTCGAAGGCGGAAAGGAATGATCACAACCTTTAAGTATTAATCATTTTGTGACAATCTTTCTTAATAGCGTCATATGGTAAATTTAGCTTTCAGTGCTAAATCTCCCACTGTACTTCATCCATCCTCACAACGTCGTTACATATTTTCAGCACTCAAAATTGTGAATTAAAAAAGAAAGTAGGCAGGGAAGGAAGGAGAGAGGGAGAGAGAGGTTGTATGAGTCACTGAGTATTTAATCAAAGAGAGGAGGGTTAAGATCAAGGTTTTGAATGAAGAGGAAATGTTCGCTGCTGTTCCATCCATAGGGGCAGGTGAGAGAAGATCTGGAAGGGGACAGTTTGGGAAGGAAAAACAGATGCCATTTAAAAAGAAGAAGAAGAAGAAGAAGAAGAAGAAGAAGAAGAAGAAGAAGAAGAAGAAGAAGAAGAAGAAGAAGAAGAAGAAGAAGAAGAAGAAGAAGAAGAAGAAGAAGAAGAAGAAGAAGAAGAAGAAGTGGAAAATAAAGCTGTGCAACCAATTTGGGCAAATTCTGAACCCTATACCAAATGAGACCAATCTGTAGTGATTCCGTTCACGTCTGAAGAACCTATGATTGGCCCAAATTGTGTTTGAATGACATCTGGATAATTTTGGGGCGATGTCTTCCAGATGATAGGATTCAGCTACCTTGCTATCTTTACTCATGAGTTCACCATCCTTTTTCCTTACTAAAAATTAAAATAAAGTAAAACAACAACACAAATAATTTAATAAGGGGAAAAACAGAATAAGCACACAATGACTTTTAATTGTGACCCTTAGGAGCAATCTTCCTCTGGAAGCACCTTGAGCACCAAATTAGGAGTCAGAAAAGTCAAGACCAAAACTGTGTTACATGGTGGATTGGAGACTATGGCTGCCTTTATAGGGCAGATGGGGAAAACAGCATGTGGGCATATGCACATGTCCTGAAAGCATGGTAGGGGGGATGTTTATCCTTGATCGTCTTGGACTATTGTGAAACACATATGTTCGTATTCATATTAAGGGCATTGCAGTCCATATTTATTTCAACAGTGTTCCCTGTCCTCTGGTAGCCTTCAATGCTTAAATCCCCCGGCGTTTACTAACGTTCAGCCTAACAAAGCAATTAAGGCCACAATTCTATACACACGTACCTGGCAGGAAGCCCTACTGAAGGCATGGCAAAATCCAACTGAAGACGCATGAGATCACAGTGCACAGCACAAGCCCAAAGAAGTGGTTCACCAATGAGTATATCAGAGAGTGGCAATATAAAACAAAACTTATCAGAATAATCCTTCTAATTCTGCTTGAAAGTTTCTGTTCTTCAGCAGAAAGAGAACCATATATTCTATTTGATACTGGCATGCATTTGCCTTGTTTGTGTGTATGTAGGTGTGTATGTCTGCACTGCAAATTATTGGCTTCTAAAATATATATTTGGTTAGCTACATTGGAAATTGTGATACTGGTCAAGCTGGGTTCTTGAGACTAATCCTGCATAGTGATCAGAATCATATTTTCCCACCCTTATTAGAGATAAAGTGACATTCTCTCTTCAGTTCTGAAATCTTAAATAGTTTTGTCTGCAGATCATACAGTAGCTCTTATGTACAAACAAGGAAACCTGGAATTTCTGGCACCAGGATGATTTCATGTTGCTTGAACATGATAATTGTAATTACTAGGTAACCGAAGGAGAGTGAACTCCATCAACAAGGCATGAGTCTGTACCCCTTCACCAGCTGCTATTGTTCCCCAAATCTGCTGACCATCACTTTGCCTAGAATCCATTTCAGTTGTCGCTTTTTCAACGGTGCCAAAGCCAGACACACTCATAACTGAACAGATTCATTCGGAATTGGTCCCAACTGTTTTGTCTGGTTAGGCTTCAGTAAGCACCAGACCATATTTGCGTTCCTTCATAATGGCAGAGAAACAAGAAACAGTATTTTAAAACCACACAAACTTCTAATATGTAATGGGAAAGAAGCAAGAGGTTTATCTTGCATTAAAAAACTAAACAGAACTGAGTGTTCTGGTGTGAATTCAGATAAAAACAATAATCTAATGGAGACAATAAAGTGTGTGAAGTGTCATCACAGTTTGGCCAAAAAATCAGCAGAAAACAGAGCATCTACCAACCCTTAAGCTAGTGATTCCACCATCTTGATTGTTTCTATTAATTGTTATTTCTGTGAGGTATTTTAAGTTCATAAAGTTTATAAGTGATTTATAATGTTCAGTGTATGTTTATTCTTCTTTATTTTAATGTTATTTTATTTTTGTTTGTTTATGTTGATCATTATCTTATTTTCTGTTATGAACCACCCAGAGTGGACTTGGTAGCCATTTGGGCGGTATAGAAATCAAATGAAATCAAATCAAGCAATCAAGCAATCCTCCTCATCCTCCAGGGCTCACTTTATACTTCGTTCTCTGAAAAGGATGTTGTTGTTGTTGTTTAGTTGTTAAGTCATGTCCGACTCTTCGTGATCCCATGGACCAGAGCATGCCAGGCCCTCCTGTCTTCCAGTGCCTCCTGGAGTTGGGTCAAATTCATGTTGGTAGCTTCAGTGACACTGTCCAACCATCTCGTCCTGTGTCGTCCCCTTCTCCTCGTGCCTTCACACTTTCCTAACATTAGGGTCTTTTCCAGGGAGTCTTCTCTTCTCAGGAGATGGCCAAAGTATTGGAGCCTCAGCTTCAGGATCTGTCCTGAAAAGGATAAGACATGCAAATTGATTAGGTGGATGTTAAATGCCACAAGAAGGCCTTGAAGCATAATTTGGTCAGTGGAGATAGAAAATATTGTTTTCTTAGAAACCTGGAATGGGGGACGCTGTCAAGAAGGGGAGAAAAACATGTCTTTGGTTCTGTCTCAGCAGCTGCTCAGACAAGCTTGCCAAAGCTGTTTGAATTTCTTTCTGGTGCTAAGAGGAGAAGGTGCATTAGAAGCAGTGGTGATGGTGAGTTTGATTTTGTGGCTTTATGTATGTGTTGTATACATTTCAGAATTTGTATGGCATCTTCCAGACAAAAACCCTGCAACGGCAACATTAGTATACAATATTCCTCTGCCAGCTTTTAAGCAAAACTCTTTAGTATCAAAAATATTTTTAGGTAGTGCACAATTCATCATGTATGGGCAAAGCTAGAGACAGGGGGAATAATCACAAAGCTACTAATTCTTGATGAGACAAGCTGTCTCCACGAATTGAGGCAGCCTGTCAGGAAACTGCCAGCATTTTTACTTGCAGCATGAAAGTGAGACATGGAGCAGCCCCTTGCATCAAGCTTTTTGTAAATTACACAGAATGTTCCTGTGCACAACTACTGACTGAAATCCTGTTGCACAGCTCTGTATGTGCAATTTGTTGTTGCTACACGCTGTAAGGTTACCCTGATTCATGCAGACCTGATGAATGTGTGATCTCCCAAAAGTCCTATCTTCAAAAGTCCTGCTCAGCTCTTGCAGACTCAAGCTTGTAGTTTTCTTTAGGGAGTCAGTCCATCTCGTATTTGGTCTTCCTCTTTCCCTGCTATTTCCCAGCATGTTCGTCTTCTCCAGAAAATACAGCAGTTTCATGATGTGCCCAAGGCAGGGCAGCCTCAGTTTCAACATTTTTGCATTTAGAGATAATTCAGTTTTGATCAGCTTTAGAACCCACTTGTTTGTCTTTCTGGCAGTCCAGGGTATCTGCAAAGCTCTCCTCCAGCACTACATTTCAAATAAATTAACTCCCCCCCCCCCCGTCAGCCATCTTATCTGTCCAGCTTTTACACCCATATATGGTGATCAGAAATAGTAGCCTGTGAATGAACTTGGTCTTAGTTTGTCAACACTTACAACTTACTCTGTATTTAGGCTGATGATTGAACTCAGGTATACAAAATTGCTAATATTTCAGTTTCTTCATTGTCAGCGTTAAAGTTCTGTAGTTCTTCTGTAGTCTTCTTAATGTCTTGTCTTCTTAATGTTCAATTGCAATTTTGCTTTGGCACTTCTGTGTGCAACAGGGATGGTGTAATAAGCACTGGCCAACGGTAGTTGACTAAAGGCTTACTTTGGTAATTTCAGAGTGCATGTGAGATGAGCTCACATGCATCCTGAAATCACTAAAGGAAGATCTTAATTGGCAGCAATTTGTTTTTCCCATTCCAATTGCAGATATGCTCAACAGGATTCCAGTCACCGTCTTCTTTGTTTGCAAGGTAAAATATGCACACACACAGCAAGCACAGAAGGACTGGTTAATTCATCAAAAAGATACAAGTAGAGATGTATGCTGTGTATTTGTATCCAGAGGATATGAATGTGAAGTGAGCCAGCATAAGTGGCCTAGCAGTCCATTCCTGCCCCTTAGAACTAGTCTGGTCCACTTACTGGGCTCCACGTGGCATGCACATCCATCAACATTGGCATCACACTAATTGTGGCCACAGTCCCACTGGTGCTTCCCCCACCTCTCCCTACAGTCAACCACTTCAGCTCCCGGATACGAATACAAAGTGCACATCTTGAGATGCAACAAGGAGGGAGATATTAAAGTTTTGGAGAGATTGTGCCAAAACTGATTTCAAAAGGTGGGATTTTTCATTGATAGCACCAGAAAATGTCTTGCCATATTCCAGATGAGAAGAAAAGGTTTGCTGGGTTTACATGAAAAGGAATCAAGCAAGAATTTACAATCCCTAATACAAGCAAGCAAGCAAGCAAGCAAGCAAGCAAGCAAGCAAGCAAGCAAGCAAGCAAGCAAGCAAGCAAGCAAGCAAGCAAGCAAGCAAGCAAGAAGCAAGCAAGCAAGCAAGCAAGCAAGCAGCATAAGACATAAAACAGCAGTCGTTAAAAGGAACACAGAACAACATACATATTAATTAAAGGAGTTTGAAACAGAAATATTTTTGAGATTTGTTTAAAAGCTAGAGGAAGAAACACCATATATCTCTCAGTTGAGAGGGAATTCAGCTGCTGTGGGGCCACAGTGGAGCAGGCCAGGTCTCTGGCTCCTCAGTAGAGGCAAGTAGTGGAATTTTTGCCTTTGGAAGAAGGAGAAGGAAGAAGAAGGAACCATCAGTGGATATTTTTAAACACGACTGAATCCAGTGCTACAATTTCACTTTTAGTCATGTCAGGACTTTCTTTCTCCCCCTTCCTCACTACAAAGAGCCTCAACAGAAGTAGCATCTCTCTGCAATACACAGTCAGGAATCACTGTACACATCAAAGTAACATAAATATATTGGAAATTCCAAACATACTGCACCAGGAACAATGCAGTCAAACAGTGAAGTAGTAGACTCAGATTTCTCCAAACTACTGGTAATACATATTCTCGAAGGCTGGTAATTACATCACATCTTTGAATGCTTTTCAACACTTACAACTCTGTCTCTAAAGAACGCTTGCACTAAATGCAAATGCATAGGTGGGGGCTTAATTTGCTAGGTTTTGTTAGACGCAACAAAAGCACAAACAACAGTTTGCAGGATGGATTATATGCCTATAGGGAACAGTAGTTGTGGAGACCACCTGGAGGGACCCTGATTTCACTTGATCTACCCCTTTGCCCCACCCACTGCAAAGCTGCTGTTCTCAGGCCTTCCTTCCTTCCTTCCTTCCTTCCTTCCTTCCTTCCTTCCTTCCTTCCTTCCTTCCTTCCTTCCTTCCTTCCTTCCTTCCTTCCTTCTCTCTCCCAAGTGTGTAGATGTTATTTGCCCTAGTTATTTGACAGAGTTCTCATCACAAAGTTTTTCACAATTTTGCAGGACATTCTTTGCTGCTGAATCCATATGCGTCTCTGTGAGAGATTTCTGGAGAAGTTCTTGTCCACCAGTTTATGGTCCTTGACATGGTACAGCCCATTCAACGTCCTCATCAAAAGTAGACTACCTCTAGATGGGCGGCAAATAAATAAATAAATAAATAAATAAATAAATAAATAAATAAATAAATAAATAAATAAATAAATAAATAAATAAATAAAGGACCGAGGATGAGATGGCTGGACAGTGTCTGCGGAGCAACCAACATGAATTTGACACAACTCCGGGAGGCAGTGGAAGATAGGAGGGCCTGGCGTGCTCTGGTCCATGGGGTCACGAAGAGTCGGACACGACTAAACAACTAAACAACGACAACCATGTTGAAGTACAAGGTCCAGATCCATATCTGGAGAGGACCAAAGCCACTTTATAAACTGATTTCTGTGTGGTGCATAAGCTGAAATGGATGGAGCTGTGTTGTGCTGAAACTTTTTCAGGGATGCTGGCTAGGTAAAGTTAAAGGTTCCCCTTGACATTTTTAGTCCAGTCGTGTCCGACTCTAGGGCATGGTGCTCATCTCTGTTTCAAAGCTACAGAGCCAATGTTTGTCTGAAGACAGTTTTCCATGGTCACGTGGCCAGCGTGACTAGACACGGAACACTGTTACTTCTTACCGTGGTGGTACCTATTTATCTACTCGCATTTACATGCTTTTCAACTACTAGGTTGGCAGGAGCTGGGACAAGCGACGGGAGCTCACTCCATCCTGTGGATTCGATCTTACGATTGCTGGTCTTCTGACCCTGCAGCACAGAGGCTTCTGCAGTTTAACCTGCAGCACCACCACGTCCCATGGCGCCACCACGTCCCACGATGCTGGCTATCTTCTTACAATTCACTAGAAAAGAAATTTGCCTTGAAGAGAAGTTCAGAGGAGGAGAAGGTTCAGTTCTCATGATTGAAGTTATGGATTAAGGACTCTGCACACATGTCTTTCAATGTGCAGGCACATCTACACAGCCTATTATACTTCAGTTAAAGCCAAGGGAAAGATTTTTAAAAAGCTGCTTCCATTGGGCTTTTTCAGATCAGAACGTGTGACTAGCCAGGAAACCTGCAGCACAGTGAAAAGATGTGCAATAATATTAGTGTTCTTTAGCTGGCCATATGAGCAGCAGGATTTATTAATATTGATGTTTTAAAGATTGCTTTTAATATAGGATATTATTATAATATTGCCTATTTTAATGGTTTTAATGGTTTTAAAGTTTCAATATTGTTGTACGCCACTCAGAGACCACTAGTAATGGTGCGGCTAAAAAAAAAAAAATCTCGCAAATAAATGAATAAATAAAAAATTATGAAAGAAACAGGACCAGTGCTCTCAGCCCCCTTGCAGTATTATCCTAAGCTCAAAAAATATAATCAAAACAAATTCTACAAGGTGCTGATAATGAGGCAGACAAATTGGAAACATTTTTCATGGGGAAATAAGAGTTCCTGGAAATTGGATGACAAATTATGCCACAATCCTGGCTTCAATAATATGGCTCCTGCAATATTTTGTACAGGACTTAGAAGGGCTGTGTTATACAAGCAAAGTGTTATTTACAGTAACTGCTCCAAATGATTGATATTGGAAAAGTCTGAGAGAAGTTCTAAACCCTGAAGAAAAATGAATGTTTAGGTTAAATGTATCAGAAGACTTTTTTTTAATGAATGTTCTCAGATTTTTCTTTTGTTGAATCCCCTAAATATTGAATAATTAGTTTCAAAATTTCTCCATTTTTTTTTGGAGGGGGGTCTGCTTTCTTGTCACCAACACCTTCCATGCTCTAAAGAGGTGGTTCCTAACCTTGGGTCCCCAAATGTTTTCAGACAGCAATTCCCAGAAATCCTGGCCAGAACTGCTAGTGGTGAAACCTTCTGGGAGTTGCAATCCAAAGACCCCTGGATTACCTAAGGTTGGGAACCAGTGCTCTAAAGCTAGGTAGAAAGATTTGCAGAGGAAGCAACATGATGATCGGACTGCCAACACACTGATTGTTGTTGCCACAATGCAAAAGACCAACATTCTCAAGAGGAGAAATACAAAGCTTTTGTGCAGTGATGCCGAATGATGATCCCCTCCACTGAGAAACTGAGAATTTTTCCTTCCCCTGGAGAAGTGCAATGAAATGATGCTCCCCTGCCCAAATATGGTGGGGAATTTCTAAAAGGCACATATATAGCACACATTACTCCAGCCAAATCAAATACAATGGGGTGCAAATTACTCCAGACTTGAATAGGGATACATTCTAAAGTCCTAAATTGGCTTGAAAATCAGGCGGAGGGACCCATTCACAGTGCTACAGTACACTTGTCTAAGTTTAGTTACATGGTAGCAAACACCAGTCAAGTTATATTGGTGCCATATTTTCCGTGTATAAGACACCCCCATGTATAAGACGCCCCACACTTTTCTAACCCAAAATTAAGAAATCTAAGTAGTGCTTAGCAAATGTAGGGTAAAAAGGATCAAAGTGCTGCAGGATGGCTTTGATCCCTGCTTTCTCCCTTTGTGCTAACCCCCACGTGGCTTAGCAAAAGGAGGGGGAAAGGGATCAAAGCAATTCCATGAGTGCACAATCATTTTGATTCCTTTCGCCATTATAGAGCTATGGGATTGCTTTGATCCTTTCCCCCTCCCTTTGCTAAGCCCCATGGGACTTAGCAAGCATAGGGGAAAGCAGGGATTGAAGCGATCCTGCAGCATTTTGATCCTTGCTTTCCTTCTGCTAAAGCTTAGCAAGTGGAGGGGAAAGCCCTGCAAGATCACTTTGATCCCTGCTTTCCCCTACACTTGTTTTTTTCTCCTCAGCTTCTGTGTATAACACAACCCTCAATTTTTAGTCTAAAGATTTTAGACAAAAGTATAGCCTTATATGCGGAAAAATACAGAATATGGGAGGTAGGAGACACCTCCTGTCATCTTTGTTAGAAATGTACAATAAGAGCAATAACTGCTTGGTGCTTTTTTGACAGCCCAAATTTGCTGCCTAAAGCAACAACTTCACCTTGACTAGTGGCAGGGCTGGCTCTGGCATTCAGGCATCTTCGTAAGGATTGTGAAAGTCCATATTATGTGCATTCAAATTTTCCCATCCCACTTTCCTGTTTTTGGGGCTTACTATCCAATCTAGATAAAGACTGAAGGTGTTAGAAAATGAGCCACAAATTTCTATATGTAGTTGTAGATGAAAACACTAGAACTAGGTTATGTGCTACATTACTAAGCAGCAGCGATTTCCTTTTGTGCTGCTGGCTATGACTAATTACTTATTAACAAATCAAAACTATGAAGGGTTATTTATGGGTGTATGTGTTATTTTTGCTGCTGCTTTTAAAGCATCAGGACATAAAATGAAGGGTAGATACTTTTTGAAATTAAGGGCATAATCTGGGTTTAAAATACCCAACAACAAAATTATATTCAACAAATATGGAAACTTTTGTGGGATTCCATGGAATTCTTAGTTCTTAGCTCCATGCAGGTGTAGAAAGCTGCAACCAGAGTAAGCCCATTTGAATCAACAGAACCTATGGAGGGGCTGAGGAGGAAGTCAGACTAAACTGATTCAGTGTGCCTACTCTAACGTACTGTGCTAAACAACTGCATTTCCACCAATGTGTGCAAATATTCAATGTTTTCATCAACATTCCAAGAAAAAAGTGGTTTTTAATATAGTTAAAAGGTGGTTTGATTATGACCATCTACCAATTCCTCTTGGAGGTGGAGGCCAGAAGGCACGATGCACATGGAGGCACTTTCTGTCTCCTATCCCCAACAATATGCTCATTTTCATCTAGAATGCTGAACATTTCCTTCCTCCAGCCCCCTGAAAAGAGACATCAGCAAATAAAAAGCATGTCACCTACCGAAACATTTTTCCATGCTCCTGTAATGCGATTATAATTATTACCCATTTAAATTATTAATAACAGGGCTACTAATACTTCAAAGCGACCTTTTGTTCTTCCCAAACTAGAATGGTTAACACAATGTTGTGATTCTCTAATAATGAGATTTCATAAAAACGCTTCAACAGCAGCATTTATTTCCATGCCAAACTGCAGGATCTATAAGCTGCAGTTTGGAGGTAGAGGGCAGAATGCTTTCTAGAAGGTCCCACAATTAACCCTGACTTCATTTCTATTTCAAAGACTACGATCGCTGGTCTGGGAAAGACCTCTGGCTGAAATCTGAGAGCTGCTGTAAGCCAAATTAGATAATACCCAGCTGCAAATACATACTAGGCATAAAATAGATTTCACCAAACTATTCTGCTAGATTCCCAAATGTAACAGCAGCAGTTGGAAGTCTGAATTAAAGATACAAAAATCAAAGTTTCTCTTCTCTTTGCTAAATTAGCTTAGTTTATTTATTTCAGTTATTGTATACCTTCTGATTTGTGCAAATCAATATTCTGGGTGGTTGGCAATAATGTAATAAATTCAGTACAGCTCCCCCCAAACCAATCCCAGATGTACTCAGCCCAACATAACATCTCATAACAGACAAGAGAGAAAGGGGGGGGCAGGTAACATGCTCACAATAACTCTGGTGGGAGAATCTCTATGAAGGCTTCCTCAAGAGACAGGTCATTAACTGCTGGGAGGAAGGGAGCCACTACTAAGAGGCTCGAGTCCTCGTAGAGACCTTTATTGCCTCCCTTGGTGTGGCCACCTATAAGAGATGTACTGGCATGTGTGTCTGCATCTGCGTGCAAGCATGTGAGAACACCCACACTTTATATGGTTTTTGCAGGAAATATTCCTGGCAGTTATCACATACAAAGCTCCCTGTACAGTTACGCATGTACATTATTTTACTATCAAGTTTTCTGAGAACAGAGCCGTTGCTGCAGGTTGTCAGCTTGAAGCAGTATCCGGTCAGAGTGAATAACTCATATGACCAATATCCAGTCTTCACCAATGTTGGCAGGCATGTTGGGGAAAGACATAGGAAGCTCCGTTGTGATTCTGGCCTCTATAAGTACTGGGGGGAGCTTTCCTGGGCGTCCTCTTTGTGAGTATATAACACAGGGGTCTGTGACCCAATGTTCACCAAACTTTCAGACCTTGTAGAAAAGCGTCTGAGGAAGCTTCCCTGCAAATTTGGTGTCTCTAGGTGGTTGGGTACAGTTTTATAGCAATTTAAAGGAAAGATAAATCAACAGATCAATTTGTTGACAAATATTTGTATATTTGTATCCATTGAGCCATTAACCTTGACGGATCATGAATCAAAACGGATCGCCATTTTTAAAAAATTTGTCCCCATCTCTATAATAGGGTTTTTGCAACCTCAATGTCAAGACTCTGGTAAAGTGTTTCCCACCTCTGTGACCATGTTCTGGAAGAGATTTCTAAGTCCCATCCTCCTGCTTTTGGAGTCTATGTACTATCTGGAAACTCCCAGTTCCTAACATCCTGTTCGGACATTGCAAACAGAGTGGAACCTTTCAATTTAACTTTCATTCAGATTCAGAGTCTAGTATCGGGTGCATCCACAATAATTTTTTATCCTGCAGTTTTCTTGACTCATTCATGAAATGTCAGCCCTCCTGTCTACAAACCTCCTGTGTTTTCTCTCCACTTCTTCAGTTTCTTTTTTTCTTACCAGAAAACTTTGTTAAGGGAAGAAAGAAAGAATGCGTGCACCTACCTTCCACACAAATACTGTATATTAAACACACTTCCAAGGTGATAGGATTGGTGGTTATAACAGGCTCTATCTGAAAGCCTATGGTAGGTGTTACATAACAGCACTGATGTTACCTGTCTGTCATGGGTTTGGAGGGAAAGTTCCATCCTATGGGGAGTGGAAGGCGGGACATCAGGAGGAGGGGCTGTACTGTATAAATATGTGATGCCTGTGTGGTGAGATGCTGAGACAGACTGTGAGACACTGGGTTGGGACGAAGCAGCAGCTGGGGAAGAAGAAGCTGTTGTGGGAGTCTGGGTGTCTGACAGGGTACTACTGTGTGTCAGAGTACCAGCCTGAAAGGTTCAGGGGTCTGTTGGTTAGCCAGAACTGATGGGTTCAGGGTCTGTGCTTTAAGTTAAAGGTTCTAGGTGAACCAAACTGTATGCTTGTGTGTGTGAGAATAAGCCACGTTACTTTATTTTATTCACCTGATTGTTTTATTTACCCTGTTTGGATTTAAAATAAACCTTATTCTTTTGTTGTTTAAAAATCCATCCCTGGTCTGTGTGACTTATTATAGGGAATGGTTGGTGGCAGCTTAGTGTAACTGTGTGACATATCCCAGTAGGTCTGGGTTTGTCACATTGATTGGTGGCAGCGGTGGGATCCGACTGGTCCAGTTGTCCAGCGGTCCAGCAAAGCCTTGGCAAGTGTGCCCAGAGCAAGGGGGGTCTAGTCAGGGACAGTCTGAGGCGCGTAGGTAATCTTCTAGGTGTACCTCACGGGGAGGTGCACTAGTAGAAGAACGTGCCAACTGGGGAGACTTAGATTAAGGTGCTCTGAGGCAGCCTGATTTTGGCGGGAAAACGCTGAGGCAAAACTGCGTAGCAACAGTGAGCTAGCTTGCCAGCTGAGAGGCCCAGCAGAGGGGGGTAGGCTCTGACTCGATACTGTTGCAAATTTAGTGCTGAAGAACAGCAGCAATCTCTGGGGAGAGCTGGTTCTGAGGCAAAAAGGAAAAAAAGTGATCGTTTTATTTTGAGGCTTGACTTTTTAAAGCAGCCTGTTCTGAGGGGGGGTTATGCCCTTGACTCGAAGCCAAGTAGCAGAAATGAGTGAAGTGAAAGACCCCCAGATTGACCAAGGTTCTGAGGATGAATTTGGCTCAGTGCAAGGTGACAGCACAGGAGAGCAGGACCCAGAACTCAGGAAAATACTCCTAGCCCAACAGCATGAACTGAGGGTGAGGGAAATGGAGCAAAGGGAAAGAGAGAAACAGCGGCAATTTGAAGAAAGAATGGAGAGAGAGAAAATGGCGTTTGAATTAAGAAAACTGGAACTGATGAACCAGAACAATAATAATAATAGGGATTCTGAGGGAGGCCAATTGTCTAAGGCTGACCTGAAGAAATTCCCTGTGTACCACAAGGGAGATTGTCCTGAGGTGTTCTTTTCCTTAGTGGAAAGAGCGTTTGTGGACTTCTCAGTGAGGGAAACTGAGAAGATGACCATCATGCGGTCTTTAATCAGTGGTAGCCTGGCTGAGGTTTATGCCGAGATGCCTGAGGAATTGATGAAAGATTTTGCAGAGTTTAAAAAACTGGTGTTTGCCAGACATGGGATAAATGCAGAGCAGCTGAGACAAAGATTCAGGTCCCTCACCAAGAAACCAGAACAGACTTTTACCCAAGTGGGGGCCCAATTGGTGAGGCTGCTTGAGAAATGGCTATCGCAGGAGGGAATAGAGACCTATGAACAGCTTAAAGACTTGATAGCCCTGGAACAGTTCTATTCAGTTCTGCATGGGGAATTGAAATTCCAGGTGAGGGAAAGGAAACCGAAATCTGTGGCAGCAGCCGCAGAAATCGCGGATTTTATCTCCCAAATAAGAAAGCCCTTGGGTGAGGGGAAATCTGTAGGTAAACCCAAAGAAACCTACAGCAAGTACTCTCAGGGACCAGGGAAAAGCCAGCAAGGGGGAGGGGCCCATGGTGAAGGGAAGCCCTCAGACATGAAACCAAGACCTCAGATTTTGGAGGGAAAACCAAAACAAGATGAGAGAGAATCAAAATATACCAGAAAATGCTATTTCTGTCAGGGAAAGGGTCATCTAATCTCAGAGTGTGAGAAATTAAAGCAGCTAAAAGGAATGGTGCCTCAGAATTCTAGTGGGACCAAGCCAAAAGCTGTGTTCTGTGTCCAGAAAGAGCAAAGCTCATTGTCACAGAGGGAGCCTGTTGCCATGACTACTCAGTCTGGAACAGCTACCTATGCTGATCAGGCTGAGGAAAATGGTCCTCTTCTGGAGGTAAAGCGCTGCTTGCTGATAAAAACAGATTCTCAGTTGTTTGAGACAGCAGGGGTGGACGTAGGAATACTTGACCGTCAGTATAGGGGGCTGCGGGACACTTGTTCCCAGGTAACCCTGTGCCATCCAGATATCATCCCTAGGGAGTTTATAATCCCAAATGAGAGCATGAAGGTGGCAGGGATTGAGGGGCAGATAATCTCTCTGCCAGTAGCAGAGGTACCTGTCAACTTTCAAGGCTGGAGGGGAGATTGGCGGATAGCGATTTCATCGACTCTGCCAGCAGCCGTGCTCGTGGGAAATGACCTGGCTGAACATGTGAAACGGGTGCTAGTGATTACACGCTCACAAGCCACCACAGGGACAGTTCAGGGGGGTAATGATGAGCCAGAGACGGAAGCAGGTGGGGGGAGTTCAGAAGCTGTGGTGGAAACCTTAACCACAGACAGCAGATTTGGACAGGAGCAAAAGGCAGACGCCACTCTCCAAAAGTGTTTTGAACAGGTGACTGACGCCCAGCTGACACCTGAAACCCCAGTGAGATTTCTGGAGAAAAAGGGGATTTTATATAGAGAAACCCTGAGGAATATCTCAAAAGGGGGAGATGGGATCAGAAGTCAGCTGGTGGTACCTGAAAAGTATCGCCCCATGATCTTACAAAGGGGGCACTCTGACATGTTTGCTGCACACTTAGGAGTGAACAAAACACAGCAGAGAATAACACAGAATTTCTACTGGCCTGACATAGGGAAGCAGATCAGGGAGTTCTGTAAACAATGTGATGTGTGTCAAAGGCAGGGGAATAACCGCGACAGGACCAAAGCAAAGTTGTGCCCTTTGCCTGTGATTGACACTCCGTTCAAATGCATAGGGGTGGATATAGTGGGACCTTTGCCCAAGGCCACAAAGAGGGGGAACAGGTTCATCCTAACAATTGTGGACCATGCCACAAGGTATCCTGAAGCCATACCCCTGACTAACATTGAAACTAACACAGTGGCCGATGCTTTGGTGGGGTATATGTCCAGGATGGGATTTGCCTCAGAGATAATCACAGATTTGGGAGCATCGTTCACATCAAAGCTCATGAAACGCTTATGGCAGATCTGTGGAATTAAGCACAAGGAAACCACTGCCTATCATCCTGAAAGTAATGGGTTAACTGAGAAGTTCAATGGGACTCTAATGCGCATGATTAGGGCTTACTTGGCAGAGAATCCAAACAATTGGGACCAGAAGCTGCAACCCCTTTTGTTTGCTTATCGATCAGTGCCACAAGCCAGTACCGGGTTTAGTCCATTTGAACTTCTATTTGGGAGACGGGTGAAAGGGCCCCTTGATTTGATCAAACAAAATTGGGAGCAGATCACCCAGGATGACCCACAAGACGTTGTGACTTACATAGACACCTTGATGAATGACCTAAGGAGAAATCTAGAGCTGGCAGCAGAAAACCTGCAAGCTCAGAAGGTCAGACAGAAAACATGGTATGACCACAAAGCTAGAGAGAGGCACTTTGACCCAGGGGAGGAAGTGCTTTGGCTTAGGCCCTGCAGAGAGAATAAACTGCAGCTCAAATGGGCAGGACCATATAGGGTCATTTCCAAGATGTCAGACCTGAACTACCTAATAGAGCAGGAGGAGAACCAAGCAAGGAGGGTGGTTCATGTGAATGCCCTAAAACCCTACTACAGAGGGGAACAGAGGGTTTTATTCGCGATAAAAGCAGCTGAGAGTGAGGAAGCTGAATTACCCTTCTGGGAGGGTAGAGGGGAAGTAAAATACAACCCAGAGGAGGTAAAGATCAGTCCTGCACTCACCCAAGACCAGCAGCAAGAACTAAAAATGCTGCTTAATAAATATCAACAGGTGTTTTCCAACAAGCCGGGGATAGTGAAGGGAGTGATGCATCGGATCCACACAGGGGATGCACCCCCGCAGGCAGTATCCCCATACCGAGTAACGGGACCCTATAGGGACAAGGTGCGGAAGGAGCTGGACGAAATGCTGAGGGAGAACATAATCGTCCCCTCTTCTAGTCCTTGGTCCTCTCCGATAGTCCTTGTGGACAAGCCTGATGGGAGCATTAGGTTTTGTGTCGATTACAGGAAATTAAACCGTGTAACCACTCCTGATGCCTACCCAATGCCCAGGCTAGACAACCTGATTGAAACCATAGGGGGTTGTCGGTTCATCTCATCATTGGACCTGGTAAAGGGATATTGGCAATTAAGAATTGATCCCGGGGATCAAGAAAAGACTGCCTTTTGCAGCCCTTTTGGTCTCTATGAGTTTCGAGTCCTGAGCTTTGGTCTCAGAAATGCACCAGCCACATTCCAAAGGCTGATGGACCAGACCTTGGCAGGGCTCAGTGACTTTACAGTGGCCTACATTGACGACATAGGGATCTTCAGTAATACCTGGGAAGATCACCTGTTACACCTGGAGTTAGTGCTGCAGAGGTTAAGTGCAGCAGGGCTAACAGTAAAGGCCAGCAAGTGTCAGCTGGGTAGCCCAGAATTAAAATACTTGGGTCACATGGTAGGGGGAGGAATGATAAAACCCCTGGAGGCCAAAATAGAAGCTGTTCGAGATTGGCCTAGACCCAACACCAAGAAAAAAGTCAAATCATTTCTTGGGTTGGTGGGCTACTACAGAAAGTTCATCCCGAGGTTTAGCGAGATTGCGGCTCCGCTGACCGATCTGACGAGGAAGAAGGCTGATGACCGCATCCCGTGGACCAGCGACTGTGAGGCGGCGTTCCAGAGGTTGAAGGAGGCGTTAATCAACTATCCTGTCCTGCGTGCTCCAGACTTCGACCGGGAGTTTATCATCTACACCGACGCGTCTAACAGCGGGGTAGGAGCAGTTCTGTGCCAAGAGGATGAGAATGGTGACCAGCATCCAGTGTCCTACCTGAGTAGGAAACTTCAAAAAGGTGAGAGACATTTGGCAACCGTGGAGAAGGAGTGTTTGGCCATAGTCTACGCGATCCAGAAGGCCAAGCCTTACATCTGGGGAAGACATTTTATTCTGTGTACTGACCATTCACCATTGCAATGGTTAAAGACGATGAAAACCCACAATAGCAAACTTATGAGGTGGGCTTTGAACTTACAGGACTATGACTTTGAAGTGAAGGTGGTCAGAGGGTCAGTGAACTGTGTTGCTGACGCCTTATCAAGAAGACCTGAAGACTGAAGACGGCGAAAGAACATGGACTATATGTATATAATGGTGAACAAAAAGTTAAAATGTACCTGTGTTTTGAATTTGGGTTTGTATGAATAAAGGTAAATTAATGTAATGTATATGGTAAAATGTTTAAATGCATATTTGCTATGGTTAACTTGGAGTGTAAGTATATGTAAGTATTATATGGTATGTATAAATGTTGTTGTGTATTTTATGCAGGTTGTTTTTTTGGTGAAAAGCACTTTTAGCTTTCCCCCTACAAAACAACTTTTAAAGAGGGGAGGTGTTACATAACAGCACTGATGTTACCTGTCTGTCATGGGTTTGGAGGGAAAGTTCCATCCTATGGGGAGTGGAAGGCGGGACATCAGGAGGAGGGGCTGTACTGTATAAATATGTGATGCCTGTGTGGTGAGATGCTGAGACAGACTGTGAGACACTGGGTTGGGACGAAGCAGCAGCTGGGGAAGAAGAAGCTGTTGTGGGAGTCTGGGTGTCTGACAGGGTACTACTGTGTGTCAGAGTACCAGCCTGAAAGGTTCAGGGGTCTGTTGGTTAGCCAGAACTGATGGGTTCAGGGTCTGTGCTTTAAGTTAAAGGTTCTAGGTGAACCAAACTGTATGCTTGTGTGTGTGAGAATAAGCCACGTTACTTTATTTTATTCACCTGATTGTTTTATTTACCCTGTTTGGATTTAAAATAAACCTTATTCTTTTGTTGTTTAAAAATCCATCCCTGGTCTGTGTGACTTATTATAGGGAATGGTTGGTGGCAGCTTAGTGTAACTGTGTGACATATCCCAGTAGGTCTGGGTTTGTCACAGTAGGTTGTGAACAGAATGAACTCTGTGTGTCCTCAGAGCCACATGAGTCCATTATTTTATATCTTCACAAAGTTCATCCCTGGCATTGAAAATGTGTAACCCAGAAAAGTCCTGGAGAATCACAAATTAATCTCTAACTATCTTTCTTTTCCCAGCACTATTGCTGTTGCTTCTTCTTCTTTTGGCCTTTCAATGTGGGCGGTGGTGGGAAGAATATCAGGAATAACAAGACTTTGAGCGTGGAATGGGCTGTCCTTCATAGAAGGTTCTTACATGAAGGTGGGATGGCCCTCTGCCAGGGGAAGCTTTAACTCTGAATTTCCTGCTTTGGAGGACAATAAAGGTAAAGGTTCCCCTTGACAATTTTTGTCCAGTCGTGTTCGACTCTAGGGGGCGGTGCTCATCCCCGTTTCTAAGCCATAGAGCCAGCATTTTGTCCGAAGACAATCTTCCAAGGTCACATGGCCTTAGACACGGAACACTGTTACTTTCCCACCGAGGTGGTACCTATTTATCTACTTGTATTTACATGCTTTCGAACTGCTAGGTTGGTGGGAACTGGGACAAGCGACGGGAGCTCACTCCATTGCGTGGATTCAATCTTATGACTGCTTGGTCTTCTGACCCTGCAGCACAGGCTTCTGCGGTTTAGCCCGCGGCCCCACCACGTCCCTTTTTGGAGGACAATGGTCTTGTATATATTTGATGCCCCTTTCAGTTCCACAGTTTGACTGGGAATCTGTTAGTGGCCTAACTTTTGTTTACTATTTTATTGTACATCCAGAAAAGGCTTCCATGGTATTAACTATTCATTTAAACTCATACACACCGAGAGACAGACACATTTCTTCCCCACAGAGGAAACTGTGTTTGGGGCTTGGGGGTGCCTCCTCCTGAAATCCAAGTGGCAGGTGTCGATAGTGGTTTAGACATCTGTCTGTGGACCCATTGGTTGAGAGTTCGATTCCCCACTATGACTCCTTAACTAGGAGGGCTGGACTCCATGATCCATAAGAGTCCCTTTCAGCTCTGCGGTTCTAAGATTACAGATCCCTTCCACAGAGACACAGAGAGGAAAGTAGACAGTCGTTTTACTCAACTCCATCTCATGTATTCACCTCACAAGTCAGCTGAGGGGCACAAAGCTCTACCTTGCCCCCACATTAGAATTCTTCCTACCTACTGGTTTTGTCTGGGTTTGGCTTGAAAGCTGGGCCGTGGGCTTATTTGTTCAAAGAAAAGCTCCTTATTCACCCCAACCCATCCCCACCCTCCAAAGACACACAGGCTGGCAGTTCAACGGGGGTGGGGTGGGGGGCAGGCGTGGGTAAGGGAAGGGGCCTGACCCCTTCGCCTCAGGTAAGGAGGGAGGCGGGAATTACGGGGCAGCGGGAAATAGGCTGGGTTGCCCCCACTGGCTTGAAGCGCCCAGCCTCCCTTTGCACAAAATCTGGCGGTCCTGCCGGGCGGAGGTGGCGGGTGCCTCTCTCCCCCCTCTCCGCGTTTCGGTCTGCCGGGCAGCCGCCAGGAAGGGCGGGCGGATCTCCTCGCCCCCTTCCCGGGGAGGAAGGCGAGCAGGGAAAAGAGGAGGCGGCAACTGGGGAATCTAGGCTGATCCTCCGATCCTCTGATCTCATTCCCCAAGCCAGTCAGCTGCAAGCTGTCTTTTTTTCCCCTGTCAGCTGACCCGGGAGGAGACCCTTTCTTCCGTTTCATTCACACGCTTCCCTCCCTTCCCCAGTGGATTTTAAACAACAGCCACAACGCCCCCAGGTTTCCTGCCCTCCTCCAACCTCCTCTCGCCGTCGGGGTTTCTGAGTCAGAAGGACCGGGAGATTTGTTCCAAGGGCTGATCGGGGTGGAGGGAGGGAGGGAGTGAATGGGTGGGTGGGGGGTGGGAGGGATGGGGTGGGGTGTCGTCTGAAAAGCAAACCAAGGACACCCCCTTTTCCCAAGCCACGCCGACGACCTGGATTGCATCTCAACTTTTGCTCCAACTCCCGTCCTTCTCCGCCACGCCGATTGTCCAGGATGGCTTCCAATTTTAATGACATCGTGAAGCAAGGATATGTCAAGATTAGGAGCAGACGCCTAGGAGTAAGTGTGCCTATTTTCCCTCTCGCTGTATTTCTTTTGAGGGTGGGAAAGGGCTGTGGTTTGCCAGATGTAGCTTTTTGCCAGATGGAAATGTGTGGAGTGGAAATCCTTCCGGTGTCTGAGGAACTGAAAGGAAACCCATGGGTATTTTATTTTTTATTTATTTTTGTTCAGATCACCTTGCCAAAAAAATAAAAAAATAATAATAAAAAAAAAGCCGGTCTCTTCCAGATGCCGCTTTCCTGTGCGGGATCTGGAAAACAGATCTGGAAAATATAGAAACAGCTTGTATATGCACATTTCCAGTCAATGGAAGCAAAGGGTGAGAAGCAGCCCAGATCTGCTTCTCTCAATATACTGTACCTTTCCAAGGGTCTTAAACACTTTGATGAAATAGCAAGCTGTTGAAATTCACAGAACTCTTTATTAAGCAGGGTGTGTGTTTGTGGGGGTTGGATTGAGGATGTCAATAAAGCAGAAGGCAAGTGCAGATTGAAAGAGGAATTAATGAAGAAATCACAACCCTCTGAATGCCTTCCAACTTTCCAGATTGGCTCATTCCAGAGGAGAAGCCGGGTGGCAGCAAAAAAACTTTGGCTTGTGAATAGTTCTCATTCACTTTAGTGGTGTTTGCACACCCAACTTCTTGACAGGTTTCTGATCTCTTTTTATTTCCAGGTATAGATGGTACTAGGTTTCCTTGAACATTTATAGGTAAAGGGTATTGTATTGTTGATAAAAAAGAAATAAAACAACACACACAGGATTACATGCATAGACAATCATTTTGCTTCTTGAGCTGTCACAGTAGTTTTCAGATGAGAGATTTACAGTGCAACCCTATACTTGTCTACTTATAAGTAATCCCTTTTGAGTTCAGCAGAACTTTATTCCCAGAGAAGTATGTGCAGGCTTGTAAGTTAACAAACAAAAGTATGCGATTCCAGCCTTAATCAGTTTTGGTGGACATCAGTTTACACTGAAGATGTAAAATCTATTATTGGCCTTAATGTGTACATTCAATTCTTCTGTCTTGTCAATCACATCAGTGCACAAGTAATTGGAATGTCTGTTTTGGAGCATTTTTGTTAAGGGGTAGATATCAGACAGTCTATGGGAACATGTTGGTTACCCTACTAAATGTTAGGTTTTTTTTTTTTTTAAATGTCTTGTTACTACCAATGTAGGCACCAGTGTACATACCATGGGGTTATTTGTTACAGTATACACAGAGATTGTCACTACAATAAATAAATAAATAAATAAATAAATAAATAAATAAATAAATAAATAAATAAATAAATATCTGGTTGCACATTTGCTGATATGATACCCAAATGATCCCTCTCTTTCATTTTTGCTATTAAGAAAAGCCATGACTTTGGTATGTTAAATGAGAATGCAACTCTATTTTTGGTCTGAAGGATTTGGGGAGGAAATCATTTCAAGGGATCTAAAGTTTTACAGAACTGTGCGAGGAAAATATCTAAAGTTTTCATAGTACAGAAGACCTGTATATAGAATTAATACTGTGAGCATGTGTGCATTTAGAGGCATCTCGGGTCCCTTATTTATTTAATCACAAATGGTGTCCAACTTTACCTTGACTTGTTCCTTTATTTCAGTTATTTACACTTCATTTTCCAGTCTAGGTTCATGTGGTTAATGCTATTGAAGATTTCTGTCTGTCTCCCTTTGCCCCGATATTGCACTGATAATGTAGAACTGGGTCCTGGGAATCATGGTTTCAAGTTCCTAGGGATAACCTTCTTTGTCAACTTTTGGCAAATCAGTATCTTTGTCCCTTTGTTCTTCCATCTGAAGAATGGGACCGTTGTTTTACATTGGAAACAGTATACCTATCAAAACACTACCTGGTTTGTAGTTTTGAGCCAAAGTGAGATCCAGAGGTGCATGGTATAGTAAAAGAGGAAGAACTGGGCTGTTGGAGGTAAAAAGATAAAGCTTATTAAGAGTAGTTTGCTATTTTAAAAGTCTCAGAGGTAACCTATTGGCATTTGTGCAAGATACGTAAAATCTGCTGCTTCTAATTGTGCATCATTGATAACATGCTGGGTCATGTGTCCAATTGTGAAACTGAGATGCACCCCAGCGCCTCATCCATTAGCCACAATTAGCTATGACAACTTAGGCAGATCTGATATGAACACCAACGGAATTCCAGCCATTGTGAGTATTGTAAAGAAACACACTGAAATGATCCTGTGTACCATGCTCTTGACAGTAGGGTAAGAGTAAGACCAAATATAAGATGGATTGACTCCATCAAGGAAGCAATGGCCTTGAGTTAGCAAGAGCTGAGCAGCACTGCTGATGACAGGACATTTTGGAGGTTGCTCATTCATGGGATCATTGTAGGTCTTTGGTCACTTGATGACATGTAACAAGAACAACAAACACCATGATCTTGGAACGGTTGTCAGATTAAATGCTCAGTGTTTCCAGAAGTGCAGGTGTTTTCTTTAATGCTTGTATTCAACGGCTCAATTACCTATTTTCAGTTTTGCAAGAAACTTAGGGTCATAGTTTAGGTTGGTATTGTTGCCACTCCCCTCTTGTATTTTGGAAACACAATAACAAAACAGGCAGTTCCAATGATAGAATTATTTTACTCTGCAAAAACAGCATCTAAGAATAGAGATCTACAAAAGAATTCATGACTTACCCAGGCCGGAAGTGGTGCTTACATTTTGTCTAGAAAAAATATCTTAATGAACATGTGGTTCAGAATGCCTGCTCTCAAAGTATGAAGATTTCTATTACAGTGGGGTCTCGACTTACGAACGGCTCGACATACGAACGTTTCGACTTACGAACCGCTCTCATAGGAATATATGGACTCGACTTACGAACTTAGATTCGAGTTACGAACTCTTTTCCCCCTTTTTTTAAAGCTAAGTCATCTTAGGTTAAAAGGAAAAAAGAAAAAAATATCCCCATCTAGTGGCAGAAGGCAGAATAGCAGCTTACCATTAGTTTCTATGGACAAAAAGAGCAGATACGGATTAAATGGTTTTCAATGCATTCCTATGGGAAATGCAGATTCGACTTAAGAACTTTTCGACCTGAGAACTGCCTTCCAATATGGATTAAGTTCGTAAGTCGAGACCCCACTGTAATTAAAAACACACATATCGGTGTTTTAAGAAAAAGAGTCATCAGAAGATTACCCACATATGAGATGTGTCAGTTCTTAATTGAATAATGAAATTTTTATCTGTATGTCCACGTGTTCACTGATGAATATGGAGACACAGAAAAGGAAGGGAAAGTAATATTCAATATGAATTTGAGTTTCAGTTAAATGATCCTTATTTTATTCAGTCCATGAAAGTTATAAGACATTATCTTGGTGAGAAAATATGCCATTCTTGAACTTCAATTAGTAGTAGACATGCATCGACAAAGTAAGTAAAGCAAAAATCTCCCTTTAAAAAATCTGTACCAAAATGTAAAAGTATTGAACATAATACTGAAAACAGCAGTAAATTAGAATCTGGGAAAATGTGGGAGAATGGAGTTTGCACAAACAAGCAATATATCAAACCATAGGATGTTCAGTTTAGGATTGGATGTAGTGTATAAATGGTATACAAGTGAGAGAAATTGGGGTGGAATTAAATGGAAAACTCTTGTGGAAACTTACAGAAACGTTATGTGTGACCAAGTGTTGTAGCTGACAAAATCTTCTGCCACAATCAATATACTGTATTTGCTGGCATATAAGACTACTTTTTTGCCCTGAAAAACATGCCTCCAAGTGGGTGGGGGGTCGTCTTATACGCTGGATGCACTTCAGTTGGGATAGACATAGCTGCCCATAGTGGCCTTCCAATGCTCTCCCGGTGCCCATAGTAGCCTCCCGATGCCTGCCCACCTCATTCTACATACCGTCTAGTATCGCACGGTATCCAGCATGGCTGCGGCGAGCATCAGCCGTGAGACGGGGTGCCAGTGTTTTTGACGTGACTGGCCTGTTCTGCTCGGTGGGAAGCAGCGGCGCTCTGGCCCGCCCCTTGTCTACACAAAGCTCACACATGCGCACTAGCGCACTAGTGCTGGTCACAGGGAGATGCAGGGGCGGGCCGAAGGCATTGCGGTCATGCTGCAGCCGTATAATGGTGACAATGAATAGCAGCTTTTATTTGGTGTATGGAAGGTGTGCGGAAGAGGGGGTAGTCTTATATAGTGAGTATATAACAAACTCAATATTTTGAGTGGAAATGTTGGGGGGTTGTCTTATATGCCCAGTCGTCTTATATGCCGGCAAATACTGGTAGCTTCAGAACTCTGCCAAATTATTGCTTTTACAGTAACTATGTGGCTGTGTCTCTGGAAATTATAGGCACCAATATAGTGGAGAATGGGCTTGTTTGGAATCAGATAATTCACATTTTTCATGGAGAAGTGATCAGTTATTAAGAAATAAAATATCTTGAATAGTTTCCAAAATCTTTGTACTTTTTCACATTCCCACCACATATGAAAGTATGTACCAATTTCCTTCTCACATGTCCAACAGACCTTCAAATTACTAGCTTTAATTTTATTTAATTTTGTCGGTGTTAAATACCATCTTAAGCCAAATTTAAAAATTTTTTCTCTTATTCTCACTGACATAAATCTTAAAACCCTCATTTTCCACATCTTCCTCCATTCTTCCTCATTTATTCATTTCCAAAATCTTGTTCCCACACTAACTTCAATCCTTTCTCACTTTCTTCTTCTAAGTCAAGCAGGAATCCATAAATTTTACTCACTGTACCATTTACTGACTCAGTCATCTGACTATCTTCATATGATAATATAAATTGTTCATACTTCGTGTATTCTCTGCCTTTGTTATATTTCTTTGCCCATTTGTTAGTCCGTCTTTCTAATTGCATATAATTCAACCATGAAATATTCTTATTCTGAAGGATTGGTTCCATTTGACCATTCAATCTCATTTTATAAACAGTCTTTCAATCCAATCACTTTTTTTCTTTAAATAATTCCACATACACTTTCATATTGACAGGAAAATTCTCTATTTCACTCAGTAATCCTAGTGGAGAGTTCAATGGACATAAATTCTTGCTATATTTATACCATATGTTTAACATTGACTTTAAAAACGCGTTATTAATTTCACTTATTTTATATTTCTTGACCATACCAAATAGGTATTTTTCAATATCTACCTGTAATTCTGATGGCTCCATTTTCCACCAAATTAACCTTCCTGGGTTATATATAACTTCTCCAGTAAACCTTAATTGATTAGCCAAATAATAATTCTTTTTACAAATTTATACCACCTTTTTGTTGTTTTATACCAATACTTTTTATTTATTCTGGCTCTCTTTCCTTCATTACAATATTTGTTAATCATTCCTTGCCAAAATTTAAAATCATTCTCTGTTAACTGTATTGGTAACATTCTAAATAAAAAATTAAATTTTTGGTAAAATTTTCATTTTTATCAGTGCAATCTTTCCAAGCCAAGAAAGTTTTAAATTATTGTATTGTAATTTCTTTTCAATTTCTTCTTTTAATTCATTATAATTATATTCCTTTATTTTTTGAATGTCTTTTACTAAGTCTATACTTTAATATTTAACTGATTTACATGTCTTAAAGTCATATTTATCAGCAAACCTTCCTTGTTCTAAGTTATTATGATTAAAAAAATATTAATTCAGATTTTTGCCTATTTACGTGTAATCCAGTTATTTTTCCAAATTTTTTCCAAATGAGTTTTAATTCTGTCTATACTTTCCAGTGGATTTTTCCACTGTCAATAGGAAATCATCAGCAAACAAATTAATCTTTATTTTATTATTTTCACCCATACCTTCAATTAAATCATCATTCCTTATTACATTTGCTAGCATTTCAATAATCAAACAAAACAGAACTGGAGAAAGAGGGCAACCTTGTCTAGTGCTAATCTTTAAAGAACTAAATGACATGTGAAAAAGATTCAGAATTTAATCCTGAGATAGCTTTGTTATCAATACAGTATTTGAGAATGTGGAATATGATAAGATGACTGAAGAATTGATTACCAATTTATTAACAGCCGCTAGATTAAGAATAGCTAGGCAATGGAAATCAAAATCTGAATTTAGAATGGGTAATTGGTATAATGAAATATGGAACATACCTATAAATGATAAGCAAACTTGTAATTTAAAGGTTAAGAAAGGAGAGTTGAAAAATAATAATTTTTATGATATATGGGGCAGTTTTTTGGAATATGTGTTAGCAAGAGGAAAAGGGAAGGCTCCAAATCAAGAATCAATGCAGTTATGGAGAAGAGGACAATAAAAGAAGAAGAAGAATAGATGAAGAAGAAGATTATTGCAAGAGGTCCCGACTATGGTTGTGGGGAACACAGTTAATCTGTGTTTTGGTTTATGTGTTTTATGTTTATGTTATAGTAAAAAAAAAAGAAATAAAATATCTTTGACAGAATATAAACAGAATACAGTAGGAGGGGGAAATGCATCCTTTATTGCTTCATTTCTCTGTCTGCCTATAAATGTTGTTTAGTAATGTAACTGAAGTGGGAAATATTTCCAGTCAGAGAGTTCATGTGATGCAACTTGGTTTTGAATGTTGTGTAAGTTGGACACCATATATTACCCTTGTATCCTGTCTCTCCATCATTTTATCCACACAGCAGTCTTTTATAGTAGGACAGGCGGGATCTCTCTCTCTCTCTCTCTCTCTCTCTCTCTCTCTGTGTGTGTGTGTGTGTGTCTCTGTGTGTGTGTGTCTGTGTGTGTGTGTGTGAGAGAGAGAGAGAGAGAGAAGACATTTCAGAACTAGTTTACTATTATTTTCTTCTGCTCAGTACTAATGAGAGTAAGCTTGAATGTCACTGCTATTGTATATGAAAGCTCCTTTGCTAGTGTCACCTTATCTTACTGCTGCCAACCACTAGCTACTTGTGTCCTTCAGAGGTTTCTCTTCATTCATCTCCATTGAAACTGCTTCACTGGAGAGGGTGCATAGACCTTGATCTTGTTGTCTTCGCCTTGACTACTCCACCTTGGGGGACCCTGCTGGGAATCTTGATTCATAACAGAGTCCTGTGGGTATTGCTCTCGGGTACCCTGACACACTCAACCCTGCTCACCTTTTAAAGATGTGCATATAAGAGTGTGAGTTATTATTTCATAGGGTCACCGGAAGTTTGAAGCAACTTGACAGCATACAACAGGAATAACAGCAACAGCAACATAGCAGCACCGCCACTACCAACAACAAAACAGCTGAGGATATGAATCTGACCATTCTTGGTTCTTGTCCGAAATTCTCGTCGCGCTTTTATAAATACACTGCAAATAAGCAGTGATTTTTTTAAAATGATGATATCTTTGTTACTCATGTGCATGCACATGTGCACCCATAGATGCAGCAAACATTTCCCTGCACATTCGCATGCACACACACACACACACACACACACACACACACACACACACACACAGAGAGAGAGAGAGAGAGAGAGAGAGAGAGAGAGAGATATTTTTTCTTCTGTTGGAATTTTTAGTCAAGTAGGTTTAACACATTATAGAAACTTCCAAAACCTGTTAAAAAACACACATCCCAAAACCCTGTAAGTGAAGGTGGCAGTGAGACATGTCTGTGTACTAAATGCTGGGAAATGGTGAATGATGCATCTTTCAGGGCACTGCCACTTTGAGCTCTCTGAAGTGACTTCCATCTGTTTCCAGGAATGCTTCTAAAGGTAAAAAGGTAAAGGTTCCCCTTGACAATTTTTGTCCAGTCGTGTTCGACTCTAGGGGGCGGTGCTCATCCCCGTTTCCAAGCCATAGAGCCAGCGTTTTGTCCGAAGACAATCTTCCGTGGTCACATGGCCAGTGTGACTTAGACACGGAACGCTGTTACCTTCCCACCGAAGTCGTCCCTATTTATCTACTTGCATTTGCATGCTTTCAAACCACTAGGTTGGCGGGAGCTGGGACAAGCGACGGGTGCTCACTCCGTTGTGTGGATTCGATCTTATGACTGCTTGGTCTTCTGACCCTGCAGCACAGGCTTCTCTGGTTTAGCCCGCAGCGCCACCACGTCCCCAGGAATGCTTCTACATCATACATAAAGGGTGCAGTGTACTATGCAATTAGTTGAAGTCAGGGACTCTATAACTCCCAAATGCACTGTGTTATCTGCATGAGGATACAAGGAAAGGCAACACAAGGAAATGTCAATGGCATTTGAAAACAGGTTCCTACTAGATCATGGATGGGCAAATTGTAGTTCTATAACTTATGTTGAATCACTTATGTGAATGCATACACTAGTCTCTTGTTTACCAAACTTTTCTACACATGGCTATCTCTTTGAAAATGATCTTATAGGACTCCTTGTCATAGCATCCTATGTAGATGCTTGTTTAGGTTACAAAGTACATCTCCAAAAACCGGGGAAATCTTACTCTATTTCTTGTGGGTTTTGAGATTCTGGCATTCACACACTTTAAAGATTCACACACTTTAAAGAAGCAGTGCACAGACATAAGAGCTACAAACTTGATTAAAAGGAGAGAAGCAGAAAAGGATACATAGGATGTGGAGGAAATAGATTTTAAATCACTGGGCTAGACTGTTCCCCCCCCCCCGGGAATTCGACAAAGCATCCACAAAGTCCTGTCCTTTGTAACCAAGCATGTTGTTTCTCTGTCTCAATAATGTAATAGTGTTGAATAATAGAATAGTAGCTTATTCCTGCTTCCAACCCCCTCCAAAAACAAACAAACAAACAAAAAACACAACAGAGCAGGAATTTCACCCATAGTATTTCATCTACAAGTAAAAAGAGCTTATTTAAATTAAAGAGTTCTCAGTGGAATCTAAGAATCCCATGCACAGTATGCCAGGGGAAGAAGATCCAAATAAGCATAATTAACCCATTCCAGTGGAAAGAAAAACTCATTGTCATATGCATGAAGGCATGAAACACAGAAAGACAAGGGTCCCCTAATAGTATTGATGTGGCCTTGAGTGAACCATAGGAACACCGTGAGAAAATGTGTGAATTGAAACTAAGATAGATGGATTTTCTTTACTAGATGGGTGCTAGGTGGAAAACTGTGGTTAGGATATAGGAATTGTAGGTAAGCAATGTTACATACAGCACTGATGTTACCTGTCTGTCATGGGTTTGGAGGGAAAGTTCCATCCTATGGGGAGTGGAAGGCGGGACATCAGGAGGAGGGGCTGTACTGTATATATATGTGGAGCTTGTGTGGAGAAGTTAGGAGAAGCTGGGGAGAAGAAGCTGGTGTGGGAGTCTGTGTGTCAGACAGGGTACTACTGTGTGTCAGTCAGTACCTACCTGATAGGTTCAGGTTTCTTTATGGTTAGCCAGAACTGATAGGTTCAGGGTCTGTGCTTTACTTTTAAGTGTTCTGTGTGAACCAAACTGTTGTATGTATGATTGAGACTAAGCCACGTTACTGTATCTTATTCACTTGATCATTTTATTTTCCCTGTGTGTTATTTAAATAAACCTTATTCCTTTGTTTGTTAAAAATCCATTCCTGGTCTGTGTGACTCCTTACAGGGAATGGTTGGTGGCAGCTTAGTTATAGTGTGGCGTATCCTCCAGTAGGTCTGGGGTTGTCACAAGCAACACTTACTTAAAAGACAAATAAATCTCATGTAACTCAGTAGGGGGGATAAGAACCACATTTTCAGAGGAGGTGGCTTATGTTCTAATTTGCCCGAACTGCTACATCCTACTCTCTGGGCATCCTTGAGACAACACACACACACCAGCCAAAGTATACCATTCCCCTAATTGTGGAATGATCCCCCCTCTCTATTTTTACCCTTTCTGTTACGAGTCTCCTTACCTAGCATTAACGTTTTCACCTTCTTCGACAATTTGTCTCGCTTTCCAGAATTCACTAAGTCTCTTCTTTCTTCCACTTCACTGTAAGTGTCATTAGAAGACATCACAATAACTCTGCACATCTAGATTTCTATGGAAAATGTGGGTATATTGCAGTTTCACTGCATATTCTATCGACTGATTTACATACATGTCATAGGCTAAAATCCTGTTGCATAAATTATGCCTGCATAAGGGAGATGGTATCATCAACACGGGGATACTACTAGTAATTAAAGAACTCTTGTTTCAGTCTTCGGGCATGCACAACTCTCCCACAGCCAGTTTCATTGTATGTGAGTGATGCAAGCCTCGGGATTGAAGCAGGAAGTCTTCAGTTGGCAGCAATCTCTCCCTGCCAGTAACATCATCTGGCAGTGGAAGATTGCTAGTTCAGTGAGACTGATTCCTTGTGATTCATGCAAATGATTGGACTGAAGCAGGAGCTCTTTAGTTACTATCAGTCTCTCCCTGCCAGTGATATCACCTCCCTTACACAGACATAATTCCCACAACAGGATTTTGGCCACTGAATTATTGCACATCTATCATATTGTCTATTTCACTAGTACAATGTTGTTATACTCATACATTTTAATTAGAAATTCAGTCACTTTGATCTGGTGGTCACACATCACTGTTTCATAGGTTATGGTCCCATACTTCAGATTTGGGAGAGGTCAACTCCAGTTCCTGGACGTATTACTCCACATTTACCCTGTAATAACATCATTGTTGGTTTATGACCAGAGCAGAGGAATCACTTCTTCTAAAACTGGGCATGTATCTGTGAGGTATGTCCTACTCAGACCATAATCTCTCCCTTTCAGGAAAGCATCTGCTTGCCATAGCATTAATTTCCATGTATACAAAGGAGGTATATTTGCAGACATGCCACATATGGACATCAAAACCTGCAGAGATATCCAGTGTGTGATCTGTAGCCGTGCATTGAGGTGTAAGGTGTAGGGAATTGTACAAACAGATTTGGATTTATGATGCAGGTCCTTGTATAATCAGGGATGGTGCATCTGATCCTGATCTCTTCCGTACCTTTATCTGTGCAGTGGAGGACCATCTCTACACAAGTCTTCAGCAGACTGAGAATATCTAATAGCTTTGCAACACACAGTGCCAGCTTGTAATATTGTAACAGTTCAAAATTTCTGCTCTACCTTGAAACTGTTTATATTGCAGTAAACATAAACTTTGGTAAAAACTACTCTTTAAATGTCTTTGAAAATCCAGTTCAGGTTGCCATAAGTTGGATGCAACATGCCAGCACATCAAACACACACAGACATCTCCCAACATTGAAACAACAAAGTTTGTGCACACTTTTCCAATTATGCACATACTGTATCAGCTTTTTGAAATGGACCATGATGCTTTTTCTCATATTCAGATAGGAAAGGAAGTCAGATGTTTTTGGCTAATAAACATTCAAAGCTGCGAAGAAATTACGAGTTAGAAGTCTTTGATCCAAGATAGGAAACTGAGTTACATAATGGATCTCCAAGGGCTAATTTGAAAATCTGATTTGGGTTATTTATTCTCAGGAAAAGAGCAATTTTACATGCAGTTTCAAAACTGGCAATTAGCATATTTATTGAACAACAACAACAATAATAAAGGTGCGTTGCCATAGCAGCATTACCACGGCATCCTCCTCCTTTCAAATAAGATCTCATATGGAGTAAAATTATTATATTGTTTGTTTAATTTACCATATTTTGAATGTGAAAACCCATCCTTGGCTCCCTAAGACAAATATTACTATAAATATTTTTATTTTAGAAAATCTCTATGTACCATTTGGTTCCCCCACCTTGGAAGTCCCCCCCCCCGGATGAAAAAAAATAGATAAGCACAAAAATAATATGATTGCATTTCCACTGGGTATAAATTTCATGAACATAGTGAAGACTGTTTTCTATGCAGTTCTGTATAGGATTTAATTTTATTAATGCTATTTTATTTATTTTATTTATACCTTCCTTTCTCTGCAAGAAGACCCAAGGTGGCTTACAATATTAAAACAAACAAGCCTAAAAATACCATATTAAAAAATAAATAAATCAGTGGCTGGAATCTAGTAGTACGTGGCAATTAGAGTTGGCATGTTATATCAATGGAATTTGTGGAGGAGATGAACCGACAAATCTCCACAGATTTGCTGGGCCTACTCTAATGGCAGCTTACTACTGGATTTCATCCTATGTCAGTTTAAGACTAGGAGATAAAAGCATTTTAAAGCAATTTTAAAAAATATAATACATATATATAATCTGCCTTCCTACTGGCAGTCTACAAAAAAGGCTGGACTGAAGAGAATGCACTTTGCTTGCTGGCGGAAGGACAGCAAAGATGGGGCCAGCCTGGCCTCCTGTAGCAATGAGTTCCACAGACTGGGAGCAGTGACAGAGAAGGCCCTCTCCCATATCTCCACCAAACATGCCTGTGAGGGTCGTGGGACTAAGAGAAAGGTCACCCCAATTATTTTATTACTTTCAAGTCTCATAGATGGAAATGCGATCTTTCAGGTTGCTTAGACCGAAGTCTTTTAGGGCTTTATAGGTCAAAAGTAGCACTTTGAATTAGGCCTGGAAACAGACTTGAGTTTTTAACCATCCTATAGCTAGAGTTCTTTAAATGGCACACAGGGAAACTTAACACATGACATATGAACAACTATAAAACTGGGTTTTATCGAAGATGTTAAAATGGGAGTTTTAACTTTTCTCTAATTATGTGCAAAATCCTTTCCTGTTGGAAATGTGAAATCATCTTAATGAATTCTTTTCTTCACCTTTAGGTAAATGAAATAGTTGATGTTTTGTACCTTAGTTGCAACATGTGATACAAAGAGCATTAATCACAATATTATGTTGCTTTCCACATACGTTATACGTACAGCTCATCTTTTGCACCGAGGTGAGCTACTAAAGATGGTTAAGCACAGCACCCATCCCATTTCCTAATCCCTGCAGAGCCTTGTGGGCTGTATTTTGTCCCTTCTTACAGTTTGTAGGTTCAGCAGGTTTCGGGATGTTAATCTCCATCCTTCAGTGGTGTAGTGGAGATAAGACTCACAGAATCAAAACCTGGGGACTTTCTGAGCGTTGGAGACTATGACATCACCCCCAGGGTTTTCTTGTTCCCTCCTGGTTTAGCTGCAATCACCACATTAACTGGGAAATACATGGATTTTCCCAGGAACACTATATCTTTGCAACCTGTCCCTGTTATCATGCTAAGTATTCAAGGGTGAGTTGGTCTTGAATAGGCAATTAAGAGCCATTAACTTTACAAAAGCCCTGTCCAACTGTTAATGTGCACTAGTTCAATGCACTGCAATGTTTGGGTTGTCTTTAATAGGACATGCACTACGGGGAAATCTTACGGTGAGCATCTGCACCTAATTTACTATGCTACACAAAAATAAACAAAAATAAAGAAGACAAAAACATTGTGGCTCCTTAAAGACTAACTGCTATATTCTAATGAGAGCTTTCATGAGCAACTCCACTTCTTTAGTCAAATTCTTCTTAATTTGCTACAATACCACTACTGGAGTTCCAGGGTATTCCTGTGCATCTCCAGGTCTCCGGGCAAGGTGGATCAAGAGAACATTTGATTGTGATGGGAGCCTTTTACTGCCCAGTCCCTGGTGCCAGCAGCCCATTATCTGGATCAGGTGAAGAGAATGCTCTAGCAGTGAGCTTTCCATCATCCTCAGCAGTGATGTGGGGAGTGTAAAAAAAAAATTCTCATGTGAGCTGTAGGTAAAGTAGCATGGGATATGACCCCTTGCAGGAAAGACAGCAACCACTTTAGCTGCTGGTGTATTTTGCTTAAAAACAGTTCTATCTTTCCTTCTTCTGGGATAGTGTTTCCCAATCTGGAAGTCATGACCCCCCCAAGGGAGTCACAAAGGGAGGGGGTGTCACACATCTCCTTATATGTATTGTGACTCTTGTTAGACCCTCCCTTGACCTTTTAAAGCTAGATATTAAAGTTAGTGTGTATGTGTATGTTTGAGAAAGGCCATTGGGGAAAAGAAAGGAGCCTCTACTTTCTGAGAAGGGATAACTTTACCCTATTAAAAATGCCTTTTTATCATCAAACATGGCTGTGTGTGTAAATGTCACAGGTTACTTGGCTATTATAAAAGGGGGGGTGTCACAACTTGGAAAATGTTGGGAACCACTGTTCTGGGATATGGAATCTACTTACTGGGTTCTACCCACAACCTGGGCCCATTTTCTCCCCCCAGATTTCTTGCTAAACACAGACTTGTTTGTTCAGCTTCTGTGTAAACGATTTTCCTACCAGACCTTGCATGAACTTTGCAGATCTCCTGAGGATCTTATATGCTGCACAGCTTCTCAGAATCTGCCCTGTACACCATAGCATTTTGCCATTGATTGTAAGATGATGAAAAATTCCAAGAGGCTCCTGTTTATATATAGAGAGTGTGGTTGCTTAGAGCTGAGCATTCCATAGTTCCTTCCTTCCTGCTTCTTCAAGATCCTATTTAAAGAGGCAATTTGAGGATAAGAGTTGATACCGGCACTAGCACATCTTGGATGTGAGCCACCAAGGAGTGTAGATCCACCCACTGGAGACTGTGGATGCTACCTAAGAAATTCCCTGCCACTTCCAGCTGCTACTCTTTTAACTCTGATGACAGTTTTAATGATAGTATCATCATCGTCGTAGAACTACAGGGCTGGAAGGGACCCTATCGATCATCAAGTCCAGACCTGGTCAAAGAGGCAGAGTGGAAAATTGAACTCATGACTTCTGGCTCTGTAGTCAGATGATTAAATCAATGAGCTATCCAGCAGTTAATAGCACAGAATATCCAAGTAGAAATATCAGAGTTACAGGCTTCAGCAAATTGAGGATGATTGGTCTGCTTCAACATTGTACTGTGATTTAGTTTCATAGATGGATGAGAGTCTGAGCGCATAGTCTGGAAATTTGTACGTTGAAATATTCAAATAAGATAATGAAAGTCACACTCTGAATTAATAATCAGGGATGTCATGTTAGGCTCCATGAGCAATGAGCGATATTCAATAATCCAATATTCAATTTTAATCATCCAGTAACATCTATTAATTCACCCTGGGTTTGGAAAAATGACTCACTTGCATATGTATATTTTTGAAAAATATACATGGTATAACTACAGAATTGTGGGCTGGGGGCTCCATTTTATAGTACAGCAATGCAGGACTGCTAAGATGTGGAGCTGGATGAATAAAGGATTGCTTTGCTGGCCACACTGAAAGAGGTATAAGTCATTTTTTAATACAACATTCCCCTCCTCTTTTTTCTCTGTGTTGTTTGGGAGGCTGGGATCTTCCTCGTTCTTGACTAATGGAGCCCCTGAGGTGAATGATTGGTTTGGATCCAAAGGATCCGAAGTCCTCTGATCTTAATAAATACACACAATTATTGTAGTGTGTTCTGTGTGGTGCTGCCGTTGGAAAGTGTCAGGAAACCTCAGCAGGTCCAAAATGCAGCAGCCAGATTGCTGACTGGGGCTGGTTACAGACATCATGTGACCACCACCACCCCCCGGTTACAGAAGCTCCACTGGCTGCTGATGTCTTTTTGGGTGGCATTCAAAGTGCTGGTTTTAAACTATAAAGTCCTAAATGGCCTGGGTCCAAGCTATTTCAAAGACCATATCTCCCCCTATGTGCTGGCTCAGTCCTACCACCTTCACAGGTGCATCTGATGGGGGCACAGGAGAGGATTTTCTCTGTGGCTTCTTTCAGACTTTGGAACTCCCTCCCACAGGAGGCCAGACTGGCCCCAACTTTTCTATCCTTCCACAAGCAGACAAAGATCTTTCTCTTCAGGCAAGCCTTCCTTCAGTAACCAGCTACCTGTGTGTGGATTTTAGATAGATTGTTATGCATTACTGCTTTAACTGAATTTTAGTACTACTAGTTTTTTGTGTATTTTTGTGTTCTCAGACTACGAATTTAAAATTTCTGTATAATTATTGATCTTTGCCTAAATATTGACTGTTAATGATGTAAGATGTCTCTTTATTCATCGCCCGTAGTTTGTAGTTTTAAATACTGTATTGTCTTTCAGTGATATAAACCACTGTTTTATACTTGCCTTTCATTGTTGTAAGCCACCTTGGGTCCTTTTCATGGAGAAAGGCGGTAGGTAAATATATTTTAAATAAATAAAGAATTTCCATTCACCCTAGTAAAAGTCATTTCCTCTTCTTTCTTTAGCTGAGAAAGGGTTAATACCATTAAAAGCTTGCAGTATTCTTAACTGAAAGTGTACAAGAAAAGCATTAGGATCATAAAAACTAAGGAATGTAACTGAATATAAAGCTGCTATAACTTTGTATTCTGGACATGCTCTCCATCTCCCAAGGTCTGGCAATAAGAGAAGCGTGCGCGTGCACACACACACACAAACACACACACGCACATGCACACACACACACACACCAGGATCCTGTCCTTCCCTTGGAACATCACCCGGATGTAAAAGTCTCAAAGAAACCAAGATTGAGTAAAACCTCTTTCTGTTAATGCCTGGCTGCTGTTATGAGACAGCCTATAATATGTGGTTAGCAGGCTGTGTTTGGTTTGTGGGGTTGCACATTGTTCGTGTTGGCTTTCGCTTATAATCCCCCAGCGTACATGATTTCAGTTATCTCTTAGTGTCTCTAGTTATGCCATCTTTCGAATGTAAATTAGGACTTTCTTCCATTGCCAAAATTCTTGACAGGCAATTTGTTTGATTTGTCTGTTTTTCAATTATTAGAAGACCAAGGGGAAACCAAGGGAGAATGATAGCTCATAGCTGTGATATTTATATTCACTGAGCTTCTGTTGGATGCTTTGTTACCCAGCCTAGCTCACACTGGTGCTTAGTGGGTTGATAGGCAATTTGTAATTCCAGACCATGTTTCCCCAGCTTCTATGGATTTATGCTCCAGCCTCATCATAAAGGAAAAATTGCCAAGACAAACTGCTGGTTGTCGCTGAAGATTTACAAAAGAATATTTTGTACTCTAAGTTAATCTTAGAGGAACATCTTGCAAAATACTGAAAAATGCTTTCATAGGTTAGATATGTTGGCTCATGTACTTGATGAGCTTGGCTTGTGATGAAATTTGCTCTTGAAAAAGGTTAAAACTTATTAAAATTATTATTAAAATTGATTGTGACTGCCAAGCCTATCTTGAGCTTGTTGAGTGGAGATAAAAGACGTATCTGGCAGTGTCTGAATTACTTTTTGTTAGAAATGCTATGGTCATCTTTGACATTCAGGCGGAATGATTTCTTTCGTTGATAGAATGGGTTCCAAGCCTGCCCCAAGATATTTTACTGCCTCCAATGAAGATGGCACCCCCTCCCCATTCCATGTCCAGTAGCCAACCACACCGACAATTATACCTTACTTCAACACTGGTAGTGGCAGAACATTGTATTCCACTGTGCTTTGGCAGGAAGCATTTTTAGGAGGTAAATAAAAAGCTGTTTATTAGACCAGTGAATTCTAACCTTGGATCCCCAGATGTTTTTGAACTACAACTCCCAGAAATCTTAGCTAACACAGTTAGTGGTGAAGGCTTCTGGGAGTTGCAGTCCAAGAATATCTAGGGACGCAAGGTTGGGAATCACTGTAGCAGACAAAGCTATGCCCCTTGGCTACAGGTGGGCATTGGCTCCCTTTTCATGAGGATGGTTGATCTGCTCCAAATTTCAGTCTGAAGGAGGTGTCCAAGGTGCTGAACTTATTTGGAGCAGAGGGTTCAGTACCTTAAAAGTCTGGACGAAAACCTGGAGGGGATTCAGTGCCTCTGAAGGGCTGATGCTGCTTGTTCTGATTAATGTTATCAGTGAGCCCTTATGTGTTTTGAGCAAAAGAAGTATTCCTTGTTTCCTTGGAAGGAAGGAAAAATCTTAGTTTTTAGACAGTATCTTTATATTTTTCTGACATAACACCTTGCCAGTTGTCATGAGTGATGTAATTTTATTCTGCCTTTATTGTTATTATTTGGTTATGTGCAATATGATTTCCAATTTGCTGCCTTGCACTTTCCCAGTAAATATTTGGTTTCTGTAGCAGAGCTATCTTTCAAATAACAATAAATGTTGCATATAATCATAGGATAGAACTGGGCTTGAGCCAATGTGAGATAGCTGAAAGTTAAAGGGTGTGTTCATATAATGTGACATCATAGAAGCCAGTGTGGTACACTGGATTTTAGTGTTAGACTGGGAGATCCAGGTTGAATTCCTACGGAGCTGTGAAACTTGCTGGGCCAACTTGTACTTCTTAGCCTGATCTACCTAATGGGGTTGTTGTAGAGGAGGTAAAAGAAGAGGAGATGTGTGCATTGTGGTTTTTAGGTCAAAGGAAAAAAGATGGCATGTAATGTAACTCAGTGGTCCCCAACCTTGGGCCTCCAGATGTTCTCAGACTGCAACTCCCAGAAGCCTTCACCAACACCTCTGCTGGCTAGGATTTCTGGGAGTTGAAGTCCAAGAACATCTGGAGGCCCAAGGTTGGGGACCACTGATGTAACTAATACATCAATATTGGTTATTTATTTGCATAAATCAATCAAATGTGAAAAGGCCCTGGTTTTCTGCTAAGACATTCTGCAATGCAAAACATTCCCCTCTCTACACAAAGGAGGACTTGCTAGAGGTGAGAATTCTCACAGTAGTTAGAATCCGCAGCAGGCTGCCCTGGTATATCAAGACACCCTTTTGTGACCGCAGTTGAGACAATGGTGAGATGATTTCATATCCTTGATTTAAAGCAGCTATTTTTTCTTAAGAGGAAAATAAGAAAATTTACTCAGTAAAGTACGTGACAGAGCCTTTAGTTTGCAAGAACTGAGGAGGGCTATCAATGACTGTAAATTTCAAAAGCTACTGCATCAGGGGGCTGCTATAAGTTGGAAGCAGTACGGTGACCAATGATAACCGTTTTCTATTAGATTGGGTAGCAAACTATTTTGCTGGGTACTAGTCATGTTGAATAGCAAGTCGGATGCACTTCTTCACATTTCATATTGGGGGAGCTTCATTACATGGAGTCAGTTGACTTTGGTTAGCAGGAAGAGTTGCAAACAATTTGGTTATACAGCAACCTGGCTTTCAACAAACTGGAAACATTGAGAGCTGCGTGGCAAAGGTCAAGGAAGCAAATCACAAGTAGAAATACTAAAATAACAAGGTAGGGGGTTAACTTAGAAAAAGATCACTAAGACTCCAGTCCTGTGAACAACGTTGCAAGCTTACATGTTGTTAGGATCAACTGGTTGGAAGTTTATAATTTTCAAATATTGAAACCAGTGCTGAAAAAGAACATAATTGTTGCCTTGATCCTCAGGAGAAGCAGTGGTGCTTCCTACTAGTTTTAGTTCAGTTTATCACCGGAACCAACAGCTTAGATGCCCATGGAATTTCCTTTCCAAGAAAAGACTGAGGAGGCATGTGTCAGAATTGCTTCAAGTACACAGTATACTACTTCAGAATATGGTGAAGGATCAGATAGCAAGAGCTTAATTTGTAGCACGTCTCAATAGAGTACAGAGCAGGCTACACAAAAATGTGTAAGCAAATAGTTTGTTGCAAACACCCCCCAACAAGAAACAACAACGAACAACATGCATGTAAGGGCTACTGTTGGTGTGCTGATTGGTTGTGTGATTGATTGTATAATGATGACATGATTGGATGTACAACGGGCAACTGTCAAGATAGCTCTTGGTAGTATAATTGCCTGGTTGGGCTCATGTTTTCAAAAGGATTCTGGCCACAGTTGTAGTAATGCTTGTGGTAGTAGTTGTACTCGCCACCATCTATATTAATGAACATTTCACAGTGCATAGATACAGTGGACCCTCGATTTACAGACTGCTCGACTTTCAGACTTTTCGAGTTACAGACTTCTCTGGTTGCAAAATTTAGATTCGACTTGCAGCCAGAGAATCGACCTACAGACCAGAAAAAAACCAAAATGGAACAAAAATGGAACAAAAACGGCCGGTTACGGCATCAGTCGGTTTTCAATGCATTGTAGGTCAATGGAGACTCAACCTACAGACTTTTCGACCTGCAGCCACCATTCCAATACAGATTAATTCCACAAGTAGAGGGTCCACTGTATGTGGTTTATATAACCCCATTAACATCTGCCTGTTAATGTCAATAAGCAACCATTGAACCTGTGGCTTAAATTAAGCCATCTTCAGGCTGAAACTGAGAGATTCATGTTTGCAGTAGTTGCTATCAGAAAACAATGATGAGACAAAGTATGAGTGATACATGCAGGGACCTCTCAAGAATCTAAAGAAACTGCTTATCATTAGATGCCCTCAGCCAGCATCAACAGATTGTATGAGCTGGTCCAGCTACTGTTTATTTGTTTGCTTATTTGGTCACCATATGGGATCGGAGTCCACCTGGCTAACATGACTGAGACATTTCTTTCACTGCAATTAATATCATGAGTTTTAATTGAAAGTACTTATGAATTAGACAGAAAATGCAGATTAAATATTTGATTGTTATTTGATTATTTAGGGTCTACCTGGGGAGCAGAAGTGCTGCTTTGTGAGTGAAGAGGATCTTAGTTGTGGTGAATTCACTGATTTTGTTTTTAGTACACAGGACTGTGGACTTCATTTATTCCAGGTTGGTCCGTTAGACAGAGACTGCAATACAGGCAGTTCTGTATTTTGTTCTATATTTTTTCCACTCTCTATTTTTCTTTTTTCCATCCTGCTTAGAGCCTCCTTCTTTCTTATCTCTCCTCAAACAAACAGGCAAATAAAAACACAAATGGCCTTGTTCTCAGTACACCTCACATGAGGCTGTGTCCACAGGTAGGCCAATGAAAATATTGAAAATCAGTACCTACTCATGTAACATCTGCATCAGCCCTAAGGGGGGGGGGAAATGGTGGCTGTACCTAGGGCTGCTGTGATTGATGAATTGCAGCCTCCCCAAACCTGCTCCAAGTTTCACTGGCAACAAATACAATGATAAGGTCATTGAAGAATAGAGGGATATTTGTTTAGTATTAACAAGCAAGAAATTATTATTTTTCTTCTAATCAATGGTACAAAGGTACCTATTTTGTGACAGCAAGCCAAAGTTGCCTCTAACCCAGTATGTAGGGAACAACAACAACAACAACAACAATAATTGGAATATTAGAAGCAAATAACATCACACATACAAAAGATAAAGAACTGACTGGAAGGTAACATATCAAAAGACTGTGAAAATCTTAAAATCAAAATTAAAAGGGGGAAACACTTAAAATCAAAATTAAAAGGGGGAGACACAAAATCAAAATTAAAAGGGGGAGACACAATCACAGCTGTTCCAATAATTAGATTATCCTGGAGAGTTCACCTTTATGGCTGGCACAAGGTGCAGCACCATAGATAACATTCCGGTCAGCAGTCACATATTACCACTAGTCACAGGCCTTGAAGTCCTTCCAGACCTAGAGAGTGATCATTTACCTCTTCTTTTAAACATGGACAGATTATATTTACCACCAAAAATTGGAGGCTGTGGATTATTGCAAATACAACAGGTGGTAGAGGAGGAAGAAAGAAGCCTAAATGATTACTGTATATCAGTACAAGCAGATAAAAATTACTTGAAGCAGTGAAAATAGAGAATATTTTGAAAACAACAGAAACAAAGGTTCACTATAAGAAACAATAATGTGAAAATAAATTAAACAGCTAGAAAAATAAAACACACATGGACAGTACCTGAAAAATATTGATGGAAAGCATGATCATAATTCAACGTGGGCCTGACAAAAACTGGGGACCATTAAGAAAGAAACCGAAGGCCTGATTTTTGCTGCACAAGGAACAAGCACTCTAAACCAACGTGATGAAAGCTAAGATCCAAGGAATTAGTGCTAATAGCAAATGTTGACTCTGCCAAGAAAAAGGTGAAATGGTATCACACCTCTGTAAATGTCCAAAGATTGCACAAACAGATTACAATGTTAGACATGATAGAGTGGCAAAATTAGTGCATTGGTCATTATGCAAAAAATATAACTTGCCAGCCTCCAAAAACCTGTGGGAACATCAGGTAGAGGTGTCAGTAAATGAGGAAGTCAAGATCTTGTGGGATTTCTGGATTCAAACGGATAGAAACCTTGAATACAACACAGCAGACATATAGTAGTAATAGAACGAAGAAATGTCTGGATCATTTGCATTGCAATTCCAGGAGATGCCAGAGTTGAAAATAAAGAATTGGAAAAACTAATAAAGTACAGAGATCTGGCAATTGAAACATCTCGCCTCTGGAAGAAACACACTTCAGTGGTTCCCATAGTCCCTGGTGCTTTGGGAACAATATCACGAAATTTCACACAGTACTGTAAGCAGTTGCAGATCTCAGAAATCACACAATCAGAGCTACAAAACCCAGCTATATTAAGAACAGCATAATACTGCGCTGATAACAGATACTTAGGGTTTGGGTGAAAGGAACGTGGTGGTGCTGCGGGCTAAACCGCAGAAGCCTGTGCTGCAGGGTCAGAAGACCAAGCAGTCGTAAGATCGAATCCACGCAACAGAGTGAGCACCCATCGCTTGTCCCAGCTCCTGCCAACCTAGCAGTTCGAAAGCATGTAGATGCGAGTAGATAAATAGGTACCACCTCGGTGGGAAGGTAACGGCGTTCCGTGTCTAAGTCACACTGGCCATGTGACCACGGAAGATTGTCTTCGGACAAACGCTGGCTCTATGGCTTGGAAACAGGGATGAACACCTGCCCCTAGAGTCGAACACGACTGGACAAAAATTGTCAAGGGGAACCTTTACCTTTACTTTTAGGGTTTTGGTTAAAACTTGTATCTGTTATACAATACCAGTCAATTTTTTTGGTAATGTTGACTGTGCCTGGTGTTTCTGAATAATAATAATTGTACAGTATCTTGTAACTTGTAAACTTGTAATTGTTATATAATACCAGTCAATGTTTTTATAATGTTGACTGTGTTTGGTGTTTCTGAACAATAACAACAACAACAGTGTGCTGTCAAGTCAATCCTGACTCAGTTTTTTGAGGTTTTCTAGGTAGATTCTTCTGTGGGTATCCCGGAACCATGCAGCTTGCCCAAGGCCACACAGGCTGGCTCTTCTCCCTGGAGGTGTGGGGAATTGAACTCCCAGCCTCTAACTAATTCACTGAGCTATCCAGACAGCAGAAGCATCATATAGCCTGCCTTCCAACCCAAATTACTGTACGTTACAGCTTTTAAAACAAATGATGATGTTGAACAACTGAGAATTAAGAAATCAAAGGGTATGAATCCATGCATAAACCAGACTTATTTTTGGAGGATTATTGAGATTTGTGTGTTGGACGAGAGGCTCACTCTTTGTTTGTATGTGTGTATTTTTTCAGTGATGCACAAAAGGAAAAGTCATTCAAGAGAAAGATGAAAATGAGAGGCAAGGCTCTTAAAAACATGAAACTCAAAACAACAAAAATAGTTAAATGTACACATTTCTAATGAAATATATTGAAAACCTAGGAACCACACACCCTAGCAAAACAGTCAAACAAAATCCACGGACATCAGGATACAAAGTCAACAAATCTTTGAGATGAACAGTCCAAATGTTCAAATGAACAACCCAATTTGAGGACAACTTCAGACTTCATTATCCTTTCAGTTCAACATTGTTACATAAATGGACCTTAGCTAGACTTGACCTTCCCAGTTAAAGTGAGTTAATGGCAGACAGCTGGCTGGATAGCTCAGTGAGTTAGGTGTTTGGTTGGGAGTTCGATTCCCCATTGTGCCTCCTGAGAGAAGACTACACAAACTACACAGTACTTTTGAGTACTCTGGACCTAGAAAATCCTGGAGAGGGTCACCATAACTCAGAATTAACTTGATGGTACATAATTATTATTATTTTAGCAGCAATATAGCTAAAGCCAGGCTAATGGCTTTTTCAGCAAAGTATTGTTCTATTGGCAGAAGTATCCTTAAAACAAATCCATAATGGGAAAGGCCTTGTAGCCAGTAATTGCTCATGTTTGACTTCCATTTATTAGAGTAAATCTCTTTGTTTCCTTCTAATAGTTTATGTTCATTCTGCAGTGCTTAATTTGATTAAGGAGTAGTTTTCAGGCTTATTTCCTTTTTAATATAAATTCAAATGTATGCATGCTTGTGATAAACTCATTACGACTATATGAGTTTATGGCAATAAGTTTTCCTTTAAATGAGGTGTAAAAATGGGCTTGAAAAATAGATTCATCTGTATCATTCTGACTGCTTGGAGAATGCTTCCCACCCCCAATATTTGCCTGTTGTGAGTCTTCAAGTATTGTTTGCTAATCCACAGATTAAAAGCGATGTGTGTGTGTATGCCAGAAACGGAGACTAGCACTTTCTAGAGAGCAGGGGGTGCCAGGGACTCCCTGGGTTTGCCAGAGGTGGCACTGCCACCAGAATTTGGGTGTGGCCATCTAAATTTGGCAGCAACTACAATGAATGCCTATGATCCCCCATGATGTTCTTGTGATCAAGCTGGTAAAATATGAGCTTTCTTGGCCACAGTCATAAACACAACATGAACGAAATGTAGGCCGAATCAGAATCGTAGAAGTCATACAACAAACCTTATAAGGTGGTGTGTGAAGAATTGTTTACGATCTGTGGCCTTTTCCAAATGTGCCAGGGACCTTCAGGGGGGCAACCATATGGCCACCTTTGAGAATGGCTGGGCTAAATGGTGCAACTGTTTGATAGATTTGTAACTGGTTGATGGGCCGTATCTAAACAATGCTCACCAATGCTTCCTTATCAGCCTGGAGAAAAGTGGCCCATAAGGTGTTGACAAGTTCTGCCGAGGGTATGATATTGCCCCATGCTTTTATAAATGACTTGGGCAAAGTTGTAGAAGGATGCTTTTCAAATTTGCAGATGACACCATGTTAGGAGGGGTAGTTACTACATCAGAAGACAGCATCAAGGTCCAAGGTGACTGTATCAGGTTGGACAATTGGGCCAAAACAAATGAAATGGTTTTCAACCAGGAATAAAATAAAGTCAGCATTTAGGCAGGAAAAGCAGGTCCCTAAATATAGGATGGGTGATACCTGCCATGGCAGTAGTATATGTTAAAATTTTCTACGTGAGTCTTAGTAGAAAACAAGCTACATATGAGTCAACATTGTGATGTTACAGCAAAAAAAGAAACAAATAGTATGATTCTGTGCTGCATCAACAGAAAGATACCACCCAGATCAAGGGAAATAATATTATTGTCGTCTCTTTAGTCAGACGTCATCTGGAATACTTTGTGTAGTTCAGGATACAATGATTTAAGAAGCACAGCCACAAGCTGGAATGTAGAGGAAAGGGACCAAGATGGTAAATGTCTGGAAACCTGACCCTGTTAATGAATATTGGTATGTTTTCCCTGGAGAAGAGAAGCCTGGGTGATGATATAGTAAAGGTAAAGCTTCCCCTTGACAATTTGATCAGTCATGTCCGACTCTAGGGCATGGTGCTCATCCCCATCTCCAAGCCGTAGAGCTAGCATTTGTCCGTAGACAGTTTCCGTGGTCACGTGGCCAGTGTGACCAGACATGGAATGCCGTTACCTTCCCACCACGGTGGTATATATTTATCTACTTGCATTTTTATATGCTTTCAAACTGCTAGGTTGGCAGGAGCTGGGAAAGCCGACGGGAGCTCACTCTGTCATGTGGATTCGATCTTACGACTGCTGGTCTTCTGACCTTGCAGCACAGAGGCAGTTTAACCCGCACTGCCACCACGTCCCTGATGATATGGCAGTTAGGTTCAAATAATTGAAGGGTGGTTAATGTAGAAGTTGGAGATGTCGCTGGATTCAAATGAGAGGACTGGACATTCTGGCTAAATGTCAAGAAGAACTTCCTGAAAATAATTGCTATTCAACAGTGGAGCGGACCATCTTGGAAAATGGCAGGCTCTCCTTCATTAGATGTTTTTTAAACAGAGGTTGGAGAGCTATCTGCCAAGAATTCTTTAGCTGTAGATTTCCTGCTTTGGCCGTGGATTGGACATGATGACCTTGGTGTCTCTTCCACCTCTATCCACTCTATGAGTCGATGGTGCAGGAAGGTACCACAGCATCCTACTGCACTACATAGAAAGGTCAAGCAGAGTCTTCTCTTCCAAATGACTCAAAAATCACTGTTTTAGGTGGTGTACTTTGAGATTGTTACCAACTGTTAATACAGCTTGTTGGTGCAATTACAAACAGGCAGTAGTGAGGGCTGTGAAAGGAGTTGGGGGGGCACAGGTAGGCCATGGGCTATGTGTTGTTCATCCCTACCTTAAATAAAAGGTCATATGAAGGTATAATCTTGCGGCATTAAGCATTTTAAAGCCATTTTGCCATTTCTTTTATAGTCCATATAATTAAAAAGGAGGAAAAAGGGAGAAACCTGGGAGAGCGATGTATTAATGAGACCCTGCACAAGCAATATTAACAGGAGCAAAAAAATTAAAAAAATTATTATCTTTCCTTCTGCTTTTCCCTAATTAATGGCAATAAGTAGAAGGCAGGAGAGTTGTGAAATATTGCAGCCTTGTTCCTAAATGCTAAGCCTCCCCCTTCCCACATTGCACAGTCCTTCTAGTCACAAGTGGTAGTCCCTGAATATGTTGCACTGGCAGCCAGCCCATGTTATTAACGAACTGATTCTTTCTTTCTTTATTTTTTTAAGAGTCACTGACCTGCATTTGTGGAGGCTCCAGGCAGGTAGCTGGAATCATGCTGAATCAATAGGATTTTCTATGCCTTTTTTTTTTGTTCTGGGCTTAGTCATTGCACTGTGAACATGAGTCATCCAAATTAGGTCTGGAATCGGCTTCACATGGAAGCAAAATTGATATTATGGAGGAACTGATGATGGAAGTGCTCGGGCTGAGTAAGACTACTAGATCAAAAATTCTCAGAGAAGAGAAGTTGTGCACATTCAGTGTGCCTCCGCTGGAATCTTTTCAATGATCTGGAGGAGAGAGAGAGAGAGAGATAGAGAGATAGAGAGAGAGTACATGCCCCATGTAAGCGGACTTCACCAGCAATATAGTGTAGTGGTTAGAGCAGTAGTCGGCAACAAGCTGCCCCAAGTAGACTTTGTCTAGAGGGGCGGGGTATACATCTAAATAAAGTAAAGTAATCACCCACAAGCAGGTCACATGTAGCCCCTGGGTGCATTTTTTTGTAGCTCCCAGGGCCACTCCAGAGCCTTCCAATGAAAAACAAAAAATTTTTTTTGGGGAGCAAAAAAGGCTAGTTTTCCATTCAAGAGCTATAGGATCTTCCACAGTAATAAAACCAAGAGATAAACTGGAAGTACCCACCCAGGACTTCTTCTTTCTTTTCTTTTCTTCTTCTTTTTTAAAACAACAATTACTAGGCCCAGCATAAGAAGTTGTGGCGCCTGGTGGCAAGCAGTGCTCCCCTCTCAAGAATATTGAGATCAGTCATTGCTGTGTTAGGGTGCTGGACTAAGACTGGGGTTCAGGTCTTCATGCAGCTCAGAAGTTTACTGGTTAACCTTGGGCGAGGCACAATCTGATTTACTGTACTTTGGTGAAAATAAAGTTAGGGAAGGGGGAAGCAAAGCAATGCAGGGTATCCATGTAAAAATTAATGATCTAATCATGAACCAACAAATGGATGGAAAATATATTTTGCAGTCTGTGGACAGGATGATGCCCCTTCTCGCTTTCATGTATAGAAATCAACTGGATTATCAGTTGAATCTTTCTTGACTTGGCAAGTAGGTCAGGGCTAAGAAACTAAACTAGCAGCAGGCTATGTGGTGTCCATAGCTCAGTCCTGCAACAGAGTGGAAGAGCTGGGGAATTCCAATGGCCTCTAGCATCTGCCATTGGAGGCGATTGCCTTGTTACTATACCTAATAGTAGAGCCGGACTGGTTTGCCATTGATTCCAATGTAGTGTGAAGCCAACATGTCAGTGGAAAGACTGCATGTGACTGCTCCTGTTCCTTATGTGAACCCAATTTCTGGATGCACATGAGAACTCCTGTGCATGAATTGTGGGCCTGACCATATTAAGTGGGGTGCTTTGTCGTACTCATGTTCCAAATTCATCTACCTCCAGAACAGGAGCAAGGAGAGAACCTGCAACTTTGCTTTTCATGCTTTTCACGACACTCCTCTACCTCTGTGCATACTTTTGCACATGGAGATAATTTCTGTGTAGCAGAAAGAAATATGTGCAGTGGCTGAGTGTTTCTTGTTTAATAAAAATAGCTGGCACAGTTGTAGCAGCAGGAGGGCAATGACAGTGTCATGCTTAATAAATTTCAGACATATTTTATGATACTAATGTGGAAGCACAAAATCCTATCAGTTGTTGTTGGTTTAACTGTAATCCTAATTACAATGATAGTTTGCATGTAAATGGTAGTGCGTGAGCGGAGGGGCTGTACACTGTGTCTTGTGAGAGCTGATGGATGCTGCAGCATGAAACAGGGATGTGACGACTACTCAAAATTTTCATTCTCGGCAATCTTCTGAGTCTTGCCATGCTGATACTTCCTGCCAAGACCTCTCATTGCATCAGTGAGATTTCCTGGCTTCCTCTGAAAATGAGACACCATTCTCCTCCCCCCCCCCCTTTACACCTGTTGTTCTGTGCAGGGAACTGCCAAATCCTGTACAACTTAATGCCCCTTCTGGTGAATCCTGAACAGAAAACAAGCCATTCTGTCCAGGAATTATATTAATTCTTCCCAGCTTACCAGTTCTTTTAGGAAAAATGACTGTGAAACCACTAAGAACTTTTGCAAGATTTCCCATGAGGCATCCTGGGTGGTGATCCCTTCCATTTTCCTCCTAGTTTCTTTCCAAGGAAGTGAGGCTTTGAGATTCACATCCTTGTTGGGAAGCTCCGGGAATGTTAGAAAGAATCCCCTGAATTATTTCCCTGAAGGAAATATATAAACAGAAGCCCGACTGCTAAAGAGCAGGGAATGGAAATGGCCAAAGCACAAGCCAGGCAGAAGAAAAACTGTAATGGCCGAATTATCGTAGCTCCAGAACATTAAAAAGAGGTCAAGAAATGTTTGCCAGTAATCACTGCTGGCAGTGATTCCACCATCATCATAGGCATCCTTCAGTCTTGAGAGACAATGGTAACATGCTCTGAATCAAGGAGTGTTCTCTGCAGAGCATGAAGCCTGGGTAAACTAATATGGAGGCTAGGCTGTTACCCAAGCAGCAGATCCCCCCTCTCCACATTGCTGAAATGGTCCAATGGAAAAGCAAGAGCCAATTCAACTGGTTCCAGCAATGTCGCAGGAGTTGGCAGAACGACACGAACTGCCTTTGGGACTCTAGCTCCGGATTTTGCCTCAAGGGTTATTCCTGAAGCCTTTTCCATGAGTGGATATAGCTGCAAGGCAGTGCAGGTTTGAAATTGGAGTTTTCCTTCTCCTAGATGGGCTGCATTCCATGGCTAACGAGCCCCACCTACCCGGCCTGCTCTTTAATAATGCTGAAGTATGGTCCAACCCTTAGAACTTTCCTGCCTCCCAGGTATATGCAAATCTAATTGGCTTTCCTATATACCATATTAGGGCCAGAGATAGAATCAGAGAATTTGAGAATTTTGCGCGCCGTTAGGGACACGCTCATTTAAATGAGTGATTCCACCATACTTGACATAAATGCCCAAACTCTGGATCAGAGGGAGCAGAAGCATTTCTGGAAAGCTAAAAAAGATCTGAAATGCTACAGGAATTTATGTCATCCCATTTTGATGGGGAGAAGGGATGTACAGTAACATGGAGGCCCATAGCCATGCTTTGTGATCTGTTCTACCATCCATAGCCACTAACTAATTTATCCACTGGAATTTGGTGGCGAGACTGAAAAGTTCACCACTTTGAAAAAAGCATGCCCTGAAGTGAACATGCACCCTGTTTTTAAGTCCCCCCCCCCCAATCCTGGAAGCTTCCTGGAAGCTTAGATAAAGGAGTTAATTCGAACTAGTTTTTCATTGAAATAGTTTGCTATCCAGACTATGCAATGCTTTCAAACTACCTGAAGTCTATTTCAGGCCCTTAAGGATTGTGAAGGATCATAAAAGGACTTTTCCCTTCAAAGTCTTTGAAGCTGGTTGGCAGAAAACTGTAGACTATTAAAACCTATGCACCTCACAGTTATTGCCTAGGGGTTAGAACGTCCAGCAACTTTAGCTAAAGCAGGATCATTTTGTTCCTTGATGGATTTAATGGACATGAGCTTCTTCCTGGACCTCAAAACTCTTCATGGCTTTTCACAAGTGACAGTTCATTCTATCAGGAACTCGATATCTGATCTATATAATTTTTTTTAGATGCACTGGTTTGGCTTAGCAAAAATAAAATAAAATAACATCTCCCAGCTGCGGGAAAAAAACCTTGACATCTAATTGTGCTGCAGAACGTTGCAAAGTAAAATTGCTTACATGGATAAATTTATATCACGTTTTCCCTCTCTTTTAAGAAGAGAACAGTCTTAGTGAAGCAGAACGCATGATGAGATATGCCTCCCTGATAACAAGCTGCTGTCCTATCTCTAGGTCATCTATTTTTACAGGTTTATCGTAAGGGTATAAAAAGTCAAGTTTCTGGCACAGGGCCAGGTAGTAGAATACGATCTTGAGTTGCACGGTGGTGTGTTCGCTCAAGGAAAAAAAGAACGACAATTCTTCAGAATGCCTTACTATTTAAATCTTTGTTTTTCCCTACATGAAATAGATTCCAGATTTTTTTTTTCACAGTGGAAGTGACAGACTCAATAAAGAGAAAGACCTCTTTTCCAGAAGGTCATCTCTGGACTTTGAATGTGCAGTGTCTGCCTGGTGTCCTGTATACAATTACACCTAAAATTATTAAATAAGTTTATTAGGATCAGTGTAATACAGCTGATGAGCTCTTGAGAGTCCCCTGGACTGCAAGGAGATCAAACCTATCTGTTCTGAAGGAAATCAACCCTGAGTTCTCACCGGAAGGACAGATCCTGAAGCTGAGGCTCCAATACTTTGGCCATTTCATGAGAAGAGAAGACTCCCTGGAAACGATCCTGATGCTGGGAAAGTGTGAAGACAAGAGGAGAAGGGGACAACAGAGGACGAGATGGTTGGACATTGTCATCGAAGCGACCAACATGAATTTGATTCAACTCCGAGAGGCAGTGGAAGACAGGAGGGCCTGGCGTACTCTGGCCCATGGGGTCACGAAGAGTCGGACATGACTTAACGGCCAAACAACAATAATACAGCTGATGTAAATGTGGATATGTTTTCTTTAGCCTCTGGCTCCTGTTACTGGATTTATTGATTAGCTGAACAAATAATTACATTTCTATCCTGTCTTTCACTAAAAACAGCCCCTAGGCTCAAAAACATTTAAAAACAGGTCAGTGAATAAAATAATTCAAATAATAAGAGGAACAATAAAAACCATATTTGGTAGAAGAGTTTTAAAAGCTGCAGCATTCTGAAAGCAGTGAGAATGGGAGAAGGCCATACGTTTTACAGCTTGGAAGCAACATATGAAACAGCCCTCACACATCAACCTGCCTTCTAAAGGTAATAGTACTCTGAAGAGAACCACTAATCTTAATATCTGGAGAGTTTGATCATGAGATGTATGGTCCTTTAGATAGCTCAGCTCAAAGCCATTTGGGACTTCAAAGTAATTGAAGAACCAATACATTTGATCCCAAAGAGCAATTAGTGACTAATTCAAGTCTTTTGGTGTTGGGGTGACATTGCACACTAATTAGCAGTTTAGTTGCCTCATGTTGGACCAGCTGAACATCCCAGACACTCTTCAAGGCTACCTACATAGAGCACTGAGGCCTTTCTCTTGGTCCTACCACATTCACAGGTGTGTTTAATGGGGACACAAGAGAGGGACTTTCCTGTTGCTGCTCCAAGACTTTGGAACTCCCTCCCACAGGAGCCTTATCTGGCCCCATCTTTGCTGTCCTTCTGGAAGCAAGTGAAGACCTTTCTCTTCAGGCAAGCTTTCCTGTAATGACTGGCTGCCTGAGTGTGATGTTCTGCATCACACTGCTTTGATTGTGCTTTTACTATTTCTTGCGTTTCCCATTTCTAAGATTGATATTTTGTTTGTTTTACATTAATATTTCTATACTTAGTGTTTTTAGCTTTAAATATTGCCTTTAAATTCTGTATGCCACCTTTGTATACTTGTTGCTTTGTTCTTAAACATTGTCTTTAAATGCTGTAAGCCACCTTGGGTTCTTTTCTAAGAAGAAAGGCAGGGTAAATATATAATAAGCAATCAATCAATCAATCAATCAATCAATCAATCAATCAATCAATCAATCAATCAATCAAGCAAGCAAGCAAGCAAGCAAGCAAGCAAGCAAGCAATAAATTGATGGCCAGTGGAGTTTCATCTGCCTTGGTAACCATACCAGATTTGAATAACTGAAGATGGGTGTTACAGAGTTTCTCTTTTTGCTCTTATGAAATGCCTCCTCTCCTTCTAGGTGACAGCTCACTTCCGATTGCCAATGCAAGTACCTACCTATGGAGTAGCAGAGATCTGTGAAATCCAAGTACTCATCATGATGGTTCTTGTAGCTATCTGCCCAAGGAGAATCCAGAAATAGAGGCAGATCTATAGATCAATTTCACCACAGTGATTATGGCAGTTATTATCTCTACCAGGAGATAGACGTTTGTAAAACTCATAGGTCTTAATGTCCCATATAAGACGAAGTCACTACACAATGCATTGTGTCGTGATAAGGATAGGCCACACAGCAATGTACTGTTGGGAAGATCAGTTTCTCCTGTATACTGGCTACTGTGAAGATTTCAGCTACTATTTGTGTTGAGGTCTCCCACAAGTGTCTGCTGTTAAACAGTAGTCATTTTTGTTGCTATCTACATTCCAAAGTGCTAATTTCTAGCATCATGTTGACTTATTTAATTGTTGTCAGTTTATCTAACCAGATGTAGAGGAGACAAAATTCTAAATGCCACGATGGCAGAGACAACCCAACCTTCTTATGTGCCTTCAAAAAGCTGATCATTTAGAAGAAATTACTACGATTTGACTCCTGGGCTGTGAAGAGCATCCTGCTGTAATAGCTGTCCTGTGTCCAGATCAATATAGAAGTGTGGAGCAATTGCTTTTGCTCTGCTCTAATGAAAGCAGCAAATTAATCATTTTGAAGAAAATGCACTTGGCAATATATTAATCCCTGTATCTTGGTCTGGGTTTGTTTTCCTGTAATCCTTATGCAAAAGAAAATGAAATCTTGGCAATATGTGTTATTGATCTCTCTAGATATTGCTACTGTTCCAAATTTTATTGCTAAAATCATAGTTGACTTGCATAATGCTGAAGATGGCCCCGATCCAAATAAAATTGGTTGTAAGGCCAGCCCAGAGGTGGGAAAAGTTGCTTCAGTATAGTCTGAGGTATGTAGACTTAGCAGCAACTTTCAGTATGCCCTGTGAGACACAGTGATGTTAGAGTTTTTGCAGGCTGCCTCTCGTAGCCAAGACTGGGAGGGATCTTTCTGGACCCTTGACTTACAGACAGCTCAACTTACAAACTCTTCAAGTTACAGACTTCTCTGGCTGCAAAATTTAGGTTTGACTTGCAGCCAGAGAATTGACCTACAGACCAGAAAAAAAGCAAAATGGAACAAAAACGGAACAAAAACGGCCGGTTATGGATTAATCAGTTTTCAATGCATTGTAGGTCAATGGAGACTCGACCTACAGACTTTTTGACCTACAGCCACCGTTCCAATACGGATTAATTCTGTAAGTAGAGGGTCAACTGTATCAGTCTCTTCGGAACTAACCAATCATTACCTCCTTTCTCTGAATCAAAGAGATGGCTGTCTCTCTCCTTTTGAGCCTTTCCCCCTTTTCTGTCTGTCCGTAATGTATGACTAGTGAGTGTATATCTGTTTAAGTTAGGGGTGGATAAAATGGGACTTGTGATTTGCATGGGCCCATACCAATTTTAAAATCTTTTGAGAATTTGTTTGCTCAGAAAATATCTTTATTGTCTTTAGAGGGCATGGAGACCATGTTCCTGTGTTTTAAGACCTGCACAGGCATCCTTGTCGCATACTTGATTTTTTTAATACTAAAAAAATAGTTTTTGGTCACTAGGGGGATTTATTTATTTATTTATTTATTTATTTATTTATTTATTTATTTATTTATTTATTTATTTATTTATTTATTTATTTATTTATTTATTTATTTATTATTTGCTTTGCTTTGCTTTGCTTTGCTTTGCTTTGCTTTGCTTTGATTTGATTTGATTTGATTTATATCCCGCCCATCTGGTATATTCTACCACTCTGGGTGGCTTACAGAATATCAAAACAATTAAAAAAACATACAAATATTAGCATACAATAATAATAAATAGTGCAGGAATAAATAAAGAATAAATAGCAAAGCAAAAGAAATCAGTAGTTGACAGAAGGGAAGGCCTGGATGTACATCCATGTTTTCAGCTGGCATTTGAAAGTACCCAGCGTAGGGGCCTCGCGAATCTCCAGAGGAAGGTTTTTCCAAATGCGAGGAGCCACCGCTGAGAAGGCCCGGCTTTGATTCTTTTCCCTCCGGGCCTCCCTCGGCGTCAGGCTCCTCAGCCTCACCTCCTGACTCGTGTGGGTGAGCCGAGTAGATCTTGGTGGGAGCAGGCGTTCCGCCAAGTATCAAGGTCCTAAACCGTTTAGGGCCTTATAGGTAAGCATTAGAACTTTGAATTCAATGCGGAAATGGGTGGGCAGCGAATGCAGCTTGGTCAGAACAGGAGAAATATGTTGGTGTTTTCTCACTCCAGTAAGGAGCCTGGCCGCTGCATTCTGCACCACTTGAAGTTTCCGCATCAGCCTCAAAGCCAGCCCCACGTAGCGCGTGTTACAGTGGTCTAATCTTGAGATTACGAGCACATGTACCAAGGTAGTGAGCGCCCCCATGTCAATGTAGGGTCGCAGCTGGGCAATCCACCCTCAGAAATTCTGTCTTGTCCGGGTTCGGCCTAGGCCCATTTTCCTGCATCCATTGCAGTACAGCCCCCAGGCAGCGCTGGAGGGACAGGACGGCATCACCTGCAGTTGGTGAAAAGGAGATGTAGAGCTGGGTGTCATCAGCATACTGATGACACGACGCTCCACACCCCCTGATGACCCCACCCAGCGGTCTCATATAGATGTTAAACAGCATTGGGGAGATAGTTGACCCCTGTGGGACCCCACCATTGAGATTCCATGGGGCTGAGACATTCTCCCCAGGCTGTACTCTCTGGGGTCGGTCCTCCAGGAAGGAACGGAGCCAGGCTAATGCCAAGCCACCAATTTCCAACTTGGAGAGCCTCCCCAGGAGGATACCGTGGTCAAAGGTATCAAAGGCCGCTGAGATGTTGAAGAGAACCAACAGAGACACTTTGCCCCTGTCAGCCTCCCTCAACAGGTCAACGTACAGAACAACCAATGCCATCTCTGTACCATGGCATGGCCTGAAGCCTGACTGGAATGGATCCATGGAACTTTCTCAGCTACAACACCCCTTTTAGAAATTTAAACCCGTTTTTCATTAACAAAAGCCCATTGTAGCAAGCTTTACAGTATATAACTACTAAACTGAATTTTTAAGAAGATAAATGATTAAACATCAAGTGTGTAGATTGGGAAATATTACCCTGAGGCTCTTGGCAAATCTGAAAAATGGCCTTCAGTGCTGCTGGTGTCATTTACCCCTTCTTTAAGAAATACAGTGGTGCCTCGACTTACAAACTTAATTGGTTCCGGAAGATGGTCGTAACTCGAAATGGTCGTAAGTCGAAGCACCATTTCCCATTGAAATGCATTTAAATGCAATTAATCTGTTCTTGTCGAAGAAACAACAAAAACAAAAACAAACAAACAAACAATCAAACAAATCACTGCAAGACTCATTGGAAACGTGATTTATCCCTTCTGGCTGGGGGGGGGGAGGAGAAAAGTAATCAAGCATGCAAGACCCATCAGAAATGCAAAGAAAGCAAAGGAAAAAGCAAGGAGAACACATCGGAAATGTAAAGAAAACAAATGGAGCACATTGGAAATGCAAAGAAAACAAAGCAAAAAGCAAGGGAAGCATGCAAGACCTATCGGAAATAGGAAAACCACCCCATAAGCAACCAAATCCCCAAGACCCATTAGAAATGGGAAAAAAACCCAAAAAACAAAGCCCCCCAAGACCCATCGGAAACGGGGAAAAACCACTCCAAAAAGCAACCAAACTCCCCAAGACCCATTGGAAATGGGGGAAAAAACCAAAAAAAACAAGCAATCCCCCCAACACCCATCACAGCATAGAAACATAACCCCCTCAGCCCAAAACCATGCTGCAAAAACAATCAGAACAGTTTTTAAAAAGCAAAAAGCAGCACCTTACCTTACCAGGCAGCCTCCTCTGATTGCACACTCTCTAACCGTTGGGGTGAAAGAACTACAAAGAATTTTTATGTATTTATTTATTTGATTTGTACCCTGCCTATCTGGACTACCAGACCACTCTAGGCGGCTTCCAGTATAAAATAAAAATAAAATACAATTAAAATACAAAAATGTGCATAGACATGGAATAACAATTACAATCACAGTAAAATAAGGAAAATAGTATAAGGAGAATTAGAAAAAGAATTTAGGAATTGGCTGGAGGGAAGGCCTGGATGTATAGCCATGTTTTTAATTGGGTTTTAAAAACACCCAACGTAGGGGCCGCGCGAACCTCCGGAGGGAGGTTGTTCCAGAGGCGAGGAGCCACCGCTGAGAAGGCCCGGTTTCGTGTCTTCTCCTTCTGGGCCTCTCTCGGCGTCAGGCTCCTCAGTCTCACCTCCTGACTCACACGGGTGATCCGGGTAGACCTAGGTGGGAGCAGGCATTCCGCCAAGTATCGAGGTCCTAAACCGTTTAGGGCCTTATAAGTAAGCATTCAAACTTTGAAGTCAACGCGGAAACAGATGGGCAGCCAATGCAATGAGGCCAGCATTGGAGAAATGTGTTGGTATTTTCTCACTCTGGTGAGGAGTCTGGCCGCAACATTCTGCACCACCTGAAGTTTCCGCATCAGCCTCAAAGGCAGCCCCACGTAGAGCGTGTTACAGTGGTCTAATCTTGAGCTTATGAGCGCATACACCGTGTCGAGATAGGGCCGCAGCCGGGCAATCCGCCAGAGGTGGAAAGAGGTGGTACGGACTACCGACGCCACCTGTGTTTCCATGGTGAGCATCGGGTCCAGATGTATGTCCAAGCTGCAGACCCCACTCTTTGTGGCCAGGGTCGCTCCCCCAAACATGAGAGAGTCCCCCAAGCCACCAACCACGGGGCCACCCACCCTCAGAACTTCCGTCTTGTCCAGGTTCAACCTCAGCCCATTCTCCTGCATCCATCCCAGTACAGTCCCCAGGCAGCACTGAAGGGACAGGACGGCATCACCACCACCACCAGCTAGCAATTTGAATTTCCCACCTTTCCCCCCCTGCCTTTTTGTGTTTGCAACTGAAAGCTTTGTCTGCAGGTCAAAGCAAAAATTTTGGGGCTGGAGCTGATCATAACTCAAAATGGTTGTATGTCAGGACATTTGTAAGTCGAGGCACCACTGTATCAGTTAGGGAATAAAAGGGATTGGACTTAATAGTTGTATGCGGGAGGGGAGATCACATGCTCCTTGCAGTTCTAATTTTCTTCTACTGGTTTGGGAGCTTTCCTGAAGCTAGGCAAAAAAGCCCGAGAGTTTTACTCTTAAAGAAATAGTTTTATTCTGTAGGTTAGAAATATTAGACAGCATCACTATGAAATCAGCCATGACCTCCACGCAAACCAACACCAGAAGCATTCATTCCAGTCATGGATTTTGGAGCTGGAAGTACTGCAGAGAATTGGATCAGATAAAAAGAAATCACAGAGTTCACATTTGTAGAACCAGAAACAGATCTGTGGTCAGCAGCCTGGAAAGGTGTTCATTTTTTAAAATATGCATTGGGCAAAAGGGCAGCAATATTTGTAGAGTAAGGGCTCAAGGGAAAACAGAGGCAGTAAAAAGTCCCAAAGAAACTGTTTGAGTTAATTGAGGTCCACTATATCTCCAGGAAAAACACCTCCAGACGGAGATACATTTTCTGGGGGAGAAACCAGGGCTCAACACCATTTATGGATGAATGAATAACACAGTTGTACTTAATACTGATAAGAATGTGCCTTCTCAGATGGGGCTGAAATGCTCAGAGACAGAATATTCATGGCAGCAAACTCCACAAAGAAATATAAGGCTAGCCTCTTAAGCTGCTCAGCTAACCTGGAAAACAATACCACTAATATTTCTAGGGCACGAAAGTCATCCAAAACAGCAGTAAAAATACTAAAGAAACATAAACAGACAATAGATGCTGTATAACACTGGTTCTTAACCTTGGATTACTCAGGAGTTTTGGACTGCAACTCCCAGAAGCCTTCACCACCAGCTGTCCTGACTGGGGTTTCTGGGAGTTGCAGTTCAAAAGCATCCGAGTAACAAAGGTTAAGAACCACTGCTGTATAATACAGAAGTGAAGACGCAATGGCGTGCCACCCTATAGGATATGCAGCACAACCAGAAACTTCAGCAAAAGGCCAACCCATCTCCACTTGTCACCAATGCTTACTTGACCACCCAAAAGAAACCCTTTATCTTGCCCAAGGCCAATAGTTTTACACACATTTGTGGATTGAACGTGCAGGAAACAAGAGAACACGGTGTCGGTGCTGGTACGGATAAAGAGCAAGATGAGAAATATAACTAGCATGGCACCTACTAGGAGAAGATGAAAGTGAAGCCCATGTAATCATCTTACTAAGTCTGAATGATGTACCCCTAACATTAAAAAATTACTCTGGAGCACCACTGAATTGCATGTCCACCAACACACTTGCGTGTACAACACACTTGTAGACTGCCATTTCCTCTTGTGCCTTCCTGGGGCAAAACACTTCTTTGGATATAGAAGAAGCCTTCTCAAGTTGATAGGGAAATTCAGGGCCAAAAGTGCAGACAGTAAAATCCTATTTTAATCTATCCTTGTTACCTTCATGTCCTGGAGCCTGTTAAAGTACTGCCGATGTATGTATGGCTTAACAGACATTCGCCCGTGAATTTTGAAGCTGGTCGCCCAGATGTAAATATATGCATCGCATGAAATATTAGGTTAGAATTATATTCTCAAAAATCTATTTTAATGTGTTTTCTTTCCCCCATTAAAATGCTTTTTTAATGCAAATGTGGCAGTGGGTCGCAAGTTACTTGGCTATTATAAAAGTGGGTCACGACTCGAAAAAGGTTAGAAAACACTGATCAAGAGCAGCCGTTCCACCAAGGCTGGCCCTGCTTGAACAGATCAAAAAGCTAAGCTCACAAAGAAATCAAAAGTACCTAAAGACTGTATTAGGCATGGCATATTTTTTTTTCAAGTTAATATCCGAACTAGTTCAAATTTTCTAAGTTCATATCCAAACTAGCGGGTGGTACTTTTCTAAACACTTGAGACAGAAAAGCTGTCAGTGGTACAAACATAAGATGAGGCATTCACGAATATTACATGGTGTCACTGTGAGAGATGCAATTAGTTGGGCAGCCAAGCCAAAATATTTCACGAATATACAAAGAAAGTTCCATCTAAAGCTGAAAGTGGGTTAGCACCTCCTTCTGCCTAATGGTAGGGCAAGCTTTGTAGCTCTGTATAATAAATAGAGGGACGTGGTGGCGCTGCGGGCTAAACCGCAGAAGCCTGTGCTGCAGGCAAAGAAGACCAGCAGTCATAAGATCGAATCCACGCAATGGAGTGAGCTCCCGTCGCTTGTCCCAGTTCCCACCAACCTAGCAGTTCGAAAGCATGTAAATGGGAGTAGATAAATAGGGACCACCTCGGTGGGAAGGTAACAGCGTTCTGTGTCTAAGTCGCACTGGCCATGTGACCACGGAAGATTGTCTTCAGACAAAATGCTGGCTCTATGGCTTGGAAATGGGGATGAGCACCGTGCCTTGTAGTCAGACCCGACTGGACAAAAATTGTCAAGGGGAACCTTTACATTTACCTTTAATAAATATGGACTAACAATGTCTGTCCAGGATTTCACATAGGAGTCTTCCATGGGTCTTCCCACCAGAAGGCAAAGGCTGACCTGATGGGACAGGAGTAGAGTTAGGATTTTTGGATGTGTTTGGCTACAGATCCCAATATTCCCCATTCTGAAGGTTCTTTAAAAAAATCATTACATAAAAGTAAAGATGGGGATCTGGAAGTTGAGTCAAGGCAACTGGACTTCTTTCTTGTTAGGTTGAAACGTTTCACTACTCCTCCAAGCAGCTTCTTCAGTCGCTATTTGGAAAAGTAGCAAAATGTGTCAGCCTAACAAGAAAGAGGTCCAGTTGCCGTGACTCAGCTTCCAGATAACCACACCTGGATGACTGAGAAGCTTCACAGATATGAAGAGAGGGAGATTCATATATGGATATCCCTGCCGGAACTGGCCCTAATGAGGGCCTGGGCTCCAGGACCGGACTGTCCACTCATGCGTCCTGCTGCAGTGATGGTCCCGCTCATCTTGCCAATGGAGCTCAGAGCTCTGCTGTCTTCCTGCTTGGCTGGCCACTCTAGACAGGGGATGGGAGGATGAGTGTCGCTGCATGACTGCTGAATGGTGAGCCAAGCAGGAAGAGAGCAGAACTCCAGGTACCATTGGCAGGATGTGCTCCCCCCAGGTCTTTTGGAGATATAATAAATTTTCCTCCCTTTATGATACCCCATTCCCCTTCGAAAACTGCATTGACTCATGCAAGGTGCACATCCTTTCTCCTTTATTAATTCAAAATCAATAAAATATTCCAAAATGTCTATAAAAATATTCGTGTTTGTCAATTGCTTCTTTACTGGAGATTCAGTTTGACAGGAGTACACCTTATAGGCACCTACATATACCTCACCTGGGAGAAAGGTCTCAGCCAAAAGGCTTTAAAGCTTAGCTAGGCCTTGTTGCTGTTTAGTCATCAAGTTGTGTCCGGCTCTTCGTGACCACATGGACCAGAGCACGCCAGGCCCTCCTGTCTTCCACTGCCTCCCGGAGTTGGGTCAAATTCATGTAGGTAGCTTCCATGACACTGTCCAGCCATCTGCCATCCCCTTCTCCTCTTGCCCTCACACTTCCCCAACATCAGGGGCTTTTCCAGGGAATCTTCTCTTCTCATGAAATGGCCAAAGTAGTGGAGCCTGAGCTTCAGGATCTGTTCCTCCAGTGAGTACTCAGGTTTGATTTCCTTCAGAATGGATAGGTTTGTTCTCCTTGCAATCCAGGGGACTCTCAAGAGCCTCCTCCAGCACCACAGTTCAAAAGCATCAATTCTTCTGTGGTCAGCCTTCTTTATGGTCCGTCTCTCACTTCTATACATTGCTACTGAAAAAACCATAGCTTTGACTATGTGGACCATTGTCGGCAAGGTGATTACTCTGCTTCTTAAGATGTCTAGGTTTGTCATCGGTTTCCTCCCAAGAAGCAGGCCTCTTTTAATTTCATAGCTGTCGCCATCTGCAGTGATCATGGAGCCCAAGAAAGTAAAATTTGTCACTGCCTCCATATCTTCCCCTTCTATTTGCCAGGAAGTGATGGGGCCAGTGGCCATGATCTTAGTTTTTTTGATGTTGAGCTTCAGAGCATGTTGGATGCCTTATGACCTGAGAGGCCCATCTTCCAACATCATATCTTTAAGCCTTTTGTTTCTGTCCATGGGGTATTCTTGCGAAAGATACTGGAGTGGCTTGCCAGGTCCTGCTCCAGGTGGATCGCGTTTAGTCAGAAGTCTGCACTATGACCTGTCCGTCTTGGGTCTCCTTGCACGGCATAGCTCATAGCTTCTCTGAATTACTCAAACACCTTCACCACGACAAGGCAGCAATCCGTGAAGGGGTAGCTAGGCCTAGCTGTCCCAAAATTCCCTTTTCCTGCCCCAGAGCTACCTGGGAGCTTTCTTTCTGAAGCAAGGCCTAACTAAGCCTCTTGAGGTTTTTCTCCTGAGTCCCATTAAGGCATCTGTCTCTTTGTCAGGTAGAACCCCCAGAATGGAAAATGATGGGTTTTGTAGTCCCAGAAGTGTTTAACAATATATCATCCCTAATGGAATGATTTGTATGACAAAGTGTATGTTTTACCTCTGAGTAGCAACCCTTTCTTAAAGATTCAAGGATAGCCTAAATTTGAGAATTTTTATCTGCATCATAGATGATTTGTGGACATAAATTGAGTATGTTGATGTAATGGGAAGATATAGTGCTCTGAAAACATTGGTGGAGAAAAGAGTAGGGGCTTCGATTGAGCTATGTTCTATTTCCAGCTGCTTTATATTCCCCAGTTCCATTGAACAGAAATGCATACACAGCCTGTTTAATATACTGGATGCCAATCTGAATAATTGTTGTGAATAGTTATGACAACAGTCCAGGAAACAATGAATTAATACATACTTATTATTCAGGCCTATTATTCAGAGAGCAAAATGCTCCCGAAGGATAGTGCCGTTAGACGTTTGTGAACCTATTTCACTTGTTCAGTGTATTGGACAGGGTTTTTTTTCCTGATTAAGTCTGAGTCCAGGAGCTATAGCTGTGTTGAATAGGCAACAATGTGAATTGACATTTTGAAAAAACAGAGGCACGGTGAATTTTGTAATGGATTCAGTGTAAGGAAGGTCATACTGCAATGAATGTAGATTGTATATACTAGGGTTTGCGGAGCAAAATTGGATCACTGAAGAAAATTTGGTATTTGTACTTATGTCCCCCAATGGCGGGGGGGGGGAACAGTCTATGTCATCTGGACAGCAACCATGGGTTAATTTTAGTGTGGGACATAGTGTGGAAAAGGGGAAAGACTGCTTTTCCCCAGAGCAGGGAGTGTGCAGACTTAAGTAGGGAAACAGAAGAGGATCACAGTGCTGAAAATATGATTTTGTTTGTAAGCCGCTCAGAGTAGATTCATTGGATTTAGATGGGTGGGGTAAAAGTTGGAAAATAAATTTAAAAATTACAAAAATGATGCTTAGTGTAGTAAATCACAACTAGATTAGTCCCACTGATTGGAATTTACAGTTGACTCAACAAATCCCCACTGATCCAATGGGCCCATTCTAGTTGTGACTTACTACGCTAAGCAACAGGATTTCACCCATTGGTTTAGGTCCTTTTGGAGTTTGGTGATGGTAACACTGCATTCGGTGGTCTACTTTTGGTGATGGCAGGACACATGACGGAGGCCTAGTTTTAGCAGGTCAGCGGCATCCTATTCCCTGAATTTTCAAACCAGAGACCAGGCAGTGGGTCTTCATAATGACATAGGGTGGTACTCTGTGATATAGAGGTTGCAACAAGCAAGAGTCAGTTCTGTAGAACTGTTTTTATGCTCACTGTGGAAATGGCCATATGTGGAATCCAGTACAGTGGTGCCTTGCAAGACGAATTTAATTCGTTCCGCGGTTAATGTCTTGCGAAAAATTCATCTTGCAAAACGCGTTTTCCCATAGGAATGCATTGAAATCTAATTAATGTGTTCCTATGGGCAAAAAAAAAAAAAAGTCAGAACAAAGTCAAATTTGCTTTACAAAGGGTTTATTAAGTACTCTTTAAAGCCATACATATTGTGCAGATGATTTAAAAACTTTCAATAAAAAAACTTTAACTTTTAAAACATCATAGAAAAACATTTAAAAATCAGCAAACATGATGCAGGAACAAAAAACAGAAAACATTCGTCTTGTGAAGCATGGCCATAGGAACATTTGTCTTGTGAATCATCAACCCCATTGCCAAAACCATTTGTCTTGCGAGGAATTTGTCTTGCAAGGCACCACTGTAAATAGGACCATAGTCTGTTGATAAACTCCAGCTCACCATATAATTTGGCAATTCAGGGGGCTGTGGGTTTTTTGTGGGGTGGCTGGCAGGCAATAAAGGGCGTACCGCCGTTCCTGCTAGATCCAGGATCTAATGTGGTCTTCTTATATAATTTGTCACACTAGCAAAGCATCAGTCTGATTTACCCAGTAGGAACTTCTCAAAATGTGAATGGAGCTTTTAATTTCTGTTCAGTGTTTACATTCTGGAATGGATGGCTATAGTCTTTCCTAGGAAGTCTTGTGGGTTTTTTCCTTTATAGTCAATAAAACCTTTTATTTGATCTTGCAGTTTTCACTAGGGAAGTGTTGGTAATGAAATACTATTGACTATTGCCTCTTAAACATTTTTAGAATTCTCCCCCCTTTCTAAATGAGGGGAAGAGAATTTGAGTATTCATGCGTGTTAATGGTTGGTCTACAGGATGGCACTTAAAAGCAGTGGAAAAATATGTATAGCTCAGCCTGTTTTGATGTCTCCATTTTAATTATATATCTGTATTTGTTTCCATATCTGTATCTGTATAATTTTTGCATTAATTTTCATGTAGTAATTTCATCTTTGACTTTTGTATCTTTTCAAAGCTGTAGTTGAATTGTACTTGATCATTTTATTGTGCTACAATCTCTGGGCTTTGTTTGTGTTGGAAGCAATCCAGTGGTTCTTCCTGAGATGAAAGATAAGTTGATGGAGTACTGTCATTGCTCAGCGGGTGCCTGACCATGTTCACCTTTCACAATATTCAGTGTATGGGCTAATACAATTACTGTCATTGGCCAGAATCGTGTTGGTGTTCATGTAAGGGTCCTGTAACCTGCTGCAGGTAGTTGTGGCTAACTGATAAGGTGTTGGGGCAAATCTTGGCTGCATGCCTGGTCACATGCCCAAGATGCACCTTGGCACCTAATCAGTTAGCTACAATTAGCTGTAGAAAGTTACGGAAACCTGATATGAACACCAATAAAATTCCAGCAATTGAGCAATAAGAGCACCTACTGGATGTGTGACATGGGAGGTTTTTGAAGTAATAAGAAGGCTAATGAGTCACAATACTGGCACTTTCTGTAGGTAAGAACCTCATGATGCAGTGGTTAAACTGCAGTGCTGCAGTCAAGATCCTGCTCATGATCCGAGTTTGATCCGGACAGGCTCAGGTAGCCAGCCTGAGGCTGACTCCATCTTTCATCCTTCCGAGTTTCGTAAATTGGAACAATGTGTAGTATGCATAATTAAATTGTAAATGGCGCAGACAATGTTTTAAGCACTATGGGGCAGTATATAAGCAGCACACTTTGTTTTGCTTTGCTTTCTGTTCCTGCAAATGACATAATAGGTCGAAGTGGGATAAATGATTAAGCCTTACTATATTGTTTACCGAGTATCACAAGAATCAACAACCAAGAATGTTGCATTTGTATTTCTAAAACTAGAATTGAAGAGTGAATTTTGTTAAGAACTAAATTGGCCTCATTCAGGCATAATGTGAAGCCATAACGCTTGAATGTCCATGGAAAATCCTTGGGATCATGTGTTTGCCCTCCTCTCTCTTTGATGTAGTCATGAGGAAAGGATTAGAAATACCCATTTCTAAGGTCTGTAGTTCTTTTTAAATTATGTCTATGGGAACCGAATTTGGGAAATGTATAAAAATAGACTTGGCAGATGGAGGCGAGGGAGGAGAATCAAAATCCATTTTATTAAGACTGGCCAACCAAAATGCTAGCAAATTCTGTCAGCTTTCAAGTGCTGCAGAACACTCGATCCATTTAGTAATGCAGTTCTTCCCATGGCTGGCCTGAGACATTTTGCTACTTGAGAGAAAGGTCAAAGTACTCTTTTCCATCCCATGCATAGAAACTGGTCAAGGTGGCAGCTGAATATTACTTAAATCAGAGCTTGTAAATGTTTCTCCTCTTCCCCCCCCCCTTTTTTTTTCTGATATGGACTGGGCATTCTGAGATCTGTACTCAAGAAAAATATGTATTACAAGGTTAGACTTTAACATGGGTGATATTCTGGGCATATTCAGCTCTATTCTCCAGCATCTCTGCGCCTGCCAGCTGAGGCAGTTGTCTCACTCTGCCTAACGACAGAGCAGGCCTCTGACTGCTTCACCCTTTTCAGCACTTTGGGATATTGTGCTGAACAGCTGAGATGGGGAAACGTAGAAATAACAATAGCAAAGCAGAAAATATCCCGAGGAATCTCTGCTCTACCCAAGCCTGTTGTAGTGAATGGCAGTTATTCAATTATTTTGCTGTTGATCAATTCCCCGTTGTTTTTGCCAGAGCTGTGCAGAGGAACTTTCTGGAATAATTTATTTTTAGGAATATCCTTTCAAAGAAAAATAAATGTCACATCTTCCAGTCTTTCAATAAAGGCTGTGCAAATTAATATCATTGGTTCGTGTGAACATTGGTGTGCTATTAAAGATTTCAGCTGCACAGTAACAGACTCTGGAGTCATGAATTGTAGATTTTCAGAAAAGGAGATAAAAAAAATATTAATTGCACTCCGAATGAAGGCAAATCTCCTCTCAGCAGTCTTGTTATTGCAGTAGACAAATAGGCATGTTTACTTTCTGGCTGTTAGCATTACAAATGCAAACCATGATGCTTAACCTTTACAAATAATCCTAAGGTTATTTTAATAAGTCACAAACTGTTTATTCACCAACTGGATCCCTGAAGTCCAGGAAAGAATTTTTTTATTTGCTTAACTGCTAAGGACAATGCCACCTGGAGACTGCAGCAGCTGCTGGTCAACCTCTGTACTTTTTCGAAGGACAATTTGCTTTCTTAGTCCCGTGGCATTATTATAGAGACAAACACTACAGTTCTTCTCTTGGGAGGATGTAGAACCATAGAACCTTAGAATAATTGACTTGGAAGGGGCCCGTAAGGCCATACAATCCAACCCCCTGCCCAATAAAGAAATCTAAATTAACGCAGATCTCACAGATGGTTGTCTAATTTTCTCCTGAATGACCCCAGTGCTGGAGCGCTCACCACCTCCCAAGGTAATTGCTTCCATTATCATACTGCTCCAACGGTTGAGAGGTTTTTCCTGATATTCAGGCTAAATCTGGCATCCTATAGCTTGAGCCCGTTATTACGTGTCCTGCACTCTGGGATGATTGAGAACAGATCCTGCCCCTCATAACTCCTCCTTTCTTAAGGCTAAACATGCCCAATTCTTTCAGTCTTTCCTCACAGTGCTTGGTTTCCAGTCCCCTGATCATCCTTCTTGTCTGAACTACCTTAGTTTGTTGGCATCCTTCATAAAGTGTGGTGTCCAGAATTGGACACAGTAGTCTTTAGGCCTAACTAGTGTTGAATAGAGGGGAATTAGTACCTCACAGGGTTTGGAGACTACAGTGGTGCCCCGCATAGCGACGTTAATCCATTCCGGATTAATCGTCGTTGTCCGGAAACATCGCTATACAGATAGGAAAACCCCATAGGAACGCATTAAACTCCGTTTAATGAGTTCCTATGGAGCTAAAACTCACCGTTGAGCGAAGATCCTCCATAGCGCTGCCATTTTCGCCGCCTTGGTAAGCGAGGGCAGCGCGCGAAAATACTTGTGGCGGCCATTTTGGTTACCCGGCAGCCATTTTGGAACAGCCGATCAGCTGTTCTAAAAACATCACAATGTGAACATCAGTAAGCGAAACGCTTACCGATCATCGCAATGCGATGTTTTCCCTATCTAAATTTTTGCAGTGCGATTGCAAAAAATAGATCACTATGCGGATTCGGTGCGCATAGTGATCTATTAAACGGTGCGCTCGTTATGCGAGGCACCACTGTATACTTCTATTAATTCATCCTAAAATAGCATTGGCCATTTTTGCTGCAACATTGCACTGTTGGCTCATATTCAGCTTCCCACAGCTATAAATACTCAAATATCCAACAAATTGCACCAGAGCACAGACAGAGTTCTAGCTCATGTCTTTTGAAGATGCCGGCCACAGAGACTGGCAAAACGTTAGGAAGAAAAACCTTAAGAACACGGTCAAACAGCCCAGAAAACCCACAACAACCATCGGATCCCAGCCATGAAAGCCTTCGAGCGATAGGGAAAGTTACAGAAAATTGAATGCAGACTTCTAAAGAATAGCAAGGAGAGACAAGAGGACCTTCTTAAATGACCAGTGCAAAGATATAGAGGAAAATAATAGAACATGACTTAATGACTAAACCAACAACAACATGGCAGCCTTGGCGAACCTGAGGGCTGTGTAGGTTTACTGTAATGACTGTCATCCCACAGATGATAGGGGAGTCATAGTGGCACACCTGAAAGTTATTTCATTGAGGGAAACTGATCCCTGGAAATCCTTTCTAAAACTTTTCAACATTAGGCTTGGACTCTCAAAAGCTAGCTTAGATGCTGGGAATCACAGGGTTCCCTTATCACATTGTATGTGTCTTATGCCACCATATTGTTTCCAACTTACATCAACCCTGGTGTGGTTTCTAAGGCATGTAAGAAGTTTCTAGGTGGTTTCACCAGTGCCACTCCCGAGTGAGTTCCTATAGCCAGGCAGGGATTTGAACCCAGGTCTCCTGAGTCACAGTCCAACACCCTATACTACTTTGGGCCTCGTGAGGGATTTGTATTGATTTACACTGAAAGTTCTTACAGCGTAGTTATAAGAACCAACTAAAATCATACATGTGTGAGATAGATTTGAGTTTCACATAACTCTTCCCCCGTGATTGACATTGAAGAAAAAAGAGTGGAAGGGCGATAAGATCTCTGAACAGTGGTGTGGCTCACAGTGCAGAGATGTTCATATTGTCTGTATTTTCTAGCAGCAGCTTTTTTGAGGGTATGAAACAGCTTCCTGTGTCCACCCCCCCCTTTTAAACTGTGTTTTATACACATAAGCAGCCCGTGGTGTGAGAAGCAGGGTGCCTCACCCTGAAATGTTGCAATAGGTTTTGACACAAGGTGCTTATGCGCACACATCCCATCTTATTATCATCGTTCCTTCCCGCTTTTTGCGTTGAATCCAGTCTTGTGAAAGAGAAGTTTAACACAATGATTGAAAATAGTGAACTTGCATGAACATGGTAAAGATACAGCAAAAGCTCCCCTGAAGCTAAAGTCCCTGATGATAAAAACTAATGTATTAGGAAATGCACATTTCCTGCTGTTACATTTCCTGCTGTTCTTGGTTAGGCATGTCAAGTAATTAGAGCTGTGAAAGAGGCTAGCGTTTCTATTCCATCAATTGATTGATTTTGACACATTTCTGCATTTAATGCACTTTTACAATCCAGTGTTTTTCACCACTTGAGGGAGCACTGCTTTTAGATACCGGATAAGCAGCTTGTCTAATGAGGTCTTGAATATGCTGTCAAAACCCTTTAATTCCGGTGCATCTCACTATTGTATCTTTTTGGCCTAGTAATTTTTTTTCCAGTCTTCTCCCAACTACAAAACATCCTTTTAACTGTCCAGCAAACAAACAATGCTCAAGTATACATAATGAGAAAGATGCGATGCCAGCTTTAATTAAATAGTCAATATGTTTGTACAGCATTTCAACAACACCAACAAAGCTGGCTCCTTAGGCAATATTGGTCTCTTGGGGTTTTACAGTAATTTACACTAGCATATTTACCATTTGTATTTTCTTAATTTTGCAATCATTTTTATATTATGCCATCATTTTGTTTTCCTGGTATTGTTCTCATGGGAAAATATACAAAATTCTGAGTCATATCCTTAGAGGCAGCAATTTGTTTGGTTTGCATTTTAATGCATTTTAATGCAAACTGACCTAATTTGCACTTCTCAAACTAATTTACAAACCAGAATGCATTTATCCACCAGTTTTCCTGTTTCTTTGAATTTTGTGATGAGATTTTGTAAAAATTGGTACATTTTGCATAGTTTCATTTTATTACAGAAAAGTGCTTGAAGAAATGTGCACATTACATAAGAACATAAGAGCTGGATCAGGCCAAGGGCCCATCTAGTCCAGCTTCCTGTATCTCACAGTGGCCCCTCCAGATGCCTCTGGGAGCACATGAGACAACTAGATACCTGTCTCCTGATACCCCTCCCCTGCATCTGGCATTTGGAGGTACCTTTGTTCTAAGCCTAGAAATTATACATCCCCATCATGGCTTCTAATCTGTGATGGACTTTTCCTCCAGGAATCTGTCCAGTCCCCTTCTAAAGGCATGTAAGCCAGATGCTATCACCACATCCTGTGGCAAGGAGTTCCACAGACTAACAACACGCTGGATAAAGAAATATTTTCTTCTCTTCTTCACATTGATTGATTGATTGATTGATTGATTGATTGATTGATTGATTGATTGATTTGATTTGATTTGATTTGATTTGATTTGATTTGATTTCTACCCCACCCCTCTAGACAGAATCTATTCGGGGCAGCTTACAAACAGTTACAAAAACATCATAAAATGCAATCATATAAAAGCATCATTATTACTATCAAAATATGGCATAAAACAATTACATGATTAAATCAACAGATTTAAAAGTTCAAGATGGCAAAAAGGAAAACTAAAGAGGAAAATATTAGGGGAAAATATGCTTTTGCACATGAAAGTGAACAGAAATATCCATGCAGATTCAATTCCACACCCCAGCCCCAAATTGGAAGCTAGGTAGAAATACAATTTGCTGGTGCAAGTGAAAAACACAAATGTAACAGAAAGCAAAGCAGACAAATGTGACCATACATATTTTGGGTGAATTTGTGTTTTTGTGCCATCAAGTTGGAACTGACTTGTAGTGACCTTCATAGGATTTTCCAGGTAAATGAGATACTTAAGGAGTGGTTTTATCAGTTCCACACCCACACACCCCGGTCAGTTTCCATGGCTGAGTGGGGATTCAAACCCTGTTCTTCAGAGTCCCAGTCCATCTACTCTGTCCACTATCCATCAGTACGAATCAGGTGGTTCTAACTTCAGCAAATTTCCCCTGTTTTCTAGTGACTGCATTTATTTTCTGGTCCTTGTTCTTGACTTATCACTGTCCCAGCTTTTAGCCTTTGGAAGCAAATTTGGAGATAAAGTTTTGTACTTCTTCTGTATTAAAGCGCAATGCTTATTTTGCATATTTCAGGTAGGGAGATACATTTTCAGCTGGAAAATATAAAAACATATAATCACAGGAGAACAATAATACTCCTTTTCTTTTTTTCCCCTTCAAATATAGCATTCCTTTTCTTATCAAGTTAAATGGGTTAGTTTATTTCCTCTTGCTTATCTAAATTCAGTGTTCTGCTTTCCTTCCAATCCCCCGCATGTCCATCTTTCCAGACAGTAAACGATGCAGGCCAAATCATAACAATTCCATAAAAAGTACAGCTGTATTGGTTGTGTGGCTAAATATTCTATGAATCACTCTCAGGTTTTTAGTTGAGGGCTGCTGTGTTTGGCTTATCAGTGCACGGGCTTCTGAGGCTGGCGTAGAACAAGAGATTGAAAGTGAACTCAGAAAGGAAAGCACCCCTAGCTATGCATAATAATCCTATTCAAGTGTTCTGCTTGAATCCACCTAAAGCTACATGGGAGGAAGAGATGGCCAAATGCATGCAAGTCACACATCCGGTGTCCCCACCACAGCTGGAATCCAGCAGGATATAAGCACATCTAACATAAAGGTCTGCAAAAGAGCTAGATGTGCCGTATCTGGACTGTTGATCACAGCAGTTCTGTAAATGTATTCAGCTGAATGTACTTAGAGGTTCCTTTGCAGACTACACATTGAGTTTTTGAAGGTCCTATTGACTCACAGGTCGGGACTGCAGTTCATGTGCATGTCTGCATCCCCAGTGTCCATTCCATAATTGCTGCGTGGATAATGTTATTCTTGATTTTAGTCACTAGATGGCACTGGATTTCTTTGTTTCTGGCTGACGTTTGAAGTCTCTTGTTTCCTGAGTTGTTCTTTTATAAGGGACACAATGAAGTTCTTGTCTTGCTTCCTAAATGATTTGGCCTCTGGTTTAGTGATGAACAGAAGATAGAATGCGACTTATTGCCAAATCACTAGTTGTCCGGCCTGATGTACACCATTTCTTGTGTTTAAGTTCCCATAAAATAGTTGGATTTACTTCTGGTTTCAAGTTATCTTGAATAGCATTGTTGTAATAGGCCAGATCTGGCAAACTAGTGATGCGCAAAAAAATTGGGGCATTGTCCATATTGTCAATGATGAGAGATGATTACATCATTATTTTCCTCAGAGACATGAACGTTCTTCATGGTAATCATTCAGAAAGCCTGAGTTGTTACTGACCGAAATCCAGCAGTAAGCTGAAACTAGAGCAGGCCCATTGAATCAGTGGGGATCAGGAGAGTCAACTCTTCCATAAGTTCCATCGATTCAGTGGGCCTACTTGAGTCATGACTTACTGCTGGATTTTACCCACTACGTGTCGTGCATTGTGACTGATGTCGGGAAATCATAAGTTGCCATGTACCATGTCCATAGCTTAGAAATGTCAACTATGGATCTTTTGGCTTGCTACACCAGCTTCAAAAAATGCATTATAACTAATTAATTAAAAACCAGCCAATTAAAATACAACACAATAGCAGTGGATTTAGCAACATTGGGAATGATTTGTCATTGTTCCATTAACTGGCTGTGTTCTTTATCTTTGCACTCTGAGTGAGCAGAACATGACAGTGGTCACTGTTAGATGGCAGTATGTCAAAAATCTTAAAGCCATTCTGCAATATTTATTGAGTTCTCCATATCTCGTGATTTGAAATCATTGGCTTGTGTCTGATATCCACTTAAGTGAACTTATGTTTCACTGAAATCAGTGGAATCAGACATGATTTCATGCATACATGCATACATGTACACATGATGTTTAAAATAACTATAAGTGGTGCAGAAATTGTTCTTTAAAAAGTGTTTGTTTTTCTAGATTTATCAGAGATGTTGGTTGGTCTTTAAGAAAGCATCAAGCAAAGGGCCCAAAAGAATGGAGAAGTTCTCAGATGAACGTGCTGCGTACTTCAGATGCTATCATAAGGTAAGGAATGTCTGATGATACCCAGTTTCCTCCTACCTTTTCTAATTGAGAATTATAATCCTTATGACTGTGACAGCTACTGTATCTGTGGCACAAATCCAGCTAATTATATTTGTAGCAAAGAACCATTGAAAGGAACATAACGGGAGTGAGTCACAGCTTTCTCTTCCCTCTGGTTTCATCTTTCGCATCGCCAGTGACACCTACATTGGAATTCAACATTTGCAGCCTTTCTAACTAAATTCACCTGTAACTTGCTTTTCTTTTTTAGAAGAATTCATTGCAAAAGTTATACAAGATGTATAAAAGGAAGAATTTCTTCACAGAGCTCATACCGAAACTATGGAATTTACTTTGCTCAGTGTAATGATGGGTGCTAACGTGGATGGATTCAAAATTCATGGAGGTTAAGTCCATCAGTAATTACTAGTCTAGAGGGCTATATGGCACCTCCAGTGTCAATTGGGGCATGTCTCCATGTATCAGTTGCTGGGAAACAAAAGATGGAGGGTGCTTTTGCCCTCATGTGTTGCTAGACAATTCCCCCCCCCCGGGCTGGAGTTACCACAGGTCAGGAGATCTTCCATGTCCCAGCAATTACTGTGCCCAAGAATGCAAGTCACAACATGAGAGAAACAAATAGCTACTGTTTCTGAGAAGGATACTGATAGAAGGATCTTGTTCGTTCTGTTGTTGTATTTAACATTCATTTTTATTGGTAGACGGGGGAAATGGGGATCAGGAGACAGAGAAAGGATCCAGAGTGACTGTTGGCATGCTGAAGGTCACAGATGGAGGATCCATTTGAGTTAAGAGATGACAAGTCAGATTTAAAGGAGCACCTAGGAATTGATGGAGGATGAATTCTTAGTAATTGTTATGAAAATCTGTGCAAACTGTGTCCCGCCTCCAGACAGGTCAGGTGATCGCGCGAAAGTCTTTGGATGATTCCTTACATATACTGATTTGGGCTGTAAGAGAAGCCATTTTTTCCGTATGTATTTCCAAATACATTTACCCAGCAATGCCAACACAAAGGTTATAAGGACTCCTAGCTACCACTGGGTGAAGCAGGAAACACAATCTTGGCATTGTCAGTCAGTCTGTCTGGGGATGGTGTCAACTAACACATAAATACAAGATGCAAGAACTGTATTTCCTGCTCCGTGAACACTCAAGTCTATTAGGTGCTACATCAATGAATCTGATATAATTTCTTTGTTAATACAGGGGTTGGGAACTTCTAGTCCACAGGCCTAACCTGGACAATATGGATTCTCTATTCATTCTATGAGGATCTGAAAGTAGCTTTGCCCCACTACAAACCTTCTCCACCAACTCCTCCTGCCTGTTTACATAAATAGTATTGCCGAGCTATAAATTAGCCAAGTTTTGTTGTTGTTTACTTTTGATTGGTGTACTGATTTCACTCTGCCTAAGAAGGTACATGTGTAATTTCCTCTGATTCCATGATGACAGTAATCAATTCTTTAATTTTTAATCTCTCGGGGTAACAGCTTACTATGTTGATGAGTTAAGACTTCGGTCTGCCAAAATTCAAAGAGCCCAGAAACAAAAATATAAGCCTTTGGTACCTGATAGTTTCTTATTTGGCTTAAGAAGTATTTAAAGGACAGTCCTCACCGGAATACTGAATGTGAATCCACTTCATCTGTGTGCTCCCATCTACCTCTCTCTAATGCATATTTACTGTGCTTGTCATGCCTGGGAATAGAGTTTATTGAAAATTTAAATGAGCCATTTTCAAAAGCCATGGAAAGAGACTAAAAATATTTTCCTTATTTGATCTCCTATAGGGATTGCATGGGAAGTTTATACAGAGCAGTAAATGTTGGTTCCGTGTAGAAGGTTTGTCATCTGTAAGGATATCAAGCTGGCAAATTACTGATATAAATCGTATGTCTTTTTCTCTCTGCATAGTCATTCGAAGTAGCATGGTATATCCATTGCTCTGAAAGATATGTGAATGAGAACCTGAATATAAGATGCAATCCTCTTATATAGTCACTTCTTCTCTCCTACTTCTTTTTTTTAAAAAAATTACGTGTACATAATCAAGAGCATAAGCAGTTATCTGAAACCCAAGGTTTGTAGCAAGCCATTAATCCTTATTCTACAATCATTCCCTGTGCATAACATTTGTCTGAAAAGAAGCTGTTCAGGTTCCACCCAAATTTCTGTAGCAAAAGAAGTTACTTCACAAACTTGTAACATCTTCTGTGGGAAGTTGTTGTGAGCAAAAGCACAAAGTTGCTTTTAACTGGCAAAAATTTGCTGCTGCAGTTTACATCACTGATTGATCTCTCTAATCACTGAGATGGTGGGGACGGGTCCCTATGTGAGGTCACTTCTGCTTTACATTGTCTTGCACGTTGCATTTCTGTTTGTTTTGGTTTCATGTTGGCCAGGTTAGGGCAGGGTCTACATTCACTGGTTTAGAGATAGTTTCCCTTTTCGTTTAGGACTCAGGTGGTGTGGGACTGCATAGGGTGCTTCCGTTCTTGTCTGAGTTCAGACTGATTTTGCTTCCTTGTGAGTTTTGAATTTTTTTCCTTCGCCACTTGGATTCCCCCTTTCTTGGGCGTTCTGCCCAGCATTAAGCAGAGCAAACTTGCTGCCATTACCACTGAACTGCCTTGGGTATTGCTGCAGAGCAAGAACACTGCTTCACTCCCCATTGCTTTTTCTTGCCTCTCCCATCCTACAATGGGCATTAGTCCCATGAGGCTTGCTCCTACTCTGATGCTATCTTGATCCTATAGTGCATTGCCCACAACCTAGAGTACTCCCCAAGTCTTCTAGCTTTCTCTTCCTTGTCTCATACTACATAGGATGTAGAGGAATACCATATTTTTCCATGTATAAGACTATACTTTTGTCTAAAATCTTTAGAATAAAAATTGAGTGTCATCTTGTACACGGAAGTAAGCTGAGGAGAGAACAAAAACAAGTGGAAGCGAAAGCAGGGATCAAAGTGATCCTGCAGGGCTTTGATCTTTTTCCCTCTACACTTGCTAAGCTCCACTTAGATTTCTTACTTTGGGGTTAGAAAAGTGGGGGGACGTCTTATACATGGGGGCGTCTTATACACAGAAAATATGGTATTTTTCCTCAGTGGTGGGGTGGCAGCACATTTTTTAAAAAAACTTGCATGTTCAAGTGAGGGGAAGCCTTTGGGTCTGCAATTTCTGAATTATGTTTCAGATTCAGGATCCAGCTAGTATCAGGTAGGGTCCAGAGCATTCAAAACCAAGTAAGGCCCTCAGCTGAAGTGTCGAATTGATACCTAAACTGAATTGGTCTATATAATAATCAACAGGGCTCTTCCGTTTCCCTTCCTCAACTTCGAGTGTGACTGCATGGTCAAAGATCATGGGATTTGCTCAGTTTACAAAAAGGGGAATTTGGAATATTTTTTTTACTGATCTCAGGATGTAGAGGCTGATTTGAATTTGTCCAGCTCTTTTCGTTCCCAAAAAAGCCTGGACCTCTCCCACTGGGGACTTCTACTTTTTCAAGCTGAAACAATTTGAACAGGCTTTTCCCCATGCAGTTAGTTGTGATACATTATTGTAAAGACAGTGGGTGTATCTGAGTGATGTTTTGTTGACATAGGCAGTTGGGCCATGATATTCAGGCCCAGTGGGACATACAGAAGCAAAGCACTATGATTTTAATGTGGGACATTGAGTGCTAGTCCTGAATCCTGTCAAACACAGTAAGCTGTGGATCATGTGGGAAGGCCCTTTTATTGTGAAGGAAAAGCTTAGTGCTGCTAATTACTTAATTGAGAGGTCTCACCGCAATTGCTCTTTTTATAGTTCACTGTAAAGCCACATTCTGGTTCAAAGCTTCAGACTATTACATTTCTTAAACACGTTTCTATAGAAAAATAACATAGATAAGTACTTCAGAATGATTCCAGCAGGGATCGCCACCTTCCCCTTCCCATCTATTACTCTTTCCCCTTGCTTTCAAATAAGGAACATAAGCATTACCTCATCTCTGGTCACATACAGTTTTAAACTCTTAGCATAATAAACTGCAATAAACTTGTGCATGTGCACATAGCTGTTACGATGAACAGAACTGCTCGTGTTTACACAGATTAGCGTTTCCTGATATTGGCACTATCAGATCAGGACCTTTGGCAGTATAGATAATGACCACAGGGAGATGAACAGTCTCTATTGTCTGCTTTATGAGTGGATGCCATTGTGAAGTGCACATATGGGAAGCAAAAGTAAGCCCATGAAAACAAAATTTGCTCTTCAGATAGATGAACTTTGAAGCTTTAAATGGGAGCCGAGGCTTGCAAAATGCATGTTGATATATATTGCTCTGCCTTTTGGAATTTGGTAGAGTGGTTGCTCTTTCATGTCTGACCTTTAAAAATGAATTGATAATATGAATAAATTGAATAACGTCCTCTCTTTTTATTATTTCTTTCCCTCCTAAACACTATAAAGCCATTGCAGGCCATCAATAATTTCAGTCACATACAGTTTTCTTTATTTGAAAACAAACAAAACAAAAACTTGACAACTTGACAAAAAGATTTCAGATTTAAGCTGTCCTGCAAACTTGCAAGTATAATTACCGGGCAGGAATACCATGGCTAACTATGCACGTAACTATGCCTACGTACATGGAAATATGCAAGAAAGCAAGTTTTAAATACTATATCTATGGGTATATTTTAACCATCTCTGTATCCCACCTTTAAGAATATAAAGAAAGCTATCTGAGATTGTATCACAGTTCTGTGGTGTTCCTTTAGACATGACTCAAGCAATGGTGCCGCACGGGGCAAAGGATAGGATAGATTTCCCATTGAATGGGTAGAAGCTGAGTTGACTTGGCATCGTAACTGATATTAGTAAGGACAGTTTGAGGACAGCTGGTAAGCATTGGAGGCTGGGAGTAGGCTATTTGTCCCATGCAACTCTTTTCTTTTTTCATTTCTATGGCCAGTTTGCACTCCTTCACTTGACAGAGCTGTATTGCTGACTCATTTTGCCTGCAATGAGTCACTCTGCCTGACCGGCATTCTGTTCAGAAAGGATGTAAATTGTTGCTTGTCCCATCCTTCCAAATGAGGATAAGGAACTATTATATTTTTCTTCTCCCCAGTAAGGATGGTAAGGAATCTGCAAAGTCTCTCGATACTATTCTTGCACAGGGGTGAGGAATGTTTTGCACAATATGGCATGCCTTGTCTAACACTAGGATGTCTTCTGTTTTATTTAATGGATATTACCAAATCTGAAACACTGGATGGGTTGCTTGCATATTTTTAACAGCCATTCAGTCTTTCTTGGCTTGTTGTATGTGTACAGTACTTTGCTTTGCAGAGGGAAGAGACGTTATTCTGCATAGACACTTTTCCCTAGTTATGGGGGGTTAATTGGAAAAAACAGCCCCTTCCTGCCCTTGATTGAAGATGAGGAATCTCACGGGGGTTTTGCAATTCCTCATTTAGGTGTCTTGTCCAGTTGAGATAGCCAAAAATAACTGGAAATGAGGGATTTTACTCAATTAGATCTTCAGGCAGATGCTTTGGGTAACCTAGAAGCAGAGCTGTCTGTTGTTTTTTTGTCTCCAGTGATAAATGTGAGAAATAGCTGCAATGCTTTGAAAAGTTTATTTAATTACAGTTCCAGTTCTACGTAGTTAGCTGCAATTATAGTTGCCACATTCAAAAATGGATTTCTTTACTTTCTTATTATTTTCTAGTCACAAATATATATATTTACTTTTTTTAAAGTAAATTGCAAATGTGCACATGAGAATGCAAACAGCTGCTGGTTTGTGGTACAAAAGACACGTGAGTTGTAAAGCCACACTTTCTGTAACTATAAAAATTGGCTAAAACCACTGAAAGCTACACAACAAAAAAGTCAAAATGCACCTTGTCAGGTTGCATTCATAACTAGAGATGGGGGTATTCGTATATGTATACGAATACCCCTGCATAGGTGGAGATAACAAGGGTATGGCCCCATGGTGCCAGACGGTCCACTCACTGATTCGCTGCTGCTGCGAGCTATACGCTAGTGTCTATCACTCCATTGCTCACGATCGGCTAGCCACTCCTGGTAGGAGGCGAGATAACAAGCCTCTCTGCCAGGTCGAAGAGTGGCCCCACGAATACGAATACCCCTATCTCTATTCATAACAGAACTTAGCTATGGTTTGGTTCTTGAAATTAGAAATTAAATTAGAAATTAGAAATAAATTAATTAAAAGTAACTCATGATATATAACTAGTTACAATCAAGCTCTGAAGCACTGATCACTCTAATCACTATAACAGACATGGACCTTAAGCAGGTTTCATGTACACCTTTGGGGATTCTGCAAGTTTATTCCAGAAATTTTGCCTCAGTTTCACCTTCTGCCTGTTTTGCAAGCTCTGCCACCTTGAGCTGCAGGCTGTGCTCACTTTTGTGAGTAATGTGAACCCTAAAAAGTTTGGATTGAGATAATGTATTCCTCACTCCTATACTGTACTGGAGGAAAGGAATTTATATTTATAAAACATGGGTGAGGCTCAGAGGATCAGGTCTGATGTATAAGCAAATTGTAGCTTGCCAGCTGTTTCATTTGTTCTGTGGTCATTTATTTATTATTTATTTAAAACATTTCTATCCCTTCTTCCTCCTTAAGAAGAACCCAAGGCAGCTTACATCATTAAAAGACAATATTTAAAGCAAAAAGAAAAAAAAGTATACAAATACTAAAAAGGATCTAACAAATACCAAAGAAAAATATGGTAAATGGAAACAACATCAACACATATTCAGTGCAGAACCCCACACAGGCGGGCAGTCACTGAAGAGAAAGGTCTTTGCCTGCTTGGGAAAAGACAGCAAAGATGGGACCAGCCTGGCCTCCAGTGGGAGGGAGTTCCAAAGTCTGGGGACAGGAATAGAAATGCCCCTCTCCTGCATAGCAGACTTCAGAAGACTGCTTTGTCTTGTTTTACCAGCTACTCAGACATGGTGTTCTTTCCTGCATACCTACATAGAACCAGTGTGGAAATGAGACAGCCTAATACTGAATTTTCTGATTTAGTTATCTTAATAAATTACCTCAGTACCTGTTTTACTTTAATCCACCTTGTCTGCTCTGCCCCTTTTATCCATTTCACACATTTGCTTGATGGCTGAAATTCAGTAATAAGTCACAACTAGAATAGGTCCATTGAATCAACAGGACTTCTTGATAGCTCAGTGTTTTAGGTCTCTCACTGTAGAGCCAGAGGTTAGGAGTTCGATTCCCCACTATGCTTCCTTGACAGGGGCTGGACTTGATGATGCATAGGGTCCCTTCCAGCCCCACCATTCGAAGATGATGATGATGGAGGAGTTGACTCGCCAAATTCAGTGGATTTCAACCACTGTGCTGTATTTGCATTGTTCACTTTTTCCAACCAAAGCCTGAAAAACATGTGATCTGCCAAATGTACAAGCCTGCTGGTTATTTTAACTCCCCCCCGCCTCTTTTATTTTATTTTATTTTTTTTCAATCTGAGGTTGGAAGCAGAACCGGGAAATGTATTGCCCCCTACTGGGTTGTCAAACATGGTTCGTGACTTGCGTTCATCTCAGTGAATCATACGTTATGCAAGCCCGTTGTATACAATGCTCTTTGTACAACAATCTCACTGAGAATGGCGAGAAGCTGCTTTTTAATTTTCATTGTGTCCATTTCAGGTTACAGAACTGAATCATGTGAAGAATGTATTGCGGTTGCCAAAAGGTACGAGGAAGCATGCTGTAGGGATCTATTTTAACGATGACACATCCAAGACATTTGCTTGTGAATCAGGTGGGTATCATTCCCCCCCCCCCCTTTTTTTCCCTTTCATTTTTAAAATATTACTTTGCAGCAGTAGTAAATAGACTAAATGTACCACACCAACATGCAAATTTTTGGTCATTTATATGCAGAGCTGGAAGCTGATGAATGGTGTAAAGTTTTGCAAGTAGAGTGCCTGGGGACTCAGATTAATGATATTAGCCTGGGAGAACCTGACCTATTGGCTTCCGGCGTAGAGAGGGAACAGAGTGGTAAGTAGAGACGTTTTATACACAGCCACAAATAGAAATGTTCAGGGTGCCTCTGCCATGGGCTCATGAAATCCAGAAATACTCCAAGACTGTAAGGCCAGGACAACAGTGTTAAAATTTTCCCTGTGATCTTGTTTACGATCTGTGGTTTCCTTGTGGAAGTGTGCATATATATATGTGAGGTTGGAGAGTTGAAATGAAAAATAGAAATTAAAAAAATGGAATTGGAGCTGTTAAAGGGGAAGGTAGAAACTGAACCATTTAACTAACCAGTGACAAATCTATATTTACATCCACGTTTTTCATATACTAATATTCAGCAGTATGTTATGAGCCAGGGTCTCTGCGCCATAAGTCCTGGATTGGTATACTAGAAGAAGAAATTGATATAGGAATTATGGCATTAAAAGCAAATGCCCACAATGACTTCATAATAGAGAGGGGCACTTACTGCAGTTCGGCAGTTCGATGCAGTTTGCCAGATCAGGCCCAGAGGTCGTTCATGGGCTCCCTGACCTGTACTCTACCTCCATGCGCCTTAACTTAATTCAAGGTAGTATAAGAGACATTGTCCGTGTGTTTGCGCTCTCTGTGCATATTGGAAAATTGACAGTGGGAACTGATCAGAAGTATTAATCTACTTTGAGGGTCAGGATCACTTGGAATGAAGCACAAGAGCCTCAGTACTAATACTCTGCCACTTGGCATGATTTCGTCATACAGCTTTCATTTGGTCTGCAGTGTGCCTCACACACGCGTGAAAGCGTCTCAGATGACTATAAAGCAGAGAGTCTCAGAAGACACTAGCAATTAGAATTAACCCTAAAACCACATGTTACAAAAATGTGTGGTCACTAGCAGCTGGACACTGAATTCTCCTCACTTGCACTGCAGTAGGATTTCATGATATTTCATGGGTTGCTTTCGTAACACGTTTGAGTTCTGTGGTGATAGTTGTTTACTCAGATATCTATTAATGAACCTTGCAAACACAATTTCACTAATTGAGACTCTTCTTATTCACAATTATGTAACAGATAACACCAGCAATTCTAACAACAACAAAATGCTATAATTTGTGAACCCAGTTCCTTAGCAACGGTACCAATGCAGAAGTTGCTTGTAGAATTGCAAAGTTCAAGGGTCCTTTTGATTTCAAATTCAGACAAAAATCTAAGATACCTTCCTCAGTGGTTATCCATAACATAGAAGATGTTACATAACGTAGAAGCTCCCCATGCAGAGTCCCCAAAACCTTAGAATAAAAAATAAATTCAATTGCATATACATGAATTCACTATGTGGAGCCAGCAGTCCAACACAAACATATAACACTTAGACCAAGTTGGCAAGGGCCTTAACAGTCTAAGGAGCAATGGCAGCTCCAGCCTCTTCAGCTCTCCCGCTCTTTATGATTCAAATATCTGAAAGCCCTGCTTTTTCTTAGTCCTACCCCTTTGGGTTGAACCAGTATTTCATAGGGGTTACACTTTATCTATGGATACTTGTCTGCTTCAGTATTTATGGATGCATGACTCTCATAATTTGTGAGCTTATTCATGGTATGATGTTCCTCTTGGTACATTTTTTCCAGTTCTGGGAAAAATTACTTCATAAAAAAATAACAACCCTCAGAATCCCCCAACCAGCATGGTTACTAGGTGATTATGAGAAATATAGTACAAAATTTTTAACCTTTCAGTGCTGTGGGTTTTAGTGGAGCTTTCTTGTGTAGGAAACAGGTACTGCAGTACGAGATATTTCCTTGTACTGGAGAAAAAGTAAGTCAAAGTGTCACATCAAAGACAAACTCCATTTTAAGAAGCTCGTGGAACAGTGGTTAAACTGCTGTACTGCAGCCAAAACTGTGCTCACGACCTGGGGTTCGATCCCAGGTAGCCGACTCAAGGTTGACTCATCCTTCTATTCTTCCAAGGTCAGTAAAATGAGTACCCAGCTTGCTGGGGGGGGGGGGAGGCAATGTGTAGCCTGCACAATTCACTTGTAAACTGCCCAGAGAGTGCTTGAAGCACTATGGGGCAGTATATAAGCAGCACACTTTGCTTTGCTTTTTACATGTTGACTAAACAGCACTTGAATGGGCTTAACCTAGTTAGGGCTAACAACTAGATTTGTCCCAGAGCTTTGTGCATGAAATACACTACTACCTCAGGCAGAGGTCTACATGAAGTACTCATTTTCTGCATGCAATAGTGTTTTATGTAAAATTTGGTGGCTCTTCACAACTGTGAGTTTCCCTGCAAACTGAAATTATACAATCCAAAATTGTAACCCTCCACCCATCATTCAGTTTAGAATACTTCTCTCATTTTATCAAACTGTTTTGAGCAAGGTTCTAAGGTGCACCCCTTCATGGTTGGGGAGCGGAGTCATGGGGATGGAGTTGCTCATGAGAAGAGCAGAGTCCCAGCCAGTAAGGCTAAAAATTAGAGGGAATGGGCAAGCATGATCAAGTACCCTAGGCACTGAAAAATGCCACTGAATATGCAGATATTTTGATATGATTGTATAATGCCTGCAGTCTTTTAATTCTGCAAAGATTTTAGTCTAAATCTTTTGTTTTTCTCCCAGAGAGATTCAATGTGTATTTGATGCCATCTCCTAATTTAGATGTGCACGGAGAATGTACCTTACAGATAACGTTCGAAAATATCTGTCTTTGGGACATCCAGAATCCCAGAGTCAAACTCGTCTCTTGGCCTTTAAGTGCCCTCCGGCGATATGGGCGGGATTCAACTTGGTTCACATTTGAAGCAGGGAGGTGAGTGAATATCTTCTCTCTAGACTTTGGCTGATTTGGGCACTTCAGATGGAAAACTCTCGCAGACACGAACGTGGGAGGACTCTGATTTCAGTTCACAATTAGGATGTAATGGGGACTTTTTATTCAAGTGAGGAGAAGAAGTAAAGGGTTCCAGGGAAGCATGGAGAGAGTGGTAGAGGGCATGGATTTTCCTGAGAAAAGGCTTAGTGGGAGAATAGCTGAGAACCATCAGGAAGTTGAATGACAGAATTATCAGACTAGATCTACACTATACATTTTTAGCTCTTTGATACACCTTTAACCCAGAACCTCTAACTAGCAGAACCAATAATTGTGGAAGCTTGGGATCCACTCTGCTGGACAGCTGGAGTGCTGTAGTTCAACAGAATGCCTAGACTTGACTCTCTAGCAGGACCACCACCCTCATGATTCATTAGGATAGAGCCTGCGGTTTTAAAGTGGTATGAAACTTACATAGTTGTGCATACAACTGGCCTGAAGCCTGTTCATATAGCTCTCTATGTGTAAGAGGGATAATGTCATCATCCATGGACTTTAATTAAAAGTTTCCTATCTCCTCCCCACTTGGGATCCCTTTTGATCTGGGGAAGCATTTTGGAGCCTCTGACTGAAAGAGGGACTAGAAGTCATCTTCCAAACTCTGCAACTGCGCTTCTCCATACCGAAAGATAATCTCTCCCACTTATCATAACAATATATCCACAACAAAAACACGCTGATCACCCTATCTCCTGAAAAAGGCAAAAGCTGTTCCCACAGCTATAAATACTCAACTATCCAACAAACAGCAACAGAGCATGGACAGAGTTCCTACTCTAGTCCTTCGAAGATGCCAGCCACAGAAACTGGCAAAATGTCAGGAAGAACAACCTTCAGAACACGGCCAAAGAGCCCGAAAAACCCACAACAACCATCAAACATTATATATCTTTGTTAGTACTTTTGTATTAAATAAAAAAACATTTTGGTTCTGCAAGCCATGCTTATTCACTGCCACAAAGCTTTATCCTCACCCAGCTATCTTTGTCCTTATATGAGGGTGGAATTGTGGACCTGAGATAAGGTCCTGGTAGCAACATACCAATGAGGAATTTGAATTTAATTTATTGCACTCAAATAAATAAATAAATAAATAAATAAATAAATAAATAAATAAATAAATAAATAAATAAATAAATAAATAAATAAATAAATAAATAAATAAATAAATAAATAAATAAATAAATAAATAAATAAATAAATAAGACCAGCACCAGCTTCCCTTCTGTTATCCAACTGTTAATAGCTAAGATCGTCGCACAAACAATTGCATGCTTTTTAGACTAGAGATGAGCACAAACCCTCAGTTCAATGGTTCGCCCTGGTTCATTTATTAGCTGAACAGATGTTTGGCACTTCACAGCCCTGCCTCCGCCAATGGGTGCCCAATCAGAGGCAGTGCCCTGGCTTCCCTGCCCTGCCTCCTCTAGGCACTGCCTCTGAGTGGATGCCCACTAGAGGAGGCGGGGCTGCGAAGTGTCAAACACCTGTTTGGCCAATAAACAAACTGGTTCAAACTGCCAAATTGGAGGTTTGTGTCCGTCTTTACTTTAGACCTTTAGAAATTATTCAAACTAGATTTCTGAGAGTTATATTTTCAGCTCCATATTATATCCATAACATGGTTTGGTGCCTAGAATGAGGTCTATTTCCTATTGAATGTCATACCAGTGTATACCTGATAAGCTACTGGCTGAAACATATCTTTCTGTCAGTAGGACTTGCACTGTTAACATTAGAGATCTTTCAAACTAAATGGAAAAGACACCTGTCTAAGGAATTACTGTCCCTGGGATTTTCTCCCAGCACCTTAATAGTGCTTGCTTGCTTTAAAGTCAGACCAGTTGCTAAGCAGAGAATCTGGGACATAGAATTTAGAAGAATATTTAAAGATTGCTCAGTAAGTAGAGTGCTGTAGCAATAAGACATTTGTGCCCTCTACATATTTTTTTAATGTATTTGATTTATACCCCGCCCATCTGGTCTAAAAGACTACTCTAGGCAGCTAAATTTGGCTAATTTAACTTTTTCCAAGTTCAAGAAATATTTATTTAATGTCTTGCCTTCTGTGCTCTTGGAGAGGAGATATCATGGAGCACTTTTTCAGTATCATTAATATTCTTGTAATAGTGGCAAAATGGGACACCTTTCCTTCTACCAGGATCATCGTAAAGAATTTCTTATATCTATTCTTCAAAAATTCCCATATAGATCTCCCCCCAAATATCTCAATGTTTCTTTCTGATCAAGTCCTCGAAGTTACTAATAAAGTGGTCAAATTTTCTGCAGCTGCCATCGCTTGCTGCAGTTCTCTGTTAACACACAGGGATTTTTTTCTTCTGTTTTGGATCCTTCTGATATAAATTTTACTTACTGTGTGGATACAGAGCTTTGCATAATGTGCTACTGAGGAGAAACTTTAAAGGTGGTTGTCCAGAGTGATTAAAGAAAAGGAAAAGAAGGCCTACCATTTCTTCCTGGAAGGGGAAATATGAGGAAGGTAGCTTCAGGAGAAAGTGAAGGACCATCATAGCAGGGCAGATACAACTTCCTCTCTGGAACTGTCACATGAAAAAGTGACTGGAAAAAAGCTGTACATTTGAAGAGCGGGCAGAGAAAAATCTGCACATTTCACCCGTGTGCAAAATTCTGTTTAAACACATTTGCATTGATGGAAAACCATATTTAGGCACGACATACAGTTTTAAAGCCAACACACAAATTGGGGAGAAAAAGAGAAGATAGATCCCATTCTGTTAAACTAAACTAAACCAGAGCAGTGAAATTGGACTAAACTTGGAGGGAAAAGAAGGATGATGTCTAGAGAATTGCATGCCCCTAATCTCTCTCCTTTGTCTGTATGAGGTTGTGAGGCCTTGTTTCATAGACTATGTGAATAATAATAGACAGTGCTATTGAGACACACAAAAAGCAAGACATGGATGCAGCCGCTGCTTTATATCCCTTTAATATCACATCTCAAGCCAGTAGTGGCACAGGAAAAATTATCTCATTCTGGGAAAGCAGCCAGTATTTTAATTCTCCTGAGAAATAGAATCTGGCCACTGTAAGCCCAGGAAAATATGCTGAATCAGAGTTGGAGATAATTTTAAAAGAAGGATATACATGTATTACACTTACCCATCTGCTAGAGAAAAATTTTGACCAGGGCTTTGAAAACAGGCATACTTTCGAAAACTTAAGTGGGCTGTCAGGATAACCATAGGAAAGTGTAAAGGGGGAGGGAAATAGCAAACAACACAGTGAGCCCTTGTTGCTTCTCCATATTTTTTATTTGCATCCTATGTTTTTTTCAAAGAGTTTAAGAATGCATCCATTGTCTCCCTTCAGCCCCACCCTTCTGATGCTTATGACACCCCTGTGAAATACTGACAGATACTGACTGGCTCAAAGCCCAAACTGAGCTTCATGGCTATGTGGGCAATTAAATCTGTATCTCTGTAGTCTAGTCCACCACTCTTACCAACCACTACACCGTATTGGCTTATATGCAGATAGCATGTCTTGGATCCAAGCTGCATGGTTCAGTTTGATGGACTGGGCTGAACAGAAATATTTAGCAGGAACAGGATTCAAAACAAGGGAGAACATGCCTTCTGTTTTTGTTCTGTTAATGAGGCTGCCGTTGAGGCTCTACGCAGAAAAATTGTTGTAAAAAAGTTCTGCTTCAAGAGATAGCATGGCTTAAAATCTAGAATATATGAAGATTGTCTAAATCTAAAAGTGAAAACGATCCCCTTTGTGTGCTGTTCTTTTCTTCCTTGAATGGGTTTATAAAGATTTGTTTGGGCAGCCCAGGTACACTGGTTGCTGTGAAGTTGGGTACCTAAACCCAGATCGTAGACTACTTGGTTGTGGCTTGTGAATATACACACAGTATGATTGTGGTTTAATGTGGATTAATCTGATGGTGTCTTCTTCCTGTTTGCTAGTCTTTTTTTTGAGGGAGGGTATCTGCAGGCAGTTTTAGAGAGGTATGTTTCTAAATCAGTCCGATCTTTCTGGCAGGATGTGTGACACAGGGGAAGGACTGTTCATCTTTCAGACGCGAGACGGGGAGGCGATCTATCAGAAAGTTCACTCGGCAGCTCTGACCATAGCAGAACAACATGACCACTTATTACAGAGTGTGAAAAACTCCATGGTATGCGCCCTCGTTATGCCTCTAATCCTCTAGCAAGCTCGTATTAATGACACCAAGTCTGTAGGCCATCTTTTCCTAAGCAGGAATTCAACTTTTGATTTGACGGATATGTCTGAGCATGCGGCTTCCTTTGGTCCTTGTTAACTTGCCCTGGTTCTTTCTTCTTAACCTGTGGGGGTCACCAGACAAGCAATTTGGCAGCTCTTTAATGAAGGCATGGTAGGAAATGACTTGGGCCAGCTTTACCGATTGACTCACGATTTTGAATTGAAAAAGTCAAACATTATAAATATGTTGCTGCATCAGATCTGAGAGCAGTGTAGGTAATTCATGGGCGCCAGCCCTACCGTTAGGAAAATGACGACATTCCCTTCTTCATCATTGTCATCTTAGAAAGGCAGAGCTGGGAGGGGCCCTATGGCTCATCGAGCCCACCCCCTGTCAAGGAGGCATGCTGGGGAATCGAACTCCAAGTCTCTGGCTCCACAGCCAGATACCTAATCCACTGAGCTATTTGGCTTCCCAGAACTAATCCAAGGAATGGCAGTGAGAAGGATACAGTCATGTCTCTCAGCCTCTTGTGCTTGCCTGCAGCCCTCAGGTGCAGTGGAATGTATCCTCCTTTAGTCAGTGTTGAAGTAAGATTTAGCTGCCTGTCCATTTGGCTTTTGTCTGGGAAATGGTGTTGTTCTTTGCCTCTGGCAGCAAAATGTCTTGGGCTGGCTCTATTAGTAATGTAGGGCTTATTAAAAGTTATAGAAATGGAAAGGGAAGCAGAAGTATTTTTTCCTTCTCTTGTGATATTCAATAGCTCAGGGGACATTAAGGGGACTAAGTGTTTCCTCCAATTAATACATTCTGCCCCACCCCTGAATTTCATTAGACATGCATGCTTCAGCCATCAGATTTGCAAACTAAGCCTATGTTTATTTTCTAATGACCAATCAGCCACATAGTGGGAGAGAAACATATGACAAACACAAATTTTTCACTATTAGAGGGTGGTGTGACAGACAGACATCTTTCACCACTAGAAGGAGCACCTCTTTTAAAATCATGCCAAACATGCCTAGTTTGACCCTTTGTCTCTAAACTTTCTGAGATCTGTAAATGAAAATAAGTCAAGCTGGTGGCGTTGTATTCCCCTTCCAATTTCTTTCTCTTCTTTAAAATGTGCCCTCTTTCAATATCTCCCCCTCCCATGCACACAAATACAGCATTTTTTTGTTTGAAGCTATTTATTTATTTTGAGTAAACAGCTCTCTTCAGCCCTCCCCTTCTACCAGAGATTGCTCCTAAATCCAAACACTGCTTTATTTTCAAATTAGAAATGATTATTCTAGCTCCCTGCACATCATATAAGAGTACACTTTGAGAGTTTTTTTTTAAAAAAATCATTATTTTACAGAATGCTGCAATTCCTAAAATAGATTTCTAGTTGTTTCCATGGCATTGGATTATAGAATAACAGTGCAAGCTGTTAAGTCACATATTTGAGGGACCATATTTATTTAATGTGGTGTGGGTAGAAGCTTCAATTGTGTGATTTAATAGTGTTAACATAGATTGTGGGTGTTTAAAGATAATGAGCTGATTTTGAAATGTGTGTGTGTGTGTGTGTGTGTGTGTGTGTGTGTGTGTGTGTGTGCATATGTGCATCTGTACGAATGACTAAACTTTGCAGAACTTAGAACTTAAATGACAACTCATGAATAAGAACATCAGAAGATCTCTATTTGATTAGAACAGAGACCCATGTGTTCCAGAAGGCCTTTCTACAGCAGGCTGTGAGAACCAGGTGTCACTGGGAGATTTACAAACAAGATATGATTGTAGGAGCACCACACCCACCCGTATATTCCATAGCCATGGCACAATTCTTTGCCTGTCTGTTCAGAAGAAAATTGCATTGAGTTTATAGGATTGCAAACATAATTGTCAAAATCACAGTGTTTAAGCATATTGGCTAAATTTATAAGTCATTAGCTCAATTGTTTCTAATGTCCTTGATTCAGAGAGGTAAAAGAGTTGGAAGCCCATGGTAGACATAACAACCCTACCAGCCTGAACACATTTCATCTTGTCTGATTTCAGTTGCTAAGCAGGTCAGGTTTGATTAGCACTTGGGCTGGACATGACCAAAAATGATCAGGGATCTACTCTGGGAAAGAAACTTAGAAAATTGTTCAGAACTGGCCATTTTGATTGGGGTAGACCAAGGATCTGAGTTAGAATTAAGCAGATTCCCGGGTTCTTATGATCTAGTGGGACATCAATGGAGAAGGATTGAATGTTGTCACCAGGTCTTAATCCCTGCATCTCTTGGGCTTCCTTTCAGCTGCAGATGAAAATGAGTGACCGAGCGGTTTCCCTTGGCACCATGGTCCCCTTGCCACGCAGTGCCTATTGGCAGCACATCACACGGCAGCATAGCACCGGGCAGCTTTTTGGTCTACAAGGTGAGAAGCATGTGTAACCGTTCAAAGACTGTCTCCGATCCTGGCAGTGGCAATCCAGCTGTGATTGTATTTACCCTTAAAGGCTTCTGCCCCTCTCCTGTCCTGAGGCTCCTAAAGGCTTTCCCACAGCAAAAGGGAGTCCTAAGGAGCCGTGGAACCTGAAAGCTAGAGAATAGGAAGCTTAGGAAACTTCCTGTTGGGGGATAGGAAGCTTATGATAGGAATGTATTTGCGAAGGCTTTCATGGCCGGGATCTAATGGTTGTTGGGGTTTTTTGGGCTCTTTGGCCACGTTCTGAAGGTTGACCTCCAGAACCTTCAGAACATGGCTAAAGAGCCCGAAAAACCCACAAAACCATTAGGATAGGAAGTCTGAATTAAATTTTATTGGTGCCTGATGATGATGATGTCCTTGGCTTCTGCTGGGGTAAATTTGAGAAGATTTTACCCTCCATCTTAAAAAAAAAAAAAAAAAGAGAGAGAGAGAGAGAGAGAGAGAGAGAGAGAGAGAGAAACTTTTCCAAGTTCTACCACTAGGTGTGTCAGATTTTGATGACCTGCACTGCTTCAGCAAGGATTCTCGTAAACTGCCGTCCATGTACATATGTGACTGAGCTCCTGCATGGACAGCTATTACTTGGGACCCTTTCTTTCCCATCCTTTCTTTGTTTTTCCTTGCATGGCCAGACACGAAGGGGTTATTTTTGTACAGTACTGAAATTCAGCCAAAAGCACAAAGGAGGAGGTTATTGACTGCAGTGCTGAACCTGATGTTGCCAGATCATATGCTGTGCCTTTGTTCTCTGTAAGAACCATCCTCATTCAGTCTGAACAGGGAAGAGAGGTGTAGTAGAACCAGCAAGCAAATCTTCATTCTTCCCCCATATTACTCATTCTAAGCCACCTATTGGTCCACAATCCATTGTACTTGGGAAAGAATAAGGCTTATTATCCACTCCAGGCTATTAATAATTCAGCTGGCTTGCTATGAATATTCTCCCACTCATTCGCAGCGAACGAATGTCTGCTTTCTTCCATGTACAGTCTACAGACATTTGCAAAAGCACTGCAGAAGAATTGGAAGAGTAACTGTACATCTTTTTACATATGATCCTAGGATATTTTGCAAGATGTAATTCCTACCCACCCACCAATAAACTTGTGTTCATTGATTTGGGAAGAAAAGAGCTTAGGAAAGTTACTTTTTTGGATGACAAGATCCAGATTTCATTAGCCAGCATGCCCATGCTTGGAGAATATGGCAAAGCATTGCAGTCCAAAAAAGGGAACATTTTCTCTGAAAAAAAAAAACATTTTAAAGTTCTGAGAACAGCATAGATATTCAGATTTTCAGGGCATGGTGTCCCTAACAGTTTTAAGACTTTAGACGTGTGGCTAGTGGTTTCTCTTACAATCAATGAAGGACATCTAGTGGCCAATAAAAGTATATGCAATGGTGTTCCTTTCCAATTACTGTACGCCCTCAGAGGCTGAACTCTTGAGTACAGTACAATCTGTACATGTCTATTCAGGAGTAAGACCCTCTGAATTCTGTGAGTTTTATTTCCAGGTAAGTGTGCATAAATGAGTTGAGTTGAGCAGCAGTTCCTGTAGTCGCCCTATATATTTTAATAGTGCAATCCAATGCATGTCTACCCAGATATAAGTCCCGTTGTGTTCAACAGGACTGAATCCCAGTTGAGTGTGCTAAGGTTAGCGGCTTAAAATCCAATACAGAGAATATAGGGAAAGCAGGGAAGGAAGCTAAGTCCTGTCTTATCTTAAGAATTACAGTCCAAAATTGATCCTAGTGTAAGGCACATAACATTGAGATTGAAAATATTCAAAAGCTGCTCTTTTGCTTCAATGAAATGCATATTTTTTTTCCTATCTGAAACTATGCTTATGAGCTTTGTTACACGTTATCAAGTTACATTTGGCTATATGGTGTTACCATGTTCATCACTGGTACTTTTCAAATGGAATCAAACAGTAACGGAGAAAGAATGAGCCCCTATTAAAAATCAAAATATGGCATCCAAACACTCACAGAGGAGGGACGTGGTGGCGCTGCAGACTAAACCGCAGAAGCCTGTGCTGCAGGGTCAGAAGACCAAGCAGTTGTAAGATCGAATCCACGTGACGGAGTGAGCTCCCATCGCTTGTCCCAGCTCCCGCCAACCTAGCGGTTCGAAAGCATGCAAATGCAAGTAGATCAATAGGGACCACCTCAGTGGGAAGGTAACAGCGTTCCGTGTCTAAGTTGCACTGGCCATGTGACAACGGAAGATTGTCTTTGGACAAAACGCTGGCTCTATGGCTTGGAAACGGGGATGAGCACCGCCCCCTAGAGTCGAACACGACTGGACAAAAATTGTCAAGGGGAACCTTTACCTTTTACCTAACACTCACAGATCAGGTAACACTGGTAGCAAAGTGGTGTAACAAACAACAAAGAAAAGAGAAAAGTTACCATCCTGCCGTTTTTTTGAATGTATATTATAAAAAGAGGCAGAGCTGTAAATAGCAATTTTGGTACTTAAGGCAATTAACATAATATCCCACCCATTCTGCTTTGATGCATGGCATGAACCCCTTCTCCCAAGAAAAACAAGGAGACCCTGCTCCTTTTCAAAAGAAAGAGAAAATGTGTGCATGGTCCCCTGGCCCCCGAAAAACCAAGGTGAATAGGAACAAGAGGTATAGATTCTCTCAAACTTTTGGTACCCCAGGAAAAAGTCCCTGTTGTTCTTCTTTATTTAAGGAGTGGAAGGGACATACTTTAGGAGTAAATCACATACCTGCACCCAAAACATCCCAGATTCAGACCCTAGCATCTCCAGGTAGGGCTTGGCAAGAATTCTGCCTGAATCCATGGACCATACTGGTCTCATGGACCAAAGATCTGGCACACGATTGGGCAATTTCTGTAAAGGTATGCTTTTCCTAAGCAAAAAGTGAAGCACAGTGCTAAGAAGAGAGAGAGAAGAATTTTTAGGTACTAAAATTAGGAATGGATAATTGTTGGCTAAAATATTGCTTTTCCCCCCTCTCTCTTCCTGACCTGATTTGGAGAAGAAAGTCCACTGAAGATCCATCGAACAGAAACCTTCCCCACCTACCGGTCAGAACATTGATAAAAGAAAGCCAGGGACTTTTTTTAAAAAGTGTGTGTATGTGTGTGTACGTGTGTGAATCTTGAGAAGAATTCATCCAGTGAAGAATATTTCATTGACATTGGACGAAAGCAAAGCTGACAAAAGAGAGGAAGACTGAACCGAGAATGCATTATTGCGTTTACATTTTTGGTTAAGTCATACGCAACCTTTGGAGAATTGCTATATTTCATAATTACATCTGGAAGTAAAAAAAAAAAGAGTCCTCTCGCTGTGTGATTTTTAAAAAAATATAATTGGTATCTGTTAATAATTTGTCCGATGCTATAACTTGTTCAAAGTTTATTTCCTTGACTTTGATGTTAAGTTAGAAGATGTAACCTCTGGATATTTTTCTTTCACTTCAGTGTCCTGAATCATCACTGAGCATAGCACTTTTCAGAATGGTGACCAGTTCTTTAGAGCTGGAATCTGTTGCTTCTGTCTATTAAAAGTCTGGTCAAGACTCATTTAAGTTACCAGAAGACAATTCTCTTGTCTTTTTGTTTATATTTATTTCCTCCTGTTTAAATCTTGTACTTTAGCAGCTGAGAAATAAAATGTTCTTTCCAATCATCCTATGAAACATTGCAGGCATGTTTTTCTGAGGCGCAGCTGGGAAATGTCGGCATCTTATCCAAGGGACTTTGAGCAATAAACATGCTCAGTTCAGATTAAGAAGATCTTATTTGAAGTCCCATTTTCAGGTTTGAGTGTAGCGGCGCAGCCATTTTCAGTAGTTCATCTTGGTGTAGAAAGTTCACTGACCCCAAAATGGAAAGTCTTGTTTTCCCCATTCCCCTTGGTTCTTGCACCAGATCTACATAAAGAGGGTGACCAAATTGAAGAAGGAAAGCACCGTCTGTTTGTAGAGGCCCTCCCTGTAAGGTGAGGAGAATTGGTGGAGAGCATCCACAGACAGAAGCTCATCAAACATATATGTGCATAGGAAGGCAACAAAAGTGAAATAAATAAAGTCATGTAGGAAAAGAGGAAGACCAAGCATGAGATGCCTTGACTCAATAAAGGAAGTCATGGCCTTGAGTTTGTAAGAATGGAGCAGGGCTGCTAATAATAGGACCTCCTGGCCACAATCTCAAGCTTTCCTACTTTTGCTGGCTCATTGCCTGAAACTTTGTGGATACCCCAGGGTGAGTACATCAGGATATCCAGCATGGACAGCTTCTAGGAACATAAGCATTCCGTATTTCAGTAAAAATAAAACTGAACAATAGACCTTCTAGTTGAAGCATGCATGACTAGCTGAATGCAACCTACGTGCCATGTGAGTTCAGAGAAAGACTGTATACACAGCAGATTCATGCAGTTCCTAGTGGGATGTCCCACATATAGCTGTTGGGCTATATTAAATTATCTTGATTTCATGTTGTGAAGCAGTGTGAAGATGAAGTTACACTGAGAAAGTTCATGTCTCTTTGCATGCTGTGTGTGTATGCCCATGTGTACATGTGGAACATCTACAAGCCATAATGAAAATCTAATTTTTTGAACTTTTTTTGCCAATGATTGCACTCTCAATCATGCTTTTGGATATGCAAATAAGTCTTGATCTGTTCTTCTCCACTGGCAACAATTTCAGCCTGAAGATCAATACTGATAAGACAGTGGTGATATACCAAACTGCTCCGGGTGCAACTTATGAGGAACCAGTTCTGAAGTATATGAAAAACCCCTTATTGCAGTGGACAAGTTCTTGTATCTTGGCAACACTGTCTCTTGCTGCATCCTCATTTATAATGAAGTGACCGCACACATTTCTAAAGCCAGCACCCGTTTCAGAAGACTTTGATCCTTTGTGTGGGATCAAAATGGGACTCTAGCTGAAGATCTACAAAGCTGTTATTCTGTCCACTCTATCTAATGACCCAGATACAGTCGTGCCCCGCTTAACAATTACCCCGCATTACGATGAATCCGCTTTATGATGATGTTTTTGCGATTGCAGTTGTGATCACAAAATGACGGTCTAAATGGGGGAATTTCACTTAGCGATGATCGGTTCCCTGCTTCGGGAACTGATTTTCACTTTACGATGATCAAAAACAGCTGATCGTCGGGTTTTCAAAATGGCCACCGGCTGCTTAAAATGGCTCCCCGCTGTGCTTAGGGACAGATTCCTCGCTATACAGGCACTGGAAATGGCCACCGTATGGAGGATCATTGCTGGATGGTGAGTTTTTATCCCATTGGAACGCATTAAACGGTTTTCAATGTCTTTCAATGGGTTTTTTAATTTCGCTTTACGATATTTTTTTCTTAACAGCGATTTTCCTGGAACGGATTATCATCGTTAAGCAAGGCACCACTGTATGTGGACTGTCTATCAGCACCATGCAAAGAAATTCTGTTTTTCCCATCTTATCTGTCCTAGAAGAATTCTGAACATCAAAGGGCAGAATAAAGTCCCCAATCTTAAATGTTCTGGAGCAAACACAGATGACACACATTTTTACAATCCTGAAACAACATCTTCAGTGGACTGACCAGGTTGTCATGATGTGGGACAACCGTCTTCTCTGGAGAGCTTATTTCAGTTGTTTGATTGTATAACAGACAAAAGAAATGACTCAGAGATACACTGAAGTCTACACTGAAAGATTTTAATATTGACCATGTGAATTAGGAAGCTGTCTCTCAAAATTGAAGTGTCTCACAAAACTCTGTCAAACAAGGAGCTAAAGAATTTGAAACAAAAAAGGGGAAAGAGTAGTGAGAATGCAAGCATGTAATTTCTCAACAGCTCCCCAAGCCCACTATTATCTAACCTGCCCCCACTGGTTCTGTATCTTCCAGGCTTGTATTGGGCTAGTTAGTCATCTGAGCGTCCATCAACATGCTAGCGTCCAACTTTAATCACTCACATCTTCTCTCTCCCCACCAGCTGGTGAAACTATACTGAAATCTATCAAACTGATCTTTTCTCTTTTTGCATTGAAGACTCATTGCAATTGTTGCCTTTCACATTTGTTCATGCTTGCTTCCTGGTCTGTGTATCAAGTGTGGCCTGAGCTCATGGAAATGAAAAGATTTTTCCTACCTCTCGTGGACAACAAGAGATGGGCACAGACCACCAGCACAGGTGGTCCGTGGTCATTGTGTTCTTCCTTCCCTTGTCTCCTCTGGTCATTTGCCTACTTACCAGCAAAACCTTGCTTCCCTCTTCCATCTTCTTGGGCAATCTTCCACTTACTGGCAGCAGTGCAGGATTCCCTGCTCTGCCTCTTGGTCTGAGTGGGCAACCACCTGAGCAGGCAGTGGGGGCAAGTCTGTGCTACTGCTGGTGAATGGGGGAATAAACTCAGGAGGTAGAGGAGGGAACCACGAGGTGCCCAAGGAGCACCTGTGTGAGTGCCACACCAAACTGGGCCGAACCACCAAACTGCACTTCATGACCCTCTCTAGAAGTGACTCCATAAATAATTATTTTGTGATGATTTCTTTGCAGTGGACTTCTCTACTAATGGGTCTTACCCTAACTTTGGGTACCAGCTTGGCATTTGCACATATTAGAAATTAAAAACGATGTGTCTTCCCCATATATCAGTCAGCAGAACGTAGAGTGACAGCTTGATGCATTGATTATGTCAGATGATCCTTATGTTATGAACAGACAAACCCAACATACGAAAATCATGGTATTATGCCTGTAATCATATACCCGTCCAGACTATCTAAATTCTATCATCTAGGTCCAGGACTGGAATAATTGCAGGTCTCCAGTTTGGACTGCATGCAGCCCAAGGAACTGGGCTGTTATGTGAAAAGCATTAAAAGAGACTTCAACAAGTTTGTGGAGCACTGGACCGTCAATAGCTACCATTCAAGATTTTTTAAAAAAATCTTTATTTCCTGTACAGCAAACAATGTAATGTGATAATTTTCCTCTACGCTATAGATGACAATACTGTGTTAATTTCAGAGAGATTATCGTGCATTTATGAGATCATTTTGTGTGTTTGTGTGAGACAGTGTATTTCTGGGGTAGTGGAGGAGAAGAAACTCAATAGAAAAAGCAACCTGGCTTTCCTTCTTGTGTGACAGAGTGCTAACTGAATGGGTTGGTTGAGTCTTTTTGATCTCATTTCTCTGTGAATGTGTATGCATATATTCATTGGTACTAAGGGGAAAAGCACTGGTTTTGCCTTGCTGTATGTTACAAAAATATGGAACAAATAAGTGTTTGTTCTTTTGTTCTCATGATGAATAGAAGAAGTCTCATAAGAAGTGCTGGAGGACTCTTTGTGGCCATGCTGCCTCACCAACTTAATATTGGTTGTCTTGACAAGAAGGGAGATACAAGATTTCTTCATATTCCTACTGTATATCACCTCAAGGCCCATATGTACTGTGCTTCTGTATTCGTTGCTAAAGAACATAAAATAGAGGGTCTAGTTGCACTCATGTTTAACTAATAGGATGTTTGTGAACAGGACTTTGGACTGGACCAGTGGTCCCCAATCTTGAAAACTCAGGTGTTCTTGGACTGCAATTCCCAGAAGCCTTCAACACTGGGGGTTCTGGGAGTTGCAGTCCAAGTATGCCTGGGTTGCCCAAGGCTGGGAAGCACTGAACTAGACAAGCCAGTGGTGTGATCCAGGGAAGTTCTTCTTATATTCTTATGTTTTCTGATTTAGTCCTCTTGGTTTTATTGGGGGTTCATACCGGGAGAGGAGCCCATTATCAAATTGTTAATAGAGGGCAGTAAATACATTTCAGTGACATATTCCAACTTGATCTCAAGCAAATCCAAAGGTGACATTTCTTGTAAATGTTCATGTTCTGAAGCTGAAATAAATTTGTCATCAATATTTTTAATGAAGTAGAAGTATAGCAGTAGCTGTATACATACGGCTAACCAATAAAGCGAAAATCAAAATGTATAGTGAAATAGAAACCTAGGATTTAATATGAAGGTGATAGAAGTAAAGGGAAAACTATTAAGAAAACAAGAAAGGGAGGGAAGGAGGGAGGGAGGGAAGGAGAGAGACACATAACAGCTGACTATGGCAACTGTTGAGTCCTACATAAATTCAACAGTCCACAGGAACGTAATGGGTAGGAAAGAAAGATGGTGGCAATTTCTCAGGTAGAGGTTCCCCATTCACCCCTCACAATTCCAAGTAGAGAATTCTTGCTGAGAGGAACAAGGGAGAAACAGCATGATGCAATCTCCCCGTGCAGCTGTTGTCAAGAGCTGTGATATGTTTCAAGGCCTATGATGATGGCAAGTGGCCCAACTCTACCTGCCTAGATGGGAAGCCAGATCTCCTCCTTTTGCGGCAGCAATAGCCACCCTCTCACCACTGCAGTGCTGGCCTGTGGTAGCTCTCCATCACCATTAATTGCCAGAGACCCAAATGACAAGTTATTAAATCTCCTTGTAAGCACCCTTTGGTGGCTCATGTGTGGGGAAGTGGTGTGCATGTGTGAGAAGGAGATCAGCATTTCTTACCCTGATCTGTATGAATTGCTTCCATTCCTTAATGCTCAGAGTTGTGTCAGATCTGCCATGTTTTTCACTTGTTTACTGAAAAACAACCCTGTCTAATTCAATGACATTATGTTCAGATATAAAGCATATTTACTCATGAGTTAATCTTATTTCACATGCTAGCAAGGTTATGCTCAAAATCCTACAAGGTAGGCTTCAGCAGTATGTGGACCAAGAACTCCCAGAAGTGCAAGCTGGATTTTGAAGGGGCAGAGGAAATAGAGATCAAATTGCTAACATGTGCTGGATTATGGAGAAAGCCAGAGAGTTCCAGAAAAACATCTACTTCTGCTTCATTGACTATGCAAAAGCCTTTGACTGTGTGGACTACAACAAACTATGGCACGTTCTTAAAGAAATGGTAGTGCCTGACCACCTTATCTATCTCCTGAGAAATATATATGTGGGACTGGAAGCAACAGTACAAGGCTGTATATTGTCTCCCTGCTTATTTAACTTATATACAGAATACATCATGTAAAAGGCAGGACTGGATGAATCCCAAACCGGAATTAAGATTGCTGGAAAAAATATCAACAACTTCAGATATGCAGATGATACCACTCTGATGGCAGAAAGTGAGGAGGAATTAAAGAACCTCTTAATGAGGGTGAAAGAGGAGAGCGCAAAAAAAAAAAAACATGGTTTGAAGCTCAACATCAAAAAAACTAAGATCATGGCCACTGGTCCCACCACTTCCTATCAAATAGAAGGGGAAGATATGGAGGCAGTGAAAGGTTTTACTTTCTTGGGCTCCGTGATCACTGCAGATGGTGACAGCAGCCACAATAGTATAAATAGTAATAGTATAAATAGTAATAATAATTTTGTGCCATTACATCAATTTGAACTTATGGTGTCCCCTTCCAGGGTTTTCTAAGTCTAGAGTACTGAGAAGTGGTTTACCAATCCCTTCTTCTTCAGGTTGTCTGGAGCTGGACAGCTTGCCCAAGGCTACAGGGGCCAGCTCTTCTCTTGGAAGACCCAGTGGAGAATCAAACTGCCATCCTTTGGCTTTGCAGCCAGGTATGCAACTCACTGAGCTGTCCAGCCAGTTAAGCAGAGCATCCCAGCCCTGCCCCGTTTGTCCAAGTTACACTTCCTGCTTAAATTGCTCTAGTTATGTTGCCCAGTGATGAGAGTAAAATGGAAGTTCTGCTTAACCACAGATACTCTCCAAGTAAGTCAGAATTCTGATTTTCCAGGGCTCTGATTCATTTGCTGAGTCCTCCATGGATAGCAGAACTCTGTGGGTGGAGAGAGAGCAGGGCCAGGTTACTAATGTCTTTGTGTGAGTGTTAGACATGAGTTCGTGGCTGGGATACTTTGGGAGGTACAGTCCAAAACTTGATTTTTTTCCCTAGATTCTTATCCTACTGCAATCCCAGTCATTCCTGCAAAGCTACCCACAAATGTCAGAGGCCATTCAAAGACCCATCCGTGGGTCCACAGATGTTCTTGCACTAGAACTCCTAGAAATCCTAGCCTACACAGCTAGTGGTGATGGCTTCTGGAAATTTTAGACAAAACCATCTGGGGACCCAAGTTTGGGGACCATAAGTTCCACCAGAAGGAGAAAAAATGGGTTTCTTCTATGAATTTGTCAAAATACTGCACACATACAGAAAGAAATGATACTTTAAAGCCAGTGCCATGGAACACAAACTGCCCATACGTACAAAAAACTTTGTCTAAACACCAAACACAAAGTTGCCACCATAAATAACATACATAGGAAACTTGCTGGGTCAGACTGGGGTGCACACCCACAAACAATAAGAACAATGGTTTTGTTCCTGTGCTAGTCCATAGCAGAATGTGCTATATATATTAGTGAGGTTAGGTTTCAGTCAGGCAGTAATAATCTTGCATGATTCCTTAGAGCAACATCCACTAGCACATTCTATCTATATTGGCGGGCATTGCTCCTCCAGAAGTATGTCAAGAGGTTCTAGCAAATAATAATGAAACTTAGGTAATACAGCACCAAACCTATTGCTTCATGGACACAAACCTCTAGATGACAGCTAGAATCAAGAAAGGTTTTTGTTGCATACTTCTCAAGCTCTAAATATTAGACTGTTAGAGGCTAGGTTAAATCTATGAGGCGCAGAAACAATACACCTTGCTGAATGGATGAATGTCAAAGTGCATCTTCCACAAGACTCTGGCTGGACTATCTGGAAGACACTGAATAGACTTTGAAGTAGGAAGATCAAAGAAGAATAAAGTAAATGGGGTTATTTGGATACAGGACACATTTTCTGCGAAGGTGGAGAAATTAAATCAATGGTCCATTTACGTGCATGCAATTTATGTCCCACCACATGTCTTAAAGATCTAGCACAGAGGTGTCATACTCAATTTCATCTTGGGCCGCATTGGCATTATGGTTGTCCTCAAAGGGCTGGTTGTATCTGTAAGACTATATAAATGTATCTACCTTTTATCATATTAAATATAATCCTCCTCATTGGATTATTACTGGTTTTAGTAATAATGTAGGTAATAACTAGCTCTGAAAGTAAATGTCTATGATCAAAGTCTAGAAATAATGGCAAGCAGATATACTTTTTTTTATTTTAAATTCAACATACAAAAAACAAAAATAGAGCAAGAAAAAAAGAGAATAATAAAAAAGAATAACTAAACTGAACCCTCTACTAAAGTAAACCCTCCCCCCTTTGGAGTCAGAGACTGGCAAGCAGATATTCAAGTGTACAACTATTGTACAATTTATTGACAAGTGAGTTTTAGTAATGCCCATTGACACCTGCTCCACAGCCCTACCCGTGTTTTTTTGTTTTGTTAATTATTCATGGAAGTCTCTCACCTTTCCCTCACACTTGCCACGGCCCTCAGCCTTCATTATCACCTAGCTCCTCGCTCGCTTCCGTAGCCGATGCGGGAGAGGAGGTGGAGATGGCCACTGCTAGGCGATGCCATCAAACAGTCTTTTCCAGGAGCCATAAAAATGGGAGTGGACAATAGTGAGAACTACATTTCCCAAGGTGCTGTATGCTGCCCAAGATGCTGCACTTTCTGACTCTTTGCTGCTTGGAATGCTGGGATTAGAAGACCCGCTGGGCGGATTCCCAGTATCTTTGTGGAACATTATGGGCGATCGAGTAAGCGCCTGCGTATTGTATGCTGCACAGTAGCAGGCAACACTGTGAGGGCCACATGAAATGGCCCGGCTGGCCGAATTCAGCCCACAGGCCTTGAATTTGACACATATGATCTAGTAAATAGCCGAGATAATGCTATTGAAGTTACCCATTTCTAGTCAAAAAGCCCAATCATTTTAACATTTTAAATCTGTTTGAACTTTGTTCATATACAGTACATCTATAAGTTTAATTTGTGGAATTGTCTAACTTGAATGAAGAAAGTCGTCTGTGTCTTGGTATCATGGACTGCTGAAAATGACACAGGACACTTTTTGTCCCAATATAGTATATTGCTCAGATATGGGGAAGTAATTCCATGGTGCCCAGTCCATTTTGAACATGAAAACAAAACTTGTACATGGCAAGAGGCTGGAACTTGGGACATGATTTACAGCTCTACTGAGACACTAGCCTATTCAGATCAGAGGCAATAATGCCTATTCACATGTTACCAACATGCTTAGGAATGGCACCTAGTGCTATCTCCCTCCATTGTTGGGTTCTTCAAAGTTTTGGCACTGGGGCAGTAGACGTATCCTGCTGAAATATAGGCTCTATGTGTGAGTTGGAACTCTCATTTTCTGGGGTTCTCACTGGCATGTCGGCAATATATGTAAGTATAAACCTCTCCTCTTCAGTCGTGGCACAGAAACTGTGAAGAATGAGACACTGCCTTCTAAGTTGGTTCACAGATCTGGCCTTTGTAATGCCTGAATTGAGCTAAATTCATAGAATGCCTACCGTTTCCATATGGAAAATTGGACTTGTGGGCTACAAAATTCTCTTGTCCCAGTTTAGATTACTAGGCCTGGGGTTTCAGAATGAAAAAAATGCAATGAAAAAGCAAGGCATTGTTGTAATTATTGAGACAAAATATTGGAACTTTGAAAGGTGCAATTTGTTTCTGCAAAAGGATCCATATAAAATAAAGGAAAGTTAAATAGCACCATGTTCCTCACCAAGACAAATCAATAGACTATTTTTGATTAAGACATCTTGCATAGGTGAGTTTAATTTATAAGAAACAAAAATCCCCCCCCCCCATAAAATCATTTATTTCATGATAGGCTTCTCACATAAATCAGTGCTTTAAATGGCAATTGGGATGAAGTGTCTTGTTATTCTGGAAGTTTTGTGCCACCAGCAGATTCCTTTTTGGTTAATTTGGTGTTTTGTCATGGAGATGGCAATTCAGTAAACACCTTCCTTCAGACTTTGTGCGGTGCAACAGATAAGGTGCAACTGCGTATACAGTTAAACAGTCCAATTATAAAGGAAACAAGAAATTCTATAACCTTGCCATTGAACTGATGGCCTCTTCTGTTGACTGCATCTGATATCTGACTCTCTGCAGGAGAGAGGGGGAATGCCTGGAGAAGAAAGAATGCCTTCAAATATTTTGTATTCCTTGTACGACATGAGTTCCATTTATGACATTACATGTCAAAGAGCTGTCACAACCTGTTAGACCAACGTCTACCTACGGTTACTTATGATCATAATCAAATGGACAGACTATTTATTTCTCCGCTGTTGTGAGCCAAATTAGCTGGAGAGGCCATTAGCAAATCAGAGTCAGAGACAGCAGGATGTCAGACATCCCCTGGCAATGGATGGAAGGTTTCCAAAAGGTTGCCGGAAGCCAAATTCTAATAGCCTCCGTTGGACTTTAGGACTTGCCTGTAATAATGTTGATCGTATGACGGAGCATGCCTTATCTGCTGCAATTCCTGAAGCATTCTAAAATACTTATCAAATAACACAGTGACCACAGGTAAGAGGAAAGATCAGGCAGAGTCTAGGGAAATGAAAGCGAATGTGTGACAGGGTGAATATGCCGGGTAGCCAACAGGCTCATAGTGAGCTGTCAGGCCCCTTTAAGGTGGCTGAGAGAGCTCAGCCAGGGGAAAAAGACCAAGGCACAGGGAGAGAGGGAGAGAAGACATCTGGGGAAGGTGCAGTAGCCTAATATGAAACACCTGGTCAGGACAGTCATGGGCCAGATAAAAAGGAGTAGAGAGGGCTTTAGGAGGCTGCGGGTCAGCAGAAAAGGAGGAGGAAGAAGAAGAGACCTGGTACAGTGGGGTCTCTACTTAAGAACTTAATCCGTATTGGAAGGTGGTTCTCAAGTTGAAAAGTTCTTATGTTGAATCTGCATTTCCCATAGGAATGCATTGAAAACCATTTAATCCGTATCTGCTCTTTTCTGTCCATAGAAACTACAGTGGAACCTCTACTTAAGAACTTAATCCATTTTGGAATGGTGTTCTTAAGTTGAAACGTTCTTAATTTGAAGCAAAATTTCCCATAGGAATGGACTGAAAACCAATTAAACCGTTCTGGCTGTTTTTTTGTTATGTAGAGGTGCGTTCGTACATTGAAGCATTAGTTCCCATAGGAACTAATGCAAAGCTGGTTAATACATACTCTACCACTAGGGGGAGAATTTTTTTTTAACCTAAGATGACCTAAGGTTAAAAAAAGAGCAGGAAAGGGTTTTTTTTTCCTGTTCTTATCTTGGATTTCTGTTCTCAAGTAGAAGCAAAATTTAGCAAATGGAGCTGTTCTTAAGTTGGATTGTTCTTAAGTAGAGACGTTCTTAAGTAGAGACCCCACTGTAGATACCCCCGAGGAGCTGCTGCCACCCAAGTGGACCAGAAGGGCTGTATGATGTTCCTTCAGCTGAAGGATCACTGCTAACTGATGGTGGAGCCTCCCTCCAGTTGTCAACCTAGACAAGGCGAGAACAAGGGGGAAGGGGAGGACTGGGAAGCTGGCATCTAAATTAAGGACAATGATTTAAACTGGGCAAAGTCTCTTCACTGGGAACCCTCAGTGAAGTTAACTAAGTTAACTGAGGATCCTACTGAGGGAGAGGGTGCCTCGTGGCGCAGTGGTTAAAACGCTGTACTGCAGCTAAAACTGTGCTCACGACCTGGGGTTCAAATCCCAGGTAGCCGGCTCAAGGTTGACTCAGCCTTCCATCCTTCCGAGGTCGGTAAAATGAGTACCCAGCTTGCTGGGGGGGGCAATGTGTAGCCTGTATAATTAAAATTGTAAACCGCCCGGAGAGTGCTTGTTAGCACTATGGGGCGGTATATAAGTCCAATAAATAAATAAATAAATAAATAAAGAACTGGTGTAGCTGTAGAATTACTGTACAGTCGTGCCCCACTTAACGATTACCTGTATAACAACAAATCCGCTTCACAATGATGTTTTTGCGATCTCAATTGCTATCGCAAAACGATGTTTTAATGTGTTTTTTTCACTTTGCATTGATCGGTTCCCTGCTTCGGGAAACGATTCTTCGCATTACGATGATCAAAACAGCTGATCATTGGGTTTTCAAAATGGCCGCCGGCTGCTCAAAATGGCCCCTCGCTGTTTTCTAGGACGGATTCCTCGCTTTACAGGCACCAAAAATGGCCGCCATATGGAGGATCTTCACTGGACGAGCAGGTATTCAGCCCATTGGAACGCAATGAAACGGTTTTCAATACGTTTCAATGGGCTTTTTTATTTTGCTTGACAACGTTTTCACTCTACAGCAATTTCGCTGGAATGAATTAATGTTGTCAAGCGAGGCACCACTAAATAAACTGCCCATATGGTAAAATCCTGAAGCTGAGTCCATGGAGTTTGTGCCAGGGAACCCAGCTGTCACCAGCTCCACAGCACCAGAGGATGGCTGTGCCCACCGATTGTGTCTGCTAAACTGTTGGAGTAATGGTAGAGGAGAAATGGAACAGATAAGCAAGTGAAGAATGGTTGAGATCCTATTGAGTAACTTATGCTTGTGGGTGGTGATGATGTCACCGATAGAGAGAGATTTCCAGTATGTAAATGTTTCTGATTCTATCCCTCTAAACCCCACGCAATTCCTTTCATCAGGTGGAAGGTGTGGGAAGTGCAGAACAGAAGACAAAAGTCTTAAATCACCACCACAAACAGGAGAAGATTTTGGGTGGTTAAAGACTTCCTTTTTCTGTCCTGTGGCTCCCACAGCTTCCACATGGTAGCTGGAAAAGCTGCAAGAGAGAAGTAGTAGATTTTAATTATAAAAAAATTACTGTCTGCTGGTAATGCCATCAGCCTTCCGTAAACATTTGTTACACAACAGCATTTCAGCTAATTTTCTAAGCATGATGAATCACTTCCTGTTAAGGTGACCATTCATGCATCATTGAAAAGAAGAAGAGGTACAGTAGGGAACTGAACTCCCAACCTATGGCTCTGCAGCCAGATACCTAAGCTGTTACAATAATATACTTTTCAAATATGACACTTAACTTCAATAAACTTCAGTATTTACTGCCTCGATATATAATTATTAGATTCAAATATAATTAAGTGGCATCAAACCTTTAATATTTAATTAAAAATCTTTCTAAATGAACTAAATTATGCTTCTAATATTCGTTCATTAATTTAAACATCTGTCTAATTTGTTTATAGCTTTAATATTTCATGCTAACCTACCTACAGGGAGATAGCTATATCTCCCTGAAGGTAAGTTAGCTTGAAATTGTCTTTTTCAGCACATTAAAAAAAGAAAAGTGGGGGGATGAAGAAGGATTCTTGTGGCACCTTTAACAACAGATTTGTTTTAATGTTTACTTTATGCTAAAATAAATCTATCAGTCTTAAATGTGACAGAAGACATCTTTTTTTCCTTTTCAATATTAACATAAACATTGATCAACTAAAATCAAACCACGCTTCCACAAACTGTTGATTAATTTAAATGAAAAATAGTGAATTTAATTGAGCATAATTAAATCACAGCTTCACCTACTCAGTATTACAATGCAAGATTTTAATATCTAAAATAAGTTATGCTTGTGTTACTTAATATTAGTGTGAAGGTTTTGACAGGATCTTTGCACTCACAGAATGTAATGCTCAATGGATGCGACACTAATGCCAACAGAAGCAACCATCCCCCTGCCCTACACACCCAAAACTGCACATCAACACTCAAGATAGGGGAGGGAGAAGAAAGGTCCCCACCTGAATCGCTGCTCACCAGTGTCTATAGTATAGCTGCTTCTTGGGTTGCTGCATGGATAATTCCTGGCTTGAGAAGTCCTGGAGGTTGAGACATTGTAAGAGGCATGGCAAAAGCTGGTTTTCTTCTCCTTCTCCTTTCTTCTTCTTCTTCTTCTTCTTCTTCTTCTTCTTCTTCTTCTTCTTCTTCTTCTTCTTCTTCTTCTTCTTCTTCTTCTTCTTCTTCTTCTTCTTCTTCTTCTTCTTCTTCTTCTTCTTCTTCTTCTTCTTCTTCTTCTTCTTCTGTTATGCTTTCCATAATGCCTTGGCCACATGGAGACCCAAACCCAGGCATTAAGCACTGGTCAAGAAGAGGTCACACAATGGAGGTGGGCGGGTAGAAATTGTGATGATTTTGCACAAGAGTGGGTGAACAGGATGCTGGCTTTTCTCTTAGTATGGAATTCCATTCTGGACATTTGGGAATTGCTTTATAACCTTATATCCCCATTTGTTTGGGGCACCGTCAGCGATTATTCATTCATTCATTCATTCATTCATTCATTCATTCATTTAACTTATATGCCCCCCCCCACTCTACCCAAAGGTCTCTGGGTGGATTACAACATTTAAAATACAATAAAAAGATAAAACAATTAAAATGCAATTAAAATATATACTCTAAAATTGCCATCAGGAACTGCATTTGATATTATTTCAATTAAAAGCCTTCCAGAACAGGAAGGTTTTGACCTGGCGCCGAAATTTCATCAGCGCTGGCGCCAGACAAATCTCAATTGAGATGGCATTCCATAGTCTGGGGGCACACCACACCGAAAAGGCCCTCTGTCTACAAGCCGTCTCTCTTACCTCCTTGAGGGATGGCTTTTTCAAAATGCCCCCCTGGCTAGATCTTAACTGCCGGGTAGGTTCATATGGAAGGAGGTGGTCCTTCAGGTATCCAGGGCCCAAGCCGTTTAGGGCTTTGTATGTCAAAACAAGCACTTTGAATTGAGCCTGGGCAGCAACTGGTAGCCAATGTAATATAAAAAGAATCGGCTTGATGTGTCCCCTAATGACCCCACCACTCACCATCTGCGCAGCTCGATTCTGGACCAGTTGCAGTCGCCGGACCGTCTTCAAAGGCAGCCCCACGTAGAGCGCATTGCAATAATCAATACGAGATGTTACCAGTGCATGTGTAACTGTCATGAGACTCCACTTGTCCAGGTACATAATGGACTTGGGGGAAAAATTAGAATTTGGGTTTATCACTTCTTATTTCTCCTCCATTCTTTACTTTATTGATAAAACCTAAAGACACTGAAGGTGTAACCATTTTTGCTGCTGCTGCTGCTACTACTGAATACAAGTCAAAGCCAGCCTTAGTGGTGAGCCCAGCAAAAAACTACATGACTGAGGTGCTTTTGTTTTTAGGAAAATGATGCTCATATGTGTTGTCCTTGCTCTTTGACCTAGAGATGAGACCTTTATTGATCAGACACACCACAAGGTTGCCCCATGATGCCCCCTGGCTGGCCTAAGAGTCATGACTTGTGACACAGTTCTCTTTAGAGAGGAAGCAGGTGAGGAAAGAGCTTTCATGAGTTCCAGTGAGAAAGAGCCTGGTCATTTGCAGCAGGCATCACAAAAGAGGGACAGGGGAGATAGAAGGGGAAGGAGTCCCAAGAATGGAAGGCAAGATGAGGCAAAACAAAAAGGAAATATGCAGCTGTTACTCTCTCTCTCTCTCTCTGCTTCCTTCAACCCATCTGGATGATGCCATTGCCAGACCAAGTCCAAACTGAAGGCAAAACCAGGTCAAGTTGAGAATGACATGACATTGCTTTACCCTGCATTTGAGTATGCTGATGGCTGTCCTTTGGATGCTTTCCAATTTCATTGGAAGTTCTGCCCAGATTCCAAACGCAGCATCTTGCATGGGGAAAAAAAAGCAACTATATCAGAGTTATCACAACAGGTGCCAAATAATAATACAGAGCGAAACATCTTGTATGGTGTCTATTTAGTGCAGCAAAGGCTCATGGTTTAGTAGTGAGCTCATGTTTTTCCTGGAGAAGATCCAAGGACAAACCCAGGTAAAAAGATTTGCTGATAATGGTGAGAAAGACTTTCATTTGACACTGTGGAGAATCAGGGATGTTAAGAAATGCCACCCATTCAGAGATTTTATTTGAGATTAGACAGCCTTGATGCAACGAGATTGTACCTTCCCCATTTCCTTCTCAAATTGTGCGCCCATAGAAAATGGCAGGGTGACTACACGGGTATTTGGCCTGTTGTTTGGGCTGCTGTGGGGATGGGCTGCTTTGCTCCTTTTGCTGGCAATCAGATGATGTAATCAGAGGTCCCCAACCCCCAGTCCATGGCCCCGTGCCGGTCCGTGGCCTGAGCCAGACTGGGCCGTGGAGACCACCCCTCCATGCACTCTCTCGGCACAGCCACTTTGCGCATGCGCCCACGCTACCGCTCCCCCACCCTTTTGCGCATGCACCCAAGCACCTGCACGAGTGCTGCACCACTGTTTGTACATGTGCCCATGTACCCACACAAAACCCTCTTGCTCCTTCGGACATGCTCATGAACGCACACATGCCTGTGCAAGAGTGCACATGCTCCTTCGTGCATGTGCGCGAGTGCGAGGGGGTGCACTGCCTTCCCTAGCTGGTCTGCGGGGTTAAAAAAGTTGGGGACCCCTGCACTAGAGTGAACCAGCCCATCTCTGTTCATAGCTTTCTGGACTCATGTCAGGGGCTACACTTTTTTAGGTCTGTGTAAAATCACTCCATTTAGCTTTGTTCCCAACATGTGCAACGACTGGGACTGAACCTAAACAGAGCTTCCTGCTTTGGTTTCCCAGGTGGCTTCAGTTTCCCAGTATCATCAGTGGCTTAAACAAGCAGCACAGTGATTTAAATGATATTGGGAACCTGGGAAGCTAAAAACTTCATTCAACTGCTCCTCTGTAGAGGGTGAGAGGGAATAAGGTTTTTTAAAAAATCCAATTAGGGCAGTGCTGATGCACTTAGATTAGATTAGTTTTGGCATCCTTCGGTGTCAAGAGACTATGGTAACATGCTCTGTATGGAGGACTTGGAACAGCGTCTAGTGTGGCTGAGAAGGCCAATTTGAGAGTGACAATCCCTTCCACACTGAAGACAATCTGGCCCCTCCCTGATTTTGCTGGTTTTGGGACTGCCTTTTTGCCTTGGCCTGCCGATGCACTGTACTTTTCAGAAAACAACTAAGAAAAAAAAATTAGAAGCTTCATCCTGGAAGGAGAAGACGACAGTAGAGGGCAAGGAGGGGTTTATCTATTCTTGTCTTTCTTTTCTTCTCTTAAGGGAGGCAGGCCAAATAAGGTCTCTCGAGATGCCTGTGCCATGCGGATGCAAGATTGCACCACATGGCACCCTGGGCCTCGATCTGACCTTAAGCCACCCTATTTAGCCTGTCATGCCAAATATTTTTTCCCTGCCAGTTTCTTCCATGTGTGTGTTATGCGATGCCAAGTTGCTTCCGACTTATGGCAACCCTATGAATTAATGATTTTCAGAAGGTTCTACTGTATCATTAACAGCCTTCCTCAAGGTTGTGGCGTCTGTACAAAGATGTGCAAAATACGTTCTGCATAAAATTCCTGGCTCTGTGCAAAAAATGCTCTCCATCCCTTGGGGAAGCTAGTAGGCCTACGCACACACAGCAAGGAGAACAGGCCAAGCTGTGTGATCACAAAGACAAAACAATCCACCTAGTTCTATTGCTTTTACCACAAGGCGACGCTTTTCAGCAATGCATATTTTACATAAATGCCAAAAACCCTACTTCTGGAGATAAATCAATTCTGAGTTTTCCCCACAACCTGCCTTGACTTTTTGGAGCAGGATATTAAAGTTAGTGTATGTATGAGGAAACAGGCCCTTTGAGGGAGAATATAAGACCCTGCTTTCTGAGAAGGGATGACTTTACACCATTAAAAATGCTTTTTTTAATGCAAAGGTGGCTGAGGGGTTGTCATAGGTTACTCGGCTATTATAAAAGAGGGTCGCGACTCAAAAGAAGGTTGTGAACCATTGTTCCAAAAGTTATCTTTTTTTATAGTGCAAAGACGAATCTAGTCAGAATTTGCATTCCTAATACTGAGTGACTTCTGGTTAGACGTTCTGCTCAGTTGTTATCAAGTCCAGCATTATCAAGTGAGTAAGTTCCTACTTGCACATAAGACCAACAATCAAGCAAGAACCCAGAATCCTCTTCAGTGTGAGCTCCACACCTGAGCAAAACATTGCTGGCTTGCGTGTAGCACCTACATGCAAGTAGGAAGCACTCCTTTTCAGAATCACTGCTGATTGCGCGCAAAAGGAGAGGAGGGAGGGAGTGAGGCTTGGCATTCTGCTCTCATGATGCTGATGGATGTGACAACGGAACAGGGCATAACCCAGAGTCCTGTTATTTACATATGCCAGCATAAGGTAAATGGCATAAATCTCAGTGGCAAATTGCTGCTAATTAAGATATTCATATTCCTTGGTGCCTGCTAAGGCAGTGTAATGAAGAATATATTCCTTGATTTCTTCTCTAGCAGAAATTTGCTGCTGTAGTTTATGCCCTTTAACTTATGCCAGTGTACATAGCTAATAAGATTCTGCCTGCTACTGGGCCAGTTGTGTGAACAGCTTGAGTCAAATGTGCAAAAGCTTCATAAGTTCATCCCTATCTATAGGTGATTCAACTGCGTTTTCTGTTGTTAGGAATTGTGCAGACAAATGCTTGTCCTTTGGTGGCTTAATTTTATGTTCTACCAAGAATATTTACTATTTGACCAGTGCAGTCCCCCCCCCCCGCCCCGTATAACACTAGGAAGATGTATCAAGAGTGTCAAGAGTGTTTGGCCCAAAAGGACAGCAACTCAACTCCCTTCAGTACAACTGTTTCGGGGCCATTTCAAGGCAAGGACTAGTCACTAGGATGATGAGATCACCTAAATATCCATCAAGACTGGACCTGGTATCAAACCCAAGGCAGCAGATTCTGAGTTTCATGAAAGGCATCAAATGTTTATCCAATTTATATTGATTACATTTTTATTGCCAGGAAGTGTACCTGTGATTTTCCTTTGTCTCAAGCAGCAAAATAACTCGACTGTGTGAGAGAGATGCTTGCAGCAGCATCTCAGGCAAACTTTTGGGACCAGTCCTGAAAACCAGAGACTTGACCTGTCTTCCCGTAAAATGACATTTCCTCTAGTGATGATTTGTTTAGGATCATGGTCATTTTTTCCTTTCAAAATATGCATGCTGATTGCTGTGCCCAGATAAGTCACTGCATTTACTGTATAATTTTGTAGTAAGCCAAGTCAAAATATTTTTAATTTTATGTTTAAAAGGTCCCCTTTGACAATTTGTCCAGTCATGTACCGACTCTAGGGGGCGGTGCTCATCTCCGTTTCCAACCCATAGAGCTAGCGTTTGTCCGAAGACAATCTTCCATGGTCATGTGGCCAGCGCGACTAGACACGGAACGCCGTTACCTTCCCACCGTGGTGGTACCTATATAATGTGCCCTAAAAGTGGAGCAGAAGGGCAACTGCTTAAGCATGGCTCTCTCGCACTCTGATAAGCTCACTATCATGTACCCATTCCTGCACTGGTTGTGTGACTGGTCTGACAACCAGTCACACAGTGGGCAGCCAACTCTTTCACTCCATATTGAGGTAAAGGATGCTGACTTTCTTATTGGCTTGTTATAATACACACCTCTTCACAGGCCTTTAGCTAATGCAGGGCAAACGAGGCTTTCCCCTGGACACCAAAATTTAGAGGTCACTAAAATCAAGAGGTGAATCTACTAGGAAGTACTGTAGAAAATAAATGGCCATGCCTTCCTGCTATTTCCTTCTCTCCTCCTCTTCTTCATCTTCAAAAAATAAACATTCTCTTTCTTTGGGGGGTATCCCCTCATTCTCCTCCTCTTTTTTCCTGGAGTAGGTGGTGCTCATGTCCATTCCTCAGGCCAGAGTGGGTGGAAGATGGTGCCACTTGCCCTGAATGCCAAAATGGCTAGTGGTGGCTCTCCCACTTTCTGGATGAACCTGCTTGACATCTGTGGTTTTAGAACTTCTGGATAGCTCAGTGGTTTAGGTATCTGGCTGTGGAGCCTGAGGTTGGGAGTTCAATTCCCCCTGTGACTCCTTGACAGGGGCTGGACTTGATGATCCATAGGGTCCCTTGGTGATTATGAGGTAAAGTCTTCTTATATATTCCATCTTCTTATATGTTCCATCCAGAGTCAAGGTTGGCCATACTATAAGGCAAAATGAGGCAACCATCTTAGGTGGCAGATTGGTGAGGGTGGCAAATTTTGTTATTCCTCCTTTCTCATCTTGACAGGGCCTTTGCTATTTCAGAGAAATTGAATTTCTGGTGTTATATAGAACTGCAGCTGTCAGACTGCCTCTGGCCAAGGGCAGAAGAGCATTGACTATTGCAATATTCTTGATCCACACTTGCTTTTTTGGCTCAAGCTGCACTTGATGTGCTAGCCACTTTCTCTAAATGACTTGCAAGGCTCTCTGCCTCTGCCAATGGATGGGGAAAGGTGTTGGTAATGGGGTGGGAAGGGATGGAAGCCTGCAAACTCCTTTTTCCTTCTCCCACATTGTTTGGCCCTGTGTAGAGTCTTCTTTGGTGTGCCACCACATTTGAGTAGCAAGCCTAGGATGGCCACTGGACTTAATTTGCCTACCCATCCCTTTCCCCCATTTTTAAGGCTGCAAGAGCCCTTTCTGGAGATGTTTACATGGGAACAAGCCACACTGGACCTAGTGTGTAACTTACTTCTGAAAGCGTGTAACTTACTTCTGAATTCGCAAAAAGATCCTATTGCATGAGTTCATTGAGACATAAGACAGAAGAGAAAGAAACACCTCTGTACAATGGAAGAGGAAGAAACAAGAAGATTTTACTCCAGAGTAAGCAAAACTGCATAAGTCACCGTGATGGATTACAGCTAATTAACAAGGAGCTAGTCACATGTGTGTCAGGCACCTTATTAATTAGCTGCAGTTTTCCATCACAATTTGCAAAATTCAATTTACTTTGGAGTAAAATCCTAACAACGTTCTGGCCACTGAAACTTTGCAAGCAGAATGACACACTATCGCAACATGCACCATCAGGAGACTGCTGCATCGTTAACTGGACTGATTAGAATAATCTTACATTTCTTTTCCCCAGAACCACTACATTGAAGTTCTTAGCCCTAAATAAGGCAGTAGTTGAGAAAACATGGAAAAGATTTGAAAAAAAGAATGGTTAAGAGTTGGGGTTTTTCTTAGTTGTACTACTTTCCATTTCATTTCTTTAATTGTTTAACCACTAGATGTCTCTCTCTTTCCACCTCAGATGAAGTGGAGCACGCTTTATTTACTTTATCTGTGCCTGCTCCATGCTTTGATCCCCAGCTAAACTGGGGTTTACAGCCAATAAAGCCAAAATATCTTCCATATTTTCTTCTTTATATCTGACTTAGAGAACCTTTCCTTGCCCTGCTCCCTGCTGCGTGAAGGCTCTATATTTTATCTCCTCTGTACTCATCAAATGAGAGGCATCAGGATTATTCTAAATGGGATCTCACTGGTGAAACCTTATAGAAAAAACAATAAGTAGGGCAAGATGGGAGCTGTAATTGTCTTCCCTATATATAGACACAGCCCTAGGCAGAGTGTGGAGCAATGATATTTTCTGGGTCACAACTAGGCCACCAGGGGAATTCTGGGAGTTGTAGTCCAGACAAGGACTTTTCCCATGCTCTCACCCTAGGCAACACTTCTTGAGGGTTTTTCCCATTATTTGGAATGAAAGAGGGGCTTCTATTTTCAGTCATGGATGATACGTAGTGCATTTCTTAAGAACAGCAGCACACTCTGATTGGAGAAATGACTCCACCTCCAAAAGGAAGCACCAGTCTTTTATAAAAAGTGTCTGGAGGCTGCGGAGAAGATGGGATGAGAAAAGAGAGAAATAAGAAGGCAGCAAGACAGTATCATAGGCGTGAATAGATCCCCACTTCCATTATAGTAACAAAAGCCAGTTTTGTTCTACCTTCCATTCATCAGGAATTCTATGATAAAGTCGATTCTAAAAATGAAATGTGGGCCTTTTGTTAAAATATCCAGCTTCATTTATTCATCTCAGGGCCAAACTCTGTATTGCATATGGCCTTTTTTATTCTCTTCATCAGGAGAAAAGTAGAATAGAAATGGATGAATGGATGGAATTCTTTAAGTGCTGAAAATATCTGATTGACTTTCATACTTTTCACAGTCTGTACTTTCAACTTGCCTTGTGATTGGTCTTCTGGAGTTAAATACAGGCTAAATTTGTGTTTCTGATAGCAAATACCTCTTTTTGCACAAGTATGCTATTGTATTAACAGCCTCGTTATTTTTCTTGATGAAAGAAAGATCAGAAACCCCTGTTTCCATCCAGTCCATTCTTGTTCACACCACCTCTGAGCAGACAAGAAGATCTGCCTGAATCACATCTCCAGAATACTGATGGATTTCAGCTTCTGATGAAAGGCTATAAGGTGCAGTTTGCATGGCTGCACCTGTTCAGGCCTCTATGATACAATTAGCAAGGCAGCCTTTAAAGGCTACTGCTTCCAAAGCCAAATTTAGACCTCAGAAGCCATCTCATCCATCCACCTGCTCTGCTCATGATCTACAAGGCTGGATGCAACTCATATTCCAATAACATGTTTTAGGTCCTTACACTGGGAAAAAGGTGGAATGAAGGGAAAATAAGTAAAAAAAATGAGGGAAGATTAAGACAGGAAGCCACCACAGGGCTTATTGATTCCAGCCCTCTGCTGAAGCATAAAATTCCTCCATAAAGCATCTCTAACAGCTGGCCATCCAGCCTCTGTTTAAACATCTCCAGGGTTGGAGAATTCACCACCTGTAAGGCATTCCATTCAATTGCCAAAGGGCTCCCTCTGTGAGGAGGTCCTTCCTCTAATGGTGAGTCAATGTTGCTTCATAATGATAATCTTTGAACTGCAGAGCTGGAAGGGAACCTATGGATCATTGAGTCTAGCCCCTCACAAGGAGGCACAATGAGCCATTGAACTCCCAACCTCTGGTTCTGCAGCCAGAGACCTGGGATTTAAATGCATTACTTTGAGTTTTACTCTCTGGAGCTGGAAAAAAAACCCCAAGCTTTTTTTCCCCCCTCCATCTTGAAGTACTGCTATTAGACATAATAATTTCTTTTTGTTATATTTTTATTTGTTGTTTCATGTGTTTGTAAGCCGCCTAGAGTGGTCGAAAGACCAGATAGGCGGGATATAATAAGAATAAATAAATAAATAAATAAATAAATAAATAAATAAATAAATAAATAAATAAATAAATAAATAAATAAATAAATAAATAAATGAAGCTTGTTCCATCTTCCACATGATAGTATTTCAAATATTTGAAGGAAGAGAGACAGACACCTACATTTAACATACATTTAAAAACAATACATAATTGAAGTGCACTGTATCCTGCAGTGCTTTAATTTAAGCCCCTGGGAAGCAGATGTTAAATTTACAGCTTTTTGTTGCTATATTTGGATCTTAAATGCCTCCTGTAGGTTTTGCTTTTGTTTAGAGGACCAGATTTCCAAATAAGATTTTTTTAAAAATTACAAAATAAAATAATTTATGATGCAGCTAATCACAGCTAAAGCAAAGAGGTTAGATCACCAGCAGAGTGGTCTTTTTACCACGCTCTGTTCTGCAGTAAGTTCTGGCATGCAAAAAAGATAAAACAAAATGAAGCAAACAAACAAAAACACAAAGAAAACAGAAAAAAAAGAGAGGGAAAGATGACTTCCTGGTCAATGGCTTCACAGAGAAAAGGGACAAATGTTTTCGGTTAGCTTCTTTCTTCTCTTATATTCTCACATTGCTCTTTACATTAGCTTGCAGGTGACCACCTTAGCTTGCAAAGACCACCATCACTTCTACAGAAACAGGAAATCTTTTCCTTCAGGGGTCAGAGTCCTAGCTACCAACTTAGAAATTTGAAAAAATTGGCAGAATCTCCCACCCATGCGTCTTTGATGCATGGGTGTTAGCCTCTCAAAGACAAAGGATACAATCATTAAGTGTAAGGATGTGTTGCTGGAGACCGAGACCAAGATCATCCACTCTTGCTCTTGTATTTCCAGTCATTATATATGGATGTGAAACCTGGACAGGAAATAGAGCTGACAAAAAAAGAAAATTGATTCATTTGAAATTAGAGCTTTGAGGATACCCTGGAACAAGTAGGTCTAAAGCAAATCAAGCCTGAACTACATATCTCCGGAGACAAAAACATTGAAACTGAAGCTGTCCTACTTTGGGCACATTATGAGAAGGCAAAACTCTCTGAAATAAGTGAACAAACAAACAAACAAACAAAGCCAGGGAAACTTGAAGGCAGCAGGAAAAGAGGGAGACCAAATACAAGATGGATTGACTCTAGAGACGGGCATGAACCTGTTTGTCCTAATTTGTGTCAGTTTGTAAAGGTGGGTGGCACAGGTGCTGCTGCTTCCCTTCCCCGCCTCCTCATCCACGCCAGCCACTCACCAGGCCCAGCTTGCTTGCTTCTTCCGCCTCCTCAGCTAATCTCCCAGTCACAAGAAAGAGCACAGACTTCTCTGCCCAGCTCTTTTGTCTGAGTGGCAGATCAGCCAAGAGGGCAGAGCAGAGAAATCCGAGCTCTTGCAGGGACTGGAAGATCAGTTGAGAAGGTGCAGGAAGCCAGCAAGTTGGGCCTAATGAGTGGCTGATTGAGCCAGAGGCGGCACAGGACAGGAGCAGCAGCACTTGTGCCGCCACCTTTACAAACTGGGGCAAACTTGGATGAACTGGTTCATGTCCATCTCTAATTGACTCCCTAAAGGAAGCCACTGGTTTGAGTTTCCAAGAACTGAATAGGGCTATTGAGGACAGTACCTTTTGGAGATAATTCATCAATAGGGCTGCCATAAGTCAGAAGTGACTTGATGACACACAACAACATTTTTTTTAAAAATGCAAGTGAATATGGGCAGGAAGTACTGCCTTTTATTTTCCTTATATTAATTGGTAGGTGCATTGCTAGATTGCTGCAGTGGCTGCCAAGTTCCTAGACTTTGGGCAGCGTGACCAGCTCTTTGCCCTCCACCCGGGATAGAGAGAGACTACCTAGCATCTCGAGACTAACAACGGGGAAGGGGGAAAGCCCAAGGTACTTAAAGGGCTTTCCCCCCTCACACTGCCCTCTTCCTTTTTGGGCAACCGGTTGAGGAGGAGAGTGTGCTGCTTGGTGGTGCTTTTTCTGGCTGCGTCACTTGGCTATCGAACTCTGAGGATGGGAGGGAAGTATCAGGTCCCTCCCAGGGTCTGGTTTTGATTAATTTCTACAGTTTGTCCTTGTTTATTTGGTTATTTAATTTGGTTATTTTTTTTGTAAGTGATTTAATTGGGTCTGGTTTGAAGGGGGGAAAGCGGTGGCATGGTTGTGTGCCTACCGCTCCTCGGCGCAAAGGGCTTTGGAGAAAAATAAATAAAATAAGTATAAAGGAGAGAAATTATGGAGGTGGAACAGGAGGGGAATAATATTAATAGAGATTATTAGCTATAGATTTCAATTATAATTATTGAGGTAAATTTAATTTTGAATAAGTAAGAGTGGATTGATAGAGCGTAATTGCTTTAGTTCACATTCCTTTGTTAGCGAAAGGTTTTTAAATTAGTACAGAGGTTGATCAATTTTAACTTTGGCTTTTCGGGATCCTCTCCTTTCTGTGGTGAGGTTAAAGGCTGAGCAGGACCTGTAGGTGATTTGCCCGACTTTCATGCTTAGATTTTCCCTCCACCAAATTCAAACCACAATGATCAGGTAGATGGTGTGGCTTGAGGAGCAGACAGTCATCTAGCCACACCTACACCAGTTTTCAAAAAATAAAAATAAAATACATAAATAAGGAGGAAAAAGAGAGAAATATATCAGATAGAAAGATTACAGAACATAAAATCATATATTTTTAATAATAATAAATTATTATTATTAATAACAACAATAAAAACAATAAAATAAATAGAATAAAATTAAAATAAATAAAATAAATAAAGATACATTAGAACATATTAATAAGTTAGATAATAATATAAATTAAATAACAGTGATTACATGTTTTATTAATTTTAAGAGTGTATTAATTAATGGAGTAATTTATTTAATATTTTCTTATAAGTTCAATAATTTTTTAAGCATTAGAGTATTTATTAAGAATCTTGCTGTTTAATTCTTTATAAATAAGTGGATAATCAATTGGGATGAATTCACTGAGCCAGTTAATTAATTAAAGTCAATTCTTATTGAGATTGATTACAATAATAGTTACCCCAGTTTTCCCCCACCACAATCCTCTTCTGATGGAATTCCCCTGGAATTGTGCACTGTTAAATACACCTAATTTGACGAGGTGGTGACTATGGTTAGGAAGCGTGGGGTGGGGGCTTGAGCTGGCAAAATGTGACATTAAATCAGCATTTAGGATCTTGCCAGTTCATCCCCTTGACTTCAATTTATTAGGCTTCCAGTTTAGAGGCTCATTTTATATAGACAGGCCTCTACCTATGGACTGCTCAGTGTCATGCACCGCTTTTGAGAAATTCAGTACTTTCACTGAATGGAAGATTAGACACAGTGTGCATTGTAATTCCACGGCCCATTACCTTGATGATTTCCTTTTCTGTGGGAAAAGGAACTCAGGTAAATGCATGTTCAGATTAAATACATTCCAAACACTGGCAAAAGAGCTGGGGTTGCCCTAGCAGATGAAAAAACAGAAGGGCTGCGACATCCCTAACCTTTCTGGGTATAGAACTCGACACGGTTCAGCAAACGTCAAGGTTACCCCAGAACAAATTGGTTGATCTTAAGTCCAGGATAGATGCTCTGCTTTATAAGAGAAAAGCATCACTTAAGGACTGGCAGGAAATAGTCGAGCATTTAAACTTTGCCTGTAGAGGAGTGGCACCTGGATGAGCATTCCTCAGACGCCTATGTGTATCCATGAGGGGTCTTAACTGACCAACCCATAGGATTAGGGTAACTTGAAGTATGAGGGATGATCTCCTGGTTTGGAGTCAATTCCTTGAGAACTTTAACAGGATCTCCTTTTGTAGAGCTGAAATGGGGCTGCAAGCAGATTTCCAGGTGAACTCGAATGCAGCTGGATTTTTAGGATTTGGCATCTATTTCTGAGGTAGGTGGTGTTCAGGCACATGGCCAGATGCATGGCAACAAAATGGCACCACGAGGGTACTTACCTTTTTGGAATTGTTTTCCAATTGTGGGTCCACTCTGGCTCTGGGCAGAGGAATGGTTCGTTTTTGGTGCAACAACCAAGCGGTTGTTTATATCCTAAAGAACCTTATGTCACAATCAGAACGGGTCATGGCATTACTCTGCAGGCATTACAATTTAACGTACTGGTGCATGCCCGCCACGTTCCAGGCATAGACAATAAGATAGCTGACGCTCTATCATGCCAACAGATCGAGCTGTTCAGGGAGCTAGCACTAGAAGCCAGAAGCTCTTCCTCTGGAGGTCTGGCAGGTTGGCGTGAGGAGGCATCCAGAGCAATAGGTTTGGCCCTGGCACCCAGGACAAGAAGGGGTTACCTGGCCATGAGTATAGAGTTTCAGAAATTTAGGAAATTGATTGGTCTAGAGCAGGTTTGGCCAGCCCCAGTTGAGCTCTTACAACAATTTATGGTACAGCTTAATAGGAAAGGGTTAGAACCAGGAACTATACAGGGCAGGCTATCAGCGCTGGCTTTCTATGCGAAAATAAATAGTCATAAGGATTTGTCAGGGGATTATAGAATTAAAAAAATGTTAGAGGGATGGTCTAAGGAGAGAGGGAGAGGGAGGGACTCTAGAACATCCATTTCTCCTCTTTTAGAATGCATATGTGAGCAATGGGTGCTCCTGTGCAAGGATGAATATGAAAGAACTTTATTTAATGCAGCTTCCCTAATAATGATAGATGATCCAAAGCCGATCAAACAGGCAAGGGGAAGGAATTAGTTTTTGGGCAATGCAGCATAGAGTGCATATGCCCAGTCAGAGCCACAAGGGCATACTTAGAATGGCGAGGTCAAGAAGCAAGATATTTCTTTCAACATGCTGATAAGTCACCTTTGACTAAATATCAGTTTTGGAAGTTGACTGACTTAGCTTTAAATAGGGTTGGTGTTTCAGGCACTAAGTTTGGCACGCATTTGTTTAGGATCGGAGCGGCATCCACTGCAGCAGCCATAGGTTACAGCCCAGAGGATATTAAACAATTAGACTGATGGTCATTGTCAAGCTATAGAAGATATATTAGGACCCTGCCTAACGTATAAGCAGGGGTAAGGCTTATGTCTTTACAGGTCCCATTAAGTCTGGAAGACGAAAGCAGATAGTGATCATTGGCTATAGTTATATACACTAGGCAGAACGCTATGCTGCCACATCCCCATGGGGGAGTGATTTGGGGCATGGAGCCCAGGCACACATTACCTGGAAAGGGCTGTGAGGTGGATCCAGCTGCGCAGGATGATGGCTTTTGGTCAATTCCCACCAGAGATGCTGGTAGTTCACCTCTAAGGCAATGACTTGCCTAGAATTTTGGGTAAGGCATTGATCCTGGACATTCTGCATGACCTTAAGTGGTTGAATAACACGTATCATGAGATGCAGATCTTATGGTCCACAATTATTCCTTGGTTAGCCTGGCGAGGCTCTGGGATGATTTGTGATGTTAACAAGGCCTGGCGGGGCATTAACAGAGAAGTATGCAGAGGTGTCTGCAGCGGCCTGGGATCAGTGATAGGTCACCAGAGGATCCAAGTGGAGAAACCTGAATTATTCAGGAGTGACGGTTTCCACCTTTCAGATGCAGGTTTGGATGTATTTTTGGAAGACATCAAAGGGGGCCTACTTGTTGAGCTCGAAAGGCTCTGTGGCGGGCATGGGAAATAGTAGTGCTAGTCCCTATGCTGTGGTGGGTAGTGCGGAAATAACATTTATTTTTGGTGTATCCCAATGGAAAAGCCAACATTTCTGCTCAGAGGAACAGTGACCTCCCGACACTGCGGATCGTGCGATTACAGTGCCTGTGGTGGGAAGGATGCACTGGGCCACTTCCGGACCAACAGTCATCAACTAAAGATGGTTTGAGATCTGGGGGTGTTTCTTAGCAGCTGACGGGTTTCCTGCTGTCTTTAGACCGCTGGAACTTGGGGCTGGGGACTCACCCATTTCTTGATCAAGGGGTATTTGGATATCCCTGCCATTAACCTGTTTCTGCACTATAGCAGGCTCCCTCTTCTGCAAAATGATGGCAGATTTCGAATTTGGATATTATCAATAAAATGTGGCCCGCATTTAACCCACATCACTGTCTCGTGTCTTTATTCCGGGGTTGGGAGGGCAAATTGGTCTAGGTCAAAGCCCCATTTACTCATCCTAGTTACATCCCTATTTGGGACTCTAACTTTCAGAATCCTTCAGACAAGATGGCAATAATGCTCTAGGTAGCTTGTGAGGGAAGGTCTGAAATGGGCCAGACTATCAGTTTCTAAACCTATAGCTCTGATGTGGACCAAATGACATGTTTTAACTCTTATTTCTAAACCACGGGGTGAAGGGAAAACAACACCAGAGTAACCCCCTTGAGAGGTTCCCCTCATATATTGATCGCAGGGCATAGAGCAGTGAGGGACACAATGGGGGCTGGGGTCTCAGTGGGTTTAGGCTTTCCCTTACCCATCCAAGCTTGTAGAGAACAAAGCTGTACATTTCATTAGAATCCTGGGGCACCTGCATATCTTCAGATGTTGATGAACCACAGTTCCAATCACACACACACACCCATTGATTTGGTTGTCTGGAACTAATGGGAAAAGGAGTCCCATATTTGAAGAGGCACATGTTCCTCAACCCTGTTTTCCAACAGGCCAATCTTCTCAGTTCACTCTCAAAAGAACTGAGATGGGAAAGTTTAATTCCACTGGCAGTGGTATTATCTTCTTTCTGAACAAAGGCAAATAAACAACAACAAAGAAGAATGCAAGGAGGTAGGATTATTTCATTCTTCGTATAGTCATATCACTTCCTTCCAGATAACAGGAGCAGTAAATATTAATGACGAGGTACCTGAGGGAAACTCTCATGGCGGACCTTTGATGACCTTTTCTGGGAAGATCGTAAGATCAATAGCAAACGGAACTTACCTTGAGCAGTAATATGGAAAATTCACTCCGCTGAAGTGTGTTTGGGGGTGGATTGGTGGCTGTGTGGTTTTTCAAAAAGAACATTTATTCTGCTGATGGATTATTCAATTTACTTGTTTACAGCATGAAACCAAATCAATCCAGAGTCACTTTCTCTTTGTAGCATGTGACGGCAGAACCAATCATGGGAAAATGTTTCAAACTGTGTGATCTGTTCCTCTGAGCAGAAATGGAGCATTTAATTAGAGTTTCATTTTCATACTCAATGTGAATCTCTCTGTTGTTTGGTCTCTTTTCCTTTCCCTTCTTTTATTTATTTGGCTGCCCGGCTGTCTGGCACGCACACATGTGAGAGAGAGAAAGAGAGAGCGAGAGAGAGAGAGAGATGGGAGAAGGAGACAGTGCTTAACATAAAGAAAAGAAATAATAGTTTGTTGGATGGAGCTATACAATTTCTCACATGGTGAATAAGCGTTATACAATCTGCTGTGTATGTAACTATGATGGATGAGGCAGTCAGCTGAAGAAGGAAATAGAATGTGGCTGTGTGCAGCATCATTGCATGTTACCAGTAAATAAACATTCTGAATAGCTGTGGTCAGATACAATTTTGGAATCACATAATATACATGCTTTGATTTTTGGAACTTCATTGTATTGACTTAGAGGCATTTCACACATGTCGGGGCTGCGTACCAGCATCCATTTTAATTTTCTATGCATAGCAGATCACACTCCATTGTCAGCTGATTGTACAACATCGTACAATGTATGTCTCTGCTAGTGCCATCACCTATAGAGTTCAACATCTGGCATGCCACGCCAAATTTCGCTTTTGAAGATTTGCTGTTATAGGCTGAAGGATGAACCTCATGCATTCTGGAAGACTCTTGGCATGGACTGAACTCAGTGTGGCACCTGATCCAACAGCTATCCTGAAATGAAGCGGATCTCAGTTGGCTCAATGGCTTCTTCAAAATACAGATGACAAGTCAGTCCCAAGTGAGATGTCAGTATCCAACAATTTACATAGATTTCTTCCATTTGTCTGAATAAAATGATGTTCCCATGTGCTGGTTTCCTTACCTGGCAGCAGATTACCTATAGGTTTGTCTTTTTGTGAGAATTATTGCACTCTTGTATGTTGTCTTCAAGAAGTTTTGTTTGGAAAGGATCTTTCTGGATTGGGGTGAATATCAGTCAAAGCAGCAGCAACCAATTGTTCTCTCTCTATCTCAGAACTTTGAAGAGAGACACACCTTTCTGCTAAAGTCTTTTTTTCCTGCTCCTAGTTAAGCCCTCTTCTAGTTAACCAGTTAATGTTTTTCTACAGAACCATAGAATCATAGAATAATGCAATTGGAAGGGTCTTATAAGGCCATCAAAGCCAATCCCTTGCTGTTTGTTTCAATCTATGAAGAAGTGTGAGTAAATGGAATATTTTTATTCTTTCTCTTACCAATGTCTCTGAATGAATTATTGAGACAGTAAGTGTCAGAACTAAGTAATAAGGGATAGTCTACTGAGGAGAGATCTGAACCTAATTCTGCTCTGTAGGTCCCTGAATAGTTAGAGGTTTCACTTAAGCCAATACATTTCCACACTTCGTCCAATACTTTTCTCATATGAACCTGCCCAGGTTCTGAAATCTCCAGAAGAGACATTCACCATTGTCCTACAAATATTTAAGATGCATTTGGTGGAAACTTGGGAGGCAACCTTTTCAGCAGCTCAGCCCAGACTCTGGGACACCCTTCTCAGAAAGAGATTACCATATTTTTCGCACCATAAGACGCACTTTCCCCCCACAAAACAGGGGGGTGGAAAGTCTGTGCGTCTTATGGAGCGAAGAAAACAGATTATATTTTCCTGCTTTCTTCTCCTAAAAAATTGGTGCATCTTATGGAAAGGTGCGTCTTATGGAGCGAAAAATACGGTATTTATCAATTATAAGATTTTACTCATGCAAAGTGATGAAGTGGACACAGGGTGAGAAAGCCTTAAGGACTCTTAGTTATCTTACGTCCAGTTTAGTGCAGTGCAGCGATAAGTGCAGACATAGTATAGGTCGGGACGTCTGCAGTCCCTAGTCTTAAGTGACTAGATAGGCGGGATATAAATAAAATAAATAATAATAAATAATAATAATTTATCTGTGGGTTTGTTCCAAGGAGGTCAAGGGTGGCTTTCCTTTTCACATACAGTAGTCTTGGTTGGGTTTCCTACTACTTCATTAAGAGTGCAATCAGAAAAAGGAAGAAAATTCTGGTTTGCTCTGCTGATTTATCTCCAAGCTCAACTTACAGAAATCAGAGTTGCACGGTAGGAAAAATGAAGTAACAGTGATTTAGCAATCTACAAATTGAAGTTCCAGTAACACCCTTCCACTTATCATCAGGGGAGGGATACACAGCTTAGTATTTTCTCATCATGGCCCTCAGAGAAATGTACTGATTAATTCATTATTCTAACCCCCAGTGGTTACAAACTTGGCTGATTCTGAGGTGCAGCTTCCAGTATGTTAGTTCTCCACCGTAAAATACTAAACCAAGGAGGTTTTGATGAAGAGGTTTAGGGAAGGTGATAGGAAATGTGCCACCCTCCAGATGTTGTTGGACAGGGAGTGCTCGACATTCTTTACCTTTGGCTATGCCAAAATGGGCTGACTGTAGGTCAACAATATTTGGAAACCTGGATCTTCCCCAACCCTTCCTTAAAACTCAACCGATCGATATTTTTTTAGTTGCCCAAGGAGGCATTCTTTTCAATATGAGGCAAATAGATGAGACAATCCATATCCAGTTTTTGGAAATCGTAACCTGGGAAAGTGGACTAGAGAGATGGTGAAGCACAGCCGCATAACTGACTCACCAGTTGTGTGCCCTTCATAATGTATATATCCCGAGCCGATTTACTGTGGAAAACAAGAAATACAGGATGACAGAACTGAAAAACACTTAAAAATAACACAGTGACTCAAGTAAACTATCAATGGTTCCAAAATCTATAAAAGGCAGGTGAAAAGTCTGAGAGAACAGAAAAGTTTTGTCTGGTCCCTCAAATATAATGGAGCAAGCAATTTTTCTCAGAGGAATAGTTTGTGAACTCTCTGGTTGAAATCTTGCTCTAAAGACGATAATTTAATTTAATTTAATTTAAAGCTTCCTATTCACCATTCACCTTGGTTAGCAGGGACCACCTTTTAAAAATACTTCCCAAGATTGGATGTCCTCGACTCCTTAACATCATCAGGTCCTTTCATGAGTTTTTGATGGCTCAACATTGGATTCCTTTGACATCCGAAGTGGAGTGAAACAGGGCTGTGTCCTCGCACTGACCCTGTTTGGGATCTTTTTTGCTGTCATGTTAAAGCACGCATTTGGAACTGCAACAGAAGGTGTCTGTCTCCGGACTAGATCAGATGGAAAGCTCTTTAATCTCTCTAGATAGAAAGCAAATACCAAAGTCCATCTGAAATGCATGCGGGACTTCCTCTTTGATGATGATGCAGCTGTTGTTGCCCACTCTGCTGAAGACCTCCAACAACTCATGAATCGTTTTAGAAAGGCCTGCCAAGACTTTGGACTAACAATCAGTCCTGAAGAAAACACAAGTCATGGGCCAGGGCGTGGACTCACTGTTACATACAGCACTGATGTTACCTGTCTGTCATGGGTTTGGAGGGAAAGTTCCATCCTATGGGGAGTGGAAGGCGGGACATCAGGAGGAGGGGCTGTACTGTATATATATGTGGAGCCTGTGTGGTGAAGCAGAGGGAGAAGCTGGAGAAGAGCTGAGAGAAGAAGCTTGAGTGGGAGTCTGTGTGTCAGACAGGGTACTACTGTGTGTCAGTCAGTACCAACCTGATAGGTTCAGGTGTCTGTATGGTTAGCCAGAACTGATAGGTTCAGGGTCTGTGCTTCAAGTTAAGTGTTCTGTGTGAACCAAACTGTGTGTATGTATGATTGAGACTAAGCCACGTTACTGTATCTTATTCACCTGATCATTTTATTTTTCCTGTGTGTTGTTTAATAAACCTTGTTCTTTTATTTGTTAAAAATCCATCCCTGGTCTGTGTGACTTCTTATAGGGAATGGTTGGTGGCAGCTTAGTGAAACTGTGGCATATCCCAGTAGGTCTGGGTTTGTCACATTGATTGGTGTCCAGCGTGTGGGATACGACTGGTCCAGTTGTCCAGTGGTCCAGCAAAGCCTTGGCAAGGGTGCCCAGAGCAAGGGGGTCTAGTCAGGGACAATCTGAGAGCACGTAGGTAATCTTCTAGGTGTACCTCACGGGGAGGTGCGCTAGTAGAAGAACGTGTAACCTCAGATTGGGGACTAGATTAGGGAGCTCTGAGGCATCCTGTTTTGGCGGGAAAAAGGCTGAGGCAAAACTGTGTAGTAGCAGTGATTTAGCCTGCCTGCTGAGAGGCCTAGCAGAGGGGGGTAGACTCTGGCTCGCAACTGTTGCAAGTTAGTGCTGAAGAACAGCAGTAATCTATAGAAAGCTGGTTCTGAGGCAAAAGAAAAAAAAAAGTGGTCGCTTTATTTTGAGGCTTGACTTTTGAAAGCAGCCTGTTCTGGGGGGGGGATTATGCCCTTGACTCGAAGCCAAATGGCAGAAATGGGTGAAGTGAAAGACCCCCAGGTTGACCAAGGTTCTGAGGATGAATTTGGCTCAGTGCAAGGTGACAGCACGGGAGAACAGAACCCAGAACTCAGAAAATTGCTCATAGCCCAACAGCATGAACTGAGGGTGAGGGAAATGGAGGAAAGGGAAAGGGAGAGGCAAAGACAATTTGAAATAGAGAGAATGGAAAGAGAAGAAAGATTGGAGAGAGAGAAAATGGCGTTTGAGTTGAGAAAATTGGAACTGATGAATGAGAACAATAATAACAATAGGGATTCTGAGGGAGGCCAATTGTCTAAAGCTGACCTGAAGAAATTCCCTGTGTACCACAAGGGAGATTGTCCTGAAGTGTTCTTTTCCCTAGTGGAAAGAGCGTTTGTGGACTTCTCAGTAAGGGAAACTGAGAAGATGACCATCATGCGATCTTTAATCAGTGGCAGCCTTGCAGAAGTCTATGCAGAGATGCCAGAGGAACTGATGAAAGATTTTGCGGAGTTTAAAAAACTGGTGTTTGCCAGACATGGGATAAATGCGGAACAGCTGAGGCAAAGATTCAGGTCAATCACCAAGAAACCAGAGCAGACTTTTACCCAAGTGGGGGCCCAATTGGTGAGGCTGCTAGAGAAATGGCTATCTCAGGAGGGGACAGAGACCTTTCAGCAGCTCAAAGACTTGATAGCGCTGGAACAGTTCTATTCAGTCCTGCATGGGGAACTGAAATTCCAGGTGAGGGAAAGGAAACCGAAATCTGTGGCAAAGGCAGCCGAGATCGCAGATTTTATTTATCAAATCAGAAAGCCCTTAGGTGATGAGGGGAAATCGATGGGGAAACCTAAAGAAACCTACAGCAAGTACTCTCAGGGACCAGGAAGAAACCAGCAAGGGGGAGGGGCCCATGGTGAAGGGAAGCCCTCAGACATGAAACCAAGACCTCAGATTTTGGAGGGAAAACCAAAACAAGATGAGAAAGACTCAAAATATAGCAGAAAATGTTATTTCTGTCAGGGAAAGGGCCATCTAATCTCAGAGTGTGAGAAATTAAAGCAGCTAAAAGGAATTGTGCCTCAGGATTCGAGTGGAACCAAGCCAAAAGCTGTGTTCTGTGTCCAGAAAGAGCAAAGCTCCTTGTCATTGAGGGAGCCTGTTGCCATGGCTACTCAATCTGGAACAGTTACATCTGCTGATCAGGCTGAGGAAAATGGTCCTCTTGTGGAGGTCAAGCGCTGCTTGCTCGTGAGAACAGATTCTCAGTTGTTTGAAACCGCAGGGGTGGACGTAGGAATACTTGACCATCAGTATCGGGGGCTGAGGGACACTTGTTCCCAGGTGACCCTGTGCCATCCAGATATTATTCCTAGGGAATATATAATCCCAAATGAGAGCATGAAGGTGGCAGGGATTGAGGGGCAGGTGATCTCACTGCCAGTAGCGGAGGTACCTGTGAACTTTCAAGGCTGGAGGGGAGTTTGGCGGCTAGCGATTTCATCGACTCTGCCAGCAGCCGTGCTCGTGGGAAATGACCTGGCTGAACATGTGAAACGGGTGCTAGTGATTACACGTTCACAAGCCACCACGGGGACAGTTCAGGGGGGTACTGATGAGCCAGAGACGGAAGCAGAGGGGAGTTCAGAAGCTGTGGTGGAAACCTTAACCACAGACAGCCGATTTGGCCAAGAGCAAAAGGCAGACGCCACTCTCCAAAAGTGTTTTGAACAGGTGACTGACGCCCAGCTAACACCTGAAACCCCAGTGAGATTTCTAGAGAAAAAGGGGATTTTGTATAGAGAGACCCTGAGGAATATCTCAAAAGGGGGAGATGGGATCCGAAGTCAGCTAGTGGTACCTGAAAAGTATCGCCCCATGATCTTACAAAGGGGGCACTCTGACATGTTTGCTGCGCACTTAGGGGTGAACAAAACACAGCAGAGAATCACACAGAATTTTTACTGGCCTGACATAGGGAAGCAGATCAGGGAGTTCTGTAAACAATGTGATGTGTGTCAAAGGCAGGGGAATAGCCGCGACAGGACCAAAGCAAAGTTGTGCCCTTTGCCTGTGATTGACACTCCGTTCAAATGCATAGGGGTGGATATTGTAGGACCTTTGCCCAAGGCCACAAAGAGGGGGAACAGGTTCATTCTCACCATTGTGGACCATGCCACGAGGTACCCTGAAGCCATTCCCTTGACTAACATTGAAACTAACACAGTGGCAGATGCCTTGGTGGGGTATATGTCCAGGATGGGATTTGCCTCAGAAATAATCACAGATTTGGGCGCATCGTTCACATCGAAGCTCATGAAACGGTTATGGCAAATCTGTGGAATTAAGCACAAGGAAACCACTGCCTATCACCCTGAAAGTAATGGGTTAACGGAGAAGTTCAATGGGACTCTAATGCGCATGATTAGGGCTTACTTGGCAGAGAATCCAAACAATTGGGACCAGAAGCTGCAATCCCTTTCATTTGCTTATCGATCAGTGCCACAAGCCAGTACCGGGTTCAGTCCGTTTGAACTTTTATTTGGGAGAAGGGTGAAAGGGCCCCTTGATTTGATCAAACAAAATTGGGAGCAGATCACCCAGGATGACCCACAAGACGTTGTGACATACATAGACTCTTTAAGGATTGACCTAAAGAGAAACCTAGAGCTAGCAGCAGAGACCCTGCAAGCTCAAAAGGTCAGAAAGAAAGCTTGGGATGACCAGGAAGGCAGGGAGAGGCACTTTGACCCAGGGGAGGAAGTGCTTTGGCCTAGGCCTTGCAAAGAGAACAAACTGCAGCTGGGTAGCCCAGAAATAAAATACTTGGGTCACATAGTAGGGGGAGGAGTGATCAAATCCCTAGAGGCCAAGATAGAAGCAGTTCGTGATTGGCCCAGACCCAACACCAAGAAAAAAGTCAAATCATTTCTTGGGTTGGTGGGCTACTACAGAAAGTTCATCCCGAGGTTTAGCGAGATTGCGGCTCCGCTGACCGATCTGACGAGGAAGAAGGCTGATGACCGCATCCCGTGGACCAGCGACTGTGAGGAGGCGTTCCGGAGGTTGAAGGAGGCGCTCATCAACTATCCAGTGCTGCGTGCTCCAGACTTCGACCGGGAGTTTATCATCTACACCGATGCGTCTAACAGCGGGGTAGGAGCAGTTCTTTGCCAGGAGGATGAGAATGGTGACCAGCATCCAGTGTCCTGCCTGAGTAGGAAACTCCAGAAAGGTGAGAGACATTTGGCAACCGTGGAAAAGGAGTGCCTAGCCATAGTCTACGCGATCCAGAAGGCCAAGCCTTACATCTGGGGAAGACATTTTATTCTGTGCACTGACCATTCACCACTGCAATGGTTAAAGACAATGAAAACCCACAATAGTAAACTTATGAGGTGGGCTTTAAACCTGCAAGACTATGACTTTGAAGTGAAGGTGGTCAGAGGGTCAGTGAACTGTGTTGCTGACGCCTTGTCAAGAAGACCTGAAGAATGAAGACGGCGAAAGAAACATGGACTATGTATATATTTTGATGACAAAAAGTCAAATGTGTCTGTTTATTAAACATGTTGGTTTGTATGAATAAAGGTAACTTGATGTATTGTTAATGGTAAATGTTTAAATGCCTAATAGAGTGTAAGTATAAGTAAGTATGGTATTGTATGTTATTATATGACTGTTTTTGTTTGTTTTGGGTCCAGGTTGTTTTTTGGTGAAAAGCACCTTAGCTTTCCCCCTACAAAACAACTTATAAAGAGGGGAGGTGTTACATACAGCACTGATGTTACCTGTCTGTCATGGGTTTGGAGGGAAAGTTCCATCCTATGGGGAGTGGAAGGCGGGACATCAGGAGGAGGGGCTGTACTGTATATATATGTGGAGCCTGTGTGGTGAAGCAGAGGGAGAAGCTGGAGAAGAGCTGAGAGAAGAAGCTTGAGTGGGAGTCTGTGTGTCAGACAGGGTACTACTGTGTGTCAGTCAGTACCAACCTGATAGGTTCAGGTGTCTGTATGGTTAGCCAGAACTGATAGGTTCAGGGTCTGTGCTTCAAGTTAAGTGTTCTGTGTGAACCAAACTGTGTGTATGTATGATTGAGACTAAGCCACGTTACTGTATCTTATTCACCTGATCATTTTATTTTTCCTGTGTGTTGTTTAATAAACCTTGTTCTTTTATTTGTTAAAAATCCATCCCTGGTCTGTGTGACTTCTTATAGGGAATGGTTGGTGGCAGCTTAGTGAAACTGTGGCATATCCCAGTAGGTCTGGGTTTGTCACACTCACCTCCCTCTGTCACCATCTCCACACAAGAATTGGAGATTGTTCATGACTTTGTGTATCTTGGTTCAATGATCTCTGACACTCTCTCCCTAGATGTCGAGCTCAATAAACACATCGGCAAAGCAGCTACCATGTTCTCTAATCTCACAAAGAGAGTATGGCTTAATAAAGAGCTGATGGCATATACCAAGATCCAGGTCTATAGAGCCTGTGTCCTGAGCACACTCCTGTACTGCAGTGAGTCCTGGACCCTTTTGTTCACGACAGGAGAGGAAGCTGAACACCTTCCATATGCATTGTCTCAGACGCATTTTTGGTATCACCTGGCAGGATAAAGTTCCAAATAGAGTAGTCCTAGAACGAGCTGGACTTTTTAGCATGTGTACATTACTGAAACAGTGACGTCTACGTCGGCTCGGGCATGTCATGAGAATGGCCGATGGTTGGATTCCAAAATATCTTCTGTACGGAGAATTCAATCGATGCAGCACTTATACATATGTAATTTCCGCCCCACTATGTTAATGAAAGAATATCTGGCAAATGGCCAAGATAATGCTATTGAAGTAGTCCGCTTCTGGTAAAAAAAAAAACACTAACCTTTTTAGCATTTTAATTTTACCGATATTTCGTATACATCCATACTTTTAACTTACACAACCCTCTTATACAAATAAAGAACACTATACAGCAACTATTCTTACTGTGTTAATTCTGTTATTAAACATTGTCATCGTTTAGTCATTTAGTTGTGTCCGACTCTTCATGACCCCATGGACCAGATCATGCCAGGCCCTCCTATCTTCCACTGCCTCCCGGAGTTGGGTCAAATTCATGTTGGTTGCCTCGATGACACTGTCCAACCATCTCATCCTCTGTCGTCCCCTTCTCCTCTCGCCGTCACACTTTCCTAGCATCAAGGTCTTTTCCAAGGAGTCTTCTCTTGAAACATAGTACCCTCAAAATACATAGAACAGTATCTAAGCTATAATACTATATGCACCCTGAGTACAGAGAAGCAAGATCGGGCAAGATGAAGCAGAGACTAGATTAGTCTCTCGCTTTTTACTATACCTCATGGAATCCCCTACCCAGTTACTATGCTGACTAGGGTACTTCTGGGAGTTGTTTAAAAAGCAACTTTTCCATGCTCTTACAAGGGCATCATGTTACAGCCCTTTCTGTGATCCCAGAAGAAGTATATTATTATTCTTCTGCTGTTGCTCTGGACTGTCCCAAGAGATTATGCAGCCTGCAGCAAAGACCAAAATGGCTTCACGTGTAATCCATACACCACAGCTGGCTACGGGGGTTCCCCTCCCCATACCTAAGAATAGCAGACAAGTTTAAAATGAGTATAAGAAAATGTATGGCACAGAGAAGCATTCCCGTTAAGACAGGGAAAAGATCAGGTGGCACGATTGGTTTTTTCCCCCCCTAACAATCTGCCACAGTGCTTAATGGCCAAGCTGAGCCACTCTCTGTTCCTTTACTGGAAGCAAAGAGAGATTAATTTATCTTGCACATCTGAATAGCCCTTACATGGCTTTCAGCACTATCAGCCTTGGTATTTTTCTGTCCTGTCTCTCTAGGATGGGACTTGGAGTCACTGTGCTTTGGTGACTCTGGTCCTTCCTGGAAGACAGAAGCTAGAAGGTGGTGCTGAAAGAATGCTGTTCAACATCCTGGCTGTCAGCCTGCAGCATCCTCAGGGTTCTGTTTTGTCTTATATGTTATTTAACACCTACATGAAACTGCTGGGGGAGGTTGCCTGGAGTGTTGGGATTCGGTGTCACCGGTATGCGGATGGCTCTTAACTCTATCTCTCCTTTTCATCTAAATCCTAGAAGGTTGTTTTGGATCTAGAACAGTGTCTGATGTCAGTAACAGACAGGACGAGGATGAAAAAATTGAAACTGAATCCGGACTAGACAGACATGCTTCTGGTCAGCCAAAAGACAGATTGAAGAATAGGGGCCCAGCCTCTTTCTTTCTTTCTTTCTTTCTTTCTTTCTTTCTTTCTTTCTTTCTTTCTTGCCTATCTGATCAGTTGTGACCCCTCTAGGCAGCTGGATGGGGTTGCACTCCCTCTGAAAACACAGGTGCACAGCTTGGGGGTGCTCCTGGATTTGTCTCTGAGCCTTGATGCCCAGGTTTTAGTGCCTTTGCAGAGTTAAGACTAGTATGCCAGCTGTGCCAGTTTCTTGAGAGGGCTGATCTGGCTACAGTGACACATGCCTTAGTTACATCCCGGCTGAATTTCTTTAATGCTCTCTATGTGGCCCTGCCTATGGAAACTGTAAGGAATAGAGATGGGGGTATTTGTATATACAGCTGGATGTAATGAGGGTCCGCCCCACGGGGCCAGACTGTCCAATCACCCGTCCACTGCTGGCACCGGCTCTGTTCTCCCTTCCAATCGCTCCTTGCCCATGTGGAATGGAGCAGATAGAAACAACTGAACATGTCCTGTTGTGGTGTACATATTACAAGGAAGTACGTGAAGAACTTGTTTCCCCTTTGATTGGTCTATTTCCCAGTTGTACAGAGCAATAATGTATGCATGGGCTGCTGTCTGACTCCAATCCCATGCTTACACATAGTGTTGCCAAATTTCTTACTGCTGCAATGGGCAGCAGTAAGATGAGCCTCTGTAGTTAGAGCATGGTTTGCTAGACATTTTGGAATTGGTTTAGGGGAGATGTTTTGTTGCTGTTGTTGTTCACCTCAGAATCAATTATTGCTTTGCATTTGATCCTAATATTTTTGCATACTTCTGTATATTCATATATTTTGATGTTTATTTGTGACTGGTCTTTTGACCGGTCTATCTATCTATCTATCTATCTCACTCTGGAGCTCCCAGTTGGCTAGCCATGTGTCAGCCTGGCAGGGAGACTCATCTTCCCTCCTCCTGCCAGGAGTGGATAGTCAATCAGGAGCTCCAGAGCGATTGAAAGGGAGAGCGGAGCCAGTGTCGGAGGTGAACAGGTGAGTGGAACCTTGTCACGTCCATCTATAGTTAGGAAACCTCAGCAGGTCCAAAACGTAGCAACCTGGTTGCTAACTGTGGCTTGTTGCAATTCCACTGGCTGCTGAACCATTTCCAGGTTGAATTTAGTGTTTTGAGTTCTAACCTATAAAACTCTAAACGGCTTGGGCCCAAGCTACCTCAAGGACCACATCTCCCTTTATGAGACTGTTTGAGTGTTAAGATCAACCTGAGAGGCCTTTCTCTCAGTCCCACCACCCTCACAGGTACGTTTGATGGGGCCTTGGGAGATCTTTGCTATCTTTTTGCAAGCAGGTGAAGATTCTTCTCTTTAGGCAACCTTTTCCTGACCGACTGGCTACCTGAGTGGGGTATTTTAACTGGATTGTTGTATCTTACTGCTTTGAATGTGTTTCAGTATTGCTTCTGAGTTTTTTTTTTTTTGTGGTTTTAAAATGATATTTGTTTTATCCTTCTTAGTATTTGTATACTCACTCTTGTTAGTTTTTATATTATATTTTAAGTATGTAAGCTGCCTTGGGTCTTTTTAAGGAGAAAGGCAAAGTAAAAACAAACAAACAAACAAATAAATAAATGCTAATGTTTTAAGTCTGAGTATTTCTCATTTTCTTTCCTATTTCTGGATTAAATATGTGCATACATTGCATTGCTTTGTCCAGATTTTCTTCATGATAATATTCAAATCATCTTTTTAAAGGAAAGACTGGAAGTAATTAATTAAACATATTTCCATATAGCTTGAGGAAGATCTCAGGTATCTCAGATAGAAGGCTGCCAACAATTTAATTAAAATTTGACTCGTCTCTCCCGCTGCAATTCATATACACCCTTGATTGTGATGTGAAGCCAAATGTGGCAAAAAGCAATGTGGCACAGTGAAATGATAAACCATTCTAGTCAGCTGTACTTTGTAAAAAGCTACAGAATGGCAGTGATTAAATAAAACATGTGCTCACTAGATCAAATAATACCCCATCTTTGAGTTCTGAGCTTCAAGCAGAAGGTACACTGAGATATCGTACTGTCTGTCGGTAAATTGCTGAATATGACAAAGCATCAGTTCCTTCAATTGACTTAAAAACTTTTAGGATAGGATAGAACTTGAATATGTGGGTTTATGAAATATAAAACCGAGAAGAGTGTACTAGAAATGGGGAAAAATACCTGCAAAAAATGATCCACCTTATATCCATTCCATGCTGTTTGAGATATTCAGCTAAATCTATAAATACAATGTAGAACATCACATATGTAACAATACTGTACTGTATTTCACAGTCTGGGGATAAAAGACTAGGAAGTCGGTATTGGAATGTGTTTGGAGCATGGCAGGAAGCTATGAATTATCATTTCTCATGGTGTTTCTGTGATATGTGAGAAGCATGACAGGGTGACCAGTTCTATGTCGGTGGGTAGTAATGCCTCTCCTCACGGACACTGGAGTTCATAACTTCAAGTTCACCTGTTAATTAGGGGGAGACCATGATTGTCCCTGAAGAAGTGACAGTGGCAAAAGGGAAAGAAGGAGAAATTGAACTAGGGGAAGGAGAAAACACCTGAAATGAGAGACAACCTCAAGAAGAGGAAGGGAGGAAAAAGGCGTAGGATAGAAAAGAGAAGGAAAAGGTGGGAGAAGAGACAGAGAAGGACAGAAATTTGGAGGAAGAAGGGCAGAACTGGAGGGACACTGTGAAGGAACTTCACAGCTGAGGTGCAATTGGTAGAAGTAACAAAGCAATGAGGGTAATGGAAGACTAGGAGGAGATAATTAAAGACGATCCCTGGAGATGGGAGTTAGTGACCTTTAGGGTCCCTAAAGTGGAGGTTGAGAGACACTGTATGACACAACCCCCAACGAAGCCTTTCTTCCTCTTCTTCCTCCTCTTCTTCTTCTTCCTCTTCTTCTTCCTCCTCCTCTTCTTCTTCTTCTGAGCAAGAAAAGCAGGAGGGAAGCAGCCGAGCTCACACATTGACCCAGCTGGAAGAGTCAGATAAGGCAGTGGTACCCCGGCCCAAGACTCAGAAAGAGGCAATCAAATATCTCCTCCCCAAGAAAACATGGTGTGGAGAAGGGAAGAAGCACCCACATATTCCCTGTGGGGTTGTAAGCGCCAACCCTGCTGCAGCCCCCTTGTCTCACATATGTGAAACTGTTCTTAATGCCCCAAAACGAGTCAGGGGCATTGTTGTTAATTTCAGAGAGGGGAATGACTTGGATAGAACCCCAACGAGTTGTTGAGCGGATCAAGCTGAGGTTCAGTCAAAGTTAATGAATGTTAAACTTGTTAAGACTTTGGATAGTGGGTTAAGAAAAGTTGTTGTTTCACAAGCTCCTGGTCCATGTGCCACAGAGGTAAACATGGGTGAAGGAGACTTGGCCGGAATGGCAGTCAGTGGAAGGAATCACATAACAGGTAGGCAGATGGGTATGTGATAGATAAACATATATGGAAACACGGTATCCAGCAGCCTGGTTGGACAATAATAATCACATGCTGCCAAATCTGTTCTGAGGGTTTTCTAGGTATAGAGAAAATCTTCTGGGGGTGGTCTGTGACCATTTAGCTTTCCCAAGACCACACAGGCTGGCTCTTCCCCTACAAGGCATAGTGAGGAATTCAACTCCCAACCTTTGGCTCTGCAGACATGGGCTCCAGCAGTATGAATCCTTTCCTCACATGAACCACTGCATTTGTTAAACTCAGCTTCTAACACTCTGTTCCAGATCCTTTAACTGCATGGTGAGAAGAAGCAGGGCTTTTATTCTTGAGTCACCCTATGATCTAGTCTCCTCTTTCCAAATTAACACATTTTCCAACATATTGCAGTATGGATTTTTCCCCCCACCCCTGCTATGCAATGATATAAAGCTGAGATGGGAAAGTTCACAATAAAAAGAGTTAGATATAATATAAATGCACAATTACAACTGTAGAAGGGAGTGAGTGTCACAACTCAGGATAAGACTCTCTGTGAGTTAAAAGGCTTAGGAACTCCAAGGAAAAGGAAGGCTAGGTAGGGGGACCCCCAGAATAACACTCCCCATATGCTATCCTTCCAGAAACCTACGTGTGAGAAGAATCTTAGGAGCCAGAAGATTTTTTCCTCTCTTCTCTTCAGACACAAACAATCTCCTCTATTTAAATGTTAAAGGCTCCTGAGACCTGCTGGGTCCAGCATGTAAGGGGCAGAATGCTTTACAGTTTCCTCAGCATGAGGGATGGAGTGAGGACCAGTTGGAACCCTTGGCTGATTCTACTCTGGAGCAACATCTCCATCTTCTACTGCTGGGTTGTGCAGATCTGTTTTAGCCATCATTGCTAATATCTCAGTTGGAGGTTTCTACGATGCTTCTTTCCTGCTTGAATACTTGCCTTGGTCCTTCCCATAGATTCAGTCCAGAACAAAATAATGGGGTGAAATTCAACATGGGTCTAATATCTGTTGCTGGTGGTCCTATATTTATTGTAATATGCAGCTCTGCCCTTAGGATCAGGCAGAGTATTTAGTATTTTGTCTTTGACTTTGAGGGACGTGGTGGCGCTGTGGGCTAAACCGCAGAAGCCTGTGCTGCAGGGTCAGAAGACCAAGCAGTCGTAAGATTGAATCCACGCGACGGAATGAGCGCCTGTCGCTTGTCCCAGCTCCCGCCAACCTAGCGGTTCGAAAGCATGCAAATGCAAGTAGATTAATAGGGACCACCTCGATGGGAAGGTAACAGCGTTCCGTGTCTAAGACGCACTGGCCATGTGACCACGGAAGATTGTCTTCGGACAAAACGCTGGCTCTATGGTTTGGAAACGGGGATGAGCACCGCCCCCTAGAGTCGAACACGACTGGACAAAAATTGTCAAGAGGAACCTTTACCTTTACCTTTGACTTTGAACACTTAATCCACTGCTTTTCAGCTACCATGTTGCAATCAGCATGAATATCAGGAGCAAAATGCCTCAAGTTAAGAAGTCAGTGTAGGTATATGTGGTTACACACTGACTCAGCACACAACATCAAACCCCTATCCTGAAACCTAATATTACAGCAGTTCATAGCTAAAATTTATGCTGATTACATCATGTAGTATGAATAGCTAATAAAATTTTGCCCAGGGTTTTAAAAAATGGACATGCAAGAAATGATATCCCCTCTCAAAGAGGATTATTCCAGCCACATTCTAGACACATAAGTTAAGAAGTTTTTGAGTTAGCTCCTTTGAAAAATCTTCCTTTCAAACAGCTAGCTTTTTGTTTGCTGTTCTTTTTTCTTGTTAACCATTGAACATGGTGATTCTGTAGCACCTTAGGAGCTGATTGTTCCTGACAAGTACAATAATGGTACAATTAATGAGCGAGGAACATAAGCTATATAAACCCAGAATTGCTACCAGGTTGCACTGAAATTCTTTCAAAACATGTGCTCTGGTGAGATTCTCACCCAGCTCAGATTAGAACTGGAGGGATGTTGCAGGAACAGAAGGTAAGAATCATAATGTCCAAAACACTCACTGAAGCTCTTTAAATGATTTGCTACTTTAAATGACTTGCAAAGTGAAATAAAAGCTGAATGAATTGAATACATCATTTCAGGGACAGTAAACAGACTCTGGAAGGACGGATCCTGAAGCTGAGGCTCCACTACTTTTCATACATCAATATGTATATCATACATCATACAATACATCAGCTCCTGGCAAATAGAAGGGGAAGATATGGAGGCAGGGACAGATTTTGCATTCCTGGGCTCCATCATCATTCAAGATGGGGGACAGCAGCCACAAAATTAAAATGCACCTGCTCCTTGGGAGGAAAGTGATGAGAAACCTAGACAGCATCTTAAAAAGCAGAGACATCATCTTGCCGACAAAGGTCCACATAGTCAAAGCTATGGTTTTTCCAGTAGGGATGTATGGAAGTAAGAGCTGGACAATAAAGAAGGCTGACCGCTGAAGAATTGATGCTTTTGAGTTGTGGTGCTTGAGAGTCCCCTGGACTGCAAAAAGAACAAACCTATCCATTTTGAAGGAAATCAACCCTGATTGCTCACTGGAAGGACAGATCCTGAAGCTGAGGCTCCAGTACTTTGGCCATCTGATGAGAAGACTCCCTGGAAAATACTCTGATGTTTGGAAAGTGTGAAGGAAAGAGGAGAAGGGGGCGACAGAGGATGAGATGGTTGGACAGTGTCATCGAAGCGACCAGCATGAATTTGACCCAACTCCGGGAGGCAGTGGAAGACAGGAGGGCCTGGCATGCTCTGGTCCATGGGGTCACGAAGAGTCGGACATGACTAAACTACTAAACAACAAACAACAACAAACAGACTCTAGCTACAAGCATTGTGACTGTAAAAAGGCAGTAAGATCTCTAGGACTGTGAAGCACAGAGATGTCCCGCTCCCTCCGTCCCTACTTCCCCATCATATATGGTGCTATATTGACACAATCTGTTTTTCTTTCAGTGTCGGAATTGTCAAACCCATTTGAGTTGTTTCAGACCAATCCAGAGGCAGATTAATCCCATGCACTTCAGAATCAATCCAGGTTGGTTTGATTTGGCCTGACAGGTATCCCTTTGGGAATTGTCTTAATATGTTGTACAGCTCTATCTGGTCACCAAAATGGCAACCCTTGAATGCAAAGATATTCCAACTTTGGGTATGATCCAGCTTCTTAAGAGTCTCTAGGTGTGTAGGGTGGGAGCTGCAAAATCTAATTTCTTCTCCATTTTTTAAGAAATAAATTCATTCACTGGATAGGTGTCTGAGTCCAATGAAAATTCATAGATGCAACCATTCTCCTATATTGCATTTCACAAAATCCAGTTTTCATATTATCATGGGAGATTGACTGAAAATCTGTGAGTTGATATCAGCAACCCTAGATGCTAGGAATACTTTTTTTTCTTTATTCTTTTGCCCTCACTGGGAAAGAGAAATGCAATATGAGCTCATTCATATGAATCCCTTAAGAAATGCTGAAATCAGTTCGAAATCTAGAAATTGAGATAAATGAAGAAGCTGTTTTTTCTGTAACTAAAATGAATGCAGGTTGACATGGATGAGAAATAGTGAATATTGATCTTATGAGACTGAAATAATCAAGGTTTGTGTGGCTGGAGGCCTAGTGAACACATTGATCAATTTTTCTGGTCACCGATGTTTAATTCTCTCACAAGTTTGTTTGTATCTACTTGTATAATATATGTTCCTGATTCTTACCTTTGAAGCTCTCTATACTCTCATCCCACTGTGGCTCTGTTTAATTTGAGATTGTAAATATAATATCATTCCTCCAGATTGATCTTGACCAGCTACTGGAAGATCTTTTAACTAACTATTCCATTTCTAACCATTCCCCTAGTTGCTTCTTATGACAGGAATCTTGTTAGAACATCTCTTTTGTGTCATTTCGTACCCTGTCTTTAGGAATACCTCTGTCATAGATTTCCCCTCCCCCAATTCTCTCTGTGCTTGGCATAGTGTATTTATTTATTTATTTATTTATTTATTTATTGGACTTATATACCGCCCCATAGCGCTACAAGCACTCTCCGGGCGGTTTACAATTTTAATTATAAAGGCTACACATTGCCCCCCCAGCAAGCTGGGTACTCATTTTACCGACCTCGGAAGGATGGAAGGCTGAGTCAACCTTGAGCCGGCTACCTGGGATTTGAACCCCAGGTCGTGAGCACAGTTTTAGCTGCAGTACAGCGTTTTAACCACTGCGCCACGAGGCTCATATATCTGTATGGAAGATCCTATGGTCATTTTTATCTTACATTTTATAAAAATAATTTATAACGTATTTCATAAAGTATTCCAGCTACCTTGGGTTCTTTTTAAGGAAGAAGGCAGGATAAACATATTTTAAACGAACGAAGGAACGAACGAATGAATAAAAAAACTGGTATATCCTGTTCTTTTGGTGCTCACACATCACTCAAACAAATCGTAAGATACAATACTCTCTCTCTGTCTCTCTCTGTGTGTGTGTGTGTGAGAGAGAGAGAGAGGGAGCATGTGTGTGTGTGAGTATCTGTGTGTGCATGTTTGTGTCTACACACACAAAATATAGATACAAAAGATAAAAGCATCATATAAAACTGAGCTGTATGAGGAGGCAAAAGCCTGCATAACTAGGAAGCGTTCTGAGATATAATGGGCAAAATCATGCCACTGCAATGTAAAATTACACTGGAGTAAATGTAATTTACACCTGGCAACAACAAGGAATTACACTATGCAATTGTGAAGGGGAGCCATCTGGTCCCAGCACACAAGTAGCAGTCAGTCAGAAGGAGAGTAAGTTTTCTCAGGATCAGGCCAATGTCACTGAAGGAGAGCTAGTCCTCTGATGAGAGGCTGCTGGAGGAGGCAAGGTCAGAGAGAATAAAAGGGCGGAACTGGAAAGGCATCATCACTTATCTCTGAAAAATGAGGATGTATGGGAGGATGCAACAAGGGAGAACACTGGATGTTTTCTATGCAAGTGTCTCTAGTCAGACACCAGAGACTCCAGGCACATACATGGGCAAGACTACTTTAGCCTGGACACTGGCAGCCTTGGAGAGGCAAGTGACATCAATGCTGAGGGAAGGGAAAGGTAGAGATGAGCTGCAGAGCCTGACTTCTCTTACTTACGTATACAAGCCTTCCTACGAAAAAGATTAATCCCTGCACATAAACTCTCCTCTCTCCCTCCTTTCCAGAACCTGGATCCCAGGGACCTTCAGCAAAGTTAAATGGGTCTCCCAAGCTGGCAAGTGTCACCCAAGGGTTTGGAGACTATAATTCAGCCCTCTAAGATTGTGGGGGAAGAACTTGTACAGGCGCTGACTGTGTACTCATATAACAATGTTTATAGGCTCTCTTTCTCCTCCTTGGAACCTCTCTTCAGATTCTAGAAGTTTTGCGGAAGCCATCAGCTTATTGAAGAACATAGGAAGAGGCATGCTGGATCAGACCACAGGCCTAGCTAATTTGGCACCCTGTTTCCCATGGGGGCCAACCAGAGGTATTCTAGGAAGTGCTTAAATAGGACGTGAGGGCAATAGCATCTTCGTTTGCATATTACCCATATTTCTGAGGCGTGCAGAATATGATTGCAATATATGCAGAATATGATTGTAATACATAGCAATAATGACAAGTGTCAAAACTGATCACTGCTTTTGCTCTTTTGTTGTTATTTTCAAATAAATAAGGGTGAGAGAATGATGTGTTCATCCATATGTATTAATCCCTCTTAATTGTTGCCGCTTTACTTTGCTCTCTTCCTCCTCCAGCAACACTTAGATTTAGATTTTGCACATTGATTGCTATTCCCTAAGACAATATTTTTCAGGTAGTTGACCTTGCTATTGTTATGGTTGTCACTGGTGCTGATGAATCAGTTCCTTTTGCCTCCATAAGTCTGTCCGTTGTGTTTACACATTGATCCCTATTTTTTTAGTACATGTACTTTCTCATTTTACATGCATATAAATTATTTTTTAAAACATGTTCCCTCTCAAAATATAGATTTCTAAACACATGGCAACACGTGCTTTTCAAAAGCATTTAATGTAGTTCTTTAGAGAAAGAGGCAGTCCAGAAGCTGGCAAAATCAGGGAGTTGGACAGGGGACAGATTGTATTTGTCTTCAGTGTGAGAGGGATTGTCATTCTTGAATTGGCCTTCTCAGCCACACTAGACGCTGTTCCAAGACCTCTATTCAGAGCATGTTACCATAGTCTCTTTAGATTGAAGGATGCCTACCTCCAATGTAGTTCTTTTAAAAAAGCTAAGGACAAAATTGGAGCATCTGGGAAGTTGGAGAGCTGGTGGTTAAATATCTGCACACCACTATGAAAGGTGCAGATCAGACCAGTTTGTACTTGAATTCAAAGTTCTAATTTCTCAAGAACCCTTGGTAATGATACCGAACTTATCTAACATCTTTCTCTGTATACAGTTGCTATGGTGCTGTTGTCACACTAAATCTTTTGACATTCTTCCATTTCCTTTAGCAATATCTTTTTATATGTGCTAGGATATCATCACGGTCAATGTTACAGTGTCAAAATGTCAACAATTCAATCTGCTACAAGCAGGTCTGTATTTAAGAAACACAGAGGTAGAATTTAGAGGTCAGGTATTCTGACATTATTTTATGCACTTTTCACATGGCTTTAATAAAAGGCAGCAGATAGTTCAATTTACTTTGTCATCTCTGAGCAAAAAAGGGATGTGCTGACTCCAGTATTATTCAATAGGAGTTTCAGGTGACCCATAAGCTCATCAGAAGATTGCAGTCACAGGGCTGTTCATAGTCTCTCTTTCTGTTAGTATTCTGTGATCTTTTCCTGTATTCTCTACAGTCCTGACACGTGTTACAAACCATGTCCATATCCTGACATCTCCTGACATGCTTTCCCTCCAAACACAGCTTCCTGACATCTTATGCCATTATGAAAGACTCTAGAAAGTTCTTCCTGCCCCATATATAGGGTGGCTAACTTCTGTTCTTCATGATTCTAGTACCTGGATTGAAGCCACAGAGATGACACCAAAATTATTTAGAAATCCTACCCTAGAGAATCAGGGGTTAAAGCTAATACCATAATCGACTTGTTCACATCCACAGCAAGTGTAATAAACATGTGCTGATCTGTGAGGTCTATCTGGTGAACTAGACTGACGTTGGGAAGTGATGGTAGCATCACTCACCGCAACTAACAATGAAAACTTGCTAATTCTCTATTTCTTTCTTTTGATCTGTGGACCTTTCAGCATGTGGGATGGGTTGTTTGATGGGCACCATATGTGTATATAGCCTTTCCAAATGTAATATCATGCAAACTGGCATGGCCATCAGCGATGAGACGGTGCTTCAGCATCCACATGTACTATATGATTCAGATGCACATATATAATGAAAATGCTGTAGCTGTAACCAAACAAACACCATCGCGAGTGCCCTGTCTTTTTTTATTAATTAATTAATGTTAATAATTAATGTTATTAATTAATTAATGTTAATAAAAAGGAAAGTTACAGATAACAAAAATAAAATTTCAATACAAACTCAGTGGTGCCCAGTCTAAAATTCTTGTTTTTACTCCAAAACTCCCAGCTTAAAAACTGTCCATTTGGCAACTTATTATTATTATTATTTTGGGGGGGGGGAACAGCATCTCCCGGAATATTACTAGAACTACTTGTACATCTGGTACCTCCAGAATGCTCTGAGAACTGGGGTTTCCTGGAATTTGTAGCAGAAAGCAAAGCAAGCAAAACAAAAAGATATCTCCCAACAATAATAATCAAATAAAATTACATTTCCCCATCTCTGTACTTATTTGAGAGTAAATTCCATTGAAGGCATTAATTCAAGGCTTATTTCCGAGTCAGCATGAATAATACTGTGCTGTGTGCAGACCTGAATTGAAGCTCTACAGGGTCAAAGAGCTTCCTGTCTGAGCAGCAAATGCTTCTGTGCACACAAACAGTAGGGTTCTGCTGATTTTCCTTCAGCGCTGTAGCTCCCCTGCAGTGTTGCACATGCTGACCACTGATGGTAATCCCAGGAGCAGCTGTTCAGGCACTAGGATTTCCATTGCCTCTTCATTTATTGAACTGGCCCTAAGAGATCCTTTAACAGCAAGCCCTTAAGGATGAAGCTACATCCGACACCATTATTAATCAGTCCTCTTCTACTATCATTAGTCAGGATAACCTTCATGTTTGTCTCAGGAAGGGTTAGAGAGGAAGGTGTACATACAGGGAGGAAGCTTCAGATTTCATTCCTTTCAGGTTGTTTCGAGAGACGACTCTTTCATTTTTGGGTTCTTTTATGTATTGGTTCTTTTGGCAAGCCCGAAAGGGACTGGATCTTTTCAGTTCTTTCATTTCAGTTTTCCTGTTCAGGTATCTGGCACCAGAGCAAATTAAGCCCAATAGCACCCTTAAAACTATCCCCACCTCCATAACAGCAGTGACAAGGCAATAGACAATCATCTCTTCCAAAAGTGGGCAATAATAACAATACATAAGAAAGAAATATCAATCATCCACAGATTTATGGACTATTTAAAGTTTGCCTTTATCATCATTCACTGTCCACCTCATCCTAACTAATTGAGAAGTAGGAAGCAGTACAGATGAAAAAGAGAAATTACTCATCATCATGATCATAACTGAAATAAAAGATACACTCACTTAATATAATCAAACCCTCCAACCCCAAACTCCAAGACGAAACATGCAGGATGGGGGACGCAGCTCTTTCCCTACTACCTCAATAGCTTCAGTTCGGCAGCACAAGCAGCAGTCTGCCCAGTGAAGAGAAGGCAAGCAGGCACTCCAGACATCAATAAAGGAAATGGAAGGAAATGCCTTCAAAAATCAATACGATATAAAGGACCCCCCCAAAGCAAGGAGTCCAAGTAATCCAGAAAACAATTCAAACGTGAAGGAACAACAGCAAGATTTAAAACAAACAAAAATAAGTAATCCCAAATGAGGAACATCAGCCACAGTAACAAAATAGTGAGGAATAAATCCAACCCAAAATGGAGATCGGAGAAGCCCTCTCGGCAGCAACAGTGAACAAGTCACCAAGCAGCTAAAGAGCAGCCAGTCTATTTTCCCATACCCTTTTAAAGACTCAGATTTCATCCACTCCAACCTTCCATACTTTTGCTTCTCTAATTTTGTTAATCTTAATTGTGATAGTTGCTGATAACCCTCCTCATGACAGTGACATGATTTTGCATACATGATTGAGACAGAGACACTCAAAACCAAAGGGTGAAATATAAAATATTTTTTACATACCATAGTTTCATTACTTTCTCTTTTGGAATCCTGTATCTTTTGTGTTTAGAGGCCCTCTACTGTACAAACTGAAAGGACTCATGAAATGAAAGAAATTGCCTCTTTCATGCTACTTCCCGATTTAGGGTAATCACCAAATCCCATTCCTGTAGAGGAATAGGGGGAGGTGTGTTTGTGGTGTGCCAAGTGTGAACATGGTGTGTTGTCTAGGACAATTTTCAGTAAAACGAGTAAAGAAACAAAAATAAACATTCAAAACCAAAGTCCAGTTGCTAGTCCCAGCTGGCATAGATCCACTGAATCAACAGAACATCAATAAGTAATCACTTACCATTCAGCACATGATTGGATGAGTCTGCTACACGGCTTGGGGTGAGCAATTGGATTTTTCCCCTTGAGAGTTTCGAGGGGGAGCATGAGCTAATTAAGAGATAGGAGAATACAATTGCTAAAGAAATAAATGAAGAAAAGAAATAAAGCTTGCATTGTTTTACTTATGAGGAAGAGAACATTAATCATATGAAGTGCTGCTGATTGCTATAGGGGACTCCAAATGACAGAAACCCATGAAACATCCTTAATAATTATTAAAAGACTCACATAATTTATCTGCATCATAAATCATCTTTAGCAGAACATGGGTCTTGAAGAAAAAAATATTTTATTATGTTGAAAACTACATTGTGTGGATTAAGGTTTTGCTTCTGTGTTCACTGTTTACAGTCAGAAGACAAGGCTGTATTATTATGATTGCTACTACAGCCAGAATCCTACTGGTGTACATGTAAGATTTGTGTAACTTGTTGCGACTACTGTTGTTATGTAGTGGCAGGTTGCTTGTGACTTACATTTACCCTAGCTATCTGAATAGCTCAGTGGTTTAGGTATCTAGTTACAGAGCCAGAGGTTGGGAGTACAGTTCCCCTCTGTTTCTTCCGGGAGAAGAGTCAGCCTACGTCTTCATGGGCAATATACACCATCCAAGGGCACCCCCAGAAGAAGGGAATAGTACACCGCTTCTGAGTATTGTGTACCAGGAAAACCCTGAAAAGGGATGCCATAAGTGAGAATTGACTGGACTTGACAGCACATCATCATCGTCGTTGTTGTACTGATCCTGTGAATTAACTCCAGGAAGTCCTATCATTAAGAGTCCTACTTGGATCTTTAAAAAAATCAAGGTAAAATTATATTTATTGAGTCAATCCATCTCTTATTTGGTCTTTCATTTTTTCCTTTTGCCTTCAACTTTTCCCAACCAGCGAGTGTTGGCTTCTCATGATGTGCTCAAAGTACAACACAGTAGCTTCCGTTTACATACTTTCGCATTTAAAGAGAGTTCAGATCTATCTAGTACCTACTTACTTATCTCGCTTATGCTCCGCTGTATTTGTAAAGTTCTTGCTCAGTACCATATTTCAAATAAAATTAGATTTGTTTCCTTGGCAGGTTTCTTCACAAGCCAGCTTTTCCCTCCTTACAGAGAAACTGGGTATACCATAGTATGGATACTCTTGGCCTTGGTTTCCAGTAAATATCCTTATATGTGAGGATCTGTTCCAGTTCTTTCACATTGCTACAACTAATTATGGCTAAGTGCTAAGGTCTTGGGGGACATATTAATTGCACAGTCGGGTGCAAAACCAGGCATGCAATTGAGATGTGCTACACAGCCAGTTATGCAAAGCATATGCAAACACCAGTAGGATTCTAGGCTATTATCATTATGTCATTAGTGTGCATGACACATTACACGATACTAGGGGACAAGTCTTTTCCTAAAGTAATGTACCATCTACAGAGGAGAAGGTGGGAAATAAAGGGAGAGGTATAAGGGAAAGCAAGATATGATTGTCTTGGTTGCACAGACTTAGCCCACTTGATTGCAGGCAGAGTTCACTAGGGTGACAGAGTAGCAGTAGTACAGGTACACACCAGGGTGCGATAACCAAAAAGATCTTCCCTGAGATGATGAATACGCCAAGCACCAGAGTAGTGTTGATAGCAGATATTGTATTATTTACAGAATATACAGGTATATTTACAGCTAGGTCTTTGTTCTCAGTCCCAAAGTAATGCACAATAGTTTCCACAGAGTTTACTGCATATATCAATGTCCAGTAAATAAGTTCAGTAGTCGTATACCATACGTTCCATCCAGGTAGCCAGAGTTCCTCTTCAATACCAAGCACGTAGACATTGCTTCCTCCAGGATTCTCCAGCACAGGAACACAATGACTCTTCTCCACGAACACACCAACCAGCATCACCACCAACAACCCACAAATTGTGTATGCTTGCTCTGCTAGTTTTATCCCATGGATAACCAATCCTATGATTGCATTCACAGCTGTAACAATCACCTCAGCTGTGTATATTCAAGCTTTACTTCACTTTTACAATACTGATCCTGACAATTACTTATTGTCATGTTACAAAACTTGATTTAACAATTCTATCAGGTTTAGCCCTGAAGGGCATGTGGAGCAAAGTGTTATAACAAAAGGTTCATGGAAAACATGAGTCCAGAGAAGGATTCAGGAAAAGGCATTGTCTCTTTAAGAGGTCTTCCTTAAAAACCATGCTCAGTGGTTTAGGTACGTGGTTGTGTATTCAATTCCCCACTGTGCCTCCCTAACAGAGGCTAGACTTGTTGATCCAAAGGGTCCCTTCCAGTTCTGCAGTTCTAAGATATTCTTATTGTAGGCTCTGCAGTTCTAAGAAGTTATTATAACAGGCTCTGTATGTGATCTCTGAAGAACAGCTAACTTTTGCTGAAGAAGCTTCTATGAGGCATCAGGCCTGCATAATTTCTTCAGAACCTTGACCTAGAATCTAAACCCTAAATAGACCAGTAAGCAGGAATAATTGTCAGTAAAATTGCCTTTAGTTTGTTCTTCCACTTCAAAATGTGGTTGTTTCTTTTTGTCCAATTTGTCCAGTTTCTTTTACAACAATTCAGTGGTGCGTGGGTCCCCTAATTTGTTTTAGGGTCCAGTTTGGTGCTTTCTGAGTCACTCCAAATGAATTCATACCTCTGTTGATTTGGGATCCATCGAAAGTGACTGCGCAGCCCTGATGATAACATGCGTACAGTAGTTCAGTTTTAGGGAAAATGTCTACTGCATGATGCTGTTCTCTCATGCACAGTGGTGACTTCACATAAATATTAAAGCGTACGAGGATGCAAAGCAGAGAGCAAAAAGAATTTTGGCTGTCAGAAGGGTGATAGAGCTGGAGGAGTATAGGTCACCTGTAGAGATGCAGCAGAATATAAAGGACAGAGGGAGAAGGGGAAAAGGCTTTGATAGACTTTGAAGGTGAGGACAAGATGTCCTCACCTTCAAAGTCTATCAAATGCAAGCCAACAGGGAGCCAGTACAGGGAGCCAGTACTGACTCACCTGTACTGGCTCCCTGTTGGCTTGCATTTCAGATTTAAAATGTTAGTTATAACTTATAAAGCCCTAAATGGTTTGGTACCTTGTTACCTATCAGAGCATCTCTCCCTAAGAAGATCTACCCATTCAACCAGCATCTATCAAACCACATTGTTGAGGGCACCTACCCTAAGGGAAATAAAAAAATAATACCAGGACAGGAGCGTTTTTAGCAGTGGCACTCTTGCTATGGAACAAATTTCCACTAGAAGTTAGTCAGGGCCCCCTCCCTACATATCTTAGGATTCCTAAAGACAGAGCTGTTTAAAGAGGCCTTTGGCAACCTGTTAAGCTAATTTATGGGACCTTTAAATTATATTTGTAACTATGTTAGTTAATTATTTTTATATTATTTTGCCCATCCTAAGCGGGGGGGGGGGATATATTATATTTTGTGGGTAATGCCCAATGTATACATATGAAGTAAGGGCTGAAGGTTTGAAGATGTTTGATTTTGTTCCATATAAAGATTTTGGAGAAGCTGACTTATGAGGCACTTCCCTTCTTGTTGTTAATTGCTCTCCCCTCCTCAATCTTTGTGTGTCTGGCTCATTTTCCAGGTCTAATATTCCACATTTGCTCGGGCTCCTGTTCCACAGCTCAAGAAATCTGGAAAATAACATTACCGTGTCCCATATAACAAGGTGGTGGTGGTGGTGGTGGTGGTGGTGGTGGTTGTTAGCCTTTGGGCCAAGATGGAAGAGATGACAGGGTGAGGAAAAGAAACAGATTCTGGTTTCTTAGGCTCCTAATTAGGTCTGTAAGTTCAATTTCTGTACCTTGTGGATGAGAGGGCAGAAATTCTGTGAAGCCAGCTAGAGCTGTGTCAGCTAAAATTTATTTCCCAGTAAATTTTGAATTAGTTATTTTATTTTTATGATAGGAGGAAAGTTCCCATTATTTGCCAGACAGTTTGAGCCTCAGAACAAAATCTTTTCCTCTTTCCCTGTCTCTGCCTATCATATTTCTTCCTGCTGTTTTATCTGTTTTCTATTCTTTCAGCAACAGTGTTCCTAAAGTACCTCAGGGTGCATGCCAAGTGCTGGATGTTCATTACCCACAGACGGCCTGAGCCCCCAGTATTTATTATCTGCAGACTTCAGTCTGGAAACAGAACAATAATATTTGCAGGTTGCTGTAGCATTAGTATAATCTGACATTTGACCCATCAAAACACCTCCACCCTACCCTTGCACGCCCATGGATTGGTGATTTTGTTGCTGTTTCTTTCTGGTGCTGTTTACCTTTTGACTCATGTTATCCTCTCACTGATGCCCTCTGATTTCTGGTTCAGCAAATGGAAATTATCTATAAAGGTTCATTAGGACATTTTTCAGAAGCTTTGCATGGAGATTACTCACACCCCCTTCATCTCTGGTTTTGTTACTTTCCTTACACTTAAAGGGAGAGAAATCTGAAGAAGGAGAGCTTCATTTTCTTGAGGGGGGATATCCACTTGACCCAAGACTCTGATTTTCCAATATCTCAACTCACACGGAGAGCCCCCATGGATAATGGAAGCCCTTCTTTTTTGAACTTGGCAGTAAACCATCCGTCCCGCCCCATGTAGGAGGTTGGAAGAAGTGATGTTGGAATGGGGAAGGACAAAAATGCTTCCATGTATGAGTATTATTTAATTTATTTAATATTTATTTAAAAGATTTTTAACCTGCCTTTCCCTTTTAAAAAGACCAAAGGTATTTACATCATTAAAAGGCAGTATTTAAGTTAACAACAGTGAATATACAATACTAAAAGGATCAAATGAATACAATACTAAAAAAAATTGTAAGCAACACCAAAACACATTCTTAGCAGTACGGTACAACCATCTATTTAAAAAAACCCACTTAGGCAGCCAGTCTTTTAGGTCTTTCCCTGCTTGTGGAAGGACAACAAAGATCTGGCTTCCTGTGGGAGGGAGGTACAGAGTCTGAGAGCAGCAATAGAGAAGGCCCTCTCCTATATCCCCACCTGTGAACGTGGTGGGACTGAGAGAAAGGCCTCTTTTGATGAGTAGGCTTAGGATACACATTGGGTCATATTTGAAAGGTTGGGCAAAAATGGTTCTGCAGGTGGAATGGTATACACAAAATGTGCCTTGTGGTTCTAGAAATTGCCCCTTTAAAACCACCAGAGGCTTCCACAAGGAAGTAAAGGTACAAAAACAGAAAAAAGACAACCACATATATAGTCCATGAAAGTGTTCTATTGTTTTCCCCATTTTTTTCTTGGAGGACAGTTCTGCTTCTATTTTATCATTCCACTTTTCTTCCTTCCCATTTTCCCTCCCTGCCTCCCTTTATTTGCCAAGAGAGATAAAGATAGGCCAATCCCTCTCAATGTTCTGCTGATAAGTAGAAGATCTTTCTAGATAATACATTTAACACTGGTTGTTGTGGGTTTATCGGGCTTCTTGGCCGTGTTCTGAAGGTGGTTTTTCCTAACGTTTCGCCAGTCTCTGTGGCCGGCATCTTCAGAGGACAGCAAACTGTTTGATGCCGGCCACAGAGACTGGCGAAACGTTAGGAAAAACCACCTTCAGAACACGGCCAAGAAGCCCGAAAAACCCACAACAACCATTAGATCCCGGCCGTGAAAGCCTTCACGAATACATTTAACACTCTTTTTTTGCACCTCCTACTGTATTTTCTCCCCATACAGATAGCTGTATGGTCTATTTGTCATAACTTCCTCAACTTGCATTTATTGTGCTTTATTTTGTGATTGGTCACTAGAAAGGAAGCATAGGCTTATTTTGCATGTCTGATTGCTGAGGGCCAAGCAAGACGATGTCTAGAATCCAACTTGTGTTCTCATAAGGCTTGCATAAATTGCTACGGCTAATTCTCTGACAAACATGGATGCTGGAATGCATCTCATTTGTGCAGTTGGGTGTGTGACCTTGCATATGGCCAAGGTGTACCATGAACCTCATCAAACAGCTCCAGTGAATTATGCAAAACTTTTCTAAACATCAAAAGGATTCTGGCTGATATGTCTAACATATTTCTAGCAAAGGTCCTCCCTCCTGATGAAAGACATATGATTGTCATAACATGTGATGTCTCTCACCTTCATTTTTTGGATTTAGCTGTTTTGGCACTGAGTTGTATATCTCTGAAAAAATCTCAGGAAAGGGGATAAAATGGGTCAGTTATAAAGAACATGCAGTCCAATGAAGGGCTCCTTGCCCCAAATCATCTTATATTCAAATGGGTTTTTAACTTTTAAGAAACAACTAAACTAAATTTCAATTGGAGTTTTAACTGGTTTAGTTTATCTGGTTTATAATCACAGGTTTTAGGTGTAATTTACTATTTGTCTTATATATTGTCTTCCATATAATTGTTGTTACCTGCTTGGAACACTATTTTTGTAGCAGAAAACAAGTGAGATATGAAGTCACAGGCTTATTCCTGGGCAAATGTTACTGACATGCACGATTCAAACACAAATACTTGTATTCCACAATTTCAGTTTAATGCAAGACTCTTTTTTACATGCCCCTGGCAAGGTATTGTTTATCTCCACCAAATCCACAGTGCCAGCTATGTCTCAGTATCAACTATACAAGTAAAACCATAAAGTTTTAGTGCCTTTAAATAAACTTGCCCAGAAAAATGATTATTGACAATAGCTTTTGATTTCTCACAACTTGATTGCTACATCTTTGACCTATTGTGTGAAAAGGAAATATTTTAAAATGTCATTAGAACAATTTGTTACTCCCCACAGGGCAATGTCTTTTCTAGCTGGATGCTAAAAGCTTTGCCAATTGGCCACTACCTGATGTGACTAAAATATCTACACCCCCCCCCCCTTTGATCTTTCTCAGATTATATTTGTTAAAAACACCCAAGATTTGACTTCCTTTCTGTTCTCCTTGGCTAAGAGTTGTGAGGAGAAATTAGAAAGCTACTTTTTCTGGTTTATATGACCATCATCTGGGTTACATGACCACTGAAAAGAAAGAAAATCAATGCAGCCTCCTTCCTACAGTTATTCTTCTTCTACCATGGATTGGATATAATCATGCCTGTTTTGACTTTTTATGCAGCAGCTCTGAACAATAATTCAGAAAGACTCCAGTTTATGAATGTGGGATATTGTGCTTCTGTGTATCCTTAATTCAAAATGCTAAGAAATGGCCCAATATTGCTGAACAATACCAGGCCTGCATTGCCAGCAGAAAAAAATTTGCTATGTTTTACATAGCAAAAAGTTGCTTGAATGTTGACTGCACTAATGGCAGCAGTCAAGATGGTCTACATAATACCCTCTTGCACTCACTACCATTTACAAAGTGACACCATGCAAGGGAAAATCCCAGAATCTGACATTTTTTTTTCATCAGTTAACCATTTCTCACTCAGGGTTGTGTTTCAAGAAGTGTGTGTGGCAGTGAGAACAAGAGGTCATCCTGTAGACCATCCTGACTGCTGCATATGTTCCATTGATTCAATGGGGCTATTCTAGTTGTGGCTTACTATTGGATTTCAGCCTACAATTCTATAATTTTACAAAGCAAAGCAAGTTTACAAAGGGGCATATATAAAATCATATAAGGAACAAATCACTTCACAATTTCCCCTAATTTTCTTTTTTACAAAGCAAAATTTAAAGATAAGTTAGTCAATTTGGCAAGTTTACTGTTTAAGGATAATAATTGCTCCAGATTTCACATATGTCAGTGCAAAATTTTATAATCATTTTCGTTGGGTTTTTTTTTTTTTACTGCAAGTTAATGGGAGACTTACAACTTGACTCAAATCCAGGTCACATATTGAATCAACTGAGGCACAAATCATTATGGAATGAATTCGGATACAACAGTAGTCTACAGTACTCTTTGAATCCAGCAGTCAGCCGTGATCCTGTAAAACAAAATGTATTGCCCATGCAGACTGCTAATGAAAGGCTTGTGCTTTTCATCATTGCAAATAAACCATGCTTCCTAAAGGATTAGATTCTCTTGTAAATGATTTGCTATGCCATCTTCAAGTTCCTGTGTGTACTTTAAGCAAACAGAGATGGCTTCATTTTTCACATTTCATAGATCTACATCTTCCCCCATTTCTCTCTCTTTAATACAGAAAAGAGTTCTTTAATATTACCTTCCCATTAGGCTTGTCTTACATGCTCCCCTTCATGGGCACCAGCTTTCCATCTTTATTATCGGGTCTACCAATCAACGAGAGATGCCTGTTGAATTTATGGGGCTTCACTGGCTTTGTGATACAACAACAATAATAGATGCCAGAAGTTTAGAAAGAGATTGGTTGTAAGAGTTGATCAAAGTGCAAAGCAGAAAGAAAAAGGAAGGAGCCTGTAGAATCTTGTAATGATTGAATGGGTTGTACCAGTTCAGATTCCAGCTGGTCTGAAGCTGGTGCACATCCCCAAACAAACTCATTAACTGTGCTAAGACCCTTGAGTTTCCTGTCACAGAGCCATTCTTGTTCTCTCTCTCCCACCATCCAGGTTGTTCCCTAATATATAAATTTAAGAGGCATGTGTCCCTTTTTTTGAAAACTCTTTGTTTCCATCTCTCTGAATTGAAACAGGTTAGAAATCTTCAGAGGTCAGATTCCAATTTTCTCTGCTTCAAAGGAGCCTTCGTTTTATTCAGACGTCATCTGCATTTTGATGAATCAGGGTGATTGTTGTGGGTTTCTCAGGTTCTTTGGACGTATTCTGAAGGTTGTGCTTCTTGACGTTTTGCTAGTCTCTGTGGCTGGCATCTTCAGAGGACTGGAGTAGGAGCTCTGTCCATGCTCTGATACTGTTTGTTGGATAGTTGAGTATTTATAGCTGTGGGAGCAGCTTGTGTTTTTTTCAGGAGATAGGGTGATCAGCGTGTTTTCGTTGTGATAAGGGGGGGAGAGATTATCTGTCAATGTGATTGATGGGTGTCGTTAGCTGGTCTTTTTTGTGCAATAATCCCTGGCTCTTGTGGCTGGATAGAGTTTGTCGACCTTTTGCAGGCTGTATTTTTCAGTATTGGTAGCCAGGCCATGTTTAGTTTTAGGCCTTCTTCCTTTTTGTTGAAGTTCTGTTGATGTTTATGGATTTCAATGGCTTCCCTGTGCAGTCCAACATAATGCTTGCTGGTGTTGTCCAGTACTTAAGTATTTTGAAATCGAATTTCATGTCCAGCTTGTTTTAGGGCATGTTCAGCTACTGCTGATTTTTCTGGTTGTTTTAGTCTGCAGTGGCTCTCATGTTCTTTGATTCTGGTTTGAATGCTGCGTTTTGTGGTTCCAATATATACCTGTCCACAACTGCAAGGTATCTGGTATATTCTTGCAGTGGTGAGGGGGTCCCTTTTGTCCTTTGGACAGAGTTCTTACTCCAGTCCTCTGAAGATGCCAGCCACAGAGACTGGTGAAATGTCAGGAAGAACAACCTTCAGAACACGGCCAAAGAGCCTGAAAAACCCACAACAGCCATCAAATCCCTGCCGTGAAAGCCTTCAAGAGTGATTCTTTGTTCTAATCGTGTCCTGAATGTTGTGATGATTTGCTGTCTATAAGTGTGTTTTGTTTTTAATGTAAAGAGGCACTTACAAACAGTTCTCGCTTGTATATATGCAAAATATTATTCTGCCAGTACCTGTTTATATTGATATTGTCATTTAGAGATGCATATACATGAAACTTGAGAAACTCATTTGCACTGATATAACATCAACTATGGATGGCAAACAGGGCACGTACGTCATGCTACAGTGCCTGTTGCTGGCATTCTCAATATGGCCACTTACTACAATACATTATGTACATTGAGCTGTTGCACTACATCAACCATTGTGTTGATGATCGGAAACATTATAAATAACATTGCTGGAGTGATGTTAGGTGACTGATAGTGTTGAACTGTCACCCAGCAGCCCTCCTGCACAGTTTGTTGCCAAAAGAATGAATTTTTTAAGGCTTTAAAAATTTCCAATATGTAAAGCTACTCTTGATAAAACACAGTGTTTAAGACAAACTCTGAGGTCTTCCGAAAAGGAATGTGAAAATCATTATTTTATGACTATACCATTCCCAGGACAGATCTGCTTTGTGCAGAAGGTATTAGGAACAAATGTATGTGATTGTTTATTTGAAGTAAATGTGCATGCCATAGCAACTCCCAAATCATCCATTACGTACACTACAGTACAGGTTTCATAAATGTACCAGATAAGTGGGTAAAAGCAAAACCAGTGGGAAATGGATGAGGAGACTACATTTGTTAGGGCTTTCTCAGATTTGTTACCAAGTCTTCAGAGATTATTTCTTTCCTCTCTCAGAAAAATGTAAAAGTTTAAACCCTTCTGATAAATGTTATTCCACAAGTTATTTCACAAGTGCATTAAGCCAGAGAACTTTCCTCTCACTTAAAAGCAAAGTGTGCAATAGTATTTTAGTACTGAAACAAAAATGCCAATTGGCAATGGTTTCCCTGAATGTGAAAACTATGGATATGAACACCAGCATTCCATGTCAATAAGATGGGAATTACAATACTTACGAATTCCATAGGACCCCAGTATTAAAGTATTCGCTGGCTACTTGTTTGGTGATATCTTCATTCAGCTGTGATTATAGAAGTGGAATAGATGAAATGCAATCTCCTCTACTCCTTCAAACCATAAAGGTTTTAATCTCTGTAAAGTTTATAAATGAGAAACTTCATGATACTGTAATTGATATCCTTGGCCTGCATAGGTTTTGAACTAAAACACAGTGCAAGAACATGAGAAAATTTGCTTCGTTGTTGCCTGTGCCACCTTGAAGACAGAGGAAACTAAGGTGATTGTCAAGTATTGGTAGGCCACCACCAAGCTAGTGGGTTGGGGGGGGGTTGGGTCACAAATTCTATAGGCCTACTGTAATAAAAATTTCTGGGGACAGAACACAGCTTTTTGTTTTCAAGGTCTTCCTTCCCACTTCTTTAAGAAATAGCTGTGAAGGAGGACTGGAGATTAAATGATTCACCCACTTGAAAACCAATTTGTGAATTTCGTTCATCTTCCCACTTGTCACGAACACAATTCCTCTTGCTCGCCGGAGCACAAAACTCTTTGTTTAAGTGAATGAGTATGCTAACTGTAATGGTCTTGGACTGTGCTGCTTGCAAATTGTCTGTCTCAAAATGGATCTAGTTATCCAAAATGCTTTGCTGGCTGGATAGCTCAGTGGTTTAGGTATCTGGCTGTGGAGCCAGAGCTTGAGAGTTTGATTCTCCACTCTGCCTCCTGCGAGTAGAGCCAGCCTGTGTGGTCTTGGACAAGCTGCATAGTCCCACAATGCTGCCAAAATGGAATTGTAACCCACTTCTGATATTTTACTACCTGGAAAGGGTTGCCGTATGCCAGAACTGACACAACAGCACATTATTTATTGATTGATTGATTTATTGATTTATTGATTTATTGATTGATTGATTGATTGATTGATTGATTGATTGGACTTATATATTGCCCCATAGCGCTACAAGCACTCTCCGGACGGTTTACAATTTTTAATTATACAGGCTACACATTGCCCCCCCAGCAAGCTGGGTACTCATTTTACCAACCTCGGAAGGATGGAAGGCTGAGTCAACCTTGAGCTGGCTACCTGGGATTTGAACCCCAGGTCGTGAGCACAGTTTTAGCTGCAGTACAGCATTTTAACCACTGCGCCACAAGGCTCATTTTATATCCAAAATGGATCGAAATATATGGTTTGGAATGTGAAGGTAGTTTTTGGTTGGTTGTTTTTTCAAGCTTTCAACTGCAGAACTCTCTGCACATTATCCTAAAACAAACAAACAAACAAACAACAACAAAAGACATCCCAAATCAAAGCCCTATGTATTTTATTGAGGACCAAGAATGTTGGTCTCTTCATTTTTTCATAAGAACTTGCCTAAATTTCCAAATGTCTTCACTAACACAATGAAAAGACCTTGGAGATGAGTGTCTTCAACAATTCAGGTCACAGCTACTTCGTTAATATTTGCTGTAATCAACTCACTACCTGATGACCATCCATCTAGTGATGAGCCTAGCCATAGCTCAGTAGTTCAGAAATATGGAGCCAGAGGTTGGGGGTTCATTTCCACACGGTGCCTCCTTGATATGGGCTCTGCTTAATGACCTATAGGGTCTCTTCCAGCTCTGAAGTTCTAAGATGATAATGATGGTGATGATGGTCGTATGACAGGTCTGCTTACATGGCCATAACTGAAACTTTACAGTTCGGTAGAAGCTGCTGGAACTTGCACTCCCGTAGCATAATCTTTAAGAACTCAAAGTTACTTCCATGTCAAGAATAGGACCTCTGCAGGAAGATGGAAAGAGTTTGAGATTTTAAAATTTCATATAGAGAAGAATTTGGAACTAACAGAGTCATCAACCTGGGTTTTGAGATCTTAGATCATAAAAGTCTGGACTTAAATCCTTATATGTTCAAAGGGTTTTCTGATGCAATTTAGGGTTACTGCTTCTTTTTTTCCCAGAGGACAATATATATAGAGAGATCAACATTTTCACCAGAAGGAGTTGCATAGCTAGAGTGCTACTGTCAAGAAGGTTCTGTCATTTGTTTTAGCCCCATGAGCCTTCTTGTCCCATCTTACTAGCAGATCTGAATTCTGTTTAGGGACCTATATACTTCTATTAAACCTTTAAAATAGGCTGCAGAAAATTGATTTATCCAAAATATAGTGTTGAAGGACTGCTTTACAGATAGCATAGACTGTCAGCAAGATAAATAAATGGTGAAATCAAGCCTGAATTCTCTTTAGAAGCAAAAATGAGTAAACTGAGGCTAACAAACTTTGGGCACATCACAAGAAGATAAAACTCACTGGAAAAAATCAACAGTGCTAGGAAAAGTTGAAGGCAGCAGGTGAAGAGGAAGACGGAATGTAAAATGTATTGACTCAATAAAGAAAGTCATGGTCTTGAATTTACAAGAGCTGAGCTGGTCTGTTAATGACAAGATACACCACCTTATGCGGTTCATTATGTAACTTATACATTCCTGATTTGGCCTATGGGAGTTTGATTCCCCACTGTGTTTATGGCCGTGCCCCCCCCCCCAAAAAGGTTGAAGATATCTGCTGTAGAACACGATATTTGCACCAGTTCGTTGTGGGTCTTCTATGCAGACACCTTTAAGTTATAACTTTAGTTAACACACCACACAGTTGTCGAGAAGAACCATGTTACAGTTTCCAGATAGGGAACAAATGTAATAAAAAGTATCCTCTATAATTAATTTCTATTTCAGCACTTCCAAGATTTTTTTTTGTTCTACTCCCTTTTAAGATAGTTTGGTTTCTTGTTCAGAATGTGGGCTTAAGGTGCCCTGACAGAGGGAATGGGGAGAGCTTTATTTACCTTTCTTCATGGAGAGGGCCAAGGTTGTCTGTTTCTATGGAGACCAAAAACTTCAGTCAAATCCACTAAAACATTTGAAGTGAAGTGTGTGTTCTGTGTATGTGTGTGAGTGAAAGAGTTACAGTTATGTATATTTGCTCTCCTTCCTGAAATAATATTTGTCATTAACAAGATGCAATTAGTATAATGAATTCCCTCAGGCTGCAAGGATATAAACAATTAACTGGGAATAGAGTCTGTAGAGGAAGACTAAATAAGAGATGGACTGACCCAATAAAAGAAGCCATACCTTTGAGTTTGCAAGAGCTGAGCAGGCCTGCTAAGGAGATAACATTTAGACGTCACTAATTTATGGAGAACCATATAAAAATAACAGCACAATGTCCATAAAACATAACAAACTACAGTGCTTTTGAGTAAGCAAGTCACCTCCCTTTGAGTTCAATGAGAACTAAATCCAACTTAACTGCATTTTAATCCAATGCATAAAACCTCGAGAAATCTTAAAACTATAAGCATAAGGCAGTGGTTTTATTATGGGACCAACACAATATTAATTATGGGGCCAACACAAATGATTAACAGTGGTTGGGGTACTAATTCAATCACTGTGCAAAAATATATAGTTAGAATATAGTCTTGGCCTCAGATCCAGCTATAATGGTAAAAAAAAAAAAAATCATACATAAGAAATATTGGTCCCAGAGGAGCATATACATCTCCTGTTGCTTCAAAATGCCCAGTAATCCAGTTTCATGGAACTCAGCTGACAGCTAAGTGATGACTGGTGAGACCAATTTCAGAAGGGCCATAAGTCCACTCCAGGTTTTAGTCTGTACTTTACAAGAACTGGCAGAAGTGCAAAACTTATTTCAGAGATAGGGTTCTGCATCTTGAATAGCTCCTGTAAGTGCAGACTAAAACCTGGAGTGGGTTCATGCATAGCATAAAAGTGGATTCACCAGCAGCCACTCCTGGGATTTAGCTGACTGTGTGTCTTCCAATGCACAGCTATAACACTGTGTATGTGAAGACTGTTTAGGGCATGGATCTTAGTACTAGGTGATCAGGCACCAACATGTCATCAACAAGAGATGGAAATGAGCAAAACTGAGCCACAACCAACGATGTTGGTTAAACTATGATCCTGAGTCTTCTGCGTGATAAAACTTCCCTTGGCTACCAATGGAGGAAAAAAATTATTTCTTCTCCTGCCACTAGGAAATGGTTATTAAAAGCACTGGAGGCTATTTAAATCTGCTTTTCTGAAGTTGATGTCCACTGCATGTTTTGGACTACAACTCCCATAATCCATCCCTATCAGCTATATTATCTGAACCTGGTAAAAATAATAGAACCATAGAATAGTGAAGATGGCTATAAAGCCATCAAGTCCAACCCCCCCTGCTTGATGCAGGAATAAAAGTCAAAGGTTATCTGCCAGGTGGTTATTTAAGTTTCTCTTGAATACCTCCAGTGTTGGAGCACTTACCACCTCTCAAGGTCATTGGGTCCACTGTCTTACTGCTCTAACAGGAAGTTTTCCTGATATTCAGTCAAAATCTGGCTTCTTGTAACTTGAGCCCATTGTTGTGTGCCCTGCGCTCAGGGATAATTGAGAACAGATCCTGCCCATCTTCTCTACGGACAGCGTTTTAAGTATTTGAAAAGTGCTATCTCCCCTCAGTCTTCTTTTCTCAAGGCAAAACATGCCCAGTTATTTGAGTCTTTCCTCATACGGCTTGGTTTCCAGCTCATCCTTGTTGCCCTCCTCTGAACTTGTTCCAATTTGTTAGCATCCTTCTTGAAGTGTGGTGTCCAGAACTGGACACATTACTCAAGGTGAGGCCTAACCAGTGCTGAATAGAGGGGGACTAGCACCTCATGGGAGTCTATAACATATGGGGAGTACTAGGTTACAAAAATCAGGCTTAAATTGATAAATTAATAGTTGTGGTTGAAGTGTTGAAGTAAAGTTGATCAGATTCTGTTTAGATGACATCCACTGTAAAGTAGAATCTATTTATTAATTTAAAATATTTTTATTTCACCTTTCTCCTTAAAAAGGACCCAAGGTGGTGTACATTATTAGAAGATAGCATTTAAAGCTAAAAGAAAATTAATCTACAAAGGTGGCTTAAATCATTAAAAGACAATATTTAAAGCTAAAACAATAAGTATACAAATATTAAAAAGGAACAAATACCACTCTGAGAAATGGTAAATAAACACAATACTAAAAATACATTCCAAACAATTTTGGAAATAATTTTCTGTTCTATTATCAAAATTTTCTTTAAACTAAAAAATAATTTTAGCAGAGGAGAAAAAATGATTTTTTTTTTTTTGCTATCATTTCATAGATTGATCCAGACATCATTGTAAAAAAAGAAGATGCAAAAAATGGTGCTCAGAATATAGAATTTTGAATCACTGGAATTTTATTAATCATGGCCAACTCAGGTTCCATCGATTCCAATGGATTTGCTGTAAGTATAACTAAGCCTACCTCTAACCCTCTGAACAATAACGGAGTAAGGATGGAATCCTGTCTCTGCCTTCTGGAGAATTCACTAATTAATAGTGACCTCGAAAAAGATCTTATTGTTAACAGCCCTGCCCAGCCTTTGGAAACTCAACTCCATGGCTTCCTTTTTTGAATCAATCCATCCTATATTTGCTCTTCCTCTTCTCCTGTTGTTTTCAACTTTGCCCATCATTACTGCCTTTTCCAGTGAATCTTGTCTTCTAATGTGCCCCAAGTATGATAGCTGCATACCGTAGCCCTGTTGCTTTAGGAGGGGCTGATCCTTTCAACTACTCTGGAGTGCTGTCAAAACCCATATTTAAATGTCACCATAAGCTTCTCCCTGGAAGAGATTCCTTCTTTCACTGCTTATTTCTCAATATGTTTTACAAACTTATTTCTTCCAGTATTTAGTTGTGAGTATGCAATGAGTCTTACTGGCCAGCAGGTGTCTCCATGAATGAAGCTAATGGAGGAATGAGAAGTTTGCTCATTCTGAGAGACTAAAATTACAGATGCGTGCTGGATTCAGGCAAAGTCTGCAATTTAAAACAGAGATGTCTCCCTTTGCAACAACTAAACATGAAGCCAGTTTTCTTTGAGACACCCAAATCTGAAAGCAAAGTGTTTTTCAGAAATGCACATAGTACAGTGCCCATAATAAAAGAAATATAGGGCAAGGGAAAAGGAGGAGGATGGGAGTAAGACGGAATGACTTATATGCCTCTCTTCTAATTTGTTGGCATGAATTAAAAGGGGCACTCTGGCTTCTGTACAATAGCGCCAAGAATCTGTGACTTCAATAGTTGTTTCCTCCTTCTTAATGCCACCAAACATCATTGTTAACATGCCTTAAAGTGGTTTTCAAATACTGCAGTTCCCGAGACCTGCCACCTATCCATGTAGTTGTAACTGTTTTTTTCTGTCCAGCCCGGAATAACAAAACAAGACACAATATTTTGGGTTAAACTCTGGCCACAATCTTGTTAACTTATTAAAACTTGAACTTCCCCTTTCACAAGGGGGCCTGCTGTAGTGCAAAACAGGTCTGGACCCAATGTCACTCCTGACTGACTGGTCCAGACCTCTCCCCAGCAAATTCTTACACTGAAAGCATGCTGTCATATAGCACCGCACCATCTCGACCATCTGTGCCAGAGTACCGGAGGCCGCCCTCCACCCGAACCTTGAGACTCGAAGTGCACAGTGTCCCCTGTGGTCCCCTGTTCTCCCTGTCCCTCTGCTGAACCTCTTTTATTGCAATTCTGAGACAAAGAAGGGTGCCTTGCCCCCACTGGTTATCCCCCTAGAAATCCCCTGAACCTATCCTGCTTTGCACTACCCACCACTGTGACCTTATTAACAGTGAGCATCTACTTTACCAACCCAAGAACACTCCTGCATGCAAGAATGGGATGAGCAAACAACAACAACAAAAATACCTGCACCTCAAGGCCAATGTGGGTGCAGGTCAAAAATTCCCATCTGGCCCCGAAGTGTCCAGCTGCTCTCATTCTTGCCACAATAGCTGGGCAAGTGGGTCACTTTCTGGGAATAGGAAAGAAGATGGTACAAGCCTTAAAGGCTTGCCTGAAGCCCTGTCTGCCCGCCCCCTTGTGCGGTCCCTGCTCTCATCCTAACCAGATGGGTGGGGAAAGAAGCCCCGCCCCGGCAGCTTTGCGCCATTGCAGAGGGCCCATAAAGTTATGGTTGGAGTCCTTGTTACCTTCTCCTCAAAAATGCATGCTCTTTTCTGGTGGGGACAATCTTTTCGTTATGGCCATTATTCAGGAATGTTTCAGTTTTATCTCTTGAGTTCTGCCAACTCCTGAAAGCCTGTGGTCTCGGTTTATATATATTTCCATATAGACAATGCATTGTGGCAATTACATAATAAATAAATGAATAAATAAATAAATGAATAAATGAATAAATAAATAAATAAATAAATAAATAAATAAATAAATAAATAAATAAATAATGCACTGTGGTGTGGCAATTGTAGGGTGAAAAGGTGGTTTTCTGACACTTCTGCCTCAACTAAAGGTCTCTTTCTCCTTCGTGCTTTCACTGAAGAAAGCATCTGAAAAAAGTTTTACAACCATTTGAAAGAATGTGAGTTCAAGATGTTGCTTTCCATTGTTGCTTCACAGATATCTGTAAAAGTCTCTTATGTTGTTCAGTAGAGATGTATTTTATTCTCCCAGCTTTGGTGTTCTAGGTAAAGGTAAAGGTTCCCTTTGACATTTAGTCCAGTCATGTCCAACTCTAAGGCATGGTGCTCATCCCCACTTCCAAGCCATAGAGCCAGTGTTTGTCCGAAGATGGTTTCCGTGGTCACGTGGCCAGTGCAACTAGACATGGAACACCGTTACCTTCCCACCGAGGTGGTACTTATTTACTAACCTGCATTTTCATGCTTTCGAACTGCTAGGTTGGCAAGAGCTGGGACAAGCGACGGGAGCTTACTCCGTCACATGGATTCGATCTTACGACTGCTGGTCTTCTGACCTTGCAGCACAGAGGCTTCTGCAGTTTAACCTGCAACGCCACCACATCCCTAGTCTTACTCCTATTTTTTTTTAAAAAAAGAAATTTCTAAAAGTCTGAATTCATTGGATTTAAAATAGCATGTTACAATTAAAGCTATACCTACAAAAGTATGGAAATTCATAACAAAGTTCAGCTCTGTTCCTTCAAAACATGTGCATAATAATGCACCCTTATTGTACCTTGATTTCCACTCCAGGCACACAGTACAGCATAAACCACCTCAGTAGTGAGTCAATAGTCAATAATGGTATGGACAAGTTGAAAAGAAACACAAGGTTTGATCCTGCTGACAGATTTGCACTGCATTCCTATCCATGTTCTTCAATATGTGTGTTCTGTGCTGTCAAGTTGGTACTGACTTGAAAGACCTAATGGGTCTTTCAAGGTGAGCTTTACTAGTTCTACTCTTCCAGTGAGTTTCCATATCTGAGCAGGGATTCAAACCCTTTTCTCCAGAGTCTAGTCCATCACTCTATCCACTACACCACAATGGGAATCATGTTCTTCAGTAGTTCAGTCCAATTGATCCATGTTAGGGGAAAGTCTTGTTGTATTTAATGGGCTTTAATGGCCTTAGTCCTGGATAAAGGATGTTTTATTCACTTTATAGAATGAAAGAGTTGAGTAAATTTGCTGTTTTTAAGGCACAAAACAAAGGGTGCATTGATGTTCCCCCATTTCAAAAGAAGGTGATTTGTAGACTGAATTTCAAGGTCTTTATTTTATAGCTTCGGTCTTTTCTTTTTGTTGCAAACTGAAAGCCATAGCTCTTTAAAGAATGGCCTTAATATGGATTTTAATGAAGGGTGGGCTTGCATATCTTATCTTTGTTTTTCAGTTTGTAAGCTCATGGGACAGAGAGTACATTAAGGACATTCACTGTCTTCTGTTGAATGCCAAAACACTGAACAAATTAGGGCTATTTCTGCATTTCCAAGGGAACTGCAGGATGGACCAAATGATTCAGAGGGACTCAAGGGGCATGGCAGCACCCTACACATCCCTCATGCCAAATCCAGAATAAGTAGGGCTAAAGTAAGGGGTTGTCATCAGACTAGCTAGTTCTCTGAAATTTGTGTTTTCCACTTTGCCTTTTCAAAAGCTTAGTTTCACTACTAGGGCTCAAAGTGACTGTGTGCACAGATGAATGTCTGTGATCTTCTAAGGTCTTTGATTGATTAGGTCAGAGTTTCACTTTAGGTCTTTAGAGATTGTCTTCCTACTCCTTGTCAAACTTTGGTTTCTATTGTCTTAGGAGTGCAGTGGCAAAGATTATTATAGCTGTGTCTTCACTTTTTGTTTTTTTCTCTCTGGACTGGAGATGGAATGAAGATGCTCCATATATTTTCCCATTTGTGGGAATGTTTTTTTTTTAATTTCATGAAGAAGTAGAAATGCAAAATATCAAAACAGACATAGACAAGGCTTGGGTCAGAGTCTCTGAAGAGGGCATATGGCAGCAATCAATGTGTGTGCCTTTCTCTGGGCATAACCTGGTCCCCATGTACTTTGCAAAGTAATTAGCATGTGGAGAATCATCATCATAAGAACATAAGAAGAGCCCTGCTGGATCAGGCTAAGGGCCCATCTAGTCCAGCTTCCTGTATCTCACTGTGGCCGCACCAGATGGGAGCACACGAGACAACTAGATACCTGTCTCCTGATACCACTCTCCTGCATCTGGCATTTTGAGGTACCTTATTTTTAAGCCTAGAGATTATACATCCCCATCATGGCTTGTAACCTCCGATGGACTTTTCCTCCAGGAATCTGTCTAATCCCCTTTTAAAGGCATCTAGGCCAGATGCCATCACCACATCCTGTGGCAAGGAGTTCATCAATGACTATGTCCCAGATTCTGCAAAGAATGAAGATAATGTTTAATTGATGCATTTTTTAAAAAGATGAAGGACTAATAAAAGTCCTCCTCTATGTCCTGTGGTCAGTGAAACATATTCACTTCATTTTATACTTAGCTTTAAACACACACACACACACACACACACACACACACACACACACACACACACACACATGTGGATGCATGTGCATGCACAAATACGTGCATGTACACATATATTCATGCAAATCTCACTTGTACTTTGTTATATGTGCAGAAGGCTCTTTTCTACAGAGAATTTCTGGGACACTAGACGTAAGAACAGAAGAAGAGCCAGGCAGGATCAGGTTGAAGACTTACTTGGACCAGTTTTTTGTCCACATAAAGGCAAACCAGTCGCCAATGCCAATGTGTTGCTCTACTAGCAACACATGTGCAGTTGTGCCTTCTGTCATGCATTCCCCAACTTTGAATGTGAGCACTCTGCCATGTATCTCTGTGCAAGAAATCCATGCTGGATTCATACAATTCTCTACAGAAAAGTCATTTTCTTGTCGAAAAAAAATCCCTCTTATACAAAACATACCTTACTCCTGGAAAAGACACATTTTTTTTCCATAGCAGTAGATGGCATGAAGTCAAACTGAGTTATCAGATGTATGCCTGATTGGCAATAAATTAAATTACAAATAATCACTACCATTTTTACTGGCATAAATTTTTAATGATTAGTTTTGACATGTATGACCTGAGTAAAGACAGCAGAACTGGAAGGAAAGGATATGATTGCAAACCTGTTGAGAGTCTCTGATACTGTGATGTTTCTTGCAGTGATTCATTTCTACATTAATTAACACAACATGTCCCTTACTGCCCATCAAACTTTCATACTTCTGTGAAAGCCTAACAAGCTGTTATGGGGATTGCATGGCTTCCACTGACCCTCATATCTGGCATTGACCCTCATCTGTGCCACATTTCATTTCTAAAAGTTTTTAAATACACAAATGATGCCACCATTAGCAAAGCAAGAAGTAGGAAGAAGCAGCTAATTTCTGGCTTCAGCTTCTCAATATCAGAATAGTTAGCAGAGCACACTTCACACAGACAACATTCTAGTTTTCAGTGTTTCTTAGATAACACATAAATTTTACACACAAACATGCATGCATGAGCATATGTGCATGCGTACGCGCGCGCACACACACACACACACACACAGAGAGAGAGAGAGAGAGAGAGAGAGAGAGAGAGAGAGAATTCATTGGAACACAAAAATATTTTCAAAATGAATTCCAGTTATGAAATTACATGAATTTGAACATGAATTAATTCGCCCATAAGCCACAGAAAATCCAGCACATTCTAGACAGCTAAGGCAAAGCATTATGTGAATGCAAAACAAATCCACATATATGAGACAGGAAAATGCAAAATGGAGACTTTGGGGCACACCCAGCATCTAAAGCAGGGCTATATTCAAAGGTGCTGGCACACAGTTATTTTAAACTGACAAGTTTAAGTGTCTGAAATGACGAGAGCAACAAACAGATACAAATATCCTGCTGAGGATAATACTGCAGGCCAAAGCAGTGTGAGACTGTCAAATTCAATTTTGTGCTGGAAATAGGTGAGGAGGGCAAAAATGCTTCTGTCTTGAAGTCCAGAGGGCAGGGCAGGCAGGTAACTTAATAGTAAGTTCAAGATGGAATGTGGTTTAATGCGGTCTAGGCTGGAATCTTGGTCACACATACGCATGTGTCATCAGCTGCTCCAATTTACTGGATTTTTTTTTTAAAAAGTCTGATTCTTCTCCCTAGGTCTCAAGGCTCCCATGGACTCCCTTTCTTCATGTGGAAGCCATTGGAAGCCACAGGGTCAGTGGGAGGAGTCTTTAATTTTCTAAAATGAGCTGCCTTGGATCCTTTTAAGGAGAAAAAGGTAAAGGTAAAGGTAAAGGTTCCCCTTGACAATTTTTGTCCAGTCGTGTTCGACTCTAGGGGGCAGTGCTCATCCCCGTTTCCAAGCCATAGAGCCAGCGTTTTGTCCGAAGACAATCTCCCGTGGTCACATGGCCACTGCGACTTAGGCACGGAATGCTGTTACCTTCCCACCGAAGTGGTCCCTATTTATCTACTTGCATTTGCATGCTTTCGAACCGCTAGGTTGGCGGGAGCTGGGACAAGCGACGGGCGCTCACTCCGTCGCGTGGATTTGATCTTACGACTGCTTGGTCTTCTGACCCTGCAGCACAGGCTTCTGCGGTTTAGCCCGCAGCGCCACCACGTCCCTTTTAAGGAGAAAGGCAGGTAAAAATATTTCAAATAAATAAATAAAATTAGCACTAGCAGAATGACTTTACTGGTAGTGGTGATTTTGGGAAAGGAAATGTCCCTTCTCTGTGTCATAACTCCCAGTGGGTTCTCCATGATGAAAGGAATTCCATGGAACCCACAGAGCCTGAGGGGTTGGGGAGGGTCAAAAGAAATCACTGCAGCTGAGGTCATCACCAGCCTTCCACGTGTAGCTGTGTGAATAGGATTTAAGCAAATACAAGATAACAAAAAGGTAGAAAGAGAATGTGGGGGGAGGGATGGAAGACCCATGAGTGTTATTTGGGTGGTAGTAGACAGGTGAAAAGAGACCCAAGATATCTCATCTAGAAACTTCTACATGGTCCCTGATGAGAGGCTGGTCATAGGAAAACTCTGTGGAGTTTACAGTAGAGGAGTCATTAGAATCACTCCACCAATAGTGGAAGGTGGGAAGTAGAATCTCTTCTATTTTTGATTGTTGTAAGTTTTACGGGCTGTCTGGCCGTGTTCTTGAGGTTTTTTCTTCCTAACGTTTAGCCAGTCTCTGTGGCCGTATCTTCAGAGGAAAGGAGTCAGAACTTTTGAAGTCAGGACAGGAGTCAGAGTCAGAACTTTGACTCTTGTCCTCTGAAGATGCTGGCTACAGAGACTAGCTAAATGTTAGGGAGAAAAACCTCAAGAACATGGCCAGACAGCCTGAAAAACCTGCAACAACCATCAGATCCTGGCCGTGAAAGCCTTCGAGAATACATCTTCTATTTTTCTTTCTTTGGTTTAACTGCCATGGCTAACCTTTTTTATTTCCCCTCCCACTGCTTCTCATGAGAGTGAAAATAACTACATCAGCTTCAGGGCTGGCATAATCCCTTTTATTGAAAGAGAAAAGAAGGTCTTTATATCTACTGGATCCTAAACTTCTCCTGAGCTTCCTCAGTCAGGAAGCTCAGGAGAAGTTTAGGATCCATTTGCACCTCTGAAGCTTTCAGAGGCATGATAGTATTTGTATGATAGTAAAAGATTCGGCTGATGGTAGTAGCGTGACCTTGTTCCCTACACTCGAGGGAACAGTCCTCCATATAAAGGACTGTCTGAAGCACCATTTGATTGAAGCACCATTTGATTTTTCTGAGACACTGTCCAGTACACATCTGATTTAAAGAACAAGAAAGAGGATAAATTTTCCCAGCCAAATTTAGCACCTGGTCAGCAGTCAGTATAGCCACACAAGTCCATTGTTCTCTGCACCCCTATGGTGAGAGTAATATATGTCTCTCAAAATGGTAATACACTTTTTTTAACCTTCATGGCTACATACTGTACATATAACTTAGAATTTGCAAATTTTCTATAAGTGTGTCCTTTCCTTCTCCTCTTCTTTGGCAATGGATTTCTGCCTATTTGGCACTGTGTAAGTGGTTACACTACTAGTTTGATGGAGTTCCACATTCAAACAAAACCCTTCAGATCATGTACTGTCTCCCGCTCTCAGTGAGCTTATGGTCTACCACTTATGTCCCGCCCAGCCTAATTGGAATATGTAAGAAATAGCAAGGGGAAAGTAATTTAGGAAAGCATCCTTCTTCAACCTCTAAAAAGATGTGTTCTAGAAGAACAAGGTAGTAATAACAGTACCTTCAACTCATGCATAGATATGATTTGATTGTATTTATTGTATTGTAATTTTATCCTCATGGCACTTTATGATTTTTGATTTTCGCCCCTATATATGGATGTTGTTATTTGCTATTTTGCTACTTTGTTGTTTTATTTTACTTGTTGTAAACCACCCAGAGTAGTTTTCGCTGCCAGATGGGTGGTATATAAATTAATTAACTAATTAATTAATTAATTTGAGGTGACCTCAGTCATCCTAGATTGGTATTAGTGTGCCAGCCAGGATTGTGCTAAATCTTGCTCTTAGAATCAGGATGTGACTCCATTTAACACAATAACACATCTCGTCGTTATTCAAAATGTGTGAGGCACAAATATTTATTCAACACAAAAATGTCCTTAGTTTGTCATCTGAATATGATTTAGTAAACTCTTAGGCTTATGGAAGCTCATGCCTTATATCAATAATTTTCCTATAAAGATATTAACATTTATCACATTTTCTGTTTCTGCTTTCTCTGTTTATTTTGTTTTGTTTTAGTTAAGCAAATGCATGCGCTGCTGAAAGAAGGAGATAAAACTCCACAGCTAGCCATCTGACTGTAACTGCTATCTCCCATGCAAGAGGAATAAAGGAGTTGGATTCAATCTTTGCTGCACACAATATAAGGTAATCAGCCCTCAGGGAACTACTGTTTATTGCAATATACCACTTCAATGTTATTTGCTGTCTATTTGTAACTCTGCTTATTTTGTTAGACTCCACCATCCATTTAGATGTATTTGGCTAAGGAACCATTGTTGCAAGTTGTAAATGGTCTATTTGCATAAATACACATTAATCCACTTTTTAAATGTATGGTCAAGACTTTCCCTCAGGAAACAGGGGAGCTGTGGAAATATGTAACAGCAATTAATTGCTAAACAAGACGATGTACATATTGCATGCTAAGAATAATAAAGCAGGAAGCGTACGGCTAGAAAAAAAGGAGTCCTACACGAGAAGTATTAGAGAACTATGCTGTTGTATTCCGCAGACAAATATGTGAGAAAGGTAGGTGATTTATTTTGTTAAAATAATGCAAAAAGGAATATTTTATTAAGAGTGCCTTGTGTGATTATAGGGACATGGTGGTGCTGCAGGTTAAACTGCAGAAGCCTCTGTGCTGCAAGGTCAGAAGACCAGCAGTCGTAAGATCGAATCCACGTGACAAATGAGCTCCTGTCGCTTGTCCCAGCTCTTGCCAACCTAGCAGTTCGAAAGCATGTAAAAATGAGACTAGATAAATAGGTACCAGCTCGGTGGGAGGGTCATGGCATTCCGTGTCTAGCCACGCTAGCCACGTGACCACGGAAACTGTCTTCGGACAAACACTGGCTCTATGGCTTGGAAACAGGGATGAGCACCGCGCCCTAGAGTTGGACGCGACTGGACTAAATGTCAAGGGGAACCTTTACCTCTTACCTTGTATGATTATGGAATGATATATATGATTATTCCAATAGTTTTGCTAGAGAAAATACATACATTTTATCCAAAGCAGAGTGCTTTACTATATTATTACTTATAAGAGCTGGTTTTATTAGTGCAATGAAACGCCACCACCCCATAACCTTTAGGTACTGGGAATTTGTAATAACTGCATTTCAAAGGTCTGTAACTCATTAAGCAACTTTGCTGCATATGCATAGTTTCTTAAAATTAAAATGATGGATATATTCTTGGATGAAGAAAAGAAGATGCACAATCCATTCCTCGACTTGCAAAGTCATATCTAGCAGGAGGTTTGTGGAAGTACCAGTGGAACCCTTTGTGACAAACCCAGACCTACTGGAGGATGCCACACTTTCACTAAGCTGCCACCAACCATTCCCTATAAGAAGTCACACAGACCAGGGATGGATTTTTAACAAATAAAGGAATAAGGTTTATTTAAATAACACACAGGGAAAATAAAATGATCAAATGAATAAGATACAGTAACGTGGCTTAGTCTCAATCATACATACACTAGTTTGGTTCACACAGAACGCATTTAACTAAAGCACAGACCCTGAACCTATCAGTTCTGGCTAACCCTACAGACACCTGAACCTATCAGGTTGGTACTGACTGACACACAGTAGTACCCTGTCTGACACACAGACTCCCACTCAAGCTTCTTCTCTCAGCTCTTCTCCCAGCTTCTCCTAAACTTCTCCACACAGGCTTCACATATATATACAGTACAGCCCCTCCTCCTGATGTCCCGCCTTCCACTCCCCATAGGATGGAACTTTCCCTCCAAACCCATGACAGACAGGTAACATCAGTGCTGTATGTAACACCTCCCCTCTTTATAAGTTGTTTTGTAGGGGGAAAGCTAAAGTGCTTTTCACCAAAAAACAACCTGGATCCAAAACATACAAAAACAGTTATACATTAACATACAATACCATACTTACTTATACTTACTCTAGGATAAACATATCAATTAGACATTTAAACATTTACCATTTACAATACATCAAGTTACCTTTATTCATACAAACCAAGCATGTTTAATACACAAGTACATTTAACCTTTGGTCACCAAAATATATACATAGTCCATGTTTCTTTCGCCGTCTTCATTCTTCGGGTCTTCTTGACAAGGCGTCAGCAACACAGTTCACTGACCCTCTGACCACCTTCACTTCAAAGTCATAGTCTTGCAGGTTTAAAGCCCACCTCATAAGTTTACTATTGTGGGTTTTCATTGTCTTTAACCATTGCAGTGGTGAATGGTCAGTGCACAGAATAAAATGTCTTCCCCAGATGTAAGGCTTGGCCTTCTGGATCGCGTAGACTATGGCCAGGCACTCCTTTTCCACGGTTGCCAAATGTCTCTCACCTTTCTGGAGTTTCCTACTCAGGTAGGACACTGGATGCTGGTCACCATTCTCATCCTCCTGGCAAAGAACTGCTCCTACCCCGCTGTTAGACGCATCGGTGTAGATGATGAACTCCCGGTCGAAGTCTGGAGCACGCAGCACTGGATAGTTGATGAGGGCCTCCTTCAACCTCTGGAACGCCTCCTCACAGTCGCTGGTCCACGGGATGCGGTCATCAGTCTTCTTCCTCGTCAGATCGGTCAGCGGAGCCGCCATCTCGCTAAACCTCGGGATGAACTTTCTGTAGTAGCCCACCAACCCAAGAAATGATTTGACCTTTTTCTTGGTGTTGAGTCTGGTCCAATCACGAACTGCTTCTATCTTGGCCTCTAGGGGTTTGATCACTCCTCCCCCTACCATGTGACCCAAGTATTTTATTTCTGGGCTACCCAGCTGCAGTTTGTTCTCTTTGCAGAGCCTAGGCCAAAGCACTTCCTCCCCTGGGTTAAAGTGCCTCTCCCTGCCTTCCTGGTCATCCCAAGCTTTCTTTCTGACCTTTTGAGCTTGCAGGTTTTCTGCTGCTAGCTCTAGGTTTCTCTTTAGGTCATTCCTTAAAGAGTCTATATATGTCACAACATCTTGTGGGTCATCCTGGGTGATCTGTTCCCAATTTTGTTTGATTAAATCAAGTGGCCCTTTCACCCTTCTCCCAAACAAAAGTTCAAACGGACTGAACCCGGTACTGGCTTGTGGCACTGATCGATAAGCAAACAAAAGGGATTGCAGCTTCTGGTCCCAATTGTTTGGATTCTCTGCCAAGTAAGCCCTAATCATGCGCATCAGAGTCCCATTGAACTTCTCCGTTAACCCATTACTTTCAGGGTGATAGGCAGTGGTTTCCTTGTGTTTAATTCCACAGATTTGCCATAACCGTTTCATGAGCTTCGATGTAAACGATGCGCCCAAATCTGTGATTATTTCTGAGGCAAATCCCATCCTGGACATATACCCCACCAAGGCATCTGCCACTGTGTTAGTTTCAATGTTAGTCAAGGGAATGGCTTCAGGGTACCTCGTGGCATGGTCCACAATGGTGAGAATGAACCTGTTCCCCCTCTTTGTGGCCTTGGGCAAAGGTCCCACAATATCCACCCCTATGCATTTGAACGGAGTGTCAATCACAGGCAACGGGCACAACTTTGCTTTGGTCCTGTCACGGTTATTCCCCTGCCGCTGACACACATCACATTTTTTACAGAACTCCCTGATCTGCCTCCCTATGTCAGGCCAGTAAAAATTCTGTGTGATTCTCTGCTGTGTCTTGTTCACCCCTAAGTGCGCAGCAAACATGTCAGAGTGCCCCCTTTGTAAGATCATGGGGCGATACTTTTCAGGTACCACTAGCTGACTTCTGATCCCATCTCCCCCTTTTGAGATATTCCTCAGGGTCTCTCTATATAAAATTCCCTTTCTCTCACAAAATCTCACTGGGGTTTCAGGTGTTAGCTGGGCGTCTGTCACCTGTTCAAAACACTTTTGGAGAGTGGCGTCTGCCTTTTGCTCTTGGCCAAATTTGCTGTTTGTGGTTAAGGTTTCCACCACAGCTTCGGAACTCCCCTCTGCTTCCGTCTCGGGCTCTCCAGTACCCCCCTGAACTGTCCCCGTGGTAGCTTGTGAACGTGTAATCACTAGCACCCGTTTCACATGTTCAGCCAGGTCATTTCCCACAAGCACGGCTGCTGGCAGAGTCGATGAAATCGCTAGCCGCCAAACTCCCCTCCAGCCTTGAAAGTTCACAGGTACCTCCGCTACTGGCAGTGAGATCACCTGTCCCTCAATCCCTGCCACCTTTATGCTCTCATTTGGGATTACATACTCCCTAGGAATAATATCTGGATGGCACAGGGTCACCTGGGAACAAGTGTCCCTCAACCCCCGATACTGATGGTCAAGTATTCCTACGTCCACCCCTGCTGTTTCAAACAACTGAGAATCTGTTCTCACAAGTAAGCAGCGCCTGACCTCCACAAGAGGACCATTTTCCTCAGCCTGATCAGCAGATGTCACTGTTCCAGATTGAGTAGCCATGGCAAAAGGCTCCCTCAGTGCCAAGGAGCTTTGCTCTTTCTGGACACAGAACACAGCTTTTGGCTTGGTTCCACTCGAATCATGAGGCACATTTCCTTTTAACTGCTTTAATTTCTCACACTCTGAGATTAGATGGCCCTTTCCCTGACAGAAATAACATTTTCTGCTATATTTTGAGTCTTTCTCATCTTGTTTTGGTTTTCCCTCCAAAATCTGAGGTCTTGGTTTCGTGTCTGAGGGCTTCCCTTCACCATGGGTCCCTCCCCCTTGCTGGTTTCTTCCTGGTCCCTGAGAGTACTTGCTGTAGGTTTCTTTGGGTTTATCTACAGATTTCCACTCAGCACCTAAGGGTTTTCTTATTTGATAAATAAAATCTGCGATCTCGGCTGCTTCTGCCACAGATTTCGGTTTCCTTTCCCTCACCTGGAACTTCAGTTCCCCATGCAGGACTGAATAGAACTGTTCCAGCGCTATCAGGTCTTTGAGCTGCTGGTAGGTCTCTGTTCCCTCCTGAGATAGCCATTTCTCTAGCAGCCTCACCAGTTGGGCCCCCACTTGGGTAAAAGTCTGCTCTGGTTTCTTGGTGAGTGACCTGAATCTTTGCCTCAGCTGTTCCGCATTTATCCCATGTCTGGCAAACACCAGTTTTTTAAACTCAGAGAAGTCTTTTAGCAGCTCCTCTGGCATCTCTGCATAGACTTCTGCCAGGCTGCCACTGATTAAAGATCGCATGATGGTCATCTTCTCAGTTTCCCTTACTGAGAAGTCCACAAACGCTCTTTCCACTAGGGAAAAGAACACCTCAGGGCAATCTCCCTTGTGGTATACAGGGAATTTCTTCAGGTCAGTTTTAGACAATTGACCCCCCTCAGAATCCCTATTGTTATTATTATTCTGGTTCATCAGTTCCAATTTTCATAACTCAAATGCCATTTTCTCTTTTTCCAGAGCAATTTTCTCTCTCTCCAATCTTTCCTCCTTTTCCATTCTCTCTCTCTCTAATTCGAAATGTCTCTGTTTCTCTCTTTCCCTTTCCTCCATTTTTTCTCTCTCTAATCTTTCCTCCATTTCAAATTGCCTCATCCTCAGTTCATGCTGTTGGGCTATGAGCATTTTTTTGAGTTCTGGGTTCTGTTCTCCCGTGCTGTCCTCCTGCACTGAGCCAAATTCATCCTCAGAACCTTGGTCAACCTGGGGGTCTTTCACTTCACCCATTTCTGCCATTTGGCTTCGAGTCAAGGGCATAACCCCCCCCCCAGAACAGGCTGCTTTCAAAAGTCAAGCCTCAAAATAAAGCGACCACTTTTTTCCTTTGCCTCAGAACCAGCCTTCTATAGATTGCTGCTGTTCTTCAGCACTAACTTGCAACTGTAGCCAGCCAGAGTCTACCCCCCTCTGCTAGGCCTCTCAGCAGGCAGGCTAGATCACTGCTACTTCACACAGTTTTGCCTCAGCTTTTTTCCCGCCAAAACAGGTTGCCTCAGAGCTCCCTAATCTAGTCTCCCCAGTTGGCACGTTCTTCCACTAGCGCACCTCCCCGTGAGGTACGCCTAGAAGATTACCTACGTGCCCTCAGATTGTCCCTGACTAGACCCCCCTTGCTCTGGGCACACTTGCCAAGGCTTTGCTGGACCACTGGACAACTGGACCAGTCGTATCCCACACGCTGGACACCAATCAATGTGACAAACCCAGACCTACTGGAGGATGCCACACTTTCACTAAGCTGCCACCAACCATTCCCTATAAGAAGTCACACAGACCAGGGATGGATTTTTAACAAATAAAGGAATAAGGTTTATTTAAATAACACACAGGGAAAATAAAATGATCAAATGAATAAGATACAGTAACGTGGCTTAGTCTCAATCATACATACACTAGTTTGGTTCACACAGAACGCATTTAACTAAAGCACAGACCCTGAACCTATCAGTTCTGGCTAACCCTACAGACACCTGAACCTATCAGGTTGGTACTGACTGACACACAGTAGTACCCTGTCTGACACACAGACTCCCACTCAAGCTTCTTCTCTCAGCTCTTCTCCCAGCTTCTCCTAAACTTCTCCACACAGGCTTCACATATATATACAGTACAGCCCCTCCTCCTGATGTCCCGCCTTCCACTCCCCATAGGATGGAACTTTCCCTCCAAACCCATGACAGACAGGTAACATCAGTGCTGTATGTAACACCCTTTTCTTTGCTATACAACTGGTGGTTGGGAAATACCCATCACCATGCCAGCTGTTACATTAATAAGATGCTCATATACTTCCCACATCTTCCCCATACTTCAACAGCTCCTTTCCAACATATGAACTGAGTCAGTATGCTATTCCTGTCCAGATTGTATAGATATAAGACTTCCGTGCTAGGAATCAGGAGGAACTTGATTACTGGGTGAAATCATGAAATCCAAGCAGGCTTCTTATTAAAACAAATGTCCATGTGCTCGCAAACAGACTGAGGGAGAGAAGAATGTTTTTTTCATGTAACTTTTTTTTTACGATTTCATTAAGAAATAAGAAGAAATAGCTTCAAGATACTAAGAGCTAGAAACACAATGTTTTCTATAGATACTACTGACTTTCCAGGGTTGATGCATAGGCTGGTTATATGGTAAAGCAGGTTTCCCTAGGACCCCTGACTGGGGTCATTGATAATTAACTCTTAGTAATGGTGCATCATTGGCATTTATTGGACTGTTCTGTCAAATGTGTCAGGTAAGATCTATCTGGAACTGTATCTGACATCTCTATGTGATCCTTTCCATCAGTTGGATGAATATACTTGGGACGTGGTGGTGCTGCGGGCTAAACTGCAGAAGCCTGTGCTGCAGGGTCAGAAGACCAGCAGTCGTAAGATCGAATCCACACGATGGAGTGAGCTCCCGTCGTTTTGTCCCAGGTCCTCGCCAACCTAGCAGTTCGAAAGCATGCAAATGCGAGGAGATACACAGGTACCATCTCGGTGGGAAGGTAAAATGGCGTTCCCTAGTCACGCTGGCCATGTGGCAATGGAAACTGTCTTCAGACAAGCACTGGCTCTACGGCTTGAAAATGGGATGAGTACCGTCCCCTAGAGTCGGACACGACTGGACTAAAAATATCAAGGGGAACCTTTACCTTTACCTTTACTTGTGAAGTGGATATTGTCAAACTTCTAAAGAGAGAGCTCCATTTCCACAGGAGTAGAAATGAGCACTGACTGTATATTAGGGTACAGAGAGAATAAAGCTCAGCATAAAACAATGTTTAAATGAGAGAGAGCAAATGAGCAATAAGCAATAAGCAATAAGGTGAAAGCAATTAATGGGTTTCTAACCCACCCAAAGCCAAGTATATTTGCTACCGATTATAAAAACAGAAGTCACAAGATCACCATATTCTCTTGGCTAGGTTAAGATGGGAATCCAGGTCAACTATCAACCTATGAGATATATCAGCAAAACATTTTTGATACCCACAGATAGGGCAGAATGGACGCATATCTCCCAAACAGAGGAAACATTTCACCTTGTTTAGATGCAGCCTCTCATCAGCAGGTCATTTCAAAAGTAACAAGGTCCCACAGCCCAGTTCCATTTGTGCTTGTACCAAATGTTTATAATTTTGGAACATACGGCTGGGTTTCTGGGTTTCATTACCCTCGCTCATGTTGCAAATTCAAAGATGTTTGAAATCTAATGTAGTGAGAGAAGAGGACAGCCCTATGCAGTCACGCTGCTTTGCTTGTCTGCTGATGAGTGACTGTTTCCAGTTGTACATTTTTAGTGTTTTCTTGTTCCAGGCTAGGGGTTAAGTAAGGGAAAAATCACCTTTCTACTCAGTCTTTACTGCTGTCACTGACTTGATGTTGCCATGCTTTTAGGAGCTAACCACGTGGCTTTTAGAAGACAGCTTCCCATTTATCACTTATTGAGAATCAACATTCTCACACAAAGGAGACACTGCATGATCACAAATTGGAACAAGTTCAGAGGAGGGCAACAAGGATGATCAGGGGGCTGGAAACCGAGCCCTATGAAAAAAAGACTGAAGGAACTAGGCATGTTTAGCCTTGAAAAAAGAAGACTGAGGGGAGATATGATAGCACCTTTCAAATACTTGAAAGGCTATCATACAGAGGAGGGGCAGGATCTGTTTATTTATTTATTTATTTTATATGCCACCCACACTACCCAAAGGTCTCTGGGCGGTTTACAGCATCCAAAATACAACAAAGATATGCAACAATTAAAATACAATTAAAATATATATAAAATTGCCATCGGACCCACAGCTAATATTATTTCAGTTAAAAGCCTTCTGGAACAGGAAGGTTTTGACCTGGCGCTGAAATGTCATCAGTGTCGGTGCCAGACGAATCTCAGTCGGGAGGGCATTCCATAGTCTGGGGGCAGCTGCCGAAAAGGCCCTTTGTCTACAAGCCGTCCCTCTTACCTCCTTGAGGGACAGCTCTTTCAAAAGGGCCCCCTGGCTAGATCTTAACTGCTGGGTAGGCTCATATGGAAGGAGGCGGTCCTTCAGGTATCCAGGGCCCAAGCCGTTCTTGACCATCCCAGAGTCCAGGACATACAACAATGGGCTCAAGTTACAGGAAGCCAGATTTCGATTAAATATAAAAACAACTTCCTGTTAGATCAGTATGACAATGGAGCCAAATACCTTGAGAGGTGGTCAGTGCTCCAACAATGGAGGCATTCAAGAGAAATTTAGAAAACCACCTGATAGATATCCTTTGATTTACTGTATATTCCTACATTGAGCAGGGGGTTGGACTCGATGGCCTTATAGGCCCCTTATAGGCCCCTTTACAGGCCTCCCCTGTAACTTCACTGTTCTGCGATTCTATGATTACGTATCAGTTCCACTGCAGGATGTGATAGACAAAGATGAATGAATTATTGTTTAGTTGTGTTTTTAATGATAAGTTCGGTGCATAGTACTATATCTACGTTAGTCGTTTCAAAGCTGAGCAGAGGTTAAAAAGATATTTGGCTTGGATTCCTCGTATGTGCATCTCTGGGAATCACCTACATTGAAAGTGAGAATTATTTCTGAGTAGAACTGGATATTATTGCACTGTGCATGACATTTGAATCAATCATTCAATTAATCAGTCTTTATTACAGTCAGAGATCAGCCACAATATTTTATTTAAATCACTTATCTCTGGAAAAAGATAGGAAATGAGCAAAAGATTAAACTAGGAAGTTTCAAAAGCATAATTAGAATGTTGCCATGTAAGTGGCAGGAGTGAACAGGAAATAAAAGCAAATTAATTGAGGAAAAGAAATTGAATTCCGTAAAACACTAAATTTTATTCAAGGTCCTCCTTCCCCCACTAACAATCCCAGTTATAAATGCTAGAATTCCGTAGCTCTTTGCCCTGTTTATAAAGCTCAATTAGGCACATAGACATGCTTCTTCAGAGCTTCCCCGAGGAAGTATCCAGTAATTTCTTGCAAAAGTGTACATCTAGGCTTTACTTTTCCAGTACTGTGTTTGGCTGGTGGGAGGTCATCACCAGTCAGTCATGATTTTGAGAAACTGGTAGGCAGTACATATTTTTGCAGGTTGGTACTTCCTTTTGCCAGCAAACAGACATACTGGCCTCCATTTTACCGCACAACATGGCTCCTGCTTACTTTTGGTTCCCTTGTTTCTGCCTGTGTGTCGCTCCTCTCACTCTGCCCAACTGTGCGAAGTACTGGGTAAATAAGCATAAAGGAAGCCAGAAATTACACAATCTCTTCACAGAGTCTGTTACATTTTGCCACGGAGAACAGGATTCTTATAGAACAAGTGTACTTAGTAAATGTGAGCATTATTTTAAGAGCCAATTAAAAACTTGGCTCTTCAGGCAGGCCTTCCCTCATGTCAATACTTAACTTTATTCTTACTGTAATTTTCTGTTTTTTTCCATCTTGAGCATTACTAACATTATTGTTCCCAATTGTTTCAACTGCTTTAGTTTATAATGTTTAATGGAACCCGCCCTGAGTAGACTCTGTCTAAAAGGGCGGGATAGAAATCTAATAAATAAATAGATAGATAGATAGATAGATAGATAGATAGATAGATAGATAGATAGATAGATAGATAGATAGATAGATAGATAGATAGATAGATAGATAGATAGATAGATAGATAGATAGATGAATGAATGAATGAATGAATGAATGAATGAATGAATGAATGAATGAATGAATGAATGAATGAATGAATGAATAAAAAATTATGTGAGCAGAGCTTGGAAATGTTCCGTTTTGAACCACAACTCCCAGGCTATGCCAGTCATCATATCAATAACTCTCAATATGGAAGATTCTGGGAGTTGTTGTAAAAAAAAAAACCTGTCGAGCTGATCTTTGACCACAGCAGGTCTTCTCCTTACATGCTTAGAATTCTTTCACATAGTAAAAAAACCCACCGGCATTTAAAAACCAGAATGCCTCTACACAAGTAGTTGAGGACAAGCGAGGTGTATCAATGGTGCCAGTTTACCTCTGCTTTGCACATTCCAAGGCTTCTTGCCATGTATGGGGTGTTCAGGCATGAACAATGAAGCTCACTCATGTCTCTATGCTTCTTTTGGAATACACTGCATAGATTGTGGAAAACATTCTGGAATTTGGACAAAGAATTATTTCTTGAGTGGAGCAGGATGGCTCTCCTAAGAATGATTTTTCAAAACGACATCTATAGATACAATTGAATCAATAATAACTAAGTAACTCGTACATATTTATGTACTATATGTGGGCATGAACTGGAAAACCAGTGGATCATGGCTACCCACAAACCATCATGGACTGCTAGAAAAATTAACCTGTTTGTGCCAGAGGAGACTGCTCATCTGCCCATCTGCTTCTGACTGCCCCCATCACCTCCTGCCACTGGTGGTCCTGCCACTGCTGCCTCATCCACTGCCACCATTGCTGCCATCGTGAGAGACAGTGGGATGACTTCCCTTCCTGGAGCCATCTGCAGCATCTGTGCATGAATCTGCCTATCAGTTGGGGGGGGCAGCTGCTTGCATGGAGGTAGTAGGTCCAGCTCCTGGAATGGAAGCCAGACTGCCGTCTCTGATTGTGGTGGTGGTGGTAGTGGAGAAGGAGGAGGAGGAGGAGGAGGAAGAGGAGGAGGAGGTTGTAGCAGTGGCACAGAAGGTGGCAGAAGCAGGAACAGGGAGGAAACGGGTGATGGGAAGGGGCACAGACATAAAAGGAAGCACTGAGAGGGAAAAAGGTTTGGTGCTTCATTTTGCTTTGGAAAAACAGGATCCATAAACCAATCTGATTCATTGTTTTTTTTCTGGGTTGTGGTATAGTTCATGCCAATCTCTAATACATAATATATTTTTTTAAAAAACTATCTTTGCGCTTCAACAGGAGGCATTTAAGAAAAACTACACATAAAACCTAATAAATAAATAAATTAATTGTTCTGATAATCTATGCTTTGGTTCCGCCTTTCTCCTGCAAGGCCACAATTTCTCCTTTGGTTGCTAGGGGTGACACTTCCTGGAATATATTCCATAATAAAATTCTTTGAGTCTGTTGTGTTCTATGGAGAAAAAAGAAAAGAGAACAACAGTACTATGTTATTTTTGAAATCTGTTTAGCTATAAATGTATTCTTTATATGTTACACAATCACTTTTGAGTTTAATGAGGTTGATAATAAAATGAACACACACTTGGGGACTTGGGCTCACTTTTAAGACAGTATAACCATATCAGATGTGTGATCAAAAGCAACATTTAATGAAAAGCTGAAGCTGCAGTGAAAAATTTGTCATAATTAAGGTCCATGTAATTTTATGCAGAGGATAAAGCAATTCCTAATAAGAAGTTAATGTTGTTGTTGTTGTTGTTGTTGTTGTTGTTGTTTAGTCATTAAGTAATGTCTGACTTTTGTGACCCCAGGGCACGCCAGGCCCTCCTGTCTTCCACTGCCTCCCGGAGTTGGGTCAAATTTCCTAAAACTGAGGCTCCAATACTTTGGCCATCTCATGAGAAGAGAAGACTCCCTGGAAAAGACCCTGATGTTGGGAAAGTGTGAAGGCAAGAGGAGAAGGGGACGACAGAGGATGAGATGGCTGGACAGTGTCATAGAAGCTACCAATATGAATTTGACCCAATTCTGGGAGGCAGTGGAAGACAGGAGGGCCTGGTGTGCTCTGGTCCATGGGGTCACGAAGAGTTGGACATGACTTAACGACTAAACAACAACAACATGATCCAGAACAATTTATGCTCCATCTAATTCAGCTTCTCCCATGAATCCAAACCATTATTTAAAAGTGAAGTCAAAGCACTGGAAAACTAAAATAATGTTAACTTTTCTGGTTTTGGACAGATGAACATTTAATTTGGTGATGCAGTAAACTCTAAAGAGGGAATAAACATGAATTTGACCCAGCTCCGGGAGGCAGTGGAAGACAGGAGGGCCTGGTGTGCTCTGGTCCATGGGGTCATGAAGAGTCGGACATGACTTAATGACTAAACAACAAAAATAGAAAAGGAATATTTTAGTAAGAAAGAAAAAGAATATTCAAGAACAGAAAAAATTATCTGAACAAAGGTTTTCTCTTTGCCCTGACAAAATGGATGACAGAGTAGCTGAGAGAAAGAGAGTATATATCCCACACAGAGATCTTAGTCCTAGCACTGTTTTAGTTAAACTGTCTAGGAGAGGATGTGGGCTTTATTGGGGGCTTCAGCTGTCACTCTGGTGTACTGTACTCTGTTTTTATACATTTGTCCAGCGATTGCTCATATACTTAGCAAATATATACCTGTTGGCCTTTAACAGGGATGTAAATGCCTGCTTATCTCACCTTTACATGGAGTAAATTGTTCTTCTCAACCTGCAAGAAAGCAGGGTATTTTCTGACACAATTCACCAGAGAAAAAAATGTGAATGAGGAATTTTCTTTCCCTGCACAAATTAGCAAAAATATGCAAAATAAGCAAATCATGCCTTAACAAAAAGAACAGCTGCTTTCTTTCTTGCTGTGAACTTTTAGGATTTAGAAGAATGAGGTGAGGTGTGGTTTGCTTTGTGTCATTTAAAACAATCAGACAGCCATTCTGTGCTACTGAGCCATGTGTGCACAATTTGCTTCTCAAAGGGAAAAGATTGCAAAGAGACAATATTTCTAAATTATGGAGACCTTGATGAAAAAAAATGGGAAAGCTTCTTGTTTCTCACTTGCTTGAGGATGGACAATCTCATGGGGCTTGAACTTTCCTCTTCAGGGTGTCTTATCAAGTTGTGACAGTAGAAATGAATGAGAATGAAGAATAGGACAAATATATTTTTTACAGCCCTAGTTTTTAAAAAAGCTGGAACAATCTTTGTTGTTTTTATCACAACAGGCTACTACTCAGACTTCAGAAATCTAGAGATGATTGTTGTGTTTGTCCTTCATATTCTCATTTTAAATCGAATGCCAGCTCTTTCAGCATTTGGTTCCTAGGTCATCCTGGTCAACTTCCTGAACGTATATAAATGCTTTTTTTAAAAACAACAACATCCTATTCCCAAGACTGCAAAAACAGAAGAACTACATTCAGCAGTCCATGATGGCTTGTAGGACTTCCATCAAAAGTTCTGCTAGCATGATTTAAATAATGGTTCAGATTGTGATTTTACATGGAAGGTAAAACTCTCTTTTTGATATAGAGTGTCTGGCAGATATAATCTTCAGGTATGCCTGTTTCATTTAACTCTGTTGGGAACTTTTCACTAGAGATGCACATTTTAATGTTTTTTTTTTAAATCATAATTTCCTGGCCTCTCCTTTGCCACTATAACAACCTATCAGGATGTCAAGGACTGATTAATTCTATGAATTATAGCGGAACAGGAGCTGTCATGGGCTTGCTAGTGAACATGGATTGATATTCAATTATTTTTCATGTAAACATCAAGGAGCTGAGCAGGCCTGCTTTCTAAAGTTGTATACAAAGCTGACTTATGAAGCAACCCATCAGTGAAAGTGTCACACTGGCTTGCAAAACCCTGTCATCCCGTCCATTACATTAAAAGAGACAAGGAAATGTATACTAGAGACTAAAATTGTAAAATGTGTTTCTTTCAGAAGCTGTAATGCATCTCTCTCATTATGACATATCTTCCATTATGACATTGCAGTATCTTTTTTTCTGGAAAGGTGGGAGAACAGTCAATTCATGCTAAAGTCCACTAAATATTAACTTCTTTGAAAAAGAAACCAAAAGGCACAGAATAGGGGTTTTCAGATGTTGTTTCACTTCATCTCCCAGAAGCCAATGGTCAATGGTCAGGAATTTTGGGAACCATAGACCAGCATGATCTGGGAACCTATGGTTGGAAACCACTAGACTATAAGGTTCTGCTTTATGGGGTCACAGCAATGACAGTAGGCATAACTGCAGTTAGATTGTTAGATTGGATATTGGAGATCTGGGTTCATGTTCTGACTGAGCCATATAGCTCACTAGCCTTGGACGAAGTCATTTTCTTTCAGCCTGACTTACATTGCAGAACTGTTGTAAGAATAAGCGAGGGAAGGAGAGCCATGCATGCCACCTTGAGATTACTAGGAAAATCTTATACATAAATATTACTCATACAAAATATTTCTACCAGCACTAGCCCTGCCATTAGGAAGAGTGGTGCATTTTCTGCCTCCTGTGCCAGAAATAACTTGACTTCTTTGGGGTACTGCATAGTTTAGTTTAGGCGCATGTGCAGGTAGGGACATAAATCCTTGCTTGTCTCATCTTCGCAGGCAACGACAAAGAACTGCAACAGTTTTCACCTGGCTAAGATGAACGATGAGGAATTTCTGGTATTTTCTGACCGTGCTCTTGGTGAGAAAGGTATGTTGTACCAAAAATATCAATTTTTGTGGACAATTGCCTATAAGTTGTGAAATGAATGGAACTGCCTTGGGTTCTTTTTAAAGAGAAAGGCGGGATAATTTTTAAATAAATAAATAAATAAATAAATAAATAAATAAATAAATAAATACTATCCCCCCCCCAATACTCAAATTAGTATCATTACTACTTTATTTGAGAATCTGAAGCACCAGATAAGTTGTTGTCAGCTTTCTTAACAATCAGGGAGTCCTGGTCTTGCTGTTTCTCTTCCCTTCTCTATCTGCTTTTCAGAGGGAAAGAACACTAGAGACATCTTACGTAAATGAGAGAGACCATGTTGGGGGTTGGGGGGATAATTCTTTCAGCTGGAGCTAAGTGAACTGGCAGGGCTTTAAAATACATGATTGAGGTGTTAACGCTGTGCCAATGGCCTAAATGGATGAGACATTTTTAGCACTGCCTCTGTTCCATGGTTCCAGTCCTGCTACATAGTTTATGGGGGAATTTTTTCAGTAGTAATGGCTCAGGTAACAGCTGAGCATATGCAGCTCCTGTAAAAGTGACCACTGGGCGCAAGAGGGTGCATAGCTGGTGTACCCGTGAAATTGAAACCATGCCACTCCAAGGCAACAATCAGGCCAGTGCAGAAAAACTCCTTCCTAGACTATGTAAGGTGATCAATATACAGTGGGGTCTTGACTTAAGAACGGCCCGAGTTAAGAACATTTTGACTTACAAACCACTCTCATAGGAAAATATTAACTTGACTTACATACTTAGATTTGAGTTACAAACTGAAAAAAACCCACGTGGGAGACAGGGAAAGTGCAAAAAGTGAACTTTCAGTTAACTGTTGGCCAGTGAAAAGGGTGCCTGTCTGCTTCCTCACTCCTCCCAGCGTTTAGAGAGTGGATTGGGAGACAGTCTTCGGACTGCCTGGTACTGCCCTGCCTGGACTGTATTTTCCCTGCCTTCCCTGAACCTTTCTTGACCTAAGGAAAAAAGAAACAAAATATCCCCCTCTAGTGGTCGAAGGCGGAATAGCAGCTTCCCATTAGTTTCTATGGACGGAAAAGAGCAGATACGGATCAAATGGTTCTCAATGCATTCCTATGGGAAATGCAGATTTGACCTGAGAACTTTTTGACTTGAGAACCGCCTTCCAATACGGATTAAGTTCTCAAGTCAAGACCCCACTGTACATGGGAGGCAGCCCAGGAGCAAAAAGTGAGGGAGGGTTACACAGCCAATGGTCCTTTCGAAGGGTTTGCCAATAGTGGAGTTTACGAAGCATTCCCCTTGCATGATACATGCTGTCCCCCCACTTTCTTTGCTACAGCACCCTTTCCTAGAAATTGTTGAGGTGTGCTTTTTCTAGATAGGAAGACTCAGACTTGTGGCATCTACGGGTCAGGAGGAATATTGGTTCCCCTCTGGTGTTATCTGCACAACAACTTGATGATGTAAGTTAAGCTGAGTGACAATGTATGGACATCAGCACACTTTGCGGCTGAGTAAAGATTTGAACTTGGATCTCCTGACTTCCAACCACTAGGCTATACTCTTTATTGAAAGAAGCATCCTGAGCTGTCATCAAAACCCTGAATTACTCAAGTTCTTGCATAATCACATGCACAAGAGAAAACACAGATACACAGCAACCACTACATTTTGTTTTCTTCATTTATTTTCTATAAAAACAAATTATTATAAAAGCAGAGTGTAGAAGAAATTCTACACCACTCATATCATGGTGCTAACGCACCACTGAAGTGCAAAACTGCATTCTTAGTTCACTCAAGTAATTTAGGAACTATTAGCCTACGTGTGGAAAAAAAAATCAAGGTAAAGCACAGATGCATAGCTCCAGTGCTGTCTTTTGATTAATGGACTCATAATTGTCATAAGAATGGATACATTTCCTAATTATGCTTCATTAAATGTTATTGGAACAGATGTAAGCCTAGTACTATAGGCTCCTGTTTTGCAGAGTTTCAGAAATCTTGAAAAAAAAAGTAAGACAAATCTATGGAGGGACATTTTTTGTGAGACTCAGAATCAACTAGCCATTAACAAGAATGTATATCCTCTATGATCCACCCATTTCCTTGCCCAAAACAGGATTCTCAGAGATACGTGGCAAACAGACTTGCAAATGAGATCTGTGTTTACCTTCTAGTGACCAATCACAAAGTAACGCACATGAAATGTAAGAGAATTGCTGAAAAAAAGAATGCATTGTGACAAATATTTTTCCCTTCTTGGAACAGCACATCTGCAAAAATAAACACGTGGTGAGTGGACTGTCTAGTTTCACTATCACTTCTGTCACAGAATTGCAGTCTATCTCCAGAGAATTATCCAAGGGTGCAAAACTATGGAGCAATTGTACTCCATTTTACTAAATATGTCATTTATGTATTTCCAATGTGATGTTCTGTGTGAGAGCAGGACTCAAAGTTGCTTGCAATAAAAGAATTTGTAAACAACAAACTTCAGCCAGTTAAAAGAGACAGTGAGCATGACTACACTGGAAACTGGATTTGATTTGCAGCCTGTATTAAGTTTGAAATTGTGTTCAGTGCTCACACAGGAGGTGCGGATTGGTATGGGAGTTTACTGCTCATACTGGATGTAAGTGATTCAAATTCCACCCCACAGTCCCCCCTCCCTTCTGCTGATTTGATGGGGAACTGATGGGGGCATAAGTACAGAACACAATAATAACGAGGACCCAGAGATAAGAGGATAGGATGCTCTAGTGCTAATCTCATGTATATAGGAAATTTTAAAGGATTAAAAACATTCACAAGGGAATCCGGGGAGGGGAACAAATGTGGGTGGGTGTTCTCTGTTCCTGAACATCACTTACAGACATGCCCCCTTTCTTTGCAAGAACGTATCACAACTAACCACAGAGGAAAAAGCCCTTTCCAATTATTCTGGCTTGGAAAAGTAGAAAGCCCCCAGCAGCCGAAAACATAATCCGCTTGGGGAGCAAAAAGTGCTGGACCAATTCGAATCAGATCTTTGCATCAGGTGGTCAGTGAAAAATGCTTCAAATTTGCCTGTTCTAGATGTGGAGCACATCCTGTGGTATTTGACCATGTAGTCGCAATCTGTGTTAGGAGTATGATTGGGTGAAATTTTCAAGGTCAATCAAAATACTTCTCCCCCCTGCCCGCAAAGGCCTCTTCGAACAGGATGGTTTTAACCTGGCAGGAGGGAGGGGGCCTGGCATGTAGTAGTATTCTAAAGTGTTGTGGCCTCCACCAAGTTCCTGCTTACCCATTTTCTAGTCAGTGTTTTGAACCTCGTCAAGGTGCAGTAGCTTCCAGATGCTTGGGATGTTCTCTTGTTTTCAGATTGTTTGCTGGTGACATTGCACAGTTCACTTCCCAGCCATACAGAGGACTGAAAATTGTGCCCTGGCATTGTATCGTATGCTGGAGGAATCCACATGGTAAAGATTAAGGGTTTTCTGAAGAGCATGTGCAGTGGACTCATTGTAATGAAAGAACATCACGTTTCCCCCCCCTGCCCTGATTGTGTGATTCAAGAGCCTGTGGATGAGACGAAAAGAAGTTCTCTGTGCTTTGTGAGCTTTTTCTGGCATGAGAGGGCAACTTGTTTGATCATTTTGCTTTAAAGACACACAGATGTGTCATTTCTACTCACCCCAATGGCTCATTATGCTGAAGCTTTCAAGAACCGTATTAACAAGATGGTGAACTCTATTTCCCTCATCAAAGGCCACAACACCCAGAAAGAGGAATAATTTGAAGATTTCTTTAGGTCTTTTACTTTCTGTTGGTACTTTATACATTTTGTTTAATAATTCTTCTAGTCAAAGAATACTTTTGTAGTTTCTCTCAGTTCCTGATAGGTTTGGACACAATTGTTCATCTCTTTCAGTGGGGGAGGGGGCTGATATAACTTTCCCTCAACTTTACTGCTGATGATTATTATTTTGCATACGTGTCGCCAATATTTGCTAATTTCAAGTTTGTAATGAGGTCTGTGGAGCTCTGTTCAGACATTCTAAAATAGTTGAGGTAAACGCACATGGAGGTGATTCCTCATTTTGGCCAAAGTTTGAATTATGAGGCAGCCTGATTCAGTCCAATTTACATACTGTATGGCCCAATGAAGTGGAATGGGCCAGTTCCATTCTGAGGAAAGCAAAGTGAATGTGTATATTGGTTCTGATCTAAGGTATAGATCATATGGGAGGGGAGCACAGATTTTCTTACTAGCTTTTGTTAAACAAGCATGGTTCCTAGTATGCAACCCATGAAACTATTCCTTTTATTTAGCTAGTTTGTTCCCTCTCTAGAGTTTACTGCATCTCCAGATTTAATCTACATCAGTCCAAAACCAGAAACGTTAGCATTCTTTTAGTTTTCCAGTGCTTTGGTAAAGGTAAAGGTTCCCCTTGACATTTAGTCCAGTCGTGTCCGACTCTAGGGCACGGTGCTCATTCCCGTTTCCAAGCCATAGAGCCAGCATTTGTCCGTAGACAGTTTCCGTGGTCACGTGACCAGCACGACTAGACACGGAATGCCGCTACCTTCCCACCAAGGTGGAACCTATTTATCTACTCGCATTTACATGCTTTCGAATTGCTAGGTTGGCAGGAGCTGGGACAAGCGACGGGAGCTCACTCCGTCGCATGGATTTGATTTTACAACTGCAGGTGTTCTGATCCTGCAGCACAGAGGCTTCTGCAATTTAACCCGCAGCACCACCACATTCCCTTCCAGTGCTTTTGGATTCATTGGAGAAACTGAAATAGATGGAGCACAAATTGCTCTGGATCATAAGGAGTACCAAATCCTATTTAGGAGCCTCATGACACAGTGGTTAAACTGAGGTACTGCAATCAAGACTCTGCTCATGACCTAAGTTCAGTCCTGGGTTCAGGCAGCTGGCTTGAGGTTGACTCAACTTTCCATCCTTCTGAAGTTGATAAATTGAGTACCCAGCTTTGTGGGGGGGGGATGATGCATAGCCTGTTTAATTCAATTGTAAACTACTCAGAGAGTGCTGTAAGGACTATGGGGCAATATATAAGCAGCACATTTTGCTCCTCAGTTGTTTGCACATCAAAAACAAGCACAGAGTGGGTGGGGCAGATTTCATAGATGTCTGCACTTTGATCCCTAGCAACTATAATTGTGAATCCATCATTGCTGGCCTCTTCTAGGCAGAGTTCGGGATGCTGGGTTTGAACATTGATTTGCTAGTGCTAAACATTAGAAAATAAAAAAATGAATTCATCAGTGTTAAAATCTGAAGCTGGAAATATTTAAGTCATTGGCTCAAGCGTTCTTAATTCACTACTTAAAAAATTTCAGCAGACATCGTCCTGTTGTGTCATTCCTGAACTAAGTTTTAACTAGTGGATACTCTTTGCTCTCATTTTTAATTGGCATTTTCTACATTTCCTTTAACTGACGTGTTTTCTTTTGACATGTATATGTTTTAACTATATTACCCTTTATTAGATTAGGCATCCTTCAGTCTCGAGAGACTATGGTAACGTGCTCTCTATGGAGGACTTGGAACAGCGTCTTGTGTGGCTGAGAAGGCCAATTCGAGATTGACAATCCGTTCCACACTGAAGACAAATACAGTCCGTCCCCTGTCCAGCTCCCTGATTTTGCTGCTTTCGGGACTGCCTCTTTGCCTCAGCCTGCTGGACAAGGGTCTCTTCAAAATTGGAGAAGCCATGATTATCTTTTATATGGCTTTTATTAGCTATCAGCTGCCTTGAGCATTTTTTACTGGAAAGGCAGATATTAAATAAATTATCTATCTATCTATCTATCTATCTATCTATCTATCTATCTATCTATCTATCTATCTATCTGTCTGTCTGTCTGTCTGTCTGTCTGTCTGTCTGTCTGTCTGTCTGTCTGTCTATCTATCTGCCTGCCTGCCTGCCTGCCTGCCTGCCTGCCTGCCTGCCTGCCTGCCTGCCTGCCTGCCTGCCTGCCTGCCTGCCATTTATAGCTGTGCTTTTACATATATGTTCTTATTTTGGCACATACAGTTTTCCTGACATTGTGCAAAGCTCAACATATAAAGCCATGGAAACTATTTTCTTTAAAATATTAAATAGTGCACTTATTCATGATTTTGCTCTCTGAATTTTACCATACTATGAAATATAACGGATCTAATAGGGCAGAAAGACCAAGCATTAAGTGAAAAAAATTATTTTCCAGAAAAAAAAAGTCTTTTCTGTCATATATAAGATTCAAAACAAAAGAGAATTAATATTTTAGGGAAACATGGAAACACTTTCTAATTCTTCAGTGTAGAACTGGAGGGGAGCAGCCCCAGTTGTTCATAGAGGAGGAGCACTGCCTTGATCCATTCCAGTCAGGATTCAGGGCACACCACAATATTAAAACAGCTCTGGTCACACTGGACAATGACCTTTTAAGGGAGCTCATATCCGGTTGGTCTTCCTGAATCATTCAGTGGCTTTTGATACCATCGACCTTGGTATCCTCCTGGACAGGCTCTTGGAGATGAGGATCAGAGGCTTGGTGTTAGGCTGGCTTCAATCTCTCCTCAGAGGCTGTGTTCAGAGAATGCAGCTTGGGGATGAATTGTCAGCTCCTTGGACCCTCAATGATGGAGTCCCCCAGATCTCCTCAATGCTCTTTGGCATGTGAAGCTTTTGGGAGAGATCATCTGGAGATTTGGAGGACACAACTTTATCTCTCCTTTTCCATCTCTGCAGTGGATGCTGTCTGGACATTGGAGTGGTTTTGGCTTTGGTTTTGGAGCAGACCAAGTTCGACTCAAAGACAGAAAAGACAGAGATCATCATCCTGGGGAGGTCCCTCTAATAGGTCAGGCATATTCTCCCTAAGGTAATGATTGAGTCTGGAATCTGGGAGTTCTGCTGGATCCAGCTCTCTCCTGCGATTCCCAAATGGCAGCCATGTCCAAGCCAGTCTTTAATCAACTAAGGCTCATCACCCAGCTCTGCCCCTACCTAAATGAGGGAGCCTCAGGACATTGGTGCTTGTGTTGGTGATCTCTAGGACTGACCACTGTACATGGGGCTTCCCTTGAGGTTGACACAGAGATGCAACAGCCAAGCTAGTGGCAGGTGTGAGCAGATCTGATCACATCTCACTGTCCTGACTCACCTGCACTGGCCACTGGTTGCATCCCAGATCAAGTTCAAGGTCCTGATGCTTACTTATGAAGCCCTTCAAGGTTTGGGGCCATGTTACATGTCAGAGCACCTCCCTCAAGGTCATCTGCCCATGCCACCAAATCCTCTCAGGCTATGCTCCTTCGAATGGCCATTCCAAAGGAGGTTGGAAAAACGTTGAGAAGAAGCTGGGCCTTCTCAGTGGTGGTACCAACTCTCTGGAATCAACTCCCAATAGAGCTAATCCTGGCCTCCTCCTCCTTGAATTTCTAGAAGGTGCTAAAGACTCATATCTTTCGAGAAGCTATTGGTGGCAGCCTCTTCTGAATTTGCTCCCATCTGTGTTGCTGCTCGGACTCACTGTGCCATCTGGGGTTAATGCCTGGCTTATTTTAGTCTGTTGTTTGTTTCATACTGTGCTTGATTGTGTTATTTTGTTGTTTTTATATGTACACCACCCGGAATAGTTGTGTGCACTAATGGGGAGGTCTATAAATGCTACAAAACAAACACATTTAAATACCTTTTGGGGGTGCCTGATGTATGATGAAGAAACTCTCCATGCATCCTGCTACTCCCGTTGGAAACTCAAAATTTCAATCTGTCACAGTCTCACTGACAGGGTGCTCAATATTTGAAGTCATCATGAATGGAGAAGAACACGAGTGCTGCTCAACAGCACCTCTGATGCTTACAAGATTTCTGTAGAGTTGTGGGAATTCAAAAAGTTTGCAGAAATCCATAAAACAAAACAAAGAAAAAAAATCTTCAAGAATGGGGCATTCCAGTAGGGGCTGAGGATCCTCCCTGAACACATTAGAAGGAGAAACAAACCAAATAACTCGGTATTTATTTTTTTAAAAAATTTCATTTACAGTGGTGCCTCGCATAGCGAGGTTAATCCGTTCCGGATTAACCTTCGCTATAGCGAAACATCGCTGAACGGGACAGGGAAAGCCATTGGAACGCATTAAACATTGTTTAATGCATTCCAAAAGGCTCCTTTACTCACCGTTCAGTGAGGTTTCCTATGGCCGGCAGCCATTTTTGTGCCCTCCTTAAGTGAGGGGAGGGCGCGAAAACACTGCGAGCAGCCATTACGGAGCTTCCGGCAGCCATTTTGTCCGCCGAACAGCTGATCGTCGGGCTTCGTAAAGCGATTTTCGCCCTATCTAAACGACGTTGAACGATTGCATTAGCAATCAAAAAAAAAACATGGATCGCTATGCGATTTCGTCATTATACGGTGCGCTCATTAAGCGAGGCACCACTGTATATATATCTACCACCTTTCTTCCTTTCTGAGGGACTCGGGCTGCGATAGAATGGAGTAGTATGAAGAGAATCTAGAAAAGGGAATATTTCAAATGGCAGCTATATATGGCATGAGCTACTTCCCCCCCCACACACATGTTTTTCCTAATACGTAATATTCAGGAATGCATTGACATAGCCAATATAAACAGATAGCTCCTTCCACCCCTATTTAAAACTTACAAGTTCCAATAAAGTCTGCACATCTCCAGAGCATGATAATACAGACCATAGTCCAGCTCTCTGTGAGTTGTATTATGAACTGAATGGGAACAAACATCATTGTTCCTTTTCAATGGCCTCAAATATATAATTATTCATTTATTTACAAACATCCATAAAGAAATTTGATAGGAGTCTAATAAGCATTCAGAGAAGCAAGTGGCTAACTCTCATTTTGCTCCATCTGCTGTGCGAGACTAGGCAGCAGGTGTCAGATCTGAAAGAATAATTTTCCATTTGTCTGTCCTATTTTGTTTGTTTCCTGCCCACTCTCTCCTGGGCCTCTTTCCATACATTTGGGTAGATTAAACATCTGATGATATTTTGTAGTCAAATGGGGAGGGGGATATTCTTCATAGGAGCATCTGAAAGGGTGCTGTTGTGGAAGGCAGAGAATCACGCTGGAGAGAAATAAGTGGCTTTAAACACATGGTTGTGTGGAAGAATCTAGCCATTTTTCTCCCTGCTATCCTAATTAGGATAAAGATGTACTTTGGAAAGAGGCTTGAATTAACACAAAGGCTAGGGCTTGTGCATTGAAATTATTGAATGCATTCATTTGTCTCCATTGGAGTGTGAAATTTGTCTCTGCTTGATAAAGGCACACGAAGAGATGTTCAGAAAAAGCAGTCGTCTGGAGATGACAAAACCCAATGTCCAGTTCGGCTCCCAACCCAGAAATAGAGAAGAAATAAACAGGAACCATGAAAAGGCCATGATCTTTTTAGCCATCCTTAGTATAGTTTCTCTCCCACCCCCAACATATCTACCATGTGCCCATTTCTTCGTTCAGCTCAATCAGTGAGAGTGAGACTTCAGAGTTGATTTTATTTTCACCTACGCAGAAGTAGGGCTGAGAAAAAAACAGTCAGTTTTGCTTATGCTCACATTCAGATTGAAACAACCACCACCACCTCTAATTCTCTCTTTCCCAAATATGTGATATGTCAATTTTGGTAAATGCTTCAAAAACAAGCAAAGGCAAAATTTCCACCCATCCGCTGGCCAAAACCTACAGGTACAGCTAGAGCCAACATGGATAACCTTTTGTTATATAACCCTATGCCTTATAGACACCAGGAGTGAAAAGGCTGTCAGGAAAAAAAGATGGCAACCCTCATTTATGCTTAACATGATTGGATACACAGAAATTCAGACTCAGATCAGGCAAGCAGTCAAAGCCCTAGGCTACTGCAAGATGGCACCCACCTCAGATGCTTTCTACGGTTATCAATGGTTACTAGCAATTACACTGGTATGCTGCTTCCAAGATCAAAGGCATATATCAGCTGTAAGGAAAGAACAACAAGAAGGTGCTATTGCACTCATGTTCTTCATGCAGCTTTTCCAGAGGTATCTGCTCGGCCACAGTATGAACAGAATGCTAGACTAGATGGGCCTTTAGTGTGATCCAGCAGGGATCTTTCTCATGGTCTTCTGTTCATCTCTGCTGAAACAGAATTTGCTAGCAGGCCACTTTGGTTGCTTTGCGACTGAAGGGAATTGCCATCTGGCCAGAAAACTGAAACAAAAAAAACAGCCCAGATTGTCCTGCAAAAGGTTTGGTGTTCAGAAATGAAATACAAATAAAGTTAATGAGTTAATGAGTCTCGCCTACTAGTTGCTTCAGATCAAGCTGGACCACTACAGAGAATGTTTCAAAAGTTGGCCATTGTGAGAGAGAGGTACTGCTTCAACACACTCATGAGTTGATCAGGAAACCACCACTTGGCTCTATATCTTTTCTTTCTGGAAAACCTAGATGCCTTTTTTACTAAACTTTTTTTATTATTTTAGTTGTATGTTTTGATTAAGAATATAAAACACTCCAAGAAGTATTTTACTATGTCAAGCAGCCTAAAAGCTCAATCAATTGATGAATCTATATATTCGCGAAGGCTTTCATGGCCAAGATCTAATGGTTGTTGTGGGTTTTTGGGGCTCTTTGGCCACGTTCTGAAGGTTGTTCTTCCTGATGTTTCGCCAGTCTCTGTGGCCGGCATCTTCAGAGGGCTGGAGTAGGAACTCTGTCCATGCTTTGTTGGTGTTTGTTCCATAGTTGAGTATTTATAGCTGTGGGAAACAGCTTTTGTCTTTTTTCAGGATTTAGGGTGATCAGCATGTCTTTGTTGTGATAAGGGAGTGGGGGAGAGAGATTATCTGTCACTGTGATTAATGGGTGTCGTTAGCTGGTCTTTTTTGTGCAATAATCCCTGGCCCTTGTGGCTGGATAGAGTTTGTCGACCTTTTGCAGGCTGTATTTTTCAGTATTGGTAGCCAGGCCGTGTTTAGTTTTAGGCCTTCTTCCTTTTTGTTGAAGTTCTGTTGATGTTTATGGATTTCAATGGCTTCCCTGTGCAGTCCAACATAATGCTTGCTGGTGTTGTCGAGGACTTCAGTATTTTGAAATAGAATTTCATGTCCAGCTTGTTTTAGGGCATGTTCAGCTACTGCTGATTTTTCCGGTTGTTTTAATCTGCAGTGTCTCTCATGTTCTTTGATTCTGGTGTGAATGTTGTGTTTTGTGGTTCCAATATATACCTGTCCACAACTAAATAATTTCTCCAATCCTCTGAAAATGCCGGCCACAGAGACTGGAAAGACTTCAGGAAGAACAACCTTCAGAACACGGCCAAAGAGCCCAAAAAACCGACAACAACCAATTGATGGATCCATCAGTCAATGCTGCTCAGGATCTAAAACAAAGTAATTTAAAATGGAAATACATTTTGAATTCAGTCAGCCTTAACACATGCAGTCTTTCAAGATAATATGGCACGGAATGTCAGTACAACTGCACTGTGGGGGCACACCAACTGAAGATGTGATGAATACTCACATATTCAACACATCAAGATACCATGTGAAAAAAAGAGTCAGTCTCTATTGAATTTTTTACTTCCATACAAGAAAACTTCATTCATCAGCATTTCTAGCAAAGCAAAGCAAAGTCTGCTGCATGTCTCTCATTTCCAACACCTATTCTGCTCCACTCATGCATTCATTCATTATTTCAACATGAACATTACCCCACTCATGCAAGTACTCTCTGGGCATTGCCAGAACATGATTGAAACCAACAATGCAAAATTACGGGTCTCATATGATCATTAAAATCAATAATACACAATTACAGTATACAATAAAAACCTTGTCTTTAGCTAAAAAAAGCCACCTTACATTTTAATAGAACTGACAAAATTAAAACCAATTCACGCCTCTCAGGTCAATGGTTAAAAGCACTAATAAAAGGCAGCTTTCTCAGACTCTCACCTCTGCACCTTACTAAAAGAAGGAACCATTATTTTGCTCAGTAGTTCATCATTCTTCCAGAAGAATACACACTTATTTAACTGATTAAAAAACTGATTTCCTTCCTTGCATACAACAATTATTTTTGGCAGTAGCACTGGTCTCACATATTATTATCATTTGTTTTACTTTGATTTGCAATCTGTCTTAGAGACTCAGGGCATATAATTTTATTTTATTTTTTAAAAACTGGGCATCTGATACGGAGCCAGAGGTTGAGAATTCATTTCCCACGGTGCCTCTTGGGAGAACAGCCAGCCTGTGTAGTTACAGGCAACCTATACCGTTCCAGGCTGTCTCCATAAGAAGGTGCAGTGGGGTCTCTACTTAAGAACGTCCCTACTTAAGAACAATCCAACTTAAGAACAGCTCCATTTGCTAAATTTTGTTTCTACTTGAGAACAGAAATCCAAGATAAGAACAGGAAAAAAAAACCTTTCCTGCTGTTTTTTTAACCTTAGGTCATCTTAGGTTAAAAAAAATTCTCCCCCTAGTGGTAGAGTACGTATTAACCAGCTTTGCATTAGTTCCTATGGGAACTAATGCTTCAATGTACTAACACACCTCTACATAACAACAACAACAAAAAAAAGCCAGAACGGATTAATCGGTTTTCAGTCCATTCCTACGGGAAATTTTGCTTCAACTTAAGAATGTTTCAACTTAAGAACACCATTCCAAAACAGATTAAGTTCTTAAGTAGAGGTTCCACTGTAGTTTCTATGGACGGAAAAGAGCAGATACGGATTAAATGGTTTTCAATGCATTCCTATGGGAAATGCAGATTCAACATAAGAACTTTTCAATTTGAGAACCACCTTCCAATACGGATTAAGTTCTTAAGTAGAGACCCCACTGTAGTAGTAAATCACTCCCGAGTATTTCCTACCTAGAATAGAGAATTCTCTAGTTAGAATTGACTTGACAACACACGATGATGATGATGATGATGATGATGATGATGATGATGATGATGATGATGATGATGATGATTACTAACAAACTCAGCACAATGACTCAGGTCATTGCACTCTGCTAATAAGTTAAAGAATCCTCCACTGCACCTGATAGGAGCAGACTAGGTTAGGGGATGAACAACAGATCACACCACACAAAGCTCTCCCTTTTGACCCTTTGCTGCCACCTCCTAGCATCAGCTGCCTAGGGCATCCACCTGATTTTTTTTTTTTCTAAAGAGAGGTCTAGCCCTGATAGTGTATATATTTAATACAGTTTGAACACATCCTGGAAGCTGCTTTGAATGTTGACATGGCTGCAACCCATTCTGTACATCTAACACATTTAAAGATTAGAGAGGAGCACATAAAAGCCGTTCTGTACATCTACACTTTCAATTCTGTTTACCCATCCAGTTGCTCCAAATCAAAGATTTTTTGAAAAAAATAAAGTGTTTAAAAGGTACAGGAAATTACCAAACCCTAATAAAGATATGCAGCACTTTACACCATACAGCAAACTAATAACATGCTCACAAAAAAACTCACTTCTGTCAGCTTCTTTAGGTTTCACCCAGCATGATTTTAATTGGCTGCATCATGCAGGATACCATTTGGAGTATATGTTGCCTGCAGAGATAAATGGAGGAGGATTTTTAGTGACTTACGTATTCTTGCTGAAAAGGCCAACCTGACTGACTTATCAAAGGGGGGTGGGAAGGAAGAGTTAAATTTTCTGAAAGGAGCCAAAGCAATTGGAAGTCTTCCAAAGGTCTTTCTTAATATCTTTTACACTTCAAGACAAACTTGCTTTCTTTGGGGTTTCTGAAAAGCTTGCTCAGGTCATCTGTCACTGGCCAAAGATAGACCGTTGCTGCGGTATATATCTTCCTGAAATTCTTTTCTACAGCAGTGGCGCATATAAGGAACTAAGTAAGAAGAGTAGCAAGACCCATTAGTGAAAGCTCTGCAGCCAAATGTCTGATAAGTTTTAATTTACCAAGGGGGTCACATCTCTTAGCCAAGGAGGGCTCCAAGGACTGTTTTAGTTATTATTGTTGTTGCTTAGTCATGAAGTCGTGTCCGACTCTTCATGACCCCATGGACCAGAGCACGCCAGGCCCTCCTGCCTTCCACTGCCTCCTGGAGTTTGGTCAAATTCACATTGGTAACTTCGATGACACTGTCCAGACATCTTGTCCTCTGTCATCCCCTTCTCCTCTTTCCTTCACACTTTCCCAACATCAGGGGCTTTACCAGGGAGTCTTCTCTTCTCATAAGATGGCAAAAGTATTGAAGCCTCAGCTTCAGGATCTGTCCTTCCAGTGAGCACTCAGGGTTGATTTCCTTCAGAATGGATAGCTTTGATCTCCTTCCAGTCCAGGGGACTCTCAAGAGTCTCCTCCAGCACCACAATTCAAAAGCAAGAATTCTTTGGTCATCAGCCTTCTTTATGGTCCAGCTCTCACTTCCATACATTGCTACTGGAACAACCATAGCTTTGATTATGCAGACCTTTGTCGGCAAGGTGATGTCTCTGCTTTTTAAGATGCTGTCGAGGTTTGTCATTGCTATCACCATCTGCACTATAAAATCTGTCACTGCCTCCATATCTTCCCCTTCTGTTTCCCAGGAGGTGATGGGACCAGTTGCCATGATCTTATTTTTTTAATGTTGAGCTTCAGACCATTTTTTGCACTCTCCTCTTTCACCCTCATTAAGAGATTCTTTAATTCTTCCTCACTTTCCGCCATCGGAGTGCTATCATCTGCATATTGGAGGTTGTTGATATTTCTTCTGGCAGTCTTAATCTTAGTTATGATGTTTGACATTAAAACAGCAAAAGCGCATCCAGTGGAAGAGCTTTAGAGCTCCCTTCTCTTTATAACGACAAAAGAAATCCTTGAAAGATGAGCATAGTATCCCTGTTTACTAAACAGATACATCCTGCCTCAGTGGAAATGTCCTCTGGTGCCTTAGTTGCTCCACACAGAGTTTAGAGGAGGTTTACTTTGGAATGAACGTCCTTGAATTCCTCAGCCATTTGGTGGCTGGAGGATTCTGTGAAGTGTAATCCAAAATACTTACACATCTAAATTCTGATTGCCAACACCAATGGGTAAAGAGATTTACAGAGTTTTGAATGTGGTTAAATCTCTCCAGCTGTGCAGCATACGTGCAAGAATTCAGAGAACAGAATAGCTTCAAATCCCCCAGAACAGTACACCCCTTGTTACTCATCAACTGGCACTTACAGTCTTAATAACTAAGGCTGCAACATTAATTATAGAAAGAATAAAACTTTTTTTTTACTTACAGCTGAACAGATCTACAGTAGATACCAAAATATGGCTGCTGTTTCTAGCAACAGGCCTTAACAGACTAATTGCTAAAGAAGGAAAACAGAGCAGAGGGGCAGAGACAAGGAATGAACTATTGGTTAGTGCTGGATAGAACAACAGTCGCCCCAGGCCTTAAAGGTCCTTGCAGAAAAAAGTACTAAAAGCAGGATGCGAGGTTGCAATAACTTTTTTTAAAAAGGAAAAGAAAAAGAGGAACAGGGATGAGGAGCATATAAAAGAAAAGGGCTTGGTATTAAGACCTTTTGGGAGATTGTGGGAGAGGGCACAGACCCACTGTCTCCCCCTGTCTCCTATGATTTCTTACACATAACCTCTTCAGAGAACATGTTACTATTTGTGAAATAGCAGTAATAATAATACAAGTAAGAGTACATGTGTACTCTGAAGTGAGCCTCCTTGAAGTCATTGACTTTACTCCACGTAAGCCTTACTTCCCAGGTAAACCTAATTTACTGCAGCCAGTAGCTCAGTGAGTTGGAGTACCTGGCAGTAGAGCCAGGGACTGGGAGTTTTATTCTACACTGTGCCACCCCAGTGAAGAGTCCTTCTGTATAGCCTGAAGCTGGCAGTGTAATTCCAAAACTCAGTGAGAAGGGAATATCAGAAGGGGTTGCCATAAGTCACAATCAACTTGATGGCACACTAAGATGCTATTACTATGTAAATCATTGAAACTATGCAAATCGGTGCCTGCAGTGACAGAAAAATATGGTTTAGATTCACGGTCAAAGGAATAAAATTAAATTTCACACTGGAGTATCTTGTGTGAATTCTCCAGCAAAGGCATTTTCTAGAGGAATTTCAACGTTCAAATTAGCAGTGACGAATCCAGGGAGAGCAAAAGCATCTCCTATTAGTGTCTTTTTGTGATGTCAGATTTATAGCTCTAGTCTCCTCCTTGACCTTTAAATCAGCATAGCCCCGTTGCTTGTAGTCTGCTTTCAAAGTTCCTGACTTGGCTTGCTCCGAACTCACTACCCTTCCTTCATACTTTGCCAGAAGTGCAGACTCCCATTCCTGTCTCTTGACTGCTGCCTTTAGCTGACTCACCTATTTGCCTTCGGCTCAGACTCAGCAGTTTCACACTAGACTGTGAACTGGCCATCTGCCAGTCAGTTGAATGATATTACCTTGTGCTGCACCAGCTGCTTTTCTCAAGGAGTAAAATAATCATCATCGAGCCCTCATATCAGTACAAAAGGATACAGAAAATGAACCTCATGTCCGACCGAGAGCTAGAGGGAGCCCGTTGCTTAGCTTTCTTTATTACCTGACCTACTCTTGAAGGAGAGAGGATTCTGTTGCGCTGGGAGACAAGAAAGCTGGTAGGGGGTGGGGGTATTAAGTCTAATAATAAATAAAAATAAAAATAGATCTTGCACCATCCTAGGTGTTATTTCTGCTCACGGGAAGGGGTGAGAGCAAATGGTGTGCTACCTATATGCAGAGCAGTGGTCTTTGCCTATTTGCATGGGCAGTGATCCAAATAGTTAGCGATGGATACACCTAGATATTTCAGTTTCACTTAATTTCCTATGCCTTTGAATGTAAGTTCATTTTAGCACATATTCTTGCCAGTCTATGAACATAGCAGCATTCATCCATTTAAATTCCACATGAAAATTTGTCTGTGTTTGTGTCCATTCCCCCCCCCCCTTTTTTGTGTGCATGTTTTCTAGGGATGGGGTCTTGAGTTGCGAGACTCACTGTCAAGTTGGACTTACATCTCACTGATGACTCAACTCAAGGCATGACTCATTTTTTAATGACTCTGACTTGACTCACGACTCAGAACCCACTCACCCACTTCGTTTTTTTCTGGGGGGGGGGGGGAAAGCCTGTTTTTAATGGGGACTCTCAAAGACTTGGGACTTGGTACATAAAACTCAGACTTGTGCTTGAATTCATATCCAAAGGCTTGCCAACATCCCTCATGTTTTCTGCTTTGTATTCTTTCTGCGAACCCTTCCTTTCCTTTATATTATGTGCATGCTTTCCCTTAATATATGTGTTTCTGTGCACATTTGAAGAAATATGTAAATGGGACTGTGAACTTCTGAAAAGGATGGATTTTTAGCATGCAAGCGTATTTCACTTTATTTATATGTTCAGCTGCTCTGTGGTAGGTTCATGCAAATTTATATTCAGGGAGTCCACATTGGGCAATCCGATCACACAAATCATTGCATGATTCATGGCATGACTAGTTGTGCGATGTACATGTGGCAGTACTTGGTGAGTAGTGCTTCTGCCTTGCTGATTTTTTTTCCCTACTGCTTCTGCACCTTTGCATTATGTGTGTGTAGCTGTGGAACAAGACTTTGGTCAGTATGGCTGAAGTCATCTAAAAGTTACACCTTTTGAGTAGCTGTACAACATTATTTCAGCCAGTATATATAAAATGAATGTACTAATGAATGAGTTCCAGCATCCTAGATATAAGATCAGTATATGGGTCAGACACCTATATACTGACTGTTCTCCCTTGCATGCTTAGAGGGTAAAAAGGTCCTTGCGTCTTACTTCAGAAATTCAGGAGAGTCTAGCTGCTGTTTATATAAACCCAAGGTTATAATTATCCTTGGTCATCTTTTATGCCTGAAAAACAATATTACATTTCAGATGCTATGACTGACAGATATCTGCCATAATGAAATTCCAGAAAGCCATGTTGACAGCTACTTCCCAGAAAATTCAAGTCTACATTTAACATCAAAACACTTGGCTGTCGTGGTGAATTAATGCATTTGGGGCAGATAGACAGTACCCATTTTGTGAATGGGGCGATTCATCTAGAGATGAATTAAATCTAGAAACAAACAGTTTTCAAAGTAGCAGAGATATGCCAGTTCAGGTATTCTCCAAGGAAATAAACAAGCAATTCCACTTGCTACACAAAAATGACAGATCAGTTTGAAGTGGTGCCATTTTTTTAAATAAACAAGGAACAGATGTGTCAGAAAAAAAATCTGGAGGGAGTGACTTAAAATCTGAACAAACCCTAACATTTCATTAGAATTGGATGAGAGAATATGCATTCCATTTTCTTATGCAAATGAATGCATAAATATTTGCACTAATGCTATCTGGATGACCTCAGGAACATCCCAAAAGCATCTGAATACTATCTCCATTGACTGTATTTTGCCAGTACAAAAATTAGTCTATTCCATATATACTGAGAGCCACCTTATGCTGCTAGCACAATCACAAGTTACTGCCACATGGAAAGTACCTAAAAATGTGATTTGCACATTTGAATCAACTTCTGAGAGGTTCTCTCTCTCTCTCTCTCTCTCTAAATATGCCTTTTTATTTCAGTTATTTTTGTTATATCTTTAAAATTAATGACACAGTCACTCTTGTGTAAGATACTGTTCAGGGAAAAACTCATTGTAATGGTCCCATCTCCCTAAAAAAGACAATGATCGCAGTCAGGGAGTCCCTCTGGCCACAAAACTACCACCTTTATTTCCTGTGGTAGGTCCTTTAAGCCTCAGAATGTGTAGTAAGCCCCACAGACAAGCCTAAACCTTAAAAGTAACCTTGAGTGCTTCCAAAGCAATAAAACATAGGCTGTGTGTTTCTTTAGAATACACACCAGCCTTGTAAAGTAGGACAGTAGGACCTCTATTTACAGCAGCCACTATTAACCTTTTTTCATCCACACTAGATTTAGTTGCAATCCTGCTGTATCAAGAGACTAGTCCTCTGTTGAAGTTTTATATTTTTTATTAAGAAAATAAAGTAGATTCATTAGATTACATTTGTAGCTTTAAAGCATAAACATTGAGCATATCCATCTGTTACAATGTTCAAATAAACTTACTGTGGCGCTCGCCCTTATGGCCCCTATTTTATTCATCCTCACAAGGCTTATGCTCTTTCCTCCTCCTCACGCTGCCACCAGATGTTATCTCTGTAACATCAATTAAGTACTGGACACTTATGCTGCCAAACATCAGTTTATTGAACAGGGTGGGGTTAATAATCAGTTGGAAACTGCAGTGTAAGTCACAGGAAGCGAATCACATATATTAAACAAGGATTGATTCATTCAAAACACTCTTTTAAGTCTCTCTATCTATCTCTGATCCTCCTGGTTCAATTCTCAAGCCTACGACTCTCTAACTCTTTCCAAAAATCCTTCCAAGCTGCTCAACTGTCGAAAACTGTCATCACCGGTCTTTCCTTCTCCTCTCTCTCTGCCTCTGTCTCCGCCTTCCGCTCTCTCTATTGGTTCTCCCATCAAGGTTCCTCTGTGATGGGCAGGTGATGTCAGGGCTGTCTGCTACACTTACTTTCTAATTAAAATAAAAACAGCTAAGTAATTGTCTTTGCTCTATGTCTCTACATGTTGGCATCTAGAAGTTGGGCTATTCCCACTCTTCTTGAAAAGAAAAACGAGCCTGTGTCTAACATTCTGCAGCATTCAAGGAATCTTCTTTTCACATACCAAAACCCTCTCATTTTACATATCTTTGGGACGTCCTTCCTAATTACTCTTTCAAGCTGTCAACCAATTAAGTCTAAGTAGGCGTAATTCAGAACACTCCAATCACCACCCAAAATTCTCATGATCCAGGATCCAGGTGTCTTATCTCCTCCAATTTAGCAGTCTCTTATTTCGTCTTCCATTCCTGGACTCTTTTAAGTCCAACCTTGTGAATTAGGCAAACAGCTCTGCACAACAAGCTCCTGAAAAACATATCTTTTAAATTCATCTTACACAGAACCTAGTAGACTCCATTTTGGTATAACTAAAATTCCCAGTTTCCTGCCATTTCCTTGCACCCATAATGGGCAAAAACCTGTTGTGTAACTTTCCTCTAGTGTAACGTAGACTGGGCTCTGGAAGCATTTAATTAAAGCTAATTAAAAGCATACCATCCCCCCATTTTAGGTTCTGAGACTGATGGGCTTGCTTTGGGGAGCTATAACTCAGAATTCCCAAATCTACTCTTCACCAAACCCGAAAGGGGTCGGAGGGTGAGTCAACTGAAAATTCACTGTGAGTTTGGCTTCTCTAACTCCCACAGACATCTCAAATTGCACAAACCACAAAGCCTATGAATTGCCAATGCTGATAATAGTGTAGTATTTCATTTTTTCCCCCGGGCAGACACATTGCCTTGAAGCAGCCAAAAATGATCCATGAAATTGCCTGATACACGGAGGGCTTTTTGCTCCTTGTTTCACTTTGTGCCCACCAAACACAGCAGCGAATGCTGTGGGATGAAAAGGCTCCCCCTGTGGATCTTAAATCCCAGGCAGGCTCATAAAGGGAACTGTGGTCTTTCAAGAAAACCAGCACTTTGAACACTGCCCAGAAAGAGACTAGCAGCCAGTGGAGCTGTTGCAACAGGGAATTTTGTGTAACCAATGCCAGTGAACAGCCTGGCAGCAAAAAAATTGACGTCCTCTAGTTTCCAACCAAGATTTTGACATTGATAAAAAAACTGGGAGTCAGAAGCCCTTGCTAATCTATCACCAGGAGATGTACCAATAGGTCATGATCTACCTTCTTCTATACTTTACCTAGCAGAGTCTTCCTTACAGGATCTCAGCTGAAAAAAAAAAGCAAAAGTGGGTGATGTTTATATATGGAGGGCCATATGCAGCCTATATGCCTATTCCTGCCTTCTATGAGAATAAAGAATGTATCCACTATCTTTTACATCAAAAAAGATGCTAAGCTTTGCATAGCAAAGGACAGCCTGAATGTTGACAACACCAATGGCAGCAGTCAAGATGGTATAGAGCAGTGGTCCCCAACCTTGGGCCTCCAGATGTTCTTGGACTACAACTCCCAGAAGCATTTACCACCACCTCTGCTAGCCAGGATTTCTGGGAATTGAAGTCCAAGAACATCTGGAGTCCCAAGGTTGGGGACCACTGGTCTAGAGGATACCCTCTTCTGCTCACTTCCATTTACAAAATGACACTATGCAAGGTAAGATGCCGGCAGCTGACTCTTTTTTTCATCAGAACCACTTCTCACCCAAACACAAAATAAATATCAGGGCTGTTTTTCACCAAGTACAAATGATCTCCATGGACTTGATGACACATAACAACTTTGTTTTGCTATTGTTTTTGTTTTTAAATTAAGCAATCGTATAGTGACAAGATGGGAGAAATGGATACTATGATAGCAGATTGAAAGAATATACTGTAATATCAAAGCTCTACTAATATCAAGTAAGACTACCCCCAGCAACAAAAGCAAAAACAGTAATTTCACAGCTTAAATTAACAAACTTCTGAATATTTGTTAATATATTTTAAAATATTTTTACAACAAGATGCAGAATCGATTTTCCAGCAGGTATGCCTGTTTGGCCAGGAAGGAGTTAAAAATTCTCCTCCTGAGAGTCACCTTATAGAATTTTGACTGTTCAGACTAGCCTTTGAAAACTTGTGTCAAGAGCCTGAAAGCAGTCAGGGCTGGGATAACACAATTGTTCTGTGCATTTGTAATGCAGAAATACTTTGACTATTCCTTACAAAATCACATTAGCTGCTCAGAGTGGTCGGGTGGACCAGATGGGCGGGATACAAATCAAATGAATGAATGAATAAATGAATGAATAAATAAATAAATATATGGATTCCCTGGAAATACATGGTAAAATGTTCCTTTCTGGAGGACTGTTACTCTATTACTTTTTAAAAGCAACCCTGTGTTTTTTTAACTCTTCAAAGAAAACATGTGTCTCCATGTCCTTTCATTGCCCTACAGCCTCCCCTCCTGCACAAAGCCACAACAGTGTACCTGATTTTTCCATGTATATGATACCCCTCCATGTATAAGATTCCCCCTTTTCTAACCCAAAATTAAGAAATCTTAACTTAGCTTTGAGTATTCAGCATCTGAGCTCAGAACGCTTGGATATTATGAGTCTCTGTTGAATCTGAGCACTGCCTACAGGCTCCACCTGCAAGAAGGTGTATTCCAATCGCTTTGATTCCTGCTTTATTTCTTCTTGCTAAGCCCCATGGGGGCAGGAGGGAGAGGGCAATGGAGGGGGTTTGGACACCCGTGAAGCCGGCACCCGGCTCAGAGGTCAGGGCGGTGTTGGAAGCCCGGAAGCCCGAGCCTCCCTTTTCCTAACCGTTGGAGCAAAGAAGCAGCCTCTTTGCCATCAACAGTTTGAATTCCCTGCCTTTTCGCCCAGCCTTTTTCTGTTCATAACTGGAAGCTCCGGCCACAAGTAGAAGCACATTTTTGCAGCCAGAGCTTTTCGTAACTCAAATTTTTCATAAGGAAGGATGTTCATATGTCGAGGCCCCACTGTACTTCTGTGTATAAGACAACAATCAAGTTTTAGTCTAAAGATTTTAGACAAAAGTATCATCTTATACATGGAAAAATACAGTATGTACTTTGGAGATTTTGCTGGTATGTCTCTGTAACAAAAGTTACTGTTTTTCACTTTTAAAAAACCTTTTTTCATGATCAGTATTTCAGTCTTTGGAGCAAAAGTTGTTAATAATAATAATAATAATAATAATAATAATAATAATAATAATAATAATAATAATAATAATAATAATAATAATAATAATAATAATGATAATGATGATGATGATGATGATGATGATGATGATGATGATGATGATGATGATGATGATGATGATGATGGTGATGGTGGTGGTGGTGGTGATGATGATGATGATGATGTCCCTGTTTTACTTAAAAATTATAACTCGGAAACCCATCTAGCTGCCTAGAGTGGTCTTAATTGACTAGATAGGTGGGATATTATTATTATTATTATTATTATTATTATTATTATTATTATTATTATTATTATTATTATTATTATTATTATTATTATTATTATTATTATTATTATTATTATTAATAATAATAATAATAATAATAATAATAATAATAATAATAATAATAATAATAATAATAATAATAATAATAATAATAATAATAATAATAATAATAATAATAATAATAATAATAATAATAATTGTCCAAACCTCCCCAAATTTGGCACAGAGAAAAGCACACTGTCTACTACATCTGTGCTAAATTTTGTGGTGGTACAAAATCCAGTTTCAATTTTTTGTTTCTTTGTTTGGGCTGCTCCATTTTTAGAATTGTCTTGTAGAATTTTGATTTGTTCTGCCAGCAGAATGACATGACTGCACTCTTGCACAGTGATAATATCTTTCCTTTCTTTATGCCATTTTGAAATGTTATACCTCTTTCTCCTCCATCTCAAAATAATATGTTGCCTCCAGGCAAACAGAATGCTAGAGTTAAATTTGAATACCCTAGAGAATAATCTGTCAGCTTTAACAACAGCCTCTTGTAAATCCTTCAATTATTATACAAACAAACAGATGATGTTTGTACAATCCTTATCGCCATGCTATAACACCGAGTGCTATCCTAGTTAACAAGAACAAATTCAGGGAAGGATGCAACTTGACAAAGCCTTAACAATGGGAATGATCAATAACATATCATTAAGCAATTGTGATGTTACAAGCAATTTATACTCTCTTAACCAGCAGCCATTTTCTATATGCAATTGAGCAAAAAAGGATGCTACCAAAAGTTCAAGGCAGATCCTTCTGGGATTGTAGCAAAGTTCACACCATATTTATTTACACCATAATTGGAGGACTGAAAGAACAGCTGTTTTGGAACCTGCCAGGATGTTAGGATAATCTCTTGGCCCCACAACCCTCATAAGCACGCATGGTGGGGATGCAGGAAAGGGCCTTCTCTGTTGCTCTTTCCAGACCCTGGAACTCCCTCCCACTGGAGGCCAGGCTGGTGCCATCTTTGGTGTCCTTCTGTAAGCAAGCAAAGGACTTTCTCTTCAGATTTTTTTTCTTAGTAACTGGCTGTCAATGAGATTTTTAAAATGGGACTCATGAGTTTTTATTGTCATTTTAAATGGGTTTGTACTACTGTTTTTGTCTACTAGTTTTAATATTATATTTGTTTAATTCTTTTTAAAATGTTATACATAATAAGTTATTGTTTTAGCTTCTAATATTTCTTTTAACAATTTAAGCCGCCCTTTGTAGGAGAAAAGTGGCATATAAACAAACAAACAAACAAAAAGTTTACAGTGAGAGTTTCCTAACATACAAATTTAATTGTTCAGTCAGTCTTTGTTCATTCCCAAGGACTGAAGGACCAAATTATTTTTTAAAAGGTAGCCTATTTAGTTTTGCTATGTTATTGGGAAACAGAGCCTTACCAAAGAATATCCGTGAAGATTCTCAGTCATCCGGGTGAGGTTATCTGGAAGCTGAGTCATGGCAACTGGACTTCTTAATAGGTTGAAATATTTCTCAACTCATCCAAGTAATTCCCCTCAGAATGAAGAAACTACTTGGATGAGTAGCGAAACATTTCAGCCTAATAAGGAAAAAGTCCAGTTGCCATGGCTCATCTTCCAGCTTACCAAAGGATGTGGAGCAAAGACGGAAACTGGATAGATGGGGGAGTTACAATCTTTTACTTTCTGATCATGACAATTAGCCAATGACCACTGAACTATAGTTTTCTGGGCAGTACAGCAAAGAGTGCCAGGTTAAAAGGTTAGCAAATTTAGCAGGATAAGTTATCCTGCCAAATTAGCAGAATTCCCATCATAAAGGCTAAAAATCAAGTACTGTAATAAGTCACAAGTAGAGTAGGCCTATTGAATCGGTGGGAATTTAGTGAGTCAGCTCCTCCATAAATTCCATTGATTTGATGGGCCTCTGTTAGTTACGACTTACTACTGGATTTCAGCCACTAGCAGGCCTTTGCACTTTGGACAAATTAAAACTCAATCTTCAGACAAAGGGGAAGTGAGGAGGAAGAAGAAGAGGAGGAGGTTTTATCCTAACCCAGTAGAAATAGAGCTTGCAACAAAATGTTGCAGTTCATGTTGCTAGGCAGCCATGCTACTTTACAGGAGATCCCTCTCTACTTGATTCTCTACCTTTTTCCGGTCCCATCTGCTCATCATCTTGTGTTGTAAAGGAAATAAAGAACCTTTGGCTGAGTGAGCATACTCATGGTCTGCTCCTTTGTTGAGCCACATATTTCTTTAGAGAACGATGGATGAAGTGTGGTCCTCTGGATGTTGTGGACTGTAACTCCCATCAGCTTTAGCCAGCCTAGCCAATGGTGCAGAATAGTATGGGATGCAGTACATCAACATCTGTGGACTGGACACTTCTGCTTTAGATCTGCTACAGAGCGACAGGGTGAGATGCAACTATGTTGTCCTGGTGATGGACATGCAACTTTATATAGGAGTATGATGAAGAATTTGGGGTCCCTTGCAAGATTTGCATTCTTCATGGTGGATATGAACAGGAAATCATCATGAAGACAGAATAAACCTTGGCTGCATTTCTGTAAATAACTGCTGAGTAGAATAGTCGGGAACCATAAGAAAGTTCAGGTCATTCTCCTATCCCCTGCACCTTCACTTAAAGACAACGGGAATCCCAAGTAAGGATCTGCCCAACTCAATTTCTCTTTTAAAATTCAAGTCTCTCCCCCCCCAATTCCGAATATGATGAAATGCGCCCCCTCCACTTTCTTTTGTTAATCTTTATCAAACATGAACCAAAATAAAATTCTTCCTTATTTCTAATCATGGGTAGCCAAAGCGAGAACAAGGACACAGTCTGTGCTGTAACAAAGTACTACGATGTTACAGTACAGTGATAAATATGCTGGAATCTAGTATGATAAAACTGGATAATAAAAATGGTGTCAGATCGCCACGCCCCTTTCCAAGACACTCTTATGTGTATTAACAAAAGCAGCAAAAACAACAAACAGGAGCTCCTTGCTTCCCAGCTGCAGGAGACAAGATGAGAGGTATTGCAAGAGCTTTAGATGTAGCTTTTGTGGCATAGAAGATACAGTAATCCTGACTTTTTGTCTGTGTGTTTAATAAAAATTAGATAATGCAGTCAATAACTTCTGAAAGGAAAAAGTCCTGTAATAGTCTGGGTTAGATTGGTCAAAAATCAGGCTTCTTTGTTTTTCTCACACCACAACTATGAAGACCGTCTTATGTTAAGAACGTATCAAGAATGATCAGATGTTGACATTTTATTTTAAAAATATATCAGATTTACTAGTGAAGATAAGATTTGATGCGTCCAGGAACAATGTTCCATAGCTCTTACATGAATCTGCCAAATGAGTATAGTTCTAACATTTTAAGAGGCCTGAGAGGCAAATCTTCCCTGGTACCTTCATCCCTTCAGCAATTTGGTAATGTGGTTTATTAGACAATATGGGGAAACAATATTTTTCTATTAGCAAGCCAGTTCTTTCTTGTTTACCATAAAATATAAGATGGGGATTTATGACACTGATATGAATACCAGCCTTTTAAGAGAAAAGAAGATGACATCCTTACTGAACAGAGCTCTATCATAGGAAAATAAAATAAAATATCCATGGATCTCAGCAGGTGAAATAGTTCTTTTATTGTTATGTTGGAGCATGTTTCCCACAAATAACTTCCATTTAGAGTTTAAGTGACCCTCAGAAGAATGGTAGTTTGTGATCAAAAGAATCAGTTCCTTAGGAAGCCTCCCCTCTCCCTCTGTGACAAAAGGATTTGAACCAGCTTCTGCTTAAATTATCCTGCCAACTGAGGTAGCAATATATGTTACGGCTTCTGTTGCGTCTCCTATACCTCTTTTGCCTCTCACTCCATCTCTTATTCTAAGAGTCATTCTTAGAGTGACGCATTTTGTGGAGGAGGTATCCCAGGGGTGGTGATTGTCACCAGGATTATCTCACTTATCACAAGTTCTTGAGAGAAAGGACACTCTCAAGGAAAGTACTTGGGGCCTCACTGAGCTTTCTGGGAGCTGGACTGGCCACTTTCCTTCTGAAGAGTATGACCAGTGACGTAGCAGTAACTTTGAAAGTGAAGGAACTCAACATAATAATCTCCGTAGCCTGACCTCCCCCTCAGGGACAGTCAAACGTATAGGGATAGAGCCATTTTAACAAATCAAGGCAATGTCTTCTGTAAAGTGAATAGATTGTTCACTGAAGACCGAAGCTTCCTCAACTAGTCTGCATTACCGCAAGGATCGCTTGCAGCATTATACCATTCGTCCATCAGTAAGGGTTACAAGTAAATTCAGAAGGGAAAGACTGAAGGGGGTGGCCCGTGGCATCATAGTTCCTGATACTCAAAATGTCCCAAGTCTTCAATTCTACAAGCCTAAGACCCACTGCACCACAGCATATAGTAACACTGTCCACTTTCCTGTTGGGGCATTGGCTGCCCAATGTCCCACTTAAATAAGTTCTTGCTACAGTGTGGTACAGTGCAAGCAGACATGAAGATATTTATGCTGTCTGAATGCTGAACAGAACCTTGGCCTTTGACCTCAAGGCCTGTTATGATTAAAATTCACAATAAGATAATTCAGCCATAAAAGAAGTAACAGTGTGATGCTACAAGATTTGCTATTTAGCTACTCCTTCCTTTTCATGTATTATGTTTTCTTCTAGAGTCAACTTGAAAATTTTCACATAAATGTTGAACCCTAAGAAGAAAGAAGTGGGGGATAAAACATAGTTATCTCGGGCCACCTAAAATTTCTATAGGATTTGAATCAGATTTAGCCACTGAGACACAGAGAGACCCGATTTATAATGACTATTCCTTGGCTTTCATCTTTTTTTTCTCTTTTTGTTATTGCACATAAAATAATCACCTGTTCATTCATGGCATGGATTCTATAGCTGCCATTGTCTCCAGGAGCAATATCATGGTGATTTCTATGAGAAGGGTACCCAGCTGTTTTTGTAGAGATGCTTTGTTAGGCTGGAAATCTGATCTGTGTGCTTCTTTTAGGTTTACCCAGTCTTTGGTGTTCTCAGTCATCCAGAACTTGCCCACAATGATTTGATTTGATGTCATCCGATCCCACCATCTACTAAATCCCAAAGGCAGACTTCTGTGGAATGCTCACGGTGAACAATATTCACAGCAGTTCAGAGAAGAAACATAAAGCAAAGTCCTTCCATAAAAGTGGTGGCAACTTCAGAAGTGACACAAAATTATATTAAGCTTCTGAAAAGACAGATCCTACCAATAAAACTAGTGTGTATTGATAGGGCCCCTTTTATCCAAACAGTTTAAAAGACCAAGTGGAAACATACAGGCTCAGATCCAGAATAATGACACATTTGTGGTTATGTGACATCAAGTTCTTTCAACTCTACAAATGAGTGATTTCCAAAATGTCCTATCATTAACCATCCTGCTCAGCTCATGCAACATCGAGGCCATGATTTCTCTTATTGAGTCAATCCATCTTATATTGAGTCTTCCTTCAACTTTTTCATGCATAATTGTATTTTCCAGCCAGTCTCATCTTCTCTTGATGTGCCCAAAGTACAACATCTGTTTTGTTGTACTAGTGCAGGCCTGCACTGGAAATAGGGAATTATTTGAGGCATGTAAGTTTTCTGTATTTGATATTTGGCTTATGGAAATTTTGCTTTGGATGGTGGGTGTCTGTATATTTACTGAGGCCTCTTAGTCATGACTACTTTGGAGAATTGATATAGAGTACTTACTGAAAAAGCATTGTCGCTCAATATTTTGCTCCAGGAAGTTTGTGAAGAGTGACTATTAAGTCAAAAGCACACCAAAAATTAAATACAACATGTACTGAAATAACAAGCACAGTGGTGGAAAGTCATAGATGTTTAGAACAAGTGTTTATTTATCTATTTATTTAATTTATACCCCAGCCATCTAAACCGAAGTCTATTCTGGGCGGCTAACAACATAATAAAATGAAATAAAACAACAACATTAATACAATTGAAGATGGCAATAAATAAATTAGGTATTGACAGGAAAGAAGGTCTGCCTAAAGAGCCAGGTCTTGAGTTTGCTCTTAAAAGTAAAGTCAAATAATAAATTGCATTAACAATTATAGTCATGCCAATGGCTACAATAAAGCAGACTGAGCAGTTGTAGTATTTATTTATTTATTTATTTATTTATTTATTTATTTATTTATTTATTTATTTTATTTCTATCCCGCCTATCTGGTCGTACTAGACCACTCTAGTATGGCTAGATTCCTGGTAGTTGTTGTTTTCTTGTAATTAGTTTTTTTTTTCTGTAAGAGTCTCTTACACCTGAATTCTTCTTTCTTCCCATTTCTGGAAGAAGACATTCACTATCCTATTGTGTAATAGGAAGCCCACTGTCAAGAATGGTTCATTCTCTAGCTCACACCAGTGCAAGCTGCAGATAAAGCAAAGTGTGGCGGGAAGGTACGTCGATGGAGCAGTCACTCACCAGGTTCTGTAACAGGATACTGATGTATGATTGCTATGAAAGCAATTACACAATTAGAAATGATACATTATGAAGATGATTTTGGCATTACATGCATATGTGTAAAATAAAAGATCGGTTAAATAATACCACTAATTGAATGCTAAGTGGCTGTGAAGTTCCCGAACACATCTTCTAGACCCAAGCAAAACCAGTGAACATATGTTACTAATGCATTAAGAGGTCAAATGAAGTGTGCTGGGGGAAGAACTCTATGAGGCAGATAATAGGCACAAACAATAGATTATAGGAACAGGACAGCTATAAATGTGCTCGAAAACATTGACAAAGTAAGGTTACTTCTAGCAACTGTCTGAAGTATGATTTCATTATAACGAGTATCTATAGATAAGTTGTATACAAGCCCACTCTGAGACACACACTCAGAGGATTGCAAACCCAAAGATTTCCAAAGGGAAGCATAAAAACAACTGGAGGAAAACTCAACAAGGCTTTCAGAAAAGAAGGCTTTTAAGATCCAATAAAATAGGAAATGGGAAAATTCACAGTCCAGCTTAAGCAAAAGCACACAAGAAGGAGTCAAAGGCCAATTACTGCTGTTCACTTTCGAGAATGCCGTTGAAAATGTGTTTCAGGAGCTTCAGAAGACAATCTGAGGGAGTGGCTACGTTAGCCATTTCCCCCACAATTTGCAGTGGATTCAGCACAGACGAATTTTAATTAAAAGCCGGTGACTGCATGATGTAAAGCTGGACATGCTTTGTCAAGGCAGTTCCTGCTGTTAGGGAGCTCTGTGCAATCCTTCTCCTTCTGCCCCTGCTGACTCCTTGTCTGGAAGGTGGAGCACAAATGGACCCCAGTGCATTTTCTATGCTGTCTAGTCACACTTAATATAAAGCAGCTAAGGGTGGCCTCGTCTCTCCAAAGAAGAGATCTGCCAGCAGACAAAGATACAGAAAGAAGAAAATATTTGTTGATCTGAAATTTTTCCTAATATTGATTAATATTATACTGACATCCTACCGCCTTTTAAAGGAAACAATCCTTCTAAAAAGATAATTGCATAAATCAGGAGGAGATATTAGAATCCTTTCAAAATATTCCCAAGGTCATTGCAAATCAAAACTAGGAAGAACTGCTAGCTGTTACATTATTTGTGAAAGGAACATCATGCCCTTGTTAGCCTTGAAAACAATGTGTTGCTGGTAACAGTACTTGACATGTGTTTCCTTTTTTCACTGAGGTCGCAAATAATACAGTAGTACTTTTTGTTAACAATTTGAATTACGGTGTAAAATAGGGGTTCCTAGGTACAAAATATTTGAGGTAAAAAATATAGTGCTGGGGGAGAGTTTTGTGGGTACCATGGACCACTGGAAAGACAAAAAAGTGGGTCGTAGTTCAAATTAAGCATGAACTTTCTCCAGAAAAATAAAATGTCCAGTCCACTCACAAGCTACTTCACTGGTTGCCAATTATCTTCCTCCCTGGATAACACCAGACTCACAGGTCTCACATAAGCAACCCGGGAAGGGTGGGGAGGATTTCTCCATTCAAGAGAGGCTACCCCCTCTTCTTGTCCTCTTTGTGGCTACAGAGGACGACGGAGCTCAAAGTGCGTCACTGGATACAAGTGTGGAGGCTTGATCGGAGATTGGAGGGGTTGCATCGGCACCTCCCCATGGTTTGGATCTAGTACACCAAATCCCCTTAGGGGACGGACGGCACTTGCAGTTATTGCAATTGATTCTTCCTTTTAATTTAATAGAACACATAATAAAAGAAAATAAGGTTAGCTGAATAAGATCAGAACATAGTCAACCAGCAATAACATCAGCTGCTTAGCCTTTTACATCTACTTGCTATGTTATTTATTTATTTATTTATTTATTTATTTATTTATTTATTTATTTATTTATTTATTTATTTGCTACGCGAACATTCCCCCTTTCCCCAACTAAGCACCAGGCACCACACATTGGCTCTTCTCTTCCCCTCTTTATCCTCAAAACAACCCGGTGAAATAGATCCGGCTGGTGGAGAATAACTGCTGAAGGTCACCGAGGGAGTTCCATGGCTTGGTGGAGATAAACAGGGGTAAATTAAATATTCTCCATGTCTGAGGCAGCAAGGGAAGTGCCACCCCATTTCAAAACAGCTCCCCTGCTGCTGTCAGCTTGGCCTCTTCTTTCTCATCTCCAGAACTCCGTTGTCTTTTTTTCCTGTTCCTTTTGTACTTCTTTCTCTTTTCTGTCTCCCTGTCTCTGCCCCTCCCAACAACTCTTGGGTTCTTTCTCCTCTTCTCCTCTCAACACCTCTTTGCTGCAGCTGCTTTTTTTCACTCCCTCAGACCCTTCCCCATTTCTGCCTCTGCTTCTCCCCTTTGCTCCTCCAGAACATCTCGACAGAGAACAATGTGAGTAAACCATTCTCCACAGAGTAGCCTGCATTCTAACTGCTGGGCTCTGAGGCCCCCTCCAAGCTAGGTGCTTTCTGGACACTGCCCAGAGGTCTGGAAGATGATTTCCCCACACAGCACAGGCAATTTCCCTGGATGGCCCTTAAAACTGGCTGGGTCCAAGAGGTCCCCCAAGACAGGCAATTTTTTTAAAAAAAGACAGTTTCTTGAGAAAGATGTGGTAGCTCCTCCACCCCAAATTTTCTGGGCTTCAGAGGGGTGGTGAGAAAATGTACTCCTCATGACAGCAGCCACCTCACTTTGGCAAATAATGTTGCAGTGGTCAAGAATGAGACTGTGGATATCCCACGACACTGTCCAGCACTCCAACGACAACAAATCACACTAACTTTCTGCATGCAGTTATGGTACGTCTTGCATAACTACTTGCTTCTTCTTGCACACATAAAAAAGAGAATTGAGGAAAAAGAACAGTAGACTGACAGCACTGTCCTAGGCAAGTTCACATGAAAATAATTCTCATGGTGTTCAATGGTCTTTTGCCCCATTCAAGAGTTATCTACAGATAAGCATGAAGAATGATGTCACTTGTCATTATTATTAGGAAGGAAGGAAGGAAGGAAGGAAGGAAGGAAGGAAGGAAGGAAGGAAGGAAGGACAAGGGAAAGGAAGGAAGGACAAGGGAAAGGAAGGAAGGAAGGAAGGAAGGAAGGAAGGAAGGAAGGAAGGAAGGAAGGAAGGAAGGAAGGAAGGAAGGAAGGAAGAATGAATGAATGAATGAATGAATGAATGAATGAATGAATGAATGAATGAATGAATGAATGAATGAATGAATGAATGAATGCATTTTGGCTTCCAGTAGTTGGCATTAGGATGTGCAGTTGACCATTCCAAAGGTGGAGGAGGGTGGGATGGAGATGACCTGAGATCCACTGGGTGTAAAATCCTTTGTCTCCTGGACAGTCCTAGGATTACCCTCTCCTCTTTATCAGCCATTCAAATCAATTGGCAACAATGACAAAAAGAACACACCTGGGCACAAACACACACACACACACACGTACACTTTTGCAAGCCACAATGAGATAGGATGGTGCTGGAAGCAGTAGAAGGTTGTCCAAATTGCCCACTTTGCTTGTGACTCCATTTCTGGAGTACAACTTTTGCGAGTTTCATTGAATACACTCACACAGAAAAATTGAAAGCTTTCGCTTTTCCGAGTTTAGTTTTGTGGCTTATGTTTACTATCAAAAGAGGCCATCATGTTTTGCTTTATTTACACAAAGAGCCCTGATTTTTGTCTTTCTCTCTGTCTGCTCCCTGTCTGTCTATACACACACACACATTACCCAGGTATTCTTAATCAAGTTTGTACAATATATTAGAAAGGAAGTAATGCCAGCCTTGTTTCGCTCAGCTGTCCATTTGGCCCACTGAAAACTGGTGTATCTAAAAAGAAGATACACATGGAGACTGCCCATACAAGCTGGAGCTTTAAATATCCCATTTTCTAGCTTGCCTGGAGGACCTCCGTAGGGAGAAGAGCCAATCCTTTTCAAATTCCACTTGAGCAAAGTGATGTGAGGATTGGCCTACCATTCACCCCCCACATTAGTTGAGAAAATGTGCTCGAGCATGCCTAAGCAGGACAACACATGCATACAGGGGCAGACAAATAGTGGAGCTAGGACTCACATGTTTATAGCACCGAGGCTTTTGAAAGATAATTTCAATAAAATTATTTGCCACTGTATTCATCCTCTCTGTTTCTCCTTTACAATAGTTGGAAGGGAAACATATTGTTCCAGCAAGAATAAATGAGCCAACCCTGTTTCAAGGCAAAAATATTTTAGAATGGCTGCGTTTTGAACGAACAATTAAGACACAATACATTTACAAAAGACCTACCCCAGGTAGAGAGGAAACTTCTAGAACTGCTTCATTGTTACAAATCAACACAGCTGCTGGTACTTTGGACTTCATATGGGGAGTGTCATGATGAATAGCTGTGCTTCAAAATTTACCACCACAGCAATGCATATATGTGCTCTAATAATTTAATTATTGCTACCATCTACATTTCTGCTAGGTATGTATGTGGTTTTTTTTTTTAAAAAAAAATTGCACAGGAAACATTGTTGAAAAGCTTTGTAAATGAAAAGTGAACACAATGGCCCAAAACCCATTGCTTACACGTAGTGAGTTGCTGCTGGCTAATCGATCATCGCTTGTATTCCTTGTTGTGTGCAAAGTCATCCGACTGGTGCATGTTGAGGAATACAGCAGTGAATTCTTAGCTGGGGGCAATTTGCTTCTGTGATTGGACACTTCTGCCAGCACGCGTAAGTAGCAGTTTCATGGCCGTTATAGTTATATTTGTATAAATAAAAGGAAACACAAGCAAAGTAAATCAGAAATGTGGAAGAAATGAAGGTATGTAACCTGAAGGAAGTACTTTTATCCACACAACAGCTGGGTGCTGTAGATTAGCATAAATGTCTGTATAGAAAAGGATGTATGCATGAGAGCTTTAGAGAAGACATGATGCATTCCTAACAAGCAAACATAACCCCATTGATATATCCAACACAATCATAACCATGTCTGCGAATATTTGTTAATCCATTAGAAACACTGCGTTATTTTGCCCTCAGTAACAATTCAAGATTACTGACTATTCTTTCCTTCTCAAGTACAATTTGGTCTATTTGCAAATGTTGACAGTTGAGATATATTTTTCATTGCAAGCAATGAACATCTTCAAGTAACAAAAATAGGGAAGCCTGGATTTTTAAAGAAGGGAGGCCTGAGGTCTCTCTTGCGGATAAATGCCCTCTCCAAATGTGAAATGACTGTCAATCAAGGCATACAGATAAATGTAGAAAGACTTACCTGAACTTGGAAATGTGCTTTTAAAAAACAATTGTCTACAGTTGTAGTTAAAATGCTCCTAAAAGCTGTTAGTATGCATTATGACTGTTGATGTAACTATTTCTCTGTTTTTCCCAAGTAGTAAAACTAGTTGCAGCAGGACCCCATCATCTGCAGGAGATTGGTTCCAAGTCCCCCGTCCCACGGATGCTGAAAAATGCAAATTATAGCAAACACTATTTTAATAATAAACACTATACATAGTATGGGCTCTGATTCTCTCTAGTGGCCAGTTCTGTTAATGACATAATGGAAATATATTTCTCTATCAAACATTATACATAGCATGGTCTCTGGCTCCCTCTAGCCACCACTCCTGTTAAATTTATCTTTAGAAATATATATTTCTAGGATTTTTCTTTCAATATTTTTAATATTGTCAGACCATGGATAGATAAATCAACAGATACTAATCCCACAGATAAGGGGGTTCTACTATACTTTTCATTCCATAAAACAGTCTGAATGCACAAGCCACTGGCCTGTGGTGCTTCACTTTGTAGTCATTTCCAAACCTGCAAGATCACAAAGCAGCAATATGAAGTGGAGTGTGAGCTAGCACTATAACCATGTGATATTCCTCCTCCACCATGGAGTGACAGGGCACTCCTGTAACTATAAAAGTAGCTGAAAAGTTATAGTTACAACATCAAAGGACTGACATTATCTCTCATCAAGTTACAATAGCTACTGTACTTTTACCTCAGTTTTTTTTGCCATAATTTGGATTCATGCACTGAGCAAGGGGTTGGACCCAATAGCCTTATAGGTGCCTTCCAACTCAAGTATTCTATGTTTCTATGATTTGTACATTGTTAATTCTGACATTGACCAAGATGAACTGGGTGCCAAATTTGGTGTCTAAATGAATATAAAATAAATTAATCTATACCCATTGTTATGTGTACTTTTATGTTCAGCAAGCACTGCCTTCCACTGCGAGAGGTGTGGGGCATGAAGTGTGGAAGGAGGAAGGTGAAAGATCAGCATTAGCAAAGTGGTGGAGCAGCAGAATGGTTTACCAGCGGGTCTACTAAAGTGTGGATCTTCTCAGGTGCCCCACAATGGCAACCTTTAACACCTATAACCGGCAAAACCTCTTCTTATTCTTACAGTGGCATGTTCCTTGATAGTTTACTCTCTGGAGCAGTTTTTCCATTAAATAATTACAAGATGTTCTGGGAAAAGGAAGCTTTGGGCAAACTGGATGGAGAGGTAGATTTTCTTACAAAAAGCTGAATGTCTTGGGAGACTGTAAACATCCATGTGTATTTGAATCAGGGAATATCATAATACACTTTGCAAACAGGACCACAGTGAATAAGGACCCAGACTCACATGGGCATCCTTGTTGCTGGTGAAATGGAGTGTGAGCTAGCACTATAACCATGTGATATTGCTCCTCCACCATGGAGTGACAGGGCACTCCTGTAACTATAAAAGTAGCCGAAAAGTTGGTGGAAGTAGGCAGAACGCCTACTCCACCAAGGTCTACCCGGATCACCTGCGTGAGTCAGGAGGTGAGACTGAGGAGCCTGACGCCGAGAGAGGCCTGGAAGGAGAAGACACGAAACCGGGCCTTCTCAGCGTTGGCTCCTCGCCTTTGGAACAATCTCCCTCTGGAGATTCACGTGGCCCCTATGCTGGGCATCTTCAAAACTCAGTTAAAAACATGGTTGTTCACTCAGGCCTTCCCTCCAGCCAATTTTTGATTTTCTTCTTCTTATTTTTCCTATATTTTTTAGTTTATTGTAGTTGTTTTGTATTATCCATGTATTTGTCTTATTTTATTGTTTAATTTTATTTTGGAAGCCGCCTAGAGTGGTCCATCGGTCCAGATAGGCGGAGTATAAATCAATAAATAAATAAATAAATAAATCACACTGTGAAAAGATAATGAAAAATGTTCCTGGATATTAGCCAGGAAAGAAAAATAAATAATTTTGTGCAGCAATAAGCAAGGGTTCACTCCTGCTGAGCTGAAGCTGGATGAGTGCTGCTGTGCTGGCTCAGCCCTTCTGTGGCCTTCCGACCAGCTCAGTTCACCAATTCACCAGCAACAAGGATGCCCATGTGAGTCTGGGTCCTTATTCACTGTGGTCCTGTTTGCAAAGCCTATTATGATATTCCCTGATTCAAATACACATGGATGTTTACAGTCTCCCAAGACATTCAGCTCTTTGCTGCAGTGCATTAGAGATCGTAATAAGCTTGCTAATGGCTAGCAGTAATATATTAAAAAGTAATAAATGGATTTGGTGAAAATTGCCTTTTTCTGTTCAAGTTATTTTTAATGGGGAATCTTTCAATCATCCTTGTTTTCTGTGAAAGCCAGTTTTGTCAGTTATCTGTAGGAATTCTGACATGTAACCACAATTAAATTTTTAGAAGTCTGGGTATGCTGTGGAAAGCTTCATTCTTTTCTCATTTGTTTCACTTTTGCTTTGACTGCAATTAGTAGTACGAATATTAGCATTAATTATTCAGCTGCTATGGGAATGAACAGGATAGGTACTGCTAATAATAGACAGGCATTGTATAATAGATAGGCTTTTGAGCTGTTGCTAACTTCATCTCCCATGTTGTTTCTTGGTGACAAATGAGGGGAGATCATTTTGCTCATTTTTGAAGTATGTTTGTATGTGAGAGAGGGAGTAGTGAATTGGTCCAGTGTTTCAGTGATCTGAGGGTTCAGAAAAAGGGAGAATATTTGGTATTTTTAGAAAGCGCTCCCTAGGAAAATAAAAGTGATGTTCTAACAGAAAAACCAGGAACTTAGGGTGGTTGGCATCTCAAGCATCAATGAAAAGGCCAGGTTCTTCTGGAACCCCTAGCTATGGTGGCTGTTTTGCAAGAGAAAAATGTTATAGAGAATAGAGTGCAATTGATATTTGCATTGCTTTGATGGAAAGGGTCAGAACTGTGCTACTCCAGTGAATAGGTAACTGGACCTGGGTGATCACTGGATGTTCTTGTGTTCTCTTTTGCCTGTGCATCAATGACATTCCAATCAAATTTCAAAAACAGAGAGGACAAATATCCCATATAAATCCTGCATAAATAAGAGTGGCATTTACCATGCCAGGATTTCTTGTTCTGCAATGTAATGGCTCAGACACTTTATTATACCTTTCTATGCTCTTGTATATGACATGTCTAAAGATTGATGTCTGCATGGAAAGACGGCTTGTTTGGTTAAATCTCCCCCTCCATCCCTCCCAGCTTCTTGTAGATTCATCAGTGAAGGCAGAGCTTGAAGTGAAGCAGAATGTGGCAGCTCACCATCTGATGCGGGTGGACTCCCAGTCTTAGCTGTTCCGAATAGATGGATGACACTTTCTTAGTTGTAGAGGAAGCAAAGCTGCTGAAGGATGGACCAAATTGTCATGCAAACATCTGTTCTCTTAAAAGTCAACTGCAATTGAGAACCTGAGGCTATTTGTCTCATTTGCTCATTCCCATGGAGATGGAAACTTCAATAGTGAGGAAGCATAATTAAATTATAATGAAGATCATACAATGAAGGTGTCTGGGGAGGGAGTTGGCAGGGTAAGCCACAGATGCTTAATTTTTTCCTAAGTTGACAGTCTGAAGTGCAGATGGGCAGATCTATGGAGTTCCTTTCCATAGGTCTCCTCCTATCCCTGCCTCCAAATCTGTTCTGTGCCAGTTGTGTTTTCAGCTGGAGGTCTTCTTCCCATTGAGTCAAGTGTGTTTGCACTAGAGATGGGCATGGATTTAAAAAAATGAATTGCAAAATTCATCAAAAATCATTAACAAGTTAATGTGTATTCATTAGAAGTGATGCCCCCCTGAGGAATACAGATTAATACATTTTTAGTGATTTTTGATTCATTCATTTGTCAGGCTATAAAATGCTCCTCCCAGCACCTAAGGTAAAGGTAAAGGTTCCCCTTGACAATTTTTGTCCAGTTGTGTTCGACTCTAGGGGGCAGTGCTCATCCCCGTTTTCAAGCCATAGAGCCAGCGTTTGTCCGAAGACAATCTTCCGTGGTCACATGGCCAGTGCGACTTAGACACGGAACGCTGTTACCTTCCCACTGAAGTGGTCCCTATTTATCTACTTGCATCTGCATGCTTTCGAACCGCTAGGTTGGCGGGAGCTGGGACAGGCGACGGGCGCTCACTCCGTCACGTGGATTCGATCTCACGACTGCTTGGTCTTCTGATCCTGCAGCACAGGCTTCTGCAGTTTAGCCCGCAGCGCCACCACGTCCCCAGTACCTTGTAGGCATCCTTCAGTCTCAAGAGACTATGGTATCGTGCTCTGTATGGAGGTCTTGGAACAGTGTCTTGTGTGGCTGAGAAGGCCAATTCGAGAGTGACAATCCCTTCCACACTGGAGACAAATCCAATCTGTCCCCTGTCCAGCTCCCTGGTTTTGCTTGTTTCGGGACTGCCTCTTTGCCTCGGTCTGCTGTACAAGTGTCTCTTCAAATTGGGAGAGGCCATGATGCACCGCCTGCCTCCAGGCTGAACGCTCAGACGTCAAGGTTTCCCATCTGTTGAGGTCCATTCCTAAGGCCTTCAGATCCCGCTTGCAGATGTCCTTGTAACGCAGCTGTGGTCTCCCTCGGGGGCGGCTTCCCTGCACTAATTCTCCATACAGGAGATCTTTTGGAATCCGACCATCAGCCATTCTCACGACGTGCCCAAGCCAACGTAGACGGCGCTGTTTCAATATTGTATACATGCTGAAAATTCCAGCTCGTTCTAGGACTACTCTATTTGGAACTTTGTCCTGCCAGGTGATACCAAAAATGCGTCGGAGACAACGCATATGGAAGGTGTTCAGCTTCCTCTCCTGCCGTGCACAAAGGGTCCAGGACTCGCTGCAGTATAGGAGTGTGCTCAGGACACAGGCTCTATAGACCTGGATTTTGGTGTATGCCGTCAACTTCTTGTTAAGCCATACTCTCTTTGTGAGTCTAGAGAACATGGTAGCTGCTTTCCCAATGCGTTTATCCAGCTCGACATCTAGGGAGAGAGTGTCAGAGATTGTTGAGCCAAGGTACACAAATTCATGAACAACCTCCAGTTCTTGCATGGAGATAGTAATAGAGGGAGGTGAGTCCACGCCCTGGCACATGACTTGTGTTTTCTTCAGGCTGATAGTTAGTCCAAAGTCTTGGCAGGCCTTGCTAAAATGATTTATGAGTTGTTGGAGGTCTTCAGCAGAGTGGGCAACAATGGCTGCATCATCAGCAAAGAGGAAGTCCCGCATACATTTCATTTGGACTTTGGTATTCGCTCTCAATCTAGTGAGATTAAAAAGCTTTCCATCTGATCTAGTCCGGAGATAGACACCTTCTGTTGCAGTTCCAAAGGCCTGCTTCAGCATGACAGCAAAGAAGATCCCAAACAGGGTTGGCGCAAGGACACAGCCTTGTTTTACTCCGCTTCGGATGTCAAAGGGATCTGATGTTGAGCCATCAAAAACTACAGTGCCCTTCATTTCCTCATGAAAGGACCTGATGATATTAAGGAGTTGAGGTGGACATCCAATCTTGGGAAGTATTTTAAAAAGTCCGTCCCTGCTAACCAAGTCAAAGGCCTTTGTGAGATCTATGAAGGCCACAAAGAGTGGCTGTTGTTGTTCCCTGCATTTCTCCTGCAGCTGTCGGAGGGAGAATACCATGTCAGTGGTGGATCTGTTAGCTCGAAAACCACACTGTGATTCTGGATACACTCTGTCTGCAAGCACCTGAAGTCTCTTCAGCACAACACGGGCCAGCAGCTTCCCTACAACGCTGAGAAGAGAGATACCACGGTAGTTATTGCAGTCGCCCCTGTCGCCTTTGTTCTTATACAATGTGACGATGTTTGCGTCCTTCATGTCCTGTGGTACTCCACCTTCTCTCCAGCAAAGAGAAAAGAGTTCATACAGCTCAGTGGTGATGATCTCTTTACAACACTTCAAAACTTCAACGGGGATGTTGTCCTTTCCAGGTGCCTTGCCAGAGGCAAGGGAATCCAAGGCTGCTTTTATTTCTGCTAAAGTTGGTTCACTGTCCAGCTCTTCCAAGAGAGGCAGGCACTCAATGTTATTTAGTGCCTCTTCCGTTACTACATTCTCTTTAGAATATAGCTCAGAGTAGTGCTGTACCCAGCGTTCCATCTGCTGTGCTCGATCCTGGATGATCACGCCTGTAGTAGACTTCAAGGGAGCAGATTTCTTCTGTATTGGACCTAAAGCCTGCTTGATACCATCATACATTCCCTTGATGTTACCTGTGTCCGCTGCTATCTGTATCTGAGAGCAGAGCTGAAGCCAATAATCATTGGAACATCTCCTGGCAGTCTGTTGGACTTGGCTACGAGCAGCTCGAAGAGCCTGCAAGTTGTACTCACTAGGACAGGCTTTGTATGCTGCTAGAGCTCTCCTCTTATCCTCGATGGTTGGAATCAGCTCCTCTGAATGGGCTTCAAACCAGTCAGCCGTCTTTTTGGTCTTCTTGCCAAATGTGGACAAGGCAGTGTTATAAACAGCGTTCTTGAAGTGTTCCCATCGTTCAGGTGCATTCGCATCAGCCGGGCCTGGAAGGGTTTCCTGAAGCGCTTGGGCAAATTCCTCCACTTTTCTTTGATTGCGAATCTTGTTGATATCTATACGTGGTTTTCCTTCCTTTTTAGTGTGATACAATCTCTTTGTTTGCAGTTTTATTCTGCTACACACCAGGGAATGATCAGTGTCACAATCAGCACTCTGGTAACTGGTAACCCCAGTACCTAGAGACATCAAAATTGCAGAGAAGCTTCCCCTGACTCTCTCCTACAGGTCCTGTAAGTTTGATGCAGTTTCGGATTCAGATATCCAAGTTATACACCCAGAATGAGGCCCCTGCGGGAAAGTTTCTCCCAGGCACCTAGAGACACCAAAATTGCAGGGAAGCTTCCCCTGACACTTCTATACAGTCCCTCTAAGTTTGGTGAAGATTAGGTTTCTGCCAAGCCAGCTACTAAAGGGCACTTTCCTGGGGGGCCCACTTTGTGGGTCTGATGTCTCAAACCCAATCTTCACCAAATATGGAGGGATTGTAGAGAAGCGTTGGGGAAGCTTCCCTGTCATTTTGGTGTCTCTAGGTATTTGGATGAATTTTCCTGCAGGGGCCTCTTTATGGGTGTATAACCCAGATGTCTGAAACACAAACTTCATCAAACCTGCAGTGCTTGTAGAGAAGAGTCAAGGGAACTTTGGGAATTTCTCTGCAACTTTGAAATCTCTAGATGCTTGGTGGCCATTTTATAGGCTTTTAAATCTACACGAATCAGCATATGGATTTCTGACCAAAAAAAAATCATTTGTCAACCTTGATGAATTACAAATCACAACAAATGGGTCATGTTTTAGATTTGTCTGTAACTCTAGTTTGTACATGATTCAAGAATACACACTGTATTGTCGGTTCTTCTGGTACATTTTTGAAATCAGCAAAAGTTGTTAACCACCTTTTCCTCTTAGGGTCACAGAACGTACCACAAGCCCAAGAATACAGTATGTGAACTGTATACAATTCTATTTTGCTCTAGAAAGTGTGGAACTGGACAAATCTGGAAGGGGAACTCTCAAGGCATCATTTTAAATATATGGGATGAATCTAGAAGTTATTGGCTGAACTGGGACTAGAGAAGATCTAGAAACAGAGGAAAGAACAGGAGTATATGCACCTCTTTTAAGAAATATATGTATTTACCATGTGCAACTCCCATTGACATTAAAACTACAAGTCCCATAATTCCTGAAACAGTTGACCACAATCCAAGGCTGCTTTCCTGATCAGTCACCATCAGGTGAGACTCATACATAGATTCATGAAATTATGCATCTGATAGCTATGATGGGACTTGTAGTCAGATGACCATAGGTGCACAGATTCCCCACCTGTGTGTGGAAAAAAAGCAATATATTTGTAGTACAGTGTAGTGCTGAAGCACCTGGAAGAAAAAAAATACCACCACCCCCAATGTGAATTCTGTACCTTTGTCCATGTGAACTAAAAATAAAACTGTTGTCATTTGCAGGATGAAATGTAATGCCTCCACTCTTGTGAATTCCCAGTTGTTAGTCTGCTGATGGAAGACAAAGAATGATAAAAGAAGCCACAAGGTCTGTTCCCCAGCATTTCAAAGGTTTGCTCAAAAATCATGTTCATCATTCAAGGGCGATGACACTTGACATTTTCCCTTGTAAGAAGCAATTTGTGCAATAAAGCTGTGAGAAAATTGAATTTGTCAGCTTGTTAAATGCATTTGTCTCCCCGAACATAATAAATTAGGCATATGAAATGGATAAGAATTGCTCCTAGATCTCCTTGTGCCTCAAACTCTAACTCATCATTAGTCAGTTTCCTCTCCTCTGTCTTTCATCTACTCAAACTTTGCTGGTTAAATAGAAATAGCTTTATCCTCCATTGTCAAGAAAAATATACACCGAAGAAAAGGCAGACCGCAGCAACATGGATGATAAGGAAACGCTGTTTAAATCCACGTGCCCCAGTTCTCCAGCAATAGGAGAGATTCATGCAATATTTAACAGAAAATAATCTGACCTCAGTTTTATGGGACTCTCATGGCTGCCCGATTCCTTGTATAGCTCCTCTAGGCGCCTAATAGAGGACTTAAAGTTATGCCCACTGACTTGCTCACGACAATGAGATGTATTGCATTTCAGTGTAAATTTGGGCAATTACGGTATTTCTTGTCCTATGATCTCTAACTGAACTGATAGAAATTAGGGCTCATCAACACCAGGAAGGCAACTACTGCCCCAGCCCTAATCTAAAGGGTTAGAATATAAGTAAGGTCCAAAACAGTAGAGGTAGTTGCATTGCACTTAGAAGAGCCACTTAAATTTTGTTAAGAAGGAGGGCAAAAGGGGACATGCATGTGCATGTGATAATTTATGTACATAGATGGAAACTTAGAAATAAATGCTATGGCCAGAATCCTATTGACTTACACAATTGCATAAAGACAATCATGTAAGTGGCAGGAAGTATTTTCCCTGTTGTCCATCATGTGTCCAGTCCTCCCTGATTGTATAATTGGTCAGTGCTTTAAAAAGTCTCCAGCTTAAGAATGTGGAATATTGTGCTTCTGTATCCATGATACCAAACATCAGGAAATGATCCAATAGCACTCCACAATATCATGCCCACATTGCCATCAGGAAAAAAGATACCAAGCGTTACATAACAAAAGATCGCTGTCAAGATGGTCTACAGGATACCTTCTTGTGCTCACTGCCATTCACAAAACAAGGGAAAATCCCAGAAGCTGACTCCTTTTTTCATCAATTAATTAACCACTTCTCACCCAAACACAAAGCAATTGTCAGGACTGTTACTCAGTAAGTACAGTATGAATGGTAGTAAACATTTTAATAGCTTTAATTAGATGAATAATCATGTTAATAAATAATGATACAGTGGGGTCTTGACTTAAGAACGGCTTGAGTTAAGAACATTTTGACTTAAGAACCACTCTCATAGGAAAATATTGACTTGACTTAAGTACTTAGATTTGAGTTAAGAACTGAAAAAAAACCACGTGGGAGGCAGGGAAAGTGCAAAATTTGAACTTTCAGTTAACTGTTGGCCAGTGAAAAGGGTGCCTGTGTGCTTCCTCACTCCTCCCAACGTTTAGAGAGTGGAATGGGAGTCTTCAGACTGCCTGGACTGTATTTTCCCTGCCTTCCCTGAACCTTTCTTGACCTAAGAAAAAAAGAAACAAAATATCCCCCTCTAGTGGTCGAAGGCGGAATAGCAGCTTCCCATTAGTTTCTATGGACGGAAAAGAGCAGATACGGATCAAATGGTTCTCAATGCATTCCTATGGGAAATGCAGATTTGACTTGAGAACTTTTTGACTTGAGAACCGCCTTCCAATACGGATTAAGTTCTCAAGTCAAGACCCCACTATAATTATATACTGTCAGGTCATTTCTAACTTATGGCAAATCTTTCCAGAGTTCCTATTCCCTTGTTCTGGGGTGTCCTGGGACAGTGTAGATAGCTTGAGGCTGCGTGGACTGACTTTTCTCCCGGGAGGCGCAGTAGGGAGTCATACTCCCAACCCATGGTTCTGTAGCTAGATACCTAACTCATTGAGCTATCTAGCCAGTTAGTCATGTTAAAAAGGGTTGGGAAGTCACTGATGTACTCAATATAATGCAAAACTTTTACTAATTAATGCCTTGCATTATGTTAATTATACCGTATTGCATTATAATTAATTAATCACTATTATGGTAATGTTAATACATAATTGTAATAAATTAATTATAATGTGATATAATTAATGTAATGTGAGGCATTAATTAATAAATAGTTTACATTACATTAAGTATATTAATGGTTTACCAACTCCTTCCCCAGCTTTGCATTAACAATTTAATATTTAGTTTACCTTAGCTAATTTAACAAGTGTTGTTTGTATGTTATGTGTCATTACATCATTCCCGGTTTATGGCAACCGGGTATGGTCTTTGAAGTATCTGAGATGTTCAAGGTTGGCCATTGCCACCCCAGTGAATTTCCCAGGTCAAGCACGGATTTGAACATATATATTCTGACTCTTAACCCAACACTACACCACACATGCTCTTAAGTACTGTCTATCCCTATTTAAATAATCTAGAGCTGGAAGAAACTCTATGAGTCTTCACACAGGCCCAATTCCCAACCTCTGGCTCTGTAGCCAGATATCTAAACCACTGAGCTGTTCTGATATTTAAATTACAGTTCCATTCCTTAATCCTCAGATGGGTTTTCTGTGTCACATGCACCTTCCTCGCAGCCAAGCAGAAATATGTCCCTTTCAAAGAAAGACCAAATGGGAAAGTGTGGTTGTGCATGATCTGTGTCTCTTTATTGGAAGAAATGGGGTGTGATAACCAATCCACAGCTGCCTCAGCTGTAAATTTAAACCAACAGCTCTAATGCAGCCTGCCTCTTTCCTGACTTTACATCGAAGAAAGATGTGTGTGGCGAAATCCATCTTGCCAAGAATTTTTGAACTTTATGTCTAAAGAGTAAATTTCCTGGCAACATTCATCTTGCCATTAACTGGTGGGCTTAAAGTTCTCCACACTGGTACATGCCTGACGAAGTGGATGGTCTTGATCCATAAAACCTCACAGATTTATGATATATATCTATATTAGTGGTCTACAAAGGTATTCCCTATTCATACATGTGTCTTAACTCTATGAGTCTTACAGTTGGTCTGTTTAATTCATGGGACATATCTTCTTTCCATGTTTCATATTCACCTAAGACTATTAGTACTTTTCTTTAATATGCCTTGATCGCTATGAACTGTTTCAGTGTCACAGAAGACACTCCCAACCATGAAGTCAGGCTAAAAAGATATAGCAAACAGGAAGAACATATAATATGTGAAGACTTGAAGATTTAAAGACTACTTAATACAATGAAAGCAGTGAAGGCATAAAACTGCAATTTTGAACAAACAAATAAAATGGTAAACAATACATAATTACAAAATAAGAGACACTCAATACTATATTGCAATGCTGAGAATGCAGCTGGGGAACCAAGCTATTGATTTTACACAGCTTTAAAAAAACTAGAACCATCCAGGCTCCTAGAGCAGTGGTCCCCAACCTTGGGCCTCCAGGTGTTCTTGGACTACAACTCTCAGAAGCCTTCACCACCACCTCTGCTGGCCAGGATTTCTGGAAGTTGAAGTCCAAGAACATCTGGAGGCCCAAGGTTGGGGACCACTGTCCTAGAGGACAGTATGGTGCCTCCTGAGCCTTTATTCTATCCTTGTATTACCAATGAACTTCTCATCAGCTGCCTTCTGCAAGCATTTGGATCTGTTTCATATTTGTTGTTATTGCTGCTGCTGCTGTTGTTGTGTTCGTTTCTCCACATAGGGAGCTTGGTGGCACAATGGTTAAACTGCAGTACTGAAGCCAAGACTCTGTTCACAACCTGAATTAGATCCAGATGGATCGAGGCAGCTGACTCAAAGTTGACTCAGCCTTCCATCCTTTCTAGGTACCTAAACCTACCCAGCTTGACTGCTGTTTGTTGGCATAATTGTGTTGCAAATCACCTAGAGAGTGTTTTAGCACTATGGGGCAGTGTATAAGTTGAAACCACAACAACCACAACAATAAGAAAAAGAAAAATGAGGTTCACAGCAGTCAAAACAATTCAACCATCAACAGTCTTAAAATACCATATAAGTACCATATTAAAAAAATATACTGAAAAGCAATGATGCCTATATCACAATTAAAACTAAAATTAAAGGCTACTGTGAATGTCTGAAAGCATCATCTGAGTTTAATAAAGCATTCCTGAGACACGGATTACTTATGTATGCAATTACTCCCCTATTGTTTTGCTTACTCTTGGATCACTGAGAGCTGCCATCTTTGAATTGATCCTCTGCTGATCAATATTGTGTACATTGGGAGAGATGTGAGCAAAGAGTCTTCTGGTGTATACTGGTTAATCTCTGTGGTGCCCGGTTGATATACACTGCCCTTGGCAGCCCTGTAGGGTTGCTTCACCTAGTAACGGCATCCTGCAGGATAACATTTTATTGTTTCAGTGCTTACATAGACTGCATGGGTTGGGTATGGAGAAGGCTGTTACATCCAATTTCACCTTTACTTGTTAGCTAATAGGTATCTGTTTGGATTTCTACTGGGAGAAAGAAATCTCAATTTATGTGCTTTTAAACAAAATAGGTTCAGGATGACCTTACCTGTCAAAAGAAGTAAATTGTTCTGCATTTTACAAGCATGAAAAAAGCATTTCTCCGGCTGCACTAAAGGACTGAGAAAATAAAGGTATAAATGTATCAATTTTGGAAGATTTTTTTTTTCAACCACAGTAGTTTAAACGGTAAGATTTATACTGAGCACTCAATCTATTTTATATCCTATCCTATCCTTAACAGGAGGGAAAAGCCTTATCGTTTCTGAGAACAGATTGCTTTCTTTTGGAAAAAAGCGAGTAATCTTTTTTTTTTTTAAACGGAAGCTGCAAATTAATTCCAAAGAAGTCATGGAAAATGTTAAACATTTTTTCCTCTAGGCTACCTTTTTCCGGAAGTTTGCTGACCCAAATGCAGATGGTTATTTCTAGTCCAAAGTCTGCCATGACTGGAAAAACAAGTCACAACTGACTCATTTATTTGGGTCAAAACATGATACCTCAATGGCTTTTAATAGTGGGAGGTTTCTTGCTGTTGAAGGGACCTGGGAGAAGGTGGAAATGTAGGATCAGCATTTTGCCTGGGAAGCGGGAGATACAGGAGAAAATTGATGATCTGGACTTAAGAGATTGTTGTGCACTATTGGCCTTTTGAAATTCTCCACTCCATGTCCTCTGGAGAAACTGGCTTGATCCTCTCCCCATAGCTTCTCTGGAGGGATGATAAATTCTCCAACCATTGATTTATTTTCTTTCTTTATTTCATATACCATACTACTATACTGCCCAGTAAGTGTTAGGCATGACTCTGGGGATGGGTGGGTTTACAAACAGAGGGAATAAAGACAATATAATATAACAAAAACAAACAAATCATCAAAATAACCAATAACAAATAAACAAATTGATGAAATATGCTCAGTATATCTAAGATAAAACCATGCTAAGTCATAAATACTCCATATATCTAAGATAAAACCAAGTGAAAATAAAATCAAGCCAAGCCAATTTTTTAAAGAGGTTTGCCATTAAGCAGTGGTTGTAGCAAAGCATTATTCCTTTTTCTCATGTGTTTTTTTCCCTACATTTTTGTTTGTTCCTTATTTTCTTGCCCTGCCCTGTTAATTGGCAGGAACAATAAGTTGTGTGAATAGCGAGGTTAATGCTTCACATCCTCCCAAGTGGTTTTTACTTAGGGTCATTGCAGATCATTGGAGAGAGCTGGGTGGAACTAGTGCTCTTTTGTTTGTGTGTGTGTGTGTGTGTGTGTGTGTGAGAGAGAGAGAGAGAGAGAGAGAGAGAGTTTTCATAAAGCATGGAACTTGGTGTAGTGCTTATGATGTATTTGGCAGTTCATTGTGGTTTGTTTACCACCTCAACAGGTGTTCGGTGGTTTGGTGCTCCGCCCTATTCAGGAGGCACCTATTCAGAGGTAGTAAGTAATTGCACCTCACAGGCTACAAAGAATTGGTGAAAATAATGTTGCACCATTACACAAAAAGGAGTAATTTTGGAGATGAACTGACACAAGGAACATCTGCAGACATTATCTGTCACATGTCGAGTTGCACAGCTCAGTCATTTCTTAAATTACCTCAATTCATCTCTAAACGTTAAGCCTTTTGCACAATGGCATAATCAGATTTCAGCCAATATGTCCTAACTGCCATGGTCATGCTTTCTTGTCAGATTAACTGTTCTGACCTCAACTTATTTGAAGATAAAGAGATAGGGAAGTACATACTTTCTATCATAGCCTTGCACAAAATTATTCAGGAAGGCCTTTGGAAAGCCAGACTTTATTATATGCTCCAGTTTTGGATTATTCTTGTTGTGCTATGGTTATGACTATGCTCAACCAATGTAAAAGAGGAGCAGAGAGAGAGGGAGGGAGGGAGGGAGAGACAGAAGAAAATTAGCTACCATCATTGCATATCACTGCAGATCCTATGTGCATGCGTGTGTGTGTGCACACATACACACACAGAGACACAGAGACACACACACACACTTTAGAAATTGTTCATCAAGTGAGTTCTCAGGTACTGCCTTACCCCACGTAGACACAAATGGTTTGAGTTTGGCACTAGCTTAGTAATAGTTACAGTTAATGGGTTGTATATTTCCTATTCCTGTTTTTAAAAAGGCCTCTACAAGAGTTTGGGGCATCGTCCTAATGCCATTAAATGCCTCCTTGTATATTTGTTGCAAAAGCCTCAGTAGACAAGATGGCCGAGGCTGAGCTGAACTAACACTAGGCTAGCTGAAGCTCTGCTGATTCCAGGCCCAGTTTAGGAATGTTAGAAATTGCCTAAAAAGTGCCCTTGCCCTAGCTTAATCATGGACTGGCAGAGTGGCTATTCTCTAAATTGGCATAGAAATTCTGGAATACCCATCAGAGACTGTTTCCAGATGATCAGAAAGCTGTGGGAGAAGGAAAGGAATAAGAGAAAGAAAGCCAGCACAAGGATGTATTTAGCCCAGAAGTTGTGTTTTATGAAAAACACAAAAACAAGCAACACCCCACAAAAAAAAATCAAAAACAAAAAACCCACAAAATTATTTATAGGTCAGCTGATTTTCATCATAGCCAAGCCATTGAAGGCAAGGAGAGCCTCAATCTAGTTTTTTTTTTTTTTTTAAATACCAAACTTTATAATGGTCACATTTTCTATTCTTGGCTCTAGGACTGTCATTTTGGTTCTTATTGATATGTGAGAATTTTGTTTTGTTTATATGTGGCAGTAGGGGGGAAATTTCCAAATTGTGCATGCTTCTTCATAGATTTGATGGGTAAAATTTGCTTTTTAAAATTATTGCAATTAACTGGAAAGTGTAAAATTTATAGTTTCATACAGCCAGTGGACGTTAAGTCGTTCACTCCTAAAGATCAGACTTTGACTCCTTTAGATTTAATAATTGAAATAAATTATTCTCCAGACTCCCCTTTTTGCAGCATACTTAATTTCAGCGGCTGCATGCAGCTAATATGTGGCCTCCTGTATTCTAGCAATTTTTTTACCAAACCACAAAATTGCCAAATGTGGTTTGAGACCTGGTTCTGTTGGAATTAACAGTGAGTCTTTTCTTCTGGATGCTCCAGTGCTTCTAGGTTTAGTCAGGCCTTGAACTGAAGCAGAGCCAGGAAAAATTAATTTTTGATTATGATTCCCCGGAAACCCTCAGATAGATGGACAGTGGCCACACTAGCTAGAGGAATGTGGAACTTCCAGTCTAAAAACAGTAACAAGCTCAGAACTGAAGATGATCAACACAATATATATGTCTTGGCCCAAGTGATATGTTTACTAAGGAGATGACAATGTCTGCCTTAGTAAGTGGAAAGAGGAAGACAATCTATTAGAACCTCACTGGTCTCCAACTTATTATGTCACACTGCAGTAGACTGTCGTTTAGGATTCTGCTGCTCAATGAATGATTTCCGGCTGTTGGTAGCAAAGTCCAAACTTCCTTTGCTGCACTTCCAAGGTTCCCTTTGAAAGGATAGACATGTTTTTATTAGTTCTCTTAAGAGCTATCCTCTTAAGGATATCCTAAAGCCTCTCTCACTAGGCTTTAGGACAGTTTTGAATCCAAAGATTTCACTGAGAGCCATTTCCAGTCTCCAGGAAGGATCTCTCAGTTCTTTTAAGTCATTCCCCAGACATTCAGAAGAGAATGAATGAATAAGATTTTGATCTGATGCTCTGCTCAACTGATTCTTCTCCCAGCCTCCATGCACATACTGATGGGCAGATTTATTCAAGCCTCTTCTAGGAGGCATTTTCCAGGAATTTACGCCATGCATGGGTAGGGGGAAAGATAATTTTTCAAAAGAAACATTACTGATCATTATAATTTTTATTACAGTTTTACAGACCATACAGCTGCACACATATGCTACATTTTCATTTGACTGTGCCTACATGCAATAAGTACCATAGTGAAGCAATGAAATTACAGTAAACAGTGAAATCCAAGAGAAACAACAGAACAGAAGCAAACGAACAAAAGCTTGTTCCAACTGGAATAATTCTACAGCCATGGAAGGAAAGAGAACTGCAAGTCTATTTCATTCTCAAAATGTACTTGCCCAGAATTACACAGTCACTGGCTGGCTTGGATACAAACAGATGTGTCTTTGAAAACAAAGTAAAAGGATATCATATGTTCAGAAATACAATTTTGTCCTCCATAGCTCATAAATGCCTTAAGTTACAGATCAGTTTCATTGATAGGATCCTGTGTGTCGAACTGTCTCTGCTTTGATAGGAACATGAGGGTAGTTAACTGTTTTCTTCAACAGCAACACCCAAAATTCCTCCCACATTGTAATTAGGCTTGAAAATGTGGATTGCCACCACTGGTCACATTTAAGAAGTTTGTTATGTGTCCAGCAAGGGAGGGAGGAGCTGATAAAGAAAAAGTCCAGGAGACTGAATATAATTAATAGGTTAATGGTTCCACATCTGTATTTTAAAACATCAGCTGTACCAGTGCAAAAGCAGGATTGCAGCTAAAAATTGAGAAGACAAAAATCCGCTGATGGAAAAGAATCTGAAATAGTTAAAGATTTAGTCTACCTTGGTTCACTCATCAATCCAAAGGGAGACTGCGGAAGAAGACAGAGATTCAGAAGGGCAGCAAAGGAAGGAATTAGAAAAGATAATTAAGTGTAAGGATGTGTCATTGCAGACCAAAGCCAAGATAATTCATTCGCACTCTTGAATTCCCAATTATTATGTATGGGTCTGAAAGCTGGACAGTGAAGAAAGCCAACAAGAAAAAAATGATTCATTTGAAATATGGAGTTGGAATTTTGCAGACCTTATGGACTGCTAGAAAGACAAAAATTGCAGGTTCCATATCAAATCAAGCCTGAACTCTCTCTAGAGGCAAAATTGATTGAACTAAAAGTGAAAAAAATAATAATAGGAAAAATATTGAAAAGGTCATGCAATCTTTACATAATACAAATGCAAGAGCAGATGATATATTTACTGACCACTAAAAAAACTGAACAAACAGATAGCTTTCAACATGAATACATCTTCCTCAGGCTGTGCAGCAGTGCAGAAAAAAATAGTGGGTAGTGTAGGGAAATACGTATATAAGAAGGTCCCAAAATTCATGGCAGGTGATTGTGCCAGATCTGCTTCATAAGGTGAGTTCACGCTGAGACTGTCGTACTTTGGTTACATCATGAGAAAAGAGGATTTGATGGAAAAGACAATCATGTTGGAAAATGTTGAAGGCAGCAGGAAAAGAGGAAGACCAAACATGAGTCGGACTGACTCCATAAAGAATGTAACAGGCTTGAGTTTTCAAGAACTAAGGACTGTTAAGGATAGGACATTTTGGAGGTCATTTCACTCATAGCGTCACCTAAGTTGGAGATGTTGTTATTTGCCATCAAATAACAACAACAATACAACTAAACATGATTGGCTACCAAAATATCCTTCACCACATTTGGCAGTTAATTGAGAACAGAAGATGTTTTGGCACAATGTTTAAATAATATTTTAGCCACCTGATAAAAGATGAAAGATGGATTATTCGGTCATCATCAAGATCAGCAGTACTTTAAGAGATAACATGATATTTGAAAACATGAAACAAGCTGGTTTTCAGGGTTTAGAACATTATTCATAAGAAAAAAAATGAATATAATGCTGCCAAAGCATCACATCCATAACAGCAGTGGTAGTGATCAGCCAAAATAAACAAGTAAATCTTTCCTTATTTTGTTTTTGCAGCAGAGAACAAGAAGAAACTCAGAAGCTTTCTCCTTTCTAGTATTTTGGTGCATTTTCTAATATTTTGGTGCATTTTTCTCAGATGGACACTTTTTTTGTGAAAAATAAACGCAGTGTTTTCTTGGGCAGAAAGCTCACCTTTTGTATAAAATTGTATTTTGTGCAGAAATACAAGTTTTTATGAAGAATGTTGAGGTTTTTTGGCACAACAAATAGTCTTCCACCAGATATGCAGTCAAATACCTAAATAATGAAGTTATCCAGCCAGCTTTCTCTGCTATACAGGAATGAAAAATCTCACAGCAATTGACCTATTTCTTTTTTCAAAAACCGCCTTGATGCACAGCTTTTTAAAATTAAGGATGACAAAACTGGCAAGCGACTCTGTGACCCAGAATATCTATCACAAGCAGTTGTGGATGCTTCAGCATATCATTGTATTTGTTTATCTCAAAAGTAACTTGATAAGCTCCAGTGGTTTGTTGTAGTAAAGTTTCATCCCGATCTTCTGATGATAGCCATCTTTTACTGTAAGATCCCCATGAACCCTTTTGTTGAAAGCTGACTTTTACTGAAAAGAATTATTGTAACTAGTTAATTAACTGCTTGTAGGAGATCCATTAATCTTTTGAAACAGAGAGCATCAGCTGATGGTGCTCCCATTTTATCAGTGTCTCCCTTTCAGGGTTCTTTTATATATTTACCTTTTATTGCTGTTTTTCTAGCGTTGAAAGGGCTTGTCATTTTCCTGCCCTTCACAGTTCAAATCAAAGTCATCGAGTCAGTATAAATTGCACAAATATAAATCTGACATGGGAAGTCAGTATAGTAACATGAATTACCACTTGTGTACACCTAGCACAAAATGTACAGCCCTGACGTTTTATTTATAACTCCTCAGTTCTGTCATCTTTATTTCCAGAGAAAGCCTCTTTAAATTAATTAATGACACTTCCCCCGTGAATATGTAGCAACCTTGAGAGATGCAACTTCCATCTTGGCTAGCAATTTACATGAAGGTATGTGGACACTTCCCACCTCCTTTTTCCATACCCATCCTCAGTAATGTTGAAGGTTTCCCTGTTCAATTGACATTTCTGGCTGCTTTTGTAGTGTGTCCGTACTGGTGTGTGTGTGTGTGGGGGGGGGGGTTTGTAGAAGGTGTGAATAAATATAGCTGCTGATGCTAGCATAGGCTCTATTTCTACACACCCTGATTAATAGATAATTCCCATTAAATTCTGTGGGGGTGTACATTTGGAGTTGTTTATTAAAGCAATGAATAGAGAGAAAGAGCTGAAAATGATGTGAGACAAACCAGCCAGAGATTTACTTTCCTCTGATTCCATTCAGGAGAACCCTTCTTCAGAGAATTTTTTTTTAGCTTTCCCAATGAGGCTGGAGAAGAAGCAGCCAGAATTACTTTGCAATAGGGTAGGATCCCTGTGTGCTTATAGGAGGCAGTAGTAAGACCTCAGTTGAAAATGCCACCCTTTGATCCCATCTTATAATTATGGGCAGTCTAATGTTCTTGTGCAAGGTGCTAGGGTGGGTCCTGGTTTCTCAGCTCCAGTGATTTCTGGATGAGATGAATTATCTAGATCCATTTCAATCCAATTATTGGAGGAGACTGCTTTGGTCTCCTTGGTGGATGAGCTACATTGGGAGCTGGACAGGGAGAATGTGTAACTGCTATTTCTCTTGGATTTCTCAGTGGCTTTCGATACCATTGACTATGGTATCCTTTTGGGCTGTCTCTTTAGGATGGTACCTGGAGGCACTGTTTTATGTTGGTGTCAGGCCTTCCTGGAGGGAAGGGAAAACTCTTGTTCAACACTTTGCCCATTGGTCTGTGGTATTTCTCAGGGTTTTGTTTTGTCCCCTATGCTATTTAACATCTACGTGAAATTACCAGGAGAGGTTTCTGGAGTTTGGGGGTTTTTGGTGTCACCACAATGCAGATGACATCCAACTCTATCTCTCCTTTCTATCAAAATCCAAGGAAGGTGTTTCGGGTCTAGATCAGGGATTTAGAAGTTACACTCCCTCTGAAAATACACAGTTTGGGTTTGCTCCTGGATTCATCTCTGAGCCTGGATGCCTCTGAACAGTTAAAATTAGTGTGCCATCTGTGTCCATTCCTGGAGAGGTCTGATCTCACTGTGGGGGCGCATGCATTAGTTACATTCTGGTTGGATTACTGTAATACATTCTACATGGGACTGCCTTTGTAAAATGTTCCGAAACTTGAGTGTGTCCAAAACACTGAAGCAGATTGTTAACTGGGGATGGTTACAAGGAACAAGAGCAAATAAAGGAACAGAAACGTTTGATAAGGGGAGAGATGGGTATAATGGGTTGGTAACAAAGACTTGATGTAGGCCATCTGATGAGGAACAAGAGATTAGAGAATACAAAGTGAGGTTAAAATACAGTAGCTTTAATTTCCAGTGGTCACAACCCTACTTGTTTGGTTATGAAGACTCTTCTCAACATTCATCTGATGTCCATAATCTCATCTTAGCTCTACTCTATTGAATTTGTACATGGCATAGAATCAATAGGACTTTTGTGACTGACTTCAAGGGAAAAAGATTAGGCCTTTGATTCACTGATGGACGCCATGGTAAATATTCCGGCTGCTTAGCTTTGGCTGTTGCAAAGGAAAAGATTTGGTGACTGTGCTTCACAATCCTAAACAATCAATAACATTCGGCTTCTAATATTTAAAAGTTCATTAAAACTGCCTTAGGCAAAATAGTAATCCAATTAATGGCAGTTAGCAACAGATTCAAATTGATTGCTTCTGATTGTTATTTAACACTTTTTCCTGACTAAATAATTCCACCAAGGAGAGAGAGAGAGAGAGAGAGAGAGAGAGAGAGAGAGAGAGAGAGAGAGAGAGAATTATTTTATTTTATTGTCTTGCTTAAAGCCAAAGGGAATCAAAAGTGCTTTGTTTCATGTTCTGGCTAGTAAGAAAAGATTAACATCCAGACTCTGCATGAGGCTTTATTATGTTACTTGCTGTGCACTTCTATGGTTGAATAAGTTTTTTTATTCTGGAAAAGGTTCAACTTTAGAAGTGCAGTATGTAGGGCAGCTGGATCATGATACACAGGCATGGAAGTATTTTTAAAAGTAATTGCCCAAGTAGCTTAAATAAATATACCTTGGTCTAAGACAGTCAAACAACCACAGATCTTGGTTGGAGGTGAGCAAAATATAGACCACATGGCTCTAGCACCCCTTTTCCCGTGCACTCCCTAGCCCCTTGCTGCTGGAGAATCAGTAGAAGCCTTTGATATCACTGCCAGCATGTTTCCTGGGAAAATCTCAGCATGGTTACCCATCCTTTTCTTTCATTCTGAAAGGGAAGATACACATTGTTCTTTAGACTGACAGAAAACCACAGTACTGTTTGGTGACCTCCTGTAACATAGAGAGGTACTACAGTTTGCCATTTGGCAGGTAGTAGCTATATGTCTTGGCGTTGAATGATGCTGACTAGCCAACCAAAGGCTTGGCTACATGGCTCAATTGGAGGGTGTGGAGCAGGCTAAATAGGGCCGCTTAAGGTTGCATACAAGTCCAGTATGCCATTTTGTACAATCCTTGCATCCACATAACATCCACAGCTCAAGCAACTGTATTTGGCCTGCCTTCCATAAGAAAAGAAATTTTTAAAAATTCCCTTACTTCTCCCTTTGCCTTCTGGGAGGAAGCTTTCTATTTTTAATTTTTATTCTTAAAGATTATTGCACTTACATTCTGTGCAAATAGACTGAAAAAAACTTGTTTCCTTCCTTTTTCCCTCCATGGAGAAGCAAAGGAAGTTTTTAATTTCTCAGTCTTGTAAAGTAGCAAAGCTGTCTTCTTAAGCCACTTATTGGAAAACTGAAGTCAAAACCAGGAAGTTCTCCTTTGCTTTGATCCCAGTGAATGCACATGTTGGAAATGAATCCAAATGGACTGATCCTACCCACACCTAAAAAGACTGTAGTCCCCTAACAGGGATTCAGAAAGGTGCCGGCAGGAATGTTCAGGGAATGGTTTGTCCTGCCAGTTCAACCATCTGGTCACCAGCAAAAGGAGCTAACCTACCCAACCTCACAGTAGTAAAGATGCCAATTGGTCTCTCTCTCACACACCCAAGAAGGACAAAGAAAAATGTATGTAGCATTCTCATTCTTCATTGTCCTGGTGCATTGAACTAGAGGAAGATGGGAATGGAAGAAGCCATGGGAACTGAGTCATATGTATATACAAGTTAACATATTTGGGATGCATGTCATGACATATTTATCTAAACCACCCAGTATTTATAAAACAATGTAAAAGTATGTGGATTAAAACTCCCAACTTATTTTATACCCGAAACAAAGGCCATAAGGACCAGGACTCACCTTCCCTTTCCTGCATCTTTTGGGAGACATTCCAACCCTTTCCATTCCTGAATCTGTTTGTTTTCAGATTTCCATTTTAAAAAATTCTGCAAATGTAAGTGAAAATTGCTGTGATGTGGCACACTATGCAACACCTTAACTATGTGTCCTACCCACTGAAAACCCATACAACAATCACCCTTCCATAATCATACATATTCAGTCCTAATGAAGTAATAATGGCCAGTGTCCTCTTGAAGAATCCCAGCAGTGCTTGAGGAGAACCATGCCACCACCAGCGGCTTGCTTCCAATGAGCTAGTTCCTTTTTGAGGTGTGTATGACTTTGTCTCATTGCACATGAGTCAGGCACACCCTGAAATTGAAAAGGGAACTCTTTAACTAGTGATAATCTGCCACTTCTGGTGACCTTCTTCCAACTGAATTGGTGAAGTTCTACAAGAGGTTGCTGACCAGTCTTTTAGTAAAGTTTAGTAAACTACACAAGGTGAGAAAACAAGGAAAAAGAAAATTATGGTAGAATGTAAACAGACTATCTAAACAATGCAGCTCTTCTCCCCACAATATATATTCAGTGTGGTGAGCATTCCCTAGCACTTCGGGGCTGGATTAGTGGGTTCAGCTGTCACTTGCCTTCCCCCTTGGTGATGACAGCTCAGCATACTATATTACTTTTGATCTCCCCTTTCTTCAGTTCAAATCACTGATAATCTTTTTGATCCTATGTTGCCAAAGGATCCATTGAGGTACTATTTCATCCTGGTGCTGAAGAACAGCTCCCTTCTTCATTCTGTAGTCAAATCATAATTGCACACGTTCCTTTATTTGGTCCATTTTTTGGACATTCATCCAAAGACAGTGGAAACATCTATTCTAGATGTACATATTTGTATCTGTATGTGTATCTATGACAGCCCATTGTGGTGTAGTGGGTAGAGTGTTGGACTAGGACTCTGGAGACCTGGGTTCAAATCCCCACTTGGCCTTGAAGACTCTTTGATGGGTGGCTGTGGCAAATCACTCCTTGCATATCTCACATACCTTGAAAATCTTATGATGGTCCCTATAAGACAGAAACAATGTAATGGCACATGACAGCAGCAACAATCTAGATCTATATCCATGAATGGAATATAAGAAGGATATCACTTTCAAGGTTATCACTAATGTACAGTTTGGTACATATCTGTTTTCAACAACATCAGAAAACAAAGCATAGAAGAAATGTAGGTGGACTAGCTCAGGCCTCAAGTTCAGTGTTTTAATTGTCTCTCAGGAGAGGCTGTACTGCAAGTGTGTAAAACCAGACTGACAAGTTAGCAAACTCTTCCCAACTCAATGGGAGCAGCTTTTCCTTTCATGGAGCAGGCTGTTCTGCAGGTGACTGTTCAGAGCAGACACTGTAGGATAACACTGACTGAATATGTCCAACATCTTTCTCTAAGAAGAGAAGGCAATGGAGAATTGTCCTAACTTGTGATTGACGACTGCAGGCATGCTGGGTTTTTTGTTTGTTTGTTTTTTTAAAGAATAATGATAAACCCAATAAAACATGAAATAATAGCATGGGTTGCACTTGAAACATGTCCAGATTTATTCTCTCCATCCCATTTGTCTCAAGTTGTGGTTAGGTGTCTGATTCATTTTGCTCCTCTTGAACTCTTTATTGCTTCTTCCTCTCTCTCTCTCTCTCTCTGTGTGTGTGTCTGTTCTTCCAGGAAGTATATTTATTCACAAAACACATATATTATGATTATATTTCAGTTTCACTTCATATTGCGAAGGTGAAGCACAAAACAATTATTATTACTGCCTGTTTCATTCAACTTCATTTGATTTCCAATCCATTATAGCTCTTCACTATTTCAAAACACATATAGAGAGAGTTTACATATTCAGTTCAACATTTATTATTACGTTGCCATTATATCTAATCATTAGTTTAACCAAATGAATCGTGAGACATATTTTCCAAAGGACTGTTCAAGAGACAGTGGAGAAGATGATGTCAGTAGAGGCCCACATGATGAATATCTTTGATGTCGGCCCATATCACTCAATGACTTAGTGAGATGATGGATAAAGAAATGATTTTTCATTTCCTTTATTTGTTTACTTTCTACAGTATACTGCCTTCCTCCCAGTGAAGAGACCCAAAGCAGCTCACAAATGATTAAAACAAGTTGGGCTAAAACCAGAAGAAATTACAAAATGGAAAAACAATTGAATGTATACTAGTAATTAAAAATGAACATGTAAACATTTTGGAGCTTTAAACACTTTAAAAGGAATGTATGCACAGTGTCCTGGGGAGACTCAGTCTCTCCCAATTTAGTCTTTAACAATACATCATGCGAAAGGCCGGACTTGAGCAATCCCAAAATGGAATTAAGATTGCCAGAAGAAATATCAACAACCTCTGATATGCAGATGATACCACTCTGATGGCAGAAAATGAGGAGGAATTAAGGAACCTTGTAATGAGGGTGAAAGAAGAGAGTGCGAAAAACGGTCTGAAGCTCAACATCAAAAAAACTAAGATCATGGCCACTGGTCCCATCACCTCCTGGCAAATAGAAGGGGAAGATATGGAGGCAGTGACAGATTTCACTTTCTTGGGCTCCATGATCAGTGCAGATGGTGACACAGCCCCAAAATTAAAAGACACCTGCTTCTTGGCAGGAAAGCGATGACAAACCTCGATAGCATCTTAAAAAGCAGAGACATCACCTTGCCAACAAAAGTCCGAATAGTCAAAGCTATGGTTTTCCCTTTAGTGATGTACGGAAGTGAAAGCTGGACCATAAAGAAAGCTGACCGCTGAAGAATTGATGCTTTTGAATTCTGGTGTTGGAGGAGGCTCTTGAGAGTCCCCTGGACTGCAAGGAGAACAAACCTATCCATTTTGAAGGAAATCAAGCCTAAGTGCTCACTGGAAGGACAGATCCTGAAGCTGAGGCTCCAATACTTTGGCCATCTTATGAGAAGAGAGGACTCCCTGGAAAAGACCCTTATGTTGGGAAAGTGTGAAGGCAGGAGGAGAAGGGGATGACAGAGGATGAGATGGCTGGACAGTGTCTGTGAAGCAACCAACATGAATTTGACCCAACTCCGGGAGGCAGTGGAAGACAGGAGGGCCTGGCGTGCTCTGGTCCATGGGGTCACGAAGAGTCGGACATGACTAAACGACTAAACAACAACAACAAAATTGAGGACACTAGCAAAGGCACCAGCCGAGCCTCCTGAGGGACAGCATTCCACAATCTTGGAGCAGCCACAGAGAAGGCCCTCTCTTGCATCCCTGTCAAATACAACTGTGAAGGCCACCGTTTGTACTGGATAGATGGACCAAGAGAATGGCTTTCTTTGAAGAGCTTAGGAGGCGGGAAGCCATATATGTAGAGATACTGATTTTCCTCCTCCTCCTCCTCCTCCTCCTCTTCTTCTTCTTCTTCTTCTTCTTCTTCTTCTTCTTCTTCTTCTTCTTCTTCTTCTTCTTCTTCTTCTTCTTCTTCTTCTTCTTCTTCTTCTTCTTCTTCGTGCTTTTCAGTCCAGTATTTCCACTTGGGGCAGTATAATACTTTCAATACTAACTAGACAGCTATGTAGAATGTGCCATCTAGTTGGAAACAACTTATATTGGCCCTAACAACACTTTTGAGGTAAGTGAAATATTTAAGGATTTTTTTTAAAAAAAATCAGTTCCATCTCTACAGTGAATTTTCATGGCTGAGTCAGGAATTCAGGTCTAGTTCTTTTGAGTCCTAGTCCATCACTCTATCCACTACAACCACAGTGAGTGTCCAAAATTTGGCTTAACTGCATGCAGTGCTGCCTATCTGCCTGCCCAGCTCTGCCTACGACTGCTTCCACCAAGGGCTCACCTAGTAGCATAGCGCAACACTGATCGTTACACTAGGGGGTTTACTGGGGCTTTCTTTCTTTCTTTCTTTCTTTCTTTCTTTCTTTCTTTCTTTCTTTCTTTCTTTCTTTCTTTCTTTCTTTCTTTCTTTCTTTCTTTCTTTCTTTCTTTCTTTCTTTCTTTCTTCCTTCCTTCCTTCCTTCCTTCCTTCCTTCCTTCCTTCCTTCCTTCCTTCCTTCCTTCCTTCCTTCCTTCCTTCCTTCCTTCCTTCCTTCCTTCTTTCTTTCTTTCTTTCTTTCTTTCTTTCTTTCTTTCTTTCTTTCTTTCTTTCTTTCTTTCTTTCTTTCTTTCTTTCTTTCTAATAAACACTTCCCATTCCCTTGTCAGATCTCTTTTGTTGTGGGGAAGCTGTTGGGGGTTATGGGTCAGAGGAAGTTTTTGATTTCCAAAAATTGCTGGGATGATTTTACAAGCAGTGGCAATTTTTGGAAATTATGGGTTTGGGAAGATAGATAGATTATAATTTGAATTTTTTAAAGTTATGTAAGACATTACAACTCTGATCCTGTAAACATGCTTCATGACACTATGAAGACTAGATTCGAATACTATTAACATTATGTGATTAGTTGGGAAAAAAATCCAAGTAACAGCATTGCATGTATGTCAGCATAACGGAATATTGCTCATTCTGTTCCACAAGCACCTGATAAGGGAACAGCTTTATCTGGTGTTTACATCAGTTTTCTTCAAAGGAAAATTAATCAGTTTCGACTTTGAACATTTTAGATCATATTAATTATGAGATATTTTTCATCTCCAATATACGTTATGAAAATGTGTGTTCCTGCATGCTTTCATAAACCGAAATACGCCTGAAATATTGCTTTTGTTTTCCTGACACTATATTAAAAATGTCATCCAAAAAAACATTATCTTCTAACTGTTGGTTTCTCAGAGAGACAGAGAGATGAAAGAATAAGAAACAGAGAATGTCATTTTCCACAGACGTAAAATAAATGTTCTCTATGATGACTTTTGAAAACTGCAGACTGATTGTCCAAAAGAATGGACTCATCAGTGTGATAACCACATGTGAGAAATGTTGGGAGTTTATTTACAACCTTGCATACTGTTTATAGTTTCAGTGACTGGGAGGGACTTCTGGGTTGGGGTAACTGTCTATCTATCCAGTTACCCCTAACCAATCATTCTATCCAGCTTTTGAATTCAAAGAGAGCCCTGCCTCTCTGCTGAGTTTGTTTTCACCCAATGTCTCTGTCTTTCATTGGTTAGTGGCCGTTGTTTGTTGCTGTTTATCTGTTCGGTTGGTTGCTATGTGTGCAGTAAAGAAAGTAGCATACACGAGTCCTTAATTTCAAGCAAGTGTAAGTAAAGAAATGTTTTTATTCTTTCTCCTACGAATGTCTCAGAGTGAATTATTGTGTTTTTAAGTGCCAGTTAATGAGAAAAGGGTGGATTCTTGGGAACCTGAAGTTGTTCTCCTCTGTGGATCTTTGTACGTTTACTGTGTAGCTAAAGTGTTTTTTTCCAGAAATTCAAAACTCTTCAACAAGAGAATGAACTAGATAAATTAGCCTTACTGTAAAAGCTACCAGCTATTGTTTTCAAGTCGGGTTAACACACGTGTCTACATTATTTACACTACATTACTCTAATGCAAGGGCAGTTTGACTTGAAAGACTGGACCTCTGAAGGCCTGTCTTTCTTATTAATTCAACTTTCAAGACAAACTGCCTTCATGTTTAATGCAAGCTTGGAATCAGGATCCTTTTGAGACCTGGAGAAAACCATTTGACCTTTCTATAAAGGCAGTTTGTAAGGATTAGCAAATGTATTTCTGGTCTTGGCTACTTTCATATATTTTCCCTTCTATAATTCCACTTCATTTTTTTTTGTTAATCTCCAGATTAAAAACATGAAAAGAGCAAGAAAAATCTCTTCCTTTCCTTAAAGCCACAATTAAATGCATTCCCCCTCCCTGGTCATTTCAATCTGTGTTTTCCCTCCAAAATAAGGCTAGTATCCTGTGGGTAAAGGATTGCAATTGGAATGGTTTTGTTCCACAAGCAATTCTTCCTTCTCCATGGGTTGGGCAAAGGAAATTCAGCAACCCTCTGCACTAGCAGAAATCTCCATTGTCTTCAATGGGAAAATTTCAAGCTTAATAGTACTGCAACTTGAGACCGCGAGGGGAAAAGCAGAACCCTTTGTCTGTGGAGCCTTTGCACTCAACATTTGCAATGGGATACTGGGCTAAATATTCCTTCCTTCCTTCCTTCCTTCCTTCCTTCCTTCCTTCCTTCCTTCCTTCCTTCCTTCCTTCCTTCCTTCCTTCCTTCCTTTATTTATTTATTTATTTGACTTATATACCACCCGTTTAGTGTGATGCCCTATTCTGGGCAGTTTACAACAATAGTAAATGACGCATACAATAAAATACTAATATCGAACCGCTGTATGCAAGAAAAGGACATTTTAGTTTCCCAAAGCCACAATTTGTTTCAGAATCCATACAAAGGTAGAGCCTCAAACAATAATTGTGAATATCAGACCATTGCCATACATAGGATTGTTTCCCTCCACCCCAGACAAAAACAGGATAAACATTTTCTTCCTCCACCAAATCTACAGCATTTTGCTACTGGGCCAGAGTAACATATCGGGACAAAATATGTTCTATTATGTTTTTCAATGCCCCATAATACTGAAATAGAGAAGGACTATGCTCTGGCTGAAACCCACGTGTCCCTCTTGACCTGCTCTTTTGGAAGCATTGGAAATGTGGTGGGAGAGATGTTAACACCTGAATTTCATGGCTGGTGGTCCTCTCCCAGCAGCGGGACCACAAGCAGCGATTTTTGGACTTTAAAGGCCCCTCACCATACTGAGTCTCCCAAAGGCTTTCCCAGGTGAAAAGAGATCCACAGAGAGCTTTGTGATCTGTGGGATGGGAAACTTTGAATTAAAGTTTAACATCTGTGGCTGATGTTGCCATCAGCTTTATGAATACAGAGTTGTGCAACAGGATTTCAGCTGACTGGTTTGCTGGTGCCTTTCAGGGGGAATACTGGATTTCTCTGTAGGTTCAAAACATACAAAACAATACTTCTCTTCTTGTGTACTACAAGTGAGGCAACTGCAAACCTACAGCAACTACACATTCCCCAGTTTATTGCAAAGTTATAGGTTCTGCCCTGATCCTATTTCCTTTCTACATTGACTAAATTGGTAGAGACTTTTCTTGTGACCAGCCCTATAGTTCATCTGGAAACTAATGGTTAACATCCAAATACATTTACCGGTACCTATAGAAAACCAAATTGTCTCCTTTTCTGTGCAAAATTTACAACTATTTTTGATAATATGCAGAGGCTTTGGAATACATAAATGTTTACTGTTACAGTATTTAGCTATTTTTAGCATGTATACAACATTACTAAAACTTTGTAGGGAAGCTGCTTTCCCGTGTTGTGCTGAAGAGGCTCCAGGTGCTGGCAGACAGAGTCTATCTAGAATCACAGTGTGGATTCCGAGCTAATAGATCTACCACGGACATGGTATTCTTCCTCAGACAGTTGCAGGAGAAATGTAGGGAACAATGACAGTCACTCTTTGTGGACTTCATAGATTTTACAAAGACCTGTGATTTGGTTAGCAGGGACGGACTTTTCAAAATATCATCAGGTCCTTTCGTGAGAAAATGGCACTGTAGTTTTTGATGGGTCAACATCGGATCCCTTTGACATCTGAAGCAGAGTGAAAGACGGCTGTGCCCTCGCGCTGACCCTGTTTGGGATCTTTTTTCCTGTCATGCTAAAGCATGCCTTTGAAACTGCTACAGAAGGTGTCTATCTCTGGACTAGAACAGATGGAAAACTCTTTAATCTCTCTAGATTGAGAGCAAAGACCAAAGTCCAGCTGAAATGCATATGTGACTTCCTCTTCGCCGATGATGCAGCCATTGTTGCCCACTCTGCTGACGACCTCCAACAACTCATGAATCGTTTTAGTAAGGCCTGCCAAGACTTTGGATTAACAATCAGCCTGAAGAAAACACAAGTCTTGGGCCACGGCATGGACTCACATCCCTCTGTTACTATCTCTACAAGAATTGGAGGTTGTTCATGACTTGCGCATTGGCAAAGCAGATACCATGTTCTCTAGAATCACAAAGAGAGTATGACTTAATAAGAAGCTGACGGCATATACCAAGATCCAGGTTTACAGAGCCTGTGTCCTGAGTACACTTTTGTACTGCAGTGAGTCAGGGACCCTTTGCGCACAGCAGGAGAGGAAGCTGAACATGTTCCATATGTATTGTCTCCGATGCATTTTTGGTATCACCTGGCAGGACAAAGTTCCAAATAGAGTAGTCCTAGAACAAGCTGGAATTTTCAGCATGTATACAATATTGAAACAGCGCCGTCTACGTTGGCTTGGGCACGTCGTAAGAATGGCTGATGGCTGGATTCCAAAAGATCTCCTATATGGAGAATTAGTGCAGGGAAGCCGCCCCCGAGGGAGACCACAGCTGCGTTACAAGGACATCTGCAAGCGGGATCTGAAGGCCTTAGGAATGGACCTCAACAGATGGGAAACCTTGATGTCTGAGTGTTGAGCCTGGAGGCAGGCGGTGCATCATGGCCTCTCCCAATTTGAAGAGACACTTGTACAGCAGACTGAGGCAGTCCTAGAACAAGCTGGAATTTTTAGCATGTATACATTACTGAAGCAGTGATGTTGGCTTGGGCATGTTGTGAGAATGGCTAATGGTCGGATTTCAAAAGATCTCCTGTATGGAGAATTAGTTCAGGGAAAGCTCCCCAGAGGGAGACCACAGCTGCAATATTTATTTATTTATTTATTTATTTATTTATTTATTTATTTATTTATTTATTTATTTATTTATTTATTTAACTTATATGCCGCCCACACTACCCGAAGGTCTCTGGGCAGCTTACAGCATTTAAAATACAATAAAAAGGCAAAATAAAAGGGCGAAATAATTAAAATGCAATTAAAATATATATTCTAAAAATTGCCATCAGACCTACAGCTGATATTATTTCAGTTAAAAGCCATTTGGAACAGGAAGGTTTTGACCTGGTGCCGAAATGTCATCAGCGTCAGCGCCAGACGAATCTCAGTCGGGAGGGCATTCCATAGTCTGGGGGCAGCTGTCGAAAAGGCCCTTTCTCTACAAGCCCTCCCTCTTATCTCCTTAAGTGATGGCTCTTTCAAAAGGGCCCCCTCGTTAGATCTTAACTGCCGGGTAGGTTCATATGGAAGGAGGCGGTCCTTCAGGTATCTAGGGCCCAAGCCGTTTAGGGCTTTATATGTCAAAACAAGCACTTTGAATTGGGCCCGGGCAGCAACTGGTAACCAATGTAAATTAAAGAGAATCGGCATGATGTGATCTCTAACAGCTCCACCACTCACCAGCCGCGCAGTTCAATTCTGGACCAGTTGCAGTCGCCGGACTGTCTTCAAAGGCAGCCCCACATAGAGCACATTGCAATAATCTATACGAGATGTTACCAGTGCGTGTGTAACTGTCATGAGACTCCGCTCGTCCAGGTAGGGCCGCAGCAATACAAGGATATCTGCAAGCAGGATCTGAAGGCCTTAGGAATGGATCTCAACAGATGGGAAACCTTGACGTCTGAGTATTCAGCCTGGTGACAGGTGGTGCAGCATGGCCTCTCCCAATTTGAAGAGACACTTGTCCAGCAGGACGAGGTGAAGAGGCAGTCCCGAAACCCGCAAAATCAGGGAGCTGGACAGGGGACAGATTGTATTTGTCTTCAGCATGGAAGGGACTGTCACTCTCGAATTGGCCTTCTCAGCCACACTAGATGCTGTTCCAAAATCTCTATTTAGAGCATGTCACCATAGTCTCTCTAGACTGAAGGATGCCTACTACTATTTAGCTAAGCTCAAAAGCAGTGTTTGGGTATTTAATTTGCTCTGTTAACTTAAGTTTTCTTATAAATCTATAATTTGGTATTAAAAGAAAAAGAAATGTATAAACAATTACAACAGCCTATCAAAATGTAGCAGCCACCAATGATCATTTAAAATATTCTTAAGAAAAGGGAGCGCACACTGACAAAACACTCACATAACAACAGTTGGAATTGCCAAAAAATTGGAAATTTTATAATTGCCTGTAAATTAAACCCTGAATTGTGCCCTTATATTATACACAAACTGTGCTGAGAAAAATCTATTTTCTTCATTTTCCTAAAAAATTTAAAATTAAAATTAAATCTGTTGTTATTTATATATCTAGAAATGTACATTTGTTTTCAGGGGCATGAAAAAGCTAATAAGACAAATTTGAAATAAAGCACAAAATGCATAATAATATTACCAGGAATCACACAGTCTCCTACCAGCACTAAACTAGCAGCAATGGCTAAAACTATAATGTAATAATATATAATAAGTATGATAATTGTGTTATATAGGAGAAGGGGATGACAGAGGACGAGATGGTTGGACAGTGTCATCGAAGCTACCAACATGAATTTGACCAAACTCTAGGAGGCAATAGAAGACAGGAGGGTTTGGCGTGCTGTGGTACATTGGGGTCACTAAGAGTCAGACACAACTTAACAACTAAACAACAACAACAAATAATAATTGTGTGCTATCAACTAGCAGCACTCTTTGCTTCTGGTTGATAGACTTCCAGCCAACCAGAAATGAACTGCTTTGTAACCACAGTCTCTGCCTATTCCTTGACTGTTATGTTGATCTTTCTTGGTCACACTATCTCAGTCCTTTTTTGAGATCATAGCAGTTCAAATTTTAGTAAACTACTTTGAACAGATGCAGAGCTGAAAAGCTATACCTAAATGCTTCCAGTCAGTAAATACAAGCAAAATGTGGGCTATAATCCCATGAGGATTTAGGTAAAGGTAAAGGTTCCTCTTGACAATTTTTGTCCAGTCATGTTCAACTCTAGGGGGCGGTGCTCATCCCCGTTTCCAAGCCACAGAGCCAGCGTTTGTCCGAAGACAATCTTCCGTGGTCACATGGCCAGTGCGACTTAGACACGGAACGCTGTTACCTTCCCACCAAAGTGGTCCCTATTGATCTACTTGCATTTGCATGCTTTCAGACCGCTAGGTTGGCGGGAGCTGGGACAAGCGACAGGAGCTCACTCCGTCGCATGGATTTGATCTTACGACTGCTTGGTCTTCTGACCCTTGGCATAAACACCATTGGAACTCTGTTGGATCTGTAAGCTAGCATGCAAACATGCTTTGACTGTTTAAACACAAGGATGGACAAATAGTAGGAATGCACTCAGTTTTTAGAGCAGTGGTTCCTAATATTGAATGTAGTACTTTAACAGCATCATATTTTAAGATTTTAAATACTTCCACTGGAATGCCATCACCTCCACTGGCCTTGTTGTTAGACAAGCTTTCTAAGGCCCACTTGACTTCACTCTCCAGGTTGTCTGGCTCAAGGTCAGCAGCCACACTATCTGGGTTGTCCGGGATATCCAAATCTTTCTGATATAATTCCTCTGTGTATTCTTGCCACCTCTTCTTGATGTCTTCTGCTTCTGTGAGGTCCCTCCCATTTTTGTCCTTTATCATGTTCATCTTTGCACAAAATGTTCCTTTAATATCTCCAATTTTCTTGAACAGATCTCTGGTTTTTCCTTTTCAATTATTTTCCTCTATTTCTTTGCATTGTTCATTTAAGAAGTCCCTCTTGTCTCTCCTTGCTATTCTTTGGAAGTCTGCATTCAGTTTTCTGTAGCTTTCCCTATCTCCCTTGCATTTTGTTTCCCTTCTCTTCTCTGCTATTTGTAGAGCCTCATTGGACAGCCACTTTGCTGTCTTGCATTTCCTTTTCTTTGGGATGGTTTTTGTTGCTTCCTCCTGTACAATGTTACGAACCTCCATCCATAGTTCTTCAGGCACTCTATCCACCAAATCGAATTCCTTAAATCTTTTCTTCACTTCCACTGTGTATTTATAAGGGATTTGGTTTAGATTATACCTGACTAGCCAAGTGGTTTTTCCTACTCTCTTCAGTTTAAGCTTGAATTTTGCTATGAGAAGCTGGATGATCAGAGCCACAATCAGCTCCAGGTCTTGTTTTTGCTGACTGTATAGAGCTTCTCCAACTTTGGCTACAGAGAATATAATCAATCTGATTATGGTATTGCCCATCTAGTATTTTTCCATGTATAGAGTTGCCTCTGTTGTTGTTGGAAAAGAGTGTTTGTGATGACCATGATGGATAAAGACTACATAATCAATAATTAGAACAATATATCTGTCTGAATTTGATTTTTCCCTCTCGCTCACTGTCTATATTTCTTTATGATATGTGGAACTATTTCTAGAAGAGAATGTATAGAATTACTATGAAAAATATTGATTTGTAATGTATCCTTTCAAATCCACCCCCTCCGAGGGTACCCCTATCCCAGCTGCCCCTTACCTTACCCTACCTTTATAAGGAAAAAAAATTCCCATCACACAACACATTAATATTGCACTATACAGTGGAATTCAGTATAGCTGGTGCTCTGGGAGAGAAACTGATTTTCAACCAATTCGTCTTTGTTTTAATTATTCTATACTCCCCTACCAGATGGTAACAATTGAAAGAGGGAATGGCCCAGGTGTGATGGATCTTTGAGAATATTTTGGGCTTTCTTAAGACAGCAGGAATTATAGAGATCTTCCGAAGAGGGAAGAGGGCAGCCAATGATCCTCTGAGCCATTGTAATAACCCTCTGGAGTGTTTTCCTATCTGCCATGGTACAGTTAGCAAACCATATACAGTGGTGCCTCGCATAACGAGTGCACCATTTAACGATGAATTCGCATAGTGATCCGTTTTATGGGATCGCTAATGCGATCGCATACCGATGCTTTCTATGGCCAAAAATCGCTTTGTGACGATTGGTAAGCGTTTCGCTTACTGATTTTCGCATAGCGATTTTTTAAAAACAGCTGATTGACGGTTCCAAAATGGCCGCCGGATGCCCAAAATGGCCACCGCAAGTGTTTTTGCACCCTTACCCTCTTCACACCACAAGAGCAGTTGATTCACCTCATCCTGATAGGCTAACTCATCCCCTTCAGAAATAAGCCCTACTACTGTTGTATCATCTGCAAATTTGGTAATAATATTATTTTGATGCATGGGTGTGCAATCATATTTATACAATGAACACACATCCTCGTGGTGTTCCAGTGTTAAGAATGAGAGCCGAGGTGGTGTAATTCTCCAATCTAACCCTCTGGGAACGGCCAGATAGAAAATCCATAATCTAATAACAAATTGAATGTGAAAACCCAAGCTCCGTGAGTTTGGACACCAATCTATATGGAAGGATTGTGTTAAATTCAGTTAAAGGTGGATAGCAGCAGGGAAAGAGGAAGTGAAATATGAGATGTCCAGACTGCCTAAAAGAATCCACATGCTTGAGTCTACAGGAGCTGAGGACAGGACATTTTGGAATTCGCTCCACAGAGTCACCATAAGTAAGAAGCAACGTCTTGGCACATAACAACATCATTTTTCTTAATACTGTATTACTGTTTCCAAGAAAATACTCGCATGGATGCACTAAAAACACTTCAGCAATGTATTCAAACATGCTTTTATTTTTTAAAGGTCATTGTTTTGCAACAGGTTTCTTTTCCCCTCAATGGTATTTTTGGAAAAGCACATTTTCCTTTTTCTATGAAGTAAAAAACAAAACAAAAACCTGCATAAGTGATTTAATCTTATCACACGTTTCTGAGTATATGAATGTTTTGTTGTGGTTTTTGGTTAGAACAATTTTATTTATTTATTTATTTTGGATCTGAATAAGCATTTCCAACTGAAAGGACATTTTCCTCCCTACACTTTATCAGAAGACACAATGCATTTTTTTTTATTATTGCTGATAAGCAGATGTGGCTTTAAAAAACTATAGAGAGTTGAGGGAATTCTAAATCAGCAATATTCTTTTAAAAAATGAAAATGTTTTCCTTCAGAATACAAAGAAATAGAAGAGTGACTGTACCCCAGAGGAGGTGCAAAAGGAGAAAACAGAGATTTGGTTGGAAATAATTGTTTGGTTTTTTTTTAAAAAAAAGCAAAATGGTATGGGAACATTTCCTGTTGTTGCTATTGCTGTTTTGCTTTTGCTTTTAACCTAGCCAGGAGAAATTTGTTTTTGCATTATTTGGGGTTTAAATACACTAAAATGGAGGTAGAAAACCATTCCTTCAAGTAAGCTTCTCCCAAGCTACGGAGGGCTTTAAAGATCAACCCCAGCACTTTGAATTGTAACCAGAGTGGAAGAAGAGCCAATAGAAGGAGTAGAAGACCTGCTCCCAGTGCTTGGTTATGGTGAGCAATCTTGCAGCTTTGTATGCAATTACCTGTATATTGTTCCCACCTGCACCCTTCAATAATCCTCAGAAGCAGCCCCCCGAATAGCACATTATACAAGTCCAGTTTTCAAACAGCAGAATGTGTACTAACTCTGGAATGCAGAACTAGTTCAGAAAGGATGCAGAGTTTTCATAAAATTTAGTATGGTTTATACTCTGTTGCTTCACACATTCTTCTGCAGGCTGTTGTTATGTGTGTGCCATCAAGTCACCTCAGACAGCATGGTGACCTGATGAATGAGCGATCTCCAGAATGACCTTAAATGAGATGTCTCTTGGGACAGAAAAAAAAAAGGTGAGTGTTTAGGGTGGTCATGAGCCACACATGATAAAGGAAAGTCCTCCTCTGTGAAGACATTCTCCATTTTAGGTTTAAAAAAAGAAAGGTGAAGGACCTTGGAAGTTGCCTGCAACGTTTTAGCACCTACTGAACAGGTAGGAACGTAGGTCATCTGATCAAACTTTTCCCAGAACATATGCCATAATTCCATATTAGAATGCAATAATTATTTCTGTCTTGGCACTGTTATATATTAGAACATGCACATTTTATTCAAGTCATTGTCAATTTTTGTATTCTTTCAAGGCAATGGATTTTCTCTTTGGGTGATGGGTAGGAAGCCATCCTATAAATGATGAAGAAGCAACAGGAGTTGAATTTGTAGGGCTGATCATTTGCTTGAGGCTGTTTGTCACAGCATTCAATCAAAACGTTAATTAAAAAAATAATCTTCAAACCTGCTCCTTTTAAAATGGCTTTAAATTTGATGGCATGTTACCAAATCACATTCTCATTTGAAGGCCTGGTTCATATCAATGCATTCTACATTAAATGGTCTGCCGTTTCTAAGCAGTAAATAAAATGTAATGAAAAGACCCTCGTGACGCAGTGGTTAAACTGCTGTACTGCAGCCAAAACTGTGCTCATTACCTGGGGTTCAATCCCAGGTAGCCGGCTCAAGGTTGACTCAGTCTTCTATCCTTCTGAGGTCGGTAAAATGAGTACCCAGCTTGCTGGGGGGGGGGCAATGTGTAGCCTGAATAATTAACTTGTAAACCTCCCAGAGAGTGCTTGAAGCACTATGGGGCGGTATATAAGCAGCACGCTTTGCTTTGCTTAAAATGGTATTCAAGAAAAAGAAATGTTCGGAGCAACCTCTGGGATTATACATGCCAAATCTGAATATTCAGGGACAGATTTCCTTTCTTCAGAAACGGAAATACTGAAGCCTTGCTTGATCCTTGCTTCTTAACTCTGAAGTTTGTGAAAGCTTCAGTCTCTTAGGTCCTGTGGAACACAATCCCTTTATGCTTCTCTTTCTTCATTGTATTAACCTACCTCTGTACAGAGGGAAAATGATTAAAAGACCCCTCTGATCTTTCCACTATGTCTGAGCATTGTGCTCTATGTGAAGTCATTTTCAGAGGGCAAAAAAATAATTTAAAAAATGATATTGGCAGAAAATGCGTAAAACATATGAAAAAGCCATGGGGATAAAAATCATATCAAATGTGTAATAGACATTGTTGAAAGCTTGGTTTTTTAAAAATGGAACAGCTATTTTATGCTCTAAAATGGTAGTGCAGATTAAAAAAACTTGACAGAGAGAAACTCATTAAAAGATAATCAATTTTTTTAAAATAATAAGAACCCTGCTGGTTTAAGACCAGAGTTAAAATGATCTCAAACGTCACCAAGAAAATGTCTAATATCGTAACAGATGTGTCCTGGGATCACGTCACAAAGTGTGCTTGCCCACAACTCAACCTGTGTATACTTACAGTCGGAAAGAGGATGATGGACTGCCTAGAACCAGCTAATATGTTCCATCTTCTCCTAATCCTATATTACCTCATGAAGCATTGAAGCCGCACTGTATTGCTACAATAATTCCTTCCATCAGTTGATGTATTCCTGTCTCTTCTTCAGATTGGTAAGTTATAGTCGCTTGTTGATCTCCAACCATAGTCAACAGGAGCTCATTTAAAAACCTTAGAATAATGGGAAAGTTCTGTGTTCAGAATGAAGAAGAGAGGCTGCATAGGTTAGCCTCCCTAGTATTTTGACCCATAGAATTTAATTGTGCATGAAAACTTTATCAAGTGCTCAGAACGTCACCAAACCAATGAAAGATTTCCTTCGCCCACAAGCCTCAAAAAAGCACAGCAGTAGCTTTCACTAAAATTTGACATCAATATATTAGGCTATTCTAGAAATAGAAGGAAAGGGGGACAAAATGTCAATTTTCTGCCATTTTAACCTGATGTAGTCCTAGTGATATTCATTACTTTGGCTTTAAAATGTGACATATTTGTAGACCTTACCAAGGAGATCATGGGTATCACATTTGAGATCATTAGCTCAGCAGACAGCATCATTATAAGGAATGCAATTGGGAGGCTTACGATGGTGAAACCCCTTTTTCATGACTCACTTTAACTGAAGGGACACTCCCACACCATTCTAATAACAAGAAGTGGAGATTTTAAAACATAAGTAGCTCTAATGGATAGGTACTGCTCTGAAGCTGCTACTGCTCTCCTGCAGGTGCTGTTATGGATTAGAAAACATCATTAGCATTGATCCAATCAGAGACATATATATATATTTCTGTTGATAATGCAGAGAAAGGGATATAATTTGGAAAGTGGATAACTTTCCCCTGACTTAGATTGGTGTCTAATCTTCCCTGTGTCTTTTTGGTGACACTGAACAATCTTTGTCTGTATCAGTGATACTATCTCTGTGTTCTTGGATCCCTTTGGAGAACTTCATTTCTACATGTTGGAAAAGAAAAAGGATTATGAATGGGAAATTGTAGTGGTACTACCAGTTTTGGAGACATGATAGATAGAACTTAAATACTCAGATACACACAAAGGATGATTTCATTTTTGCTACCAAGCATCCTTCTCGCATTGATGAGAAGGCCAGTACATAGGGATTTATACCATCATACTAAAAGGTCAAAAAGCAGAGGTGGGTGGGGAGAAAGGGTGGAAAGAAAGGAAGATTCATACAAGATGAACACAGGCATTCATTCATAGCCACAAACACACACTTAATTCTAGTAGTGCAAAATATAGTAAATTGAGCTGGCAAAGAAAGGTGGGTTTTTTAAAAAAAATCCTGATAATGAATACTAGCTAGCAACGATAATGCAGACCTTTCACTTCACAGTAGCTATGCAAAATGGCTGCCCATTTAGCTGCAAGGGGAAATATAACCAGTCTGAGTGTCTCTATGTGGTTGGAGTGACCACATAGTCTTGGATTTTATTAGGTGGGAGGTTTTAGCTGGTCACTCTCTGTCTCTTATGCTGTAACCTGAGTTCTCTTAGATACAATTTTAGAACTGCAGAGCTGGAAGGAACCGTATGAATTATTAAGTCCAGCTGCTGTCAAGGAGGCCCAATGGGGAATCAAACTCCCAATTTCTGGCTCTGCAGCCAGATTCCTAAACCACTGAGCTATGGCACACAGTATTTTTCTAATTTTTCACTTGGAATTTCAGCATGCCTATTTTAAAAAACCTTCAGAAACCCTAGATTAAACCTAAAGGAACATTGAGGGGGTCCACTCTCCTGCTTGTCACCCAAAACAAAAGAAATACCCCTGATCTGTTTCCATACATTTGTTTAAAGATAGTGCTATTCCTAAAAAAATAGTTTTCTGAATTAAGACATACCTTTGGTGTTTTTGAATGATGACTATATGACATAGAATGATAGAATGTCAGTACATATCATCTTCTTCCATCTCCACAAAGCCATTCCCTCTTTTCATGACAGAAGGCAGAATGCCTTTAAAAATGTTGTATACAATTGCTGCTTGATTAACCAGGACACCCCTTTTGATAATTACAAGTTCTTAATTGATTTACTCTAAGGGATAAGTCTATTAAACTTCAATGCCCCAGAGATATCCTATGAAATAAAAAAGAACGACATCCTGGGCAATTATTTTCATTTTGATCTTTAAGGGCAGATCTGGGAAATTTATGGCCCCTCAGATGCTGTTGGGCCCAAATTCCCACCAGTACTAGCAAGCACAGCCAATAAATAGATATGGCAGGAACTGAAGTCCAAAAGCATCTGGGGAGCCATGGATTCAGTATACCCAATTTAGTGAGATAATTGTTCTTTTTCTCCCTCCTATTCCAACTCTATAAGCCCTACTGAGATATTCCTTTTCATGGTGATCCAGTATACAAAGAGGCAAGTGCTTTAGCCCTGGCCCTATCACTGTCATCTTCCACGGTGATGATTCTGAGGTAGCTTTGGATGCTGGATTCTTGCTCACATAGAGCAGCTGTGTCACCTCTCACATCAGGAATGTATTGATGGAGAAGGCAAGTGGATGGAGAAGGCACCTCATCAAGTGTTGATTCAGCTCAATAGCTAACAGCTGGACAGGGTTTCTGTCTGTGAAACAGGTAGTCATAGAGGTAAATGGATCACCTCTCTTCACTACCACTCCTTCCAAACCTACCCTTAAAGATCAAAATGACTAACTTGCCACATTGTACTATATACATGGAAACCTGCAGGCCATTGTTGACACTAACATGGTGCTGAACACCAGTTCTTCATCTCCTCAAGCGCTAGCCTGCAGGTTCCCATGGGGAAAACAAACACAAGGACATTGATTTTTGAATGAAATACAACTGCCATCTTTCTACATCTTGTCAAAATATCACCCACAGTAATGCAAAATAATGCAATAATGCATTCATTATGGCTTTTCAATAATATGTTTCAAAGGTCATATTGTTAAGGTGCCCATAACAATCTTGAACTGGAAGCTGGTATTTGTAGAAATTAAGGAAGAAAGCTGAATGCCTTTTTTTAAATTAGATTACAGATTTTTCTAAAAATGATGATGATGATTTACTACAATTGTTAGTTCTGATGGCTCCTTAATCTATATGTCCAAGAGATCAATGTGTCTAGTTCATTAAGTGGATTATCCAGCACAGTTAACAGGGACTAACTTATACAGGTAGCTGTTCCATAAAGAGAGCCCAAGAGATTCACATTATAGGTTTTAACTCCAGTCTGATCAGAACTGTGTGTCTTAATCCCTCTCATTTAATTTGAACACGCCAACAGGGATGCCCTGGGGCATAATTGAAGAAGCCACATCATGCAGTAGTCTTGTGTGGATGTGAGAAATCTTAAGATTATCATGTATAGCACCTTGAGTTATATGAAACAGCAGTGGAAAATGGATTAATATTTCCATGTATTGCAGACCTCTTATTTTCTAGGAATAGAGTTCACTATAGTGATTTATGTTGTGCAACACATCATGGAGAGGAGGTGGGAAGAGGTTACAACAATTATGCCTTGCGTTGGACATATGAAGGAGAAACTGGTTGGGTTTCTGTTTCCCTACAATGACCTGTTTCATGCCTCCTAAGACTAGCAGTTGCATAAAGCATGCGTTCCTTTTTAAATGCTTGGGTACACTTGAATTTGGGAACAATCCAAAATCAAAACAGGCTGTTAAATTAGCTGCAGTCTGTGACTATTGGTGACATCATTCCTGCTGCACCAGTAGAGCTCTTCAAGAGGATACTGGCCAATGTGTTTAACACATAAAAATGTGCATGTGTAGACATTTGGATGAGGGTTTTTGAAAAATGCGCTCAACTAAAAATGCAGTACAGTGGTGCCTCGACTTACGAACATCCCGACTTATGACCAGTTTGAGTTATGACCAGCTCCAGTCGCAAAATTTTGCTTCTACTTGTGACCGGAGCTTCAAATTACAACAGGAAAAATGGTGGGGAAAAAGATGGGGAATTTAAATAACTAACCTTTGGTCGGCGAAGAGGCTGCTTCTTTGTAGCTCTTCCACCCCAACAGTTAGAGAGTGTGCATTGGAGGAGGCTTCAGACTGCCTGGTGCTGCTTTCTGCTTCTGAGTGAGTACATACAGGGTTTTGCAGGGTGGGGTTGGGCTGGGGGGGTTATGTTTCTGTGCTGTGTTTTTTTTGTGTTTTGGTGTCTTTTTTTTCAGCCCCAGCGCATTCCAATGTTTTTTCTCTATGTGTTTTTCCCCCCGGCCCCAGCGTGTTCTGATGGGGCTTGCTCTGTTTGTTTGTTTTGTTGGTGTGTGTATGTTTTTTCCAGCCCCAGCGTCTACTCAGGATGGCTTACATGGATAAAAACACAAACGGTATATCATATATAAAATCATCAAAAATACAATTATAACAATTTTTTATATACAACACAATACCAAGACAGTATACCAACATACCAAGGTTGTGTACATTTGGTGTATTTTGTCCCCAATGATTACACTATTCTTGTGTATCTTTTTATTCATTTATATAGAAGGGCAAAAACTGACAAACCAGCACTTTGTGTTGGTTCATACTTAAACTGAACAGGTGTTTGGCGCTTCCCAGCCCGGTCTCCTCCAGCAGGCACCAACTGAGAGGCACCACCCTGAATTCCCTGCCCTGCCTCCTCTGGGTGATGCCCCTGTGTGGTCACCTGCCACAGGAGGCGAGGCTGGGAAGCACTGAACACCTTTTGGCCAAAGTACAAACGGGCATTTACACATTCTGCCTGTTGTCTAAATTAGTGTCTGTGTGCATTTTTCACACAACCTGCTGCCAAGTTCCAAAAAGAATTAATCTTCTTCACCACCTCACTGTTTTCAAATGTGGATAAGGTGCCATTTTTGAAAGATGAGGATTCATCCTGCCTCATGACATTCACACACCAAATCAACCAGACCGAGCCAAGACTGAAATAGAAAGACATCAGCATATAACTGTATAATTCTATAAGTGTTTGCACAGTTTTTAGCCTTGTCCACAGTGACTTTTTAAAGTGACCTGACTGGCAACACAAAACAATGGACATTTTACACAGTGGGTGGGAAAGGGGAAGTCCTACGTGCTATAAAACATCCTAGCCTTCCATCCCTTATTGACAGATGAGTAATTGCTAACTAACCCTAAGTAACTTAGAAAAACTTATGGGTTATGGTTGTGTCAAATCAAGTATCCCTATGAAAATATTGATCTGTCCCATCAGATGATGGGCCTATCACCACACAATCCATCAATTTAAAAGAGATAAAGGATATGTAGAAAGCCAGGGGGTGCTAGCTTTCCACAATGAGCATCAGATGAAGGCATGTTAGCTTTCTGCTTCTAAGAGAGATGGAAATGGCAGTACAGAATTTTTTTAATGTTGAGATATTGATGCCCCCCCATATGATGCGAAACCCTAAATTTCATGACTGGCAATGTGTAGTAAAGATGAATAAACATTTAATTTTAATGTGTGGGAGCACTTCTGAAGTTCACTCTGCACTTCAGGGTGACAGATGTGCAGCTTATGCACTAGGCCAGTGGTCCCCAACCTTGGGCCTCCAGATGTTCTTGGACTACAACTCCCAGAAGCCTACACCACCACCTCTTTTGGCCAGGATTTCTGGGAGTTGACGTCCAAGAACATCTGGAGGCCCAAGGTTGGGGACCACTGCACTAGGCTATTGAGGCAGTTTCTCCTTGTGGAGAAACTTCAGGAGGTGCTTGCTCATTTTATTAAAAATGCTATATTTCCATTTTGTGAGTCGAAAAGCAAACAATGCTTTGGGGTAAAGTATAATAATTGTGTTGATGTATCTCAGGATTTCTTTGAGCTCAGACATACCAAAGGCTTCCCTAACACTTTGTGAGAGAACTGGGCTGTCTCTTCCATTTCCATTGTTGCTTTGCTCACTCAAAGGTGACGTGCCTGACGATGAAAGATTCCTCTGCTCATGGATGTTCTCCATCCAAGAACAAAGGTTTCTTTGCCCTCTAACTCACATGGAGAGACATCATGAGTAGAAAATACTCATACTTCTACCTGAGGAAAATGACAATGGATGCAGGACTAGTGGGCTCCCCTTCTCATATATTTAAGCAGCACACTTCAAGAACTTTGGCTTTGGGCTCAACAACCAGGTCTCCAGGTTTTTTCTTTCTTTCTTCCAGTGTCATAGCTCCATTTTGGAACTGGAGCCCACAAATGAGTTGTAATGCATCAGGAAGCAGACACCAAGGGGAGGGCAAGAGTTAGCAGTGGGGGTTTTGTGGCTCTGTTATGTACCTTATCCAGGTTAGTTTGCTGGACCCATCAGCAGTGTTAAAGAAGATCTGGACGATTACTCTTCTTTGTTTAAAAGGGAGAATGGGAAGGAAATTATGGTGTCCTTTCCCATTGGGATCAACATATCTTGGGCTAGCCAAGCTGAAGACAGAAACTGCTGGAGTTTTTTCAAAGTCGTATGCTGCCTCTAGTAGGTGATGTTGGGAGAAACCTTTCTGGACTGGAGTGACTGTCGATCTATCCAGCACTAACCAATTGTTCCTTCCCTGCTTCTGATTCAAAGAGAGTCCTGCCTCTCTGCTCTGCTTTCCCCCTCTTTGTTTGCTGGAAGGAGTCATAGAATCATCGTAGGGTTGGAAGGGACCTTGGGAGGTCTTCTAGCCCAACCCCCTGCCCAAGGCAGGTGACCTGATACCATCCTGATCTTCATACCATCCCAGACAGATAGCTGTCCAATTTTTTCTTGAAAACCTCCAGCGATGGGGCACCCGGAACATCGGGAGGCAAGCTGTTCCACTGCTTAATGGTTTCACCCTCAGGAAATTCCTCCTTATTTCCAGGTTGGATCTCCCTCTGATGAGTTTCCACCCATTGGTTCTTGTCCCAGTCAGTAGTCCGTTGAGGCCTGTTGTTGAAGGCAGCCATGTTCTGTTGGTTTCCTGTTTATTTATTTACAATATTTACAATATTTATTTATTTATTTTATTTATTTACAATATTTTTTAGCCGCACCATTGCCAGTGGCTTCTGGGCGGCGTTTGATCTGTTCACAACTGTAAGTAAAGAAAAATGCTTTTATTGTTCCTTCATACTAATGTATCAGAGTGATTTATTGAGCCTATAAGTGCCAGTTAATGAGAAAAATGGATCCCAAGCTACAGAGCTCCCAAGACTGAAAGCCATGATAGGTTTTTGGGAACACACTCAAAATGGCAGCAAAGCACCTGTGAGATGGGAGGGAACATGGCACCCAGATTTACCATCTCCCAGACAGTTTAGCCTACCTGTATGAAGGCAAATGCCTGCACAGAGCTTTGCATTCATGCAAATCTACCACTGCCTCATATTGATAGACAAACAGCTACTTTCATTTGTTAGAAATTGGTTCAGGAAATTCCTAAATTGGATCCATTGGGGACCATTTTTCAAAAGCAGAATTTTCACCAAATTTGGCCTGAGCTAAATGTAATGATGACCAAAGGTATGGTTGATTTCACTTTGGCGAACATTCATCACCATACACTAAATTCTACAGAATCAGCAATTGGAATATTATTGCAGTCTGGAGTCAAAAGCAAATGCAAGCTGTATGATTTTTATTCATTACATGTAATTTCTAATGGAAACACTCTATTGCTGGCTAGGACAGATGTTCTACCTACTCCCTAGAAAGGCTGTGGCTCCATAGGTGAAAATATTTATCTTCTCCCCCCCCTCCCCTTTTTGCACGTGTGGATATGCTTGACTGCAAAAAGATTATGATTTTGTCTTTCAAGATAGTGATCCTTTTTGACTTGCCTGTGCCTGGAGAAAGGCACTCTAGAGTCTTTGATTCAGCTGAAGTAAACTAAGCTGACACATCCCCTAAATGTCACATGAAGATCTTTATCAGAAGTTGAGAAAGAAGTGAAGGAGAAAATAGTGTCAGATTAACATAGAGGTTATTTTATACTCTGATGCTCCGTGGCTATGATGACAGTTCTGTGCTGAAGAGGCAAATGGTGCAAGGCAAGGAAGGATCAAGGTGTGTGTGTGTGTGTGTGTGTGTGTGTGTGTGTGTGTGGTGTGTGTGTGTGTGTGTGTGTGTTGAAAGTGCAGTTTCTTGGGGCAAATGCAGGAGACTAACTAGAAATCAAAGGTTTAAACTACAATTTCTTATTTGCAATGCTTGTACAATCACGTTGAGACTCTACCTTTCCTGTTATACATTGTTGTGTCTGTTTTTTTTGAGATATCGCTGCTCCATGAAATGTAATGGATGGATCCTAATCCCAACAGGAAGCTCAATAGACTTAGGCTGATTTAGCTCACTTTTGGGGGCAGTCTATGGCATGGTTCGATCTGATCCATTATCCATTGACCAGACAATGTATAGGAGATGGCAAGCCCAAATCTTCTCTGTACCCAATCCATACCTTTTTGGTCTAGTGGAGGAACTAGTTTTGGCGGGTGCTGGGCTGAAGTGATTGGGACTGGATCACATCTACATGGAAGGATCTCTGTAAAAAAAAATCGCATTCAATGCAGTAGACTTCTCCAGCATGACCCTATATCACAGCTTATTTCATCCTGAATGTTCTTCATTGCTATCAGATCTGATTCTTGTGTGTACAATTGGCAAAGCTTGCCATCAGGAAGGGAAACACCCAGCATCTAGAACAAGGTGCCTCAAGGCACCTGAAATATTTATTTTATTTCTGGACTTCATTAGATGAAATGGGCTGCAGGCTACCTCAGGAACTCTTATGCCAAACCAAAAACAAACCCTTGTTCTTTTAAAACCTTTATCTTCTGCAATAGAAAAAAAAACTTGCCCTAAAAGAGTTTGGAAGTATATTCTGATCCATTGTATTAAGGATTAGCAGGAGGGATAAGGATGGAGCTAGAACTGTGATTGGAGTAAATTTTTCTATCCTTTATTCTTGAACTCCCTGAGAATTCATCTCCCCTACACCCCTGAATGGAACCAACATGATGTCGACCAGAGCATATCTCTTCCCTGCATAATGGTTCACTCAGAAACTCTATGGGACAATTTTTTGTCCCAGTGCTCTACACTGGCTGAGAGAAAAGTACACCCCAATCGCAAAGTGCAAATTAACTGCTTGCTTGATAATGCTTGTCCCCGCCATTTTTCCTGTAAACCACCACAACTTTAGATGGTAAGTAGGTGGAACTCTTTAAGTGACAATGTCATAGATGACCATCTTGTGAGTCTAGATGTCTATGAATTATCAATAGAAAGTGACCCTGAGGGGAAAATGTCCCTTATTCATGTGCGAAGGCTAGCCAACTTGAGCGCCTTTTTATTGGAAAGACAGGATAGAAACAAAGTGAATAAAATAATAAGTAAGGTGAGGCTTTGAACCATCCAAGGGAAACTGGCAAGAGGATCGGGGCAGGCAGAGTTCTCTGGACTCTTTTCTGGCATGGGAAGAATATTTCTTGAACCATTTCACATGTAAAAAAATACTATCCAACAAAATAAAGGGGATAGGTTGAGACTGCAGTTCAGAACATTTCCTGTCTTTCCCAGCATATATGTGCTACCAGCCTTCATACTTGATCAGAAAAATACAGTGGTGCCTCGCTTAGCGATCTTAATTCATTCTGAAAAAATCACTGCTAAGCGATAGCATCGCTAAGCGAAATAAAAAAGCCCACAGAAACGCATTAAAACGCGATTAATGCGTTCCTATGGGCCTAAAACTCACCTTTGAGTGAAAATCCTCCATAGTGCTGCCATTTTTGGTGCCTCTAAAGTGAGGAATCTGTGCTTGAAAACAGCGGGCGGCCATTTTGAAACCGCCGATCAGCGGGCCGAAAATGGAGGCTTTGCGATGATCGCTTCCCTGCGATCATCGCAAAGCGAAAATAGCCCATAGGGACCATCGCAAAGCGATTGCTTTTGTGATCGCAAAAACATCATCGCAAAGTGATTTTGTCGCTAAACGGAGCAATCGCTATGCGAGGTACCACTGTATCCCAGATAGCAGCATCTTGAGAACCTATTATTTTACTCCAGTGATTCAGATTGCAGCTATTCCACAGTATTGTTCTGTTCATAGCACAGTGAACAATTCATCACCTAATGTCCAAACTTCTCAGTAGGTAAAGACTAAAGAACAACAAAGATGTGATGAGTCTCCTCATACTTAGCTAGGATGATCCTTGGTCAACGCACATGTAGTCCACAGCTGGAGCTGTATATGACATCAACATAATCAATGGTAACATAATCAATGGGAGCCAGGGATTACCTCCACATCATGATGGTGTGGAACAGTGGGATTTTGGGAAGGAGAGATAATTAGGTCACAAATAACATCGAAAGACACAAAAACAAATTCTCTGTGTTCTTAGGGAAGGAGATGACACTGGGGTCCAAAACCTGCTTTCTGAAATCACAACAGGGGTGTGTGTACATATAGCAAGAAAGAGCATGCAGCCCTGATGATGATGCTCGTAAGTGAAAACCTGAGAACAGAGATGAAAAAGTGATGATGGGGCATGCTGATGAGGAAGACCTGGTTAATTCTAGACACTTTGAAATGATTGAAAGTGGTGAGGAGTGAACAAGAAGAAAACCTTGATATCACAAGAAATGGTTTGCAATGATTTACTTGTTCAAAGAACAGATATATGTACAGACGTCTGCCCATCACCCTTTACAATCATTTTAAGTATAAGCGAGTGGCAGCTGAGAAACTCAAGCACATCACAATCAGGTTTATAAAATGGGCTTGTTCGTTCTGGCAGGATGGGGGACAGAATCCAATAACTTCTGAGTTTTTAGCCATGACTGAAAAAAAAAGAACAACACACATCAAGAATGAAAAAGCAAATGTTCTATAAATCAGAATGAATAATCCAGATGTGTAAAATTCAACCATCATATACATTTTGCTGGACCAGAGAGGCATATATTCATACAGGGTGAAAAACCTAAGAAGACTTTGGAAACATGAGAGTTTTGGCATCAGCATCTAGACTTGCTAATCAGCATGGATGCAGAACATTTTCTGGAAGCTGAGGGCCAAAAAAGTAACATTTTAAAACTCTGATCTTGACAGATGGGAATGTTACAATTATTTCCCACATCCCATAGAAGTGGCACAAAAGCTCTATCCGGAGAAGCACAAAATGAGCTACAGAAAAATTGTGAAAGCCTGTAACATAGTGGTTTTTGAAAGCCAATCATCTTTTTTGACAGCATAGTTAGAAAGTATTGCATACAAGAAATCCAGATACATAGCAATTTTGACAACTAATTTTTGACAACCTACCATTTTTGGCAGTGGAAAGGCCTTTTAAGACCTCAGCATGGGCAGCTTTCATATTTTGAAATCCCTCACTATAAGATCTCTCCTCTCATCCTCCGCTTCAGCTAGAAACAGGGGTCAATGGATTTTAGTCATGGATTGCAAATTTTGAGATGAACAATGAAACAATGAGTCAAACAATTTATATATTATTGTTTGAACAAAATATTTTGAAACGTCAATACCTAAATTCCTATACTGCTTACAATAGCTATTTTTTAACTGAACTATTTCCTGCAAAAGGCCAAAGAAATTGATGATAAGCATATAGCTGAACAAATGTGACTTTTTCAAATGGCAAATTCAACTGTGTTGGTGTTGAAAGATTACAAATGGATCAAAAAAAAATTATTACATGGAACTAACAAAGAAGAAGAAGAAGATAAGCAGTGTGTATGAACAAATGAACAAAATAAGGAGTGAAATATTAAATTGGAAGGTTGAATGAAATAAACAGATAAATAAACTACACAGACAACCAACCACACATACATACACAAAGAAATACCTGCAATATACAGAAATGATATGTTAGACTATAGCACTTAAAAGACATTTGTACAAAGTCATGTGCCTCAGAGCAAGTGTGGTGAGGAAGAGTACTGGATTTAGTCTCAGGAGATCTTGGTTCAAATTCATATTACACACACACACACACACACACACATAACTTGCCTCTGAATTTTTGTAGATGAACATTTCCTGAATTCCAGAAAGGCAAGAGTAAGGCGCTCACTAAGAAGAAAACTTACAGACTGTGCCACACCCCATAAACTGGCTAAAACTGAGGAGACTGGATGACTGAAGTTGTCTGCTCCTGGTGGGGCAACCCGTCCACCCTAAACATCAGACTCCTTTCCTCAGGGTCTCCCATATGGATATGTAGTAATGAGCTGTGGCCAGAATGGGTGTGTGTGTGTGCTATTGTTGGGTCCAGCTGTCTTCCACAGAGCCTGGTAGTGGCCTCTTGTTAGTAGAAATCCTTCCTCAGAGTATACATCTGTGTCTTTCCCAAACATCTTCTAGTCCAGTTCTTGACCCTTCCTTGTATTTGTATTCTAGTGCCTTTTTGATTAAGGAGGATTCTGAGTCCATCATGCTGAGGTTTAATTTTCTATGTTTCAATTACTTGCACATGCTAATATTTAATTATATTTGCTATAATAATTTATTTATTTTTAAATAAAACTTCCAGGGGAAATTCTTCTGACATACTGTTTCCAAATGGGTTGGATCCAGACTCAAATTGACAGAAGGGTATTTTAAATGAATGGCATTTAACTGTATTTATGCACTGATTTTTTTTTCCAAAATGCTAAATAAATGGGCTTAAAATAGGTGTGACATATTCCAAATGTTCTTGCCCTCATCAGCATTCAGGCCAAAACATCCTGCCTTTACTCAAGTTTGCAAAATGTTTGCTGTGCCCACATCACCTATGTTTGTTACACTCATGATTAGAGATTGGGGGCATTCGTATAGGAATATCCCTGTACTGCTGGACTTAATGTGGGTTTGGCCCCTGGGGCCAGACCGTCCACTCATGCATCCAGCAGTGGCAACATTCCCGTTCATCCTTTCAATCATGCCTGGAGCTCTGCTCTCTTCCCACTCAACTGGCCACTTGGCAGCTATGCTGGGAGACTCGTCCTCCCACCCTCTGCCTGGAATGGTTAGCTGAGTGGGAAGAGAGCAGCGCTCCAGGTGTGATTGGAAGGATAAGAAGGGATGCACCCACCACTGGATGCATGAGTAGATGGTCCAGCCCTGGGGGCTGAACCCTTGTTAAGTCCAGCTGTGTGGGAATATTCATATATATGTATACCTCATCACTACTCGTGATGTAACCCTAGTGTACGGCTAGTGGACAAAAATAATTTTAAATGGTTTTATAAATGTTTCATGCTGCTTTGTTTCAATCCCGTCCTGTGTGCCCTTGGGCTAGTCTCTCTCTCTCTCTCTCTCTCTCTCTGAGCCTGAGTGACTGCATGGGCTTGTTTTAATGACAAAGTGTGGAGCAGCAGAGGTGAGCAATATAACAGTTGCCTTGTGCCTTTGAAGGAAAGGAGAGATGTATTGCTAATGTCACAGATGATGAGGTTATATGTGAATAAATCCAACAGGAAATAATTAACGTTCCACACAAAAGATGAAACTCTTATGAATATGATTTAGACCTCTGTGGATGGGTGTGGACAGCGACACATGCCCACTACAATGTGGAAATTGCATAGTCATTTCTTGGAATGCCAACCATTTATTTATTTAGAAGCAATAAAGGTATTCCAATGGCAAACCTTTATTATCTCCTATAGGGATGGATGCATTTATCATACTCCCTTGGGACGTCTAACAGGTTTTAGGCGTTTTCTCACTCCCTGTCAAATTTACAACCACAATTTTTGGGGGGGAAAACCTCAAACTTTTTTTTTAGTTAGTTAAAAAAAATCCCCTTTTGTCACTCTTGTTATGAAACAGGATGCACTGTATAATCTATGGAAAAGCAGGTCTACCTGGGTTGAGTACATTTTGTATTACTAATGGAAATGTTATGTTTTATATTCAACCCTCATGCTGCTTTTAAGTGTTCACCTTAAACGCCTCCACTGTGGCCTCTCTGTCATTTTGCATTACACTCTGCCAGTTCCTGAGGTACTTGTATATCCATCTTCCCTTATGCATCCATTATGGCTATGCTGAGGGTTCTCTCCTTGCAGTATTTGGGTTGAAAATAATGACTTCTGTTTCCCAAGGCACCCTTGCATTTTGAGAATGTTCAGCACCTCACCCTCTAATCTAGTTTACTGTCATTGTTTTGCATTTCTCCTGCTATCTCAGCCTCAAATGATCCAGCCGCTGGAGGGTCCCCGGACCTCGAACAGCGAAGCTTGCCTTGCCTTCCACCCGGGATATCACGAGACTGCTTAGTCTCATGTGATTACTAGGTGGGAGGGGAAAGCCAGGGTATTTAAAGAGGCTTTCCTCTCCAGAACACCCTCTCCTTTTCGGGCAGCCGAGCTGGAAGGGAGACGCTGAACAGTGGGCTACGCTCAGCGCGTGGTCTTGCAGTACGGATTTGCATACCCTGAGAACTTGGTGGCTGTTGCAGGACGTGGAAGGAGGGATTACTAGGTGGGAGCGGAAAGCCAGGGTATTTAAAGAGGTTTTCCTCTCCAGAACACCCTCTTCTTTTTGGGCACCCACCCACCCTCCCTATTGCTAGTGTGAGTTATTCTGGTCGCCGTTACGGGGCCGGATAGGAATGTTGGCCTTCATCCTGGGGGAGTTTTTGCCTATCCCACACTAGGAAAAGGTTGTGGCAATTTGGTGGATTAAAATTTCGGTCACACTGGCGGGTAGTGCGGAAAAACAGGTATTTACGGTGGGTCCCACTGTAATTTGAAGCAAGCCAACAGTACATCTGACTGACTGGCACTGTGGATCGTGCAGTTACAGTGCCTGTGGCGGGAAGATGCGCTGGGCCACTTCCAGACTAACAACCCTCGAATAAAGGGGGATCAAGGTCTGGGGGTGTTTGTTAGCGGCCGGCCAGGTTCCGGCTATCCTTAAGATCGCTGGACCCTGGGGGCCAGGGACTCGCCCTTTCATTGATCTAGGAGTATTTAGATACTCATGTCATCTAACTGTTTCCGCACTACAGCAGGCCCCCTCCTTATGAATGGCAATTTTGAATATTAATGTATATTAATAAAGTGTGGCCCGTATTTATCTATCTATCTATCTATCTATCTATCTATCTATCTATCTATCTATCTATCTATCTATCTATCTATCTATCTATCTATCTATCTATCTATCTATCTATTTATTTATTTATTTACTTATTTACTTATTTACTTATTTACTTATTTATTTATTTATTTATTTATTTATTTATTTATTTATTTATTTATTTATTTATTTATTTATTGGACTTATATACTGCCCCATAGCGCTACAAGCACTCTCCGGGCGGTTTACAATTTTTTTAATTATACAGGCTACACATTCCCCCCCCCCCAGCAAGCTGGGTACTCATTTTACCGACCTCGGAAGGATGGAAGGCTGAGTCAACCTTGAGCCGGCTACCTTGGATTTGAACCCCAGGTCGTGAGCACAGTTTTAGCTGCAGTACAGCGTTTTAACCACTGCGCCACGAGGCTCATTTAACCTATATCACTGTCTCGTGTTTTATTCCGGGGTTGGAAGGGCAGTGTTCATCTGGTTCTTGTGTTTTCTTCTTCCTTTACTCATATGAGCAGTCAGAGTCTGGCTGTATGGATAATGCATTTGGAGATAAAACAAAGCCAATATAGAGTGAAGGCAATCCTTTCCTGTTTTGGTCCTTTGGGTAACTCTAGATTTGTGTAGTGAATGGAAAGATATAATGATATCAGTCAGATATCAGTTAAATGGAAAAAAATAAGGAGACTGCTGTCTAATAAAGGTACAGTAGCTGTATCAAAATCTTCAGTCCAGGAGGCAAATGAATCTTGGCTCTGAATGATTTTCTTATGCAAGTAACTGAGCTACAGCTTAGCTTATTCCCACAGTAGTTCAAGCTAAAGTAGGTTTTACAAAACACGACTGTGCTCGGGAGGGGGGGAGAGAAGAGGAGGATCTACTTTAGTTCACAACTGCTCTGTGTATCTTCCCCATGGTGTCGTTTGCTGAAGAACCCTAAAAACACACACACTTCCAGAGTGTCTAAGGATGTGTGCCAAGAATGAAGTGTGTGTGTGTGTGTTTGTGTGTGTGTGTGCTTAGAATTGCCAATGACTTAACTGTGTGCTCTTAGCTAGAGTGCGAGAAGGCAGGAGAATTTAAATAAGAGGAATGGAACATGTGTGGCCATGAAAAAATAATCATAAATGCTCTGGGAGGGGAAGAACAAGGAAATACTGGTCTCAGACTCCTTCTTGCCTGTGAAAAGAAAAGATGTAAGCGAATTTTGAGCTGTATTATAATAATAGAGCTGTTTGGAAAATGTTAATGCCAGATTCGATGAATTGAGAATGTTTCCCTCTTTACAAATAATTCTCTTTTAAATGCAAAAAGCCCAAGCTGACTTGTAAAAAAGAAGGAAAGAATAAAAAGGCAGCAATCCAATATCACAGCATATCATGATTATTCTTTCATTTTGACCCTGAGCTTTGTATTCCCTTACAGCTATCATGGGAAGAATTTAGAATTTCCCAGTGAAAGACAGGGAACATGTCATGTTACCTAAGCAATCTAAGATAAAGGCTCATGTCTTAAGTCACTGCTTCTGCTGCTAAATATCCAAAAGCAGATGTGAAGGCTGGGTTTTTTGGAACAGACATCCTGTTTGGTCTGTCATCATGGCCAAGCAGGATTTACTTCTCTGTGCAATATCACAGGAAGCAGGGGCAGGAACAAGGAAGTAAACTGTTTCTGTCGTTTTAAGAATGGTTTTGCTGGTCTCTGAGAGGCAGAGAGCAAGGGAGGATTTGATCAGCAGACAGCCACAATGGGAAACCAGAAGCCAAGCACTTAGGCAGGAGGGGGTGTGTGCATACTTTTTGGGGAGCAGGGAAGAGACCCAAACACACAAACCCACACAGGGGCTGTTGTTGCCAGCTGTCTCCCAGGTAGGAATTCAAGCAGCATTTCAAATAGTCACATGATTTTAAATCGAATCCATTTAGCACAGAGCTTATTGGGGTGCAAATATAAATGTATACAAGCTCTGGATTGATAAAAGAGAAAATTCTTCAGCTGGGGGAAAAACATATCCCCCCCCCCCGCATATGGAGAAGGATTCAAAAGTTTTTTGGAGTTACCTTCCAGCCATAGTCACTAGTAACTGGAGCACCTCCTAAATTCCTTATTCTTCCTGAAATTAGGCTGTCTCACTTGGATGAGAAAATGTAAAGCTCTCCTCACCTCCAGCGGAGAGTAAGAAAAAGTTGGCAATCCTATTGGCATCCATGTAATGTTCATGTAACTTGCTGTGGCTAATTCCAGCTATTTAATGAGGTAACTGAAGCACATCTCTGTTACAGAATGAGATGTGTGACCCGGAAAGTACCCCACATCTCATCTGCAATTGTTGGTTAAGCTACAGTTGTCAACAGCAATTATTATTTGGACACTAATAGGATTCTGGCCAAAGCGTTCTTACATACCTTTAAGTTCTATGTAATTTGCATAACCTTTCAGAAGGTAAAAGCTGTGCCACCCATCTGTTGGACACTTGCCCTTCCTAGCTTATAAAAGCAGCCAGAAAGGCACTGGGAAGGAGGAGCGATGCCTCCTTCCAACACGGTAGGATCTCAGCATTCTTCAGGGAGACAATAGTAAGGCGGTTGCTGGAAAAGCCCTCCTTGAATCCCTAAAGTTATCTCAAGGATTGTGTCTTCCTTCATGAACCTGCCTGGGTGTTAGATCATTAGGGGAGGCCTTTCTCTCAATCCCACCACCTTCATAGGTGCATTAGGTAGGGATGCAAGAGAAGGCCTTAACTGTCATTGCAGCCAGACTCTGGAACTCCTTCCCACAAGAGTCCAGGCTGGTCCCATCTTTGCTTTCCTTCTGCAAGCAGACAAAAGTCTTTCTCTACAGGCAAGCTTAGTACTTAGCTGCCGGAGGGTTTTTTTAAATGGATTGTTGTGCCCTATTGCTTCAAATGGGTTTTTGGTGTTGCTTTTGGTTTCTCCTTTTTTATGAATGTGGTATTTGTTTGATCCTTCTTAGTATTCGTATGCTTACTGTTTTTAGCTTTAAATGCTAAAAACAGTAAGCATACAAATGATGTAAATCATCTTGGGTCTCTTTTTAAAGAGAAAGGTGAAGTAAAAATATTTTAAATAAACAGTATCTCCAGAGCTGTTTCTTCAGATGAAAAGCACAGAGAAGGCCTGGTTGTTTGTAAAGAAAGTTACAAGAAATCCATCAGGTATTTCTTATCTTGGACCAGTCTATAAGAACTTGGGATCTAGTACATGAGGGAGGAGAGAACACATATGAAGAATTTCTTAGTTTAGGCCAAATTCTGATTTTAAGTAATCACAGACGGACAGACAGACAGAGTAGAGAGATAGATATTCCTCAGAGAGAAAAAAAATAAAGTTATACCTTTCAAAGAAGCATTGCACTGATTCAAATGAAGGAGGAAGAAGATAAGAAAATTTCATTTTAAAACTTCATATCATCATCATCATCTTAGAACTGCAGAGCTGGGGAGGCGGAGCTTGACTGCAGTGAAGCCAGCAGCTCCCGGCAAACAGCTCCCGGGAAAAGTTGGAACCGCCCGGCCTGTTGTCCCACTAGAAAGGGGGGGGGACAGAAGGGGAGGCCAGGAGAGGTCACCTCGAAGCAGATGGTGAGCCCAGAAGGTAGAAGATTTGGCAGCAACCGGGTCTTTCTTCCCTCTGAAAATTCACCCACGCACAGACCGGAGATGGGAGGCCATTTTATGGCCGAAAGCTGCACGAAACTCCACCCCCAATTTTCCCGAGGAAGGAGAACAGAAACAACAACAAAGTAAGCCCTTGATTTATGAATAACCTCATTAAGATGTAAAAGAAACTAAAGGGAAAATACCTGACCGAAAGGAGAAAGAGGAAGAGGCGAGCCATGCCTGCCAGCTTGTTTTTTTTTTTTCAAAGCGAACTGTCTGATAAACAGCAAGTTTATAATTAGCAAGCTGGCTCAAGATCATTCAGATACACTGTGAGATGGAAAAATTTTGTGTTTCTGGAAAAAAATCCCATAGGAAATACTACTCAACAGGGACCGAAATCTTGTCAATGCTGTGTAATCTGGACCTTTCTCACTAGTTTGCGTGGGACTTTGAAAATAAAATCTTGTCTTTGGAGCAGGAGGTATAAGCTTTTGGGAATAAAAAACAGGCGATGAATCATCAGTGTGGCGATATAGATTGAAGAGTGGCAGAAGCCAGTCAAATGGGACTTTGATAATAGAAGTGTCTTTGGTTTTGGAAGGAAGAATAAATCCCTGGGAGCAAAGGACAGTAAATTATCAGCTCATCAGCGAAAGGAACTTAACAGAATAGACAGAGGACCTAAGAAAATCAGGTCTGGAGTTATTAAAGGACTACAACTGTTTTTCTTTTTAGGAGAGACTGGTTCCCTGTTTGATGCTTACTTTGGACTCTCTTTTGGCTGGACTGTGTGGATTCTGAGAATATTGCTATAATATCTGGGCAAGGAGGGGGAGGACACACCTAGTGGGAATGTTGGCAGACAAAGAATGGCTGGTTACCATGCAAATGACAATAATAACAGGATTTCTGCAGGTAAATGAGCACCTCAACCAGGTAGAAGACCTGATGAAAGGGAAACCATCAGAGGTTAAACAACAACTGAATGAAATTCTAACTCCAGAACAATTGTTATTGAGAGCGATGCCAGGTAACATAAATGGGATTAAGAGTTATCATGTGAGCTACTCAGCTATAATAGTCAGAAAAGGTGATGTTAAAAATCAGACTACTGTCCTGGATTTAATTTTATCTCCCCAAAACTGGAAGAAAATAGAGGCACAGAAACGAGAGAAGGGTACTGAGAAAATATGGGAAGTGGCAGAAATGGATACCTTTCCAGACAGGCTGAATGTACATCCAAGGCAGAAGGAAAATGAAAGAGGGGATGTATTTTATAAATGGTCTCGATTTTTTGATAGAGTTGGAATAACTTAGACTTAAATTAACATATGAATATAAGCTGATATTTAGAGGATAATCAAATAGTATACAGATATATATATAAAAGAATATGTTGTTTTTTGTATTGAAAAATGAATAGATCAGAGGCATGTATACTTAATGTGAAGAGAGTGGATGATTATATATTCTGTGTTCTATCCTCAAAACCTTTTTCCCATCCCTTACGCTCCATTTTACCTTTTGTATTCCCTACCCTATTCCTAGTAGTTTAAAAATAAAAAAAAATATTAAAAAAAAGAACTGCAGAGCTGGAAGGGCCCCTATGGATAATCAAATTCAGCCCCTGTTAAAGAGACATAGTGGGGAATCGAACTTCCAACCACTGGCTTCTAAACCACTGAGCTATCCAGCACTTTAATTCATGTTCCTCTTACAGAGGACGCCCAAATTATTGCAGATGAACAAATCCAACATGCTTCTTGTGAGCAAAAACTCTGGGATAATCACAGGATTTTTTTTAATGTGATGTGAATATGCAATCTCATACACATTTACATGGAACTTGGAAGTATCCCAGTTTTGCATAATTGGAACTTGAGTCTCTGGCTCCGGATTTTGCCTCGAGGTTTACTCCTGAAGCCTTTTCCATCAGTGGATATAGCCACAAGGCAGTGGAAGTTTGGAATCAGAGTTTTCCTTCTCCTAGATGGCCTGCCTTCCAAGGCTGACGAGCCCCACCTACCCTGCCTGTTCCCTCACGTGTGTTTAGAAAACTCTCTTAAACTATGAAGCTGGTGATCAAGAATGGGCAGAGTTTTTTTTCCTGCTCTAGAGATGACAACCATGACATACATATGTGTAAGGATCTGTACTGTGTAACTATCTTGTATACACAATGCATTGTTTGTAACTGTTATCTTCATTTTCAAAACACATGAACAGAACAAAAACAGAGCTAAGGGTAGAGTCAAGTTGTCATCTTCAAGTGCGTCTGCCTTTGATCAAATATGGGGTTTTGTTGAGGGAGAATAAAAAACAGAAAATGTCATCACACTTGCCTGCACAAGCCTAAAATAGGAATTTCTTGATTAGATTTTTTTGTGTGTTTATTAGTTTGAGTTTATTGTTTGGGCCTGTGTATCAAGATGCAATAACACACTTCACTATGGGTCAAATCCCAAAGTCTTAACACAAGCAAAGGCTTATATTGATTGCACATTGAATAGATAGAGATAAAGCTACAGATTTACCAATTTATTGGATTTGTTCTTAAAACTGAACTGTGGGAGTGACTGAGTGCAGAGAACTTTAATAAATGCCATCCACATCTTGATGGTCAAATGGTAGTCAATCCCTTCTGAAAATATGTCAACCAGAGATATGTTCAAAGGAATTTTGATGAGTAAGCCCATCAGAGATCAGACCTAAGGAGCACCTTTGGAAGCTTTTACACAATCTTCTTTAATTTCGAAAGAATGGAGATATATGTATAAAGAGCTCTTAAATAAAGAGTAACAATTTTAAAAAAATATATACCAGAGCTGAAGGAAATGGGTCTACAGATGCACTGATGGGCATTGTTAAAATTAGAACCAAGGTTTAAAAAATAATGGTTTTTTTTAATGAGGGGAAGGTTCAGATGAATGAGATATGGATTTACAATAGTGATAAATTTATATAAAAATGGTATACTTTTTTGTTAGAATATAATTTACAGGATGAAAGGGTGAAAGCAGTGATGATTAAATGGGCACAAAATTTTGGTTACAATAAAGATATAGATGATTGGACTCGAATGTGGAATGACAACTATACATGGATTAAACCAGCAAACCTGAGAGTAACTGTTTTAAAGATGTTTTATAGATGGCATTTCACAGCTGTTAAACTAGCAAAAATAATGTCGGGGTTTAGCAACTTATGTTGGAAGTGTTCACAACAACCTGGGACATTTTTTCATATGTGGTGAACATGCAATAGAGTACAAAGACTTTGGAGATAAATAAAATATATTATACAAGAAATTATACAACATAAAAGAGCTTATAAGCCAGAAAGATTTTTGCTGAATATACTGGCAGAAATTCTTGATTAAAAAAATTAAATATATGTTGTCACACATATTTACAGTGGCAAGGCTGATTTGGGCCCAAAAATGGGGAAAAAATCAGGAAAATCCAAAGATGGAGGAGCTGTTTAAAAAAGTGTTAGATACTGTAGAAACTGACAGTTTGTAAGAGGCATTACGTGAGAACCCAAGAATATATGTTAAAGAAAGCTGGAAAATGTTTTATGATTGGGACCAGAAACAAACATGAGTAGAGAATATAATATAGGTTATGGATTTTAGTATTGTATCACAGGCATGGAGTCAAAATTATATTAGATATTGTATTATTGTAAACAATAATGTTTTGTTTTGTCTTGTTTTTTTTCCTTTCCCCCTTGTATTTGTATTCCTTTGATAGTTGTGTGTTTGTTTGTTATATAATAAAAAAGTCGTTAAAAAAGGGATCAGACCTAAGGGACTAGAACAATAGTAGCAAAGTATTATCAGCTCCTAAGTAAAAGCCCTTTTCTGTTTTCTCCAGCACATCATTTACATTGGAGTTTGGAAAAGATACTTGTTGGATTATAACTCTAGGTATATTTTAGCCATGGTGGCAGTTGTAGTCCAAAGAGACACTTTTTGAAGCACCAACTAACATATGATAATGTTTTCACAAGCACTGATGTATGGAGGATGTAAATCCGCATAGGGCTTCATTCACATCCAAGAGGGAAGAATCTCTGCATTTGTGCTCTTGCCAATAACAATGGTAAGGAACTTCTTGCTGCTTTTAATGACATTCTTGCATTGGTGGGAAATATGCTTTGTGCAATAAAATTTAAAAAAAATTAAAGGAAAGGAAAGGAAAAAGAAAAAACACAACATTTTGTAAAATACTGTAAAATCTATATTCATGTAAATTGAACAAGATTTGAATGACTGCTGCTTTATTGAAGAATTGAAAGCACTTCATGGCTTGTTTGCATCTTCTTAAGCATTTTGTTCTTCTGCATTTGCTGTATGTGTGCGTGCACACAATTTGCTGCTTAGAGAGAAAGGACACTAAAAGTATTTCACACACATGTGAAAGAATTTAGAGACAAAATAATTTTCTCGCACTCTTGACTGGAGTTGAAGAGTCTCTTAGAGCATTAAATGTTCTCATCCCAATATCTTCTTTTGTCTAAATAGACAAAAATGAAAAACTTATCTCATATTCTTTCCATCCCAAAGATGTACACAGCTCGTTCAAAAGCAGAAACACATTTCAGAACCAATTGGCAATCATAAGTATCCCTACACAGTACATGGCTGTATGTCTTCCTCATTTCATGAATCTGGTGCTGGACATACTGGCCAAAATCCTGTTGTGTAGTGTAATACATCACACTAGAATAGGCCCATTGAATCAATGTGGGTTTGATAAGTTAGTTCCCTCCCTCCTTTCCTTCCTCATATCAGAGCACTGAATAATTTATAATTATAAATGTATATGAAATATGGATGAAAATTAAAAACAAATTGTTAAAAATTATTATCATCTGTGGTCTTAAAAGGGTCATTTTGCTCATCAGCAAGTTTGCAGTGCAACACTTCTATGAATGAAAGATTGACCGGCTGGCTGCCATTGCTGAGGGGAAGCCTAAGTGTACTCACAATACTTTCCACTCTTTAAGTAGGCTTCATTTGCATCCCCTAAGTAATAATTCCTCCATAAATTGCATTGATTTGAATGGGCCCACTTTAACTGCAACTTACTGTGCTAAAGCAAATCACTACTAAAGCAGACCCATTTGAATCAATGATACTTATGGAGGACATGACTCACCCAAACCCCATTGATTCAATGGGATAGTTATTGTTTAGTCGTTAAGTCATGTCCGACTCTTAATGACCCCATGGACCAGAGCATGCCAGGCCCTCCTGTCTTACACTGCCTCCCGGAGTTTGGACAAATTCATGTTGGTAGCTTCAATGACATTGTCCAACCATCTCATCCTCTGTCATCCCCTTCTCCTCTTGCTTTCACACTTTCCCAAGATGAGGGTCTTTTCCAAGGAGTCTTCTCTTCTCGTGAGATGGCCAAAGTATTGGAGCCTCAGCTTCAGGATCTGTCCTTCCAGTGAGCACTCAGGGTTGATTTCCTTTAGAATTGATAGGTTTGTTCTCCTTGCAGTCCAGTCCAGCACCACAATTCAAAAGCATCAATTCTTTGGCAGTCAGCTTTCTTTATGGTCCAGCTCTCACTTCTTGTTATTTAGTCGTTAAGTCATGTCCGACTCTTCGTGACCCCATGGTCCAGAGCACGCCAGGCCCTCCTGTCCTCCACTGCCTCCTGGAGTTGGGTCAAATCCATGTTGGTAGCTTCAATGACATTGTCCAACCATCTCATCCTCTGTCATCCCCTTCTCCTCTTGCTTTCACACTTTCCCAACATCAGGGTCTTTTCCAGGGAGTCTTCTCTTCTCATGAGATGGCCAAAGTACAGTATTGGAGCCTCAGCTTCAGGATCTGTCCTTCCAGTGAGTACTCAGGGTTGATTTCTTTTAGAATGGATATGTTTGATCTCCTTGCAGTCCAGGGAACTCTCAAGAGTCTCCTCCAGCACCACAATTCAAAAGCACCAATTCTTCGGCGGTCAGCCTTCTTTATAGTCCAGCTCTCACTTCCATACATCGCTACTAGAAAAACCATAGCTTTGACTATGAGGACCTTTGTTGGAAAGGTGATGTCTCTGCTTTTTAAGATGCTGTCTAGATTTGTCATTGCTTTCCTCCCAAGAAGCAGGTGACTTTTATTTTTGTGGCTGCTGTCACCATCTGCAGTGATCGTGGAGCCCAAGAAAGTAAAATCTGTCACTGTGGCCATGATCTTAGTTTTTTTGATGTTGAGCTTCAGACCATTTCTTGCATTCTTCTCTTTAGCCTTCATTAAGAGGTTCTTTAATTCCTCCTCACTTTCTGCCTTCAGAGTGGTATCATCTGCATATCAGAGATTGTTGATATTTCTTCCGGCAATATTAATTCAGGTTTGGAATTCATCCAGTCCAGCCTTTTGCATGATGTATCCTGGATATATGTTAAATAAGCAGGGAGGCAATATACAGCCTTGTCGTACTCCTTTCCCAATTTTGAACCAATCAGTTGTTCCATATCCAGTTCTAACTGTTGCTTCCTGTCCCACAGATAGATTTCTCAGGAGATAGATAAGATGGTCAGGAACTCCCATTTCTTTAAAGACTTGCCATTGTTTCCTGTGGTCCACACAGTCAAAGGTTTTTGCGTAGTCAATGAAGCAGAAGTAGATGTTTTTCTGGAACTGTCTTTCTCTATAATCCAGCGCATGTTAGCAATTTGGTCTCTAGTTCCTCTGCCCCTTTGAAATCCAGCTGGTACTTCTGGGAGTTCTTGTCCACATACTGCTGAAGCCTACCTTGTAGGATTTTGAGCATAACCTTGTTAGTGTGTGAAATGAGTGCAATTGTACAGTGGTTGGAGCATTCTTTAGCACTGCCCTTGTTTGAGATTGGGATGTAGACTGATTTTTTCCAATCCTCTGGCCACTGCTGAGTATTCCAAACTTGCTGGCATATTGAGTGTAGCACCATAACAGTGTAATCTTTTAAGATTTTAAATAGTTCAACTGGAATGCCATCACCTCCACTGGCCTTGTTGTTAGCCATGCTTTCTAAGGCCCACTTGACTTCACTCTCCAGGATGTCTGGCTCAAGGTCAGCAACCACACTATCTGGGTTGTCCAGGACATCCAGATCTTTCTGGTATACAGTGGTGCCTCGCTTGACGGCGTTAATTTGTTCCAGTGAAATCACTGTGGAGTGAAAACATCATGAAGCAAAATAAAAAAACCCCCAAACAAACTAATTGAAAACTGTTCAATGCGTTCCAATGGGCGAAATACCTGCTCGTCCAGCGAAGATCCTCCATACGGTGGCCATTTTCTGGTGCCTGTAATGCGAGGAATCCGTCCCTAACACAGTGGGGAGCCATTTTCTACAGCCAGTGGCCATTTTGCTGATCGTCGTAAAGTGAAAAATCGGTTCCCAAAACAGGGAACCGGTCAACGTTAAACGAAATTCCCCCATCTAAACATTGTTTTGCGATCGCAAAAGCGATCACAAAATCTTCAACGTTAAGCGGATTCATCATCAAGCTGGGTAATTGTCCAGCGGGGCACCACTGTAATTCCTCTCTGTATACTTGCCACCTCTTCTTGATGTCTTTTGCTTCTGTTAGGTCCCTACAATTTTTGTCCTTCATTATGTCCATCTTTGTGCAAAATGTTCCTTTAATCGCTCCAGTTTTCTTGAACAGATCTCTGGTTTTTCCTTTCTATTCTTTTCCTCTATATCTTTGCACTGTTCATTTAAGAAGGCCCTCTTCTCTCTCCTTGCTATTCTTTGGAAGTCTGCATTCCATTTTCTCTAACTTTCCTTATCTCCCTTGCATTTTGTTTCCCTTCTCTTCTTTGCTATTTCTAAGGCCACTTTGATTTCTTGCACATCCTTTTTTTTGTGATGATTTGTTGTTTCTGCCTCCTGTACAATGTTAGAAGCCTCTATCCATAATTCTTCAGGCACTCTGTCTGCCAAATCTAGTTCCTTAAATCTGTTCTTCACTTCCACTGTGTATTCATAAGGGATTTGAAGGCCAAACTTACCTGTTTTTCGTTTTATCATTTGACTCCCTTCCTTAGCCTTCCAATCCCCATTTCAAATTTTTTTTTCAAAAAATCCGGCATCGTTTTAAGATGACAATTATTATTATGAAAGACTAATTCTTAAGAACTGCTGGATAGCTCAGTGGTTTAGATATCCATCACAGGGGTGCCCTTCTAGCCCTGCAGTTCTAAGATGATGATTATGAATAATTTGTTTATTGATGTTTAAAGTTTTTGTATATTTTATATGCAATTATATATGTTGGAAACCACCTAGAGTGGTTGTTCGACTAGATAGGTGGGGTATAAATGCAATCAATCAATCAATCAATCAATCAATCAATCAATCAATCAATCAATCAATCAATCAATCAATCAATCAATCAATATGATTATCTGGATAGCTTGCAGAGCTAAGGGATGGAGAACTGAAAGCACATAAAATCGTGCAGCTCACCTCTCCCATTTTGACTTCACACTAAATGTCCACTTGCAGCCAGTTACTCAATGAATGGAGCTGCCTCTTTGTAGAGTTGACCTGTTGAGAGTCTGTGTAGGTGGGGAAAAAGTGGTGGCTCAGGACAGCTGCATGTAGTAGCAGCTATCCCGTGGAGGATGGGTTTTCTGGGCAGTGGCAACAATGGTGGAGAAACGGCTCATTCACCATACCTAGCATTCAACTGCCTAAAGTGATCACCCCACTGGGCCAAATGAAAGAGCCAGCCTTGTCTCCCACCTTTTCTCCAATAAGCTGAAAGTAGTGAGGAAAACCTTTCTCCTCCTCACTTTTTCTTGAGAACAAAAAATATCTATGATTCTGTAGATCAGGTTGAGGGAAGGTGTCTGGCTGAACGTCACACAATGGGCTTCATGACTCAACATAGATTTGAATTTAGATCTCCCGGGTTCTAGCTCAATACTCTAACCAATAGAAAAGAGCTTCAGATTTGATGTTGATTCAGAAAATAAAGTGAAATAAGAGGGTCCTTCTTCCCTTTTGAATTCATCTCAATGAAACATCTCAAGGAAGGCTGAAGCAAGCGTTTGGCTTGAATTGGAATCCCCCAATTCATCAGATTTTGTGATGGTGCTTCAGAGGTAAACATACTGAGAATTAGCAGGGAATGAGATCTTGGTGACAGTGAGTCTCAGTGGAAAAATGGAAATAACACTGTAAAAGTACCAGGAAGGTAAAAGCAGAAGGTGATTGATAGCTCAAGCTCTCCTGGTAGCCCCAGCTATGAAGGGGTTGGGGTTGAGACTTACAAGGAAAAATCACCTGTCTTTATGGCTGATAGCTATTTTGAGTCTTGGCAGTCAAGAGATGAGTGGTGTTAGTCTGCAACAGACTGCTGCTCGTGTCACTTTCAGTACTGTGGGTGGGCACACATTGGAGATTTTTTGTTTCTTTTCTTTTAGAAAGCTGCAGATCTCAAGCCAACAGATTGAATGTCTGTGCATGTGAATGTACCACAGATGTCTTCTCATACCTGATTTCAGTGAGCATTAGGAATAGAATTTCACATAGCTATTCCTTCTCCACTTCTCTACTTTACTTTTTTAGTGCATGTGGATAGCTTATTTTTGCAGTATTTTTCTTTTTTCATGCATGCTTGTTTTCCTTTCTGGCTGTTGTGTTTTATTTGCTTAAGTGGGGGCACTTTTCAAGATTTCTATCCAGGAGCCTTCTGGCTGCGCTGCTACCATTACTGCTGTGCTATTATTTTACAGGGCAGCCTTTCCCACCAAGGAGCTAGTAAAGCAAGCTATTTCCCAGACTTTTCTGTTGTTTTGTTTCCTTTGGCCTTGTGCCTAAGGAACTCTGGATCTGATCTGAAGTCATAAAGTACATGCTTCTCAGAATGGGGAGGGCAGGCAGGCAGGCATTGGATTGATCTTTGCCCACATACCTGGAAGTGGAACGGGTTGATCGCATTCCAGCCAGTATCACAGACCATTATGCTTCCTATTTTCATGGTTCTCTCCACCACCACCATTTGGACCTATAAAAATAGGTTACAATTTGAATGGGGCAGTGAAAAATTGGCTTGAAGCAAATTGGTTGCCATTTGTAAGATAAATAATTCTGATTGAATTGAAGTGGGTAGTGTTCCCTCATGCCTACTAAGCGCTGTACTGCTGTGGCTCTTTAGCCACATCACCTCCTTCCCTGAAAGACATTCAATACAGTGTATACTTCTCATTTCTCATTACAGTGGTGCCTCGCTAGACGATGATAATCTGTTCCACTGAAATCGCTGTTTAGCGAAATCATTGTCTAGCAAAAAGCATTTCCCCATTTGAATGCATTGAAACCTGTTTAATGTGTTCCAATAGGGAAGAATCGTTGTTGTCTAGCGAAGATCGGCCATAGGAAAGCCACTTTGCGAACCGCCGATCAGCTGTTAAATCGCTGTCTTGCGAAGCTTAGGCCCTGAAAACACCTGTTTTGTGAGCGTGGAGGAAGCTGTCAAAATCGTCATCTAGCAAAAATTGGTTTGCGAAGCAGGGACCAAACATTGTCAGGGGAAATTCCCCCATAGGAATCACTGTTTTGCAAATCGCTATAGCAATCGCAGAAGGTCAGTGTCTAGCGAAAAAATTGTCATGCGGGGTAACTGTCTAGCGAGGCACCACTGTATAGCAATCCTATAAGATAGCTTAGTGATTGGCCAGGGTCCCCAGTGAGTTTCATGGGTGGCTGAGTGAGGATGTGAACCTGACTTCTCCCAAAACCACAGTACTGTATATATTTTCTGCAATTAAAAAAAAACATGGAGCAAACCTAATTGGAAACTCAGTTACAAGGTTACAGAAGCCAGTGAATATCATCAGTTCAGGAACCCAAGAGGTGACTAATTTAGAAGGGACGTTGAGAATGCATATTGAAAATTATAATGCTTTGCACCCCATTCAGCATCTGAATAGCCCCGGTCAATATAACCAGTCACCATTGGTAAGAAAAAATATTTCTATAGAAATTCAAATAACTTGGAAGAAGCAGGGGGAATGATGTCTTGAAAGAATCCTGCAACTGTTTTTAAAAAGGCAGTTCTTAAAGCCTGGTGTGTTGGGTGAAGTGGAATTGCTCAATACACTCTGAAGCTTCCTTGTAAGTTCCCAATGTGTCACAGAACTTTCTTGCTGGGGAGGATGAAATCTCAAAGACCATTTTCACACAATAAGCCTGTCAACCAGTGTGTGATTCCCAAGCTACTTTCTATTGCAACTGCATTTTAAGAATGCAGAGCTATCAATAGAACTGTCTGAAACTTACACTAAACTGGAATTATAGCAGATAATGTTATGTTCATCTATTACTTTATGAGGCACAACATAGCAGCCAGCCAGCTTTCTGGCACTATAAATCAGAGGGGCTAGTTATTTCTAGAGGTTCTTGCAGAATCATCTCTGAAGTCTCTCTCTCTCTCTCTCTCTCTCTGTGTGTGTGTGTGTGTAATTCTCTCTTTCTGCATGCTCAGATAGGATCAATCAAGAGCATGCAGTAATAGCTTTGTGATCCTATGGAAGATTTCACATAGATCTCTGTTCCTAGAACATTATACTCTCTTGAAACTTTCCTTCCTGCCTGGGGGGGGGGGGGGAGAGGGAAATAATGCCAAAGCAATCCAAACAATGTGGGCAGCGGCAAGCATGTCTGTGCCACATGTCTATTTTTCTGACCTATGCAGCACACAACACCGTCTGGGCTGAATCTGGCCGAATCACAGCGGTTTTGATTGTCAAGAAAATCAACAGAGAGGGCAATGGTGATTGTTAAGACTGGGGATTCTGTGACAAATCCAATCCAGTTTTGAAAACTGAAATGATGCCCTCCTAGATTTTTAATGATGCAAGCCACCTGGGGCCCTTTTTAAGGAGTGGTAAAAATATTTTAAATCAATCAAACAATTAGATCCCAAACATTTAAAGAGGGCAGATGTAATAGGAATGGGAAATACCCATAGGAGTATTTGTTGGAAATCTGATGGTGAGAAGAGCATAAAACAAATTCCTCCTTTCTCTTGTTGACACCTTCATTTCCTAAAGGTTAGAAGCCATGACAAGGAGATCAGCTATGTGGGACTTAGCCCTTAACAAGAGGAGGGGGGAAGGCAAAGGAAGGAAATCAGCTATTTGGGGCTGGATCATCTTTAATAGGGGAGCAACAAACACAATATGGACAGCTGAGCACAGAAATTATAAACCTTTTGACAAATGTACTTCTGAGACACCCAGATTCTGTTCCTTCTGATGTAATTGGAAACTCCCCACAGTCCTAGCCAGCAAAACTGGTGGGGAGAAATTATGACAGTTGTGGCCTAAGAATGTACACAGGACTACACACTCCACATGCCTGTTTCAAAATAATAATATTTTTGGCACTTCAGTCACTATGCTGAATGGTTAATTTTTTTAGGTATGCCAATAGTCATATGACACGAGAACCAAGTGAGAACATAGGAGAGGCAAATATTTAAGTCAATATGCAATCCAGGAAATAATTTTAGGTTCAGCAGACTTAAGCTACCGTTATTTGTTTCAGATTCTTTGATTTTGTATCTGAAATGAAAGAAATCAGAATTTCAGGTTAGACAACCATTTTAAAAATCTGTTCTGTAAGTAAGAGGAAGTGCAATGAAAGGACGGTGCACAATAATAATCTACTTCTCCTGGCTTATAAATAGCACAATGACTTGGTTAAGCCAGCCTGTAAGAACGACATAAAAAATTTATTCCCAGTACATAAAGCCTGGCACATTTATAACCAAAGAGTAGAAATTCAAGGTGAAATAATTTTCCAGCTGGTTATCTAAAGTGGAAAGCTCCATGTTAGTATGATAGGGTGAAATTGGGGACTATAATAAAAATACTTCTGTTTTCAAATATGGCTATACAAAGCCACTGTGCTTCTGATTTGTGCATTCATTCGTTCAAGTGTTCTATGAAGAAAGACTATTTCTCTTTTTAAAATGACTTCAGTGTTTACTTTTTGAGCATTATAAAATGCCATTCCTGAGAGTCTGCTTCCTTGGTACAATTTTTTCTTCGGTACTGAGTTGTCAAGAATCATTCCTCTATGTCAGAAAATTGTGCATCTCCTCCAGATTTAGGACATGTTCTGAATGTATAATTTAGGGCTTGGCTAGACAGCTCAATTGCAGAGGGTCAGATTGGGGTAAATAGGGTAATTTAAGGTTGCACAAAGGTCAGGTATGACATGTGGCACAATCCTTGCACACACGTGACATACATACCTCAAATGACACTATTTGGTTCACTTCCCTTTAAAGGAAGGAAAGAAAAGAAACAAAACAAAACACACACACACCCCTTTGTTACTATCTGTCCTCTCTTCACTCTGGGAAGAAGTTTTCAATTTTTTTCTTTCTTTTTTTCTTCTAAAAGATACAGCACATCATCACTTTTCTAATAAGCTTTAGAAAAAAGTCACTTTCTTCTTCTGCCTCTCCACCTTCTAAATATAAATGCTAGGCATTGACTCGAGTGTTTCCAGTCATAAAACCTGTGCTCTGCCCTTGAGCTGTGAGGTGCCTCCATGTTAGGGGCAGAGGAGGTTTGAAATTTTCCAATATTATTAAGTGATCCACGTAATAACATTGGAAAATTACAGACCTCCTTTGTTAAAACCACTTAATAATATCTGTTAGAACCACTTAATAATATTGGGAAATTGAACACAGGAAGCTCCACTTTCATTCAATTTCAGTGATCACATGTGCTGAAAATGGGCAAAAATGGCACGATCCTACTAGCACACACAAAAGAGTAGCCCCTTTCTAGGGAGGTAGAAAGTTGCTTTGGGGATAGGCTGGTTTGGGGCCAGCACTTACAGCATGTGGTTGCCAGGAAGAGGAGTGAACCAGTCTGTCTGCAGAGTGGACCAAACAATGAGACAAATGTCCATATAGTTGCACCATCATCAAAGAAGCATACTGTTTGACTTATAACACATGTAATAAAACACATATAAGCTGAAATCCGGCATCTAGTTGCAGCATGAGTATGCCCAATGAATCAGAGGGATTTGGAGAGTCAAGACCTATGTAATTTCCATTGATTTAGCAGGTCTATTCTAGTTGTGACTTGCAGCTGGATTTCAGCCATAATATTGAGGGTTCTTGTGATGCACAAGACATAGTGATTTAAATTGTCCACAGGGGGTTCAGGTATTTGGTGGTGTTCTGAGAAAATTGTTTTGCGCCTATTTAGGGCAATTGTGCAAATAACACTTTAACACAAATATCAGAAACTGTACAGAATGATTGCAGTGTTGTTGCATGGTCATTTTAAGACGTACAAGCATTGAACATTTTGTTTACATCTGTACAAACAGGAGCCAATTGTTCTATGCACTTGTTTGTGCGTGCTTTGCTTTTCTATAAGAAAGACAACTAGTTTTGCACAGAGACAATGTACGAGAATTATGGAAACCTTAATGAGGAACACAATAGTGCTCTTTGTCTCATTTTCACCTGGGGGCAAAAAAATCTGACAGGGATTTATCATGCCTTATCAAGGTGCTTTATAGAGGCGTGACAACCTAAATCGACAAGAATTAAGAATTCAGCAAGAATTCTTTCCATCTCTGCCTCAGCAATATGTTGAATACTGACTACCAAAATTATAATCAAGCCTGGACTTTTCTGGAGGCAAAAATGTTGAAACTGAGTTTGTCCTACTTTTGGCCATAATTTCTTCTTCTTTACCACGCTGATAATGATCTGCTATGCGAATCTTCTAAACAGAAATGCTAGAGACTGGTTGAGAGTTTTCAGTGATAAAACCGGTGCTCTGCCATTGAGCTGTGAATAGAGATGGGGATATTTATATTTAGAAACAAATGCAAATATCCTTGTCCCAAATGGACCTAATGAGGGTCTGGCCCCCAGGACTGGAGCATCCATTCATGTGTCCCGGTGCCACAAAGGTCGTGCTCTTCCTGTCAGTGGCACCTGGAGCTCTGCTGTCTTCCTGCTCAGCTGGCCACACCAGGCAGGGGGTGGGAAGACAAATCTCCCCACATGGCTGCTGCGTGGCCAGCCAAGCAGGAAGACAGTGGAGCTCCAGGTGCCACTGGTAGGAAGAGTGGGACCTTCATGGTGCTGGGACATATTAGTGGATGGCCTGGTCCTGGGGGCTGAACCCTCATTAGGGCTAGCTGGGATGGGAATATCCATATTGTTCCAGAGCTTAAAGAAATCCTGGCTGGGATTATAGCTCCATAAAATAGATAACTATCATTGCCCATGGTTGCTGGGGAATTCTAATAAGAGCAGTCCAAAAAAAGGAACTTTTCCCATGTCCTGAGGTATTCTTAAGGATCGTTGAAGCCATAGCCCCATTAATACTTTTGTACCCTTCCCACCCCTTCTGTAAATGGAGGATTTTTTTCTGATGGGGAAATGAACACTTGACAAGGACAAGAAAATGTCATCTACAGTTTGGCTGAGATTAATATTGAGATTTATCTTGACCGAAGACAAGGTAGGCAACCTGGGATGGGAACCTGTTAGGTTCAGTTCTTATGGACTATCTGGCCTGTGAGATGGATGTGTTCTAAGAACCGAAGATATTTGTGGCATCAAGTAGTGTGTGCTGACATTATCTTTGCTGGTCCTTTATTGCAACCTCAATAATATAGTTGTACCTTTTATAACCAAAGAGGTGTTGCTATCCTTCCACTCTCATGAAGAGTGAGGTAAGCATCTGTTCCTCATGAGAAGAAAAATTTTATAATAGGAGGGTGAACAAGAAATTTGTCTTGAGGAGGTTCTAATTAATCATTAGGAAGAAGTTCCTGATAGTAAGAGTTCTTTGATAAGGAATAGTCTATCTTGGAAGGTGGTGGACTCTCCTTTGTTGGAGATTTTTAAATGGAAATCTGATAGTATTTGGTCAGTGATGCTTTGGCTTAAGCATTGACAGAGGCCTGGATGAAATGAACTTTGGAGCCTCTGATAGTCCTTGGATTTTATAATTCTATGAACACTGAAATTTTCGTATCAGTAGAATATAGCAGACAAAAATGTTTGCAGTGTTCCTTTCTACTGAGCAAGTTACTTTGATTAAAATCAGCTGAGGATTGTCAAGTTAACCAAAGTAGCAAAGCTACCCAATGGGATCGCCATAGCTGCTTACGTTCTATGCTGTTATGATTTTTTTAAAATCTCAATTTCTCCTCCATGCTTTTGTATGTTGCCAAAGCCCCATTGCAAACAGACCTCCTGTCTCTATTTTCTGAGTACTAACCATGTGGATAACTTTGAAAAAGTGAAAGCTGTCACTGTTACATGTTTCCTTTGCTTCTCTTTAGAGACAAAATGGTTGGCAGGGAGGATGGGAGGGACAGATGTTTTCCGGCTAAAAATGACAACATCCCGTCTGTTGGCTGCAGTTTCCTGCAGTTTCCAAGCATTGGTCCCCGTATCTTCAAATGTTTAACAGATGGTGAATTACAAACTGTCTAAGCTGCTTTGAAGCTGGGAAAGATGTAAGGGGAACGAAGAAGACCCAGTTTTGGAAACACAGGTGGTTATATGTCATGGAGGAGTAACAAAACGTAGTTATTCATTAATATTTTGAAACAAAATATTAACAACAAAAAACATTAAAGAAGAAAAAGTCTGTTATACTTACTATAGGTGATTACAAAGGATTATGCAATTTATTCCAAAACCAGATAAGATAGCTGGGAAGGCACAAGAGTGATTGGACCAGAAAGGGTTGCTTTGTAGGGAGTGATTTCTCATAAAGCAACCCTTCCACCTGCCAGGGAATTGCTTCCATTCAAGCTCCCCAAAGTAGTAGCTCCACAGCCAAAATGAAAAGCTCTAGCTTTGTCACGGATTGCGTTGGGGCTGGAGCACAGTTCCCTGCATGTCACATGATTCACAAGCGCTCCAAAAGGCTATTCATTTTCCTGCGTATCTACATCCTATGTAGGAAGATTGGATGAATGGAAGATAGGATCCCTCTCCTTTTAATGGTGGTGCAAGAGGAAGCACAAAACCTCTATGGAGGTTAGACAGATAAGTGGAGGAAACAGTAGCAGTGTCTAGGTTTTGCAACACCCTCCCAAAGAAAGTTAGCTTGATTCCTTCTCTGTTGATATTTTAGAGGCGGTGGCCAACAGTGTATTATTCCGTATGGGTTTTGGTAATTAAACTGGTGTTAAAGATGGCTCCTGGCAGTGCTTTTAGTCTATTAATACAGGATACTGACTTTGTAAAAACTATTTCTATTTTTATAAATAAAAAATAAGTATATATTTATTTTATCTTTGAAAGAATGTTTTTCGCTGTGCATCATTGGGAAGCCCCAGCAATAAATATGTAATTTTCACAAGAAAATAAGTATAGCTCATTGTGTGGGGCTTGAAAAGTGGCACTTTGTGAAACTATGTTCCTCCCTCACCAAAACCCTTTAGTCCCTTTCACTTAACATGAAAGACAGCAAAAGGTGACAGCTAGCAAATGGGGTGTTTTGCAATGGGACATTGCTAAAGCATCAACAGAGAGGAGATGCATCACTTGAAAAAAAAAGACATTGATGTGCTAATTGATTGGTGAAGGGGAAGACTTAGAAACTATTGTTCTAATCTAAGCAGAAGTTCAATATGTATCACAACATGGAGAGAAGATTATGTGTGGGTGCCTGATACTCTTGCTATACCAACTGCCCAAGCACTAACAACTGATGGGAAACCAGAAGGCCCTTCTTGCTTATCTCAAGCCATACTTGGACTGGAGAATGCTTCAGAGAAAAGGCCTTGGAAAATTATGGCAAATGGCTAGTTTACTCCTGAATCCTGGTGAGAAGCATTGGAGCAATGGTGTGAGCCCTCCTACTTAGATATTTGCAGCATCTCTATTGGTATGACTTTAAATGGCTTACAATTACTAAACTCTCTGAGGACTCATAGAGTGAAGCCTTATATCCACCTGATCTGTGAAACTTGTTTGCAGGTTACTCACTTGCTTTTTTGACTCCCTTCTAGGATGTTGAAACTTACTTGATGATTACCAGTGAATAATGAATTTTTTTAAAAATGATTTCTTAAGAAAACATCCGAAGAAGAAACACCATATCTGAAGGATCGAGAACCATGGTTTCAGCTATTTGCTGCTTTAATAAATTAAATACTCCTCCCCACCAGAAATTCATGTTTTCAAAGTGTATTATCACTAAAGGGAACCAGAGACTCTGCTATATAGAGAGTTTGCATATCCACAGTTTCTTCATCGTGGTCTTCTGTGAATGAACACAAAAGGGTTAACCCAGTGCCAGTGTTGGTCCTCTCTGAATATTCTCGAGCTTTAAGAGAAAAGTAACAAAGTTTAAGGCTGCCTATACTGTGTGCATGCTCCGCCCACCCAAGCCTCAGTTCCATTTTTCTGCCTAGTTGATTGGAACCTCTCGCTTCGAGCTCTATATTTTATTATTCTTTGTACTGATATCTTCGTTTTTTGACCTGGATTCAGACTGACTTGGAGAACTGTTGTATTCCCTGACACGGATTTTACTTTTTATGGACTTTGCTTTCGGATTTCCCCTCAAGTTTGGCTGCTTCGGACTTCCCTCCTTTTTCCCTGCCCCGCAAATGGCTCTAGTAAGACTTTTCAGCTTTTATGTCCCCCTCAGGGCCATTTAGCCGTTGTGTAGTTTGTTCAAGAAAAATCCCCCACCAAGACAGACATGATTGTTGCCTTTTCTGCTTAGGTGAATCCCACCTCACTAAATCTTGCAGGCATTGTAAAGCTTTTACTAAAGCTGCTTTAAAAGCCAGGCAACAGCATCTTAAGTATTACCTTTGGGAATCTACTCTAGCCTCCACCAAACCTTCTGACATGGAGGTGGTCCCACCTTCAGCCACCCCTTGCTCTGAAGCGGCGGCTTCTCCTCAATCAGTTGTTTCCAAAGCTGGCAAAACAACGAAAAAGGCGGCTTCTTCAAACAAATCCACTACGACGTCGAAGTTTGCTGCTGCTTCTACACTCAAACCTGAAAAACAAGCAAAGGGAAAGGCTCCCGTTAAAGTGAAGGAATCCTCCACTCAGCTTCCACCAATATCTGAAGCTTTACCATTGCCCATTTTGGAGGATTCATCCAGAGACCATGAATCTTTGTCGGAGGCAGCCCCATCGCTTCCTCCTTGACAAATTGAGCCTTCTCTCCCGGCTGGCGTCTCCTCACCGACGCCGAGTCAGCTTGCTGGAGCGACAGCAGGCTTGGCTTCTGCCCCGCATAGCCCAATTTCTCATGGGCAGGGGTCTTCGGCTCTTTTGGTCTTGTCAGCACACTCGAGGTCGAGATCCCCTCATAAAAAGCGCTCATCTAAAAGGAAGCACCATTCCTCCACTCAACATCGATCTAAACATCGACGTCGAACTAGATCTATTGACTCTGATGATTCTGAGAGAGTGTGGGCACGTCACCGCTATCAACGTCGACGGGACTACAGCTCTTCAGATTTCTCTTTGATGTCGACCAATCGAGGTTGAAGACATAAGAAAGTGAAATACGTCTATATTTCTTCTTCTTCTTCTGAGTCCCCTCGGCCCCGTCGTCATCGTCGATGGGTTGACATCGAAGGTTCTAAAGCCCCAGTACCACACCCTGTAGAGCCTGCTCCTTCGACATTGACGGTTCCTATATCTTCACAGCAGACTCAGTCTTCAACGCACGATGTCGAAAGACAACCGCGTAAAAGAAAAAGGGATGTCTTCTCTTCAGATCCAGATGAAGTTTCCTCTGTTGCATCTTCAGATTCTGAGCCGGAACTACCATCTCAACCTTGCCAAGGCGACCTTCCTGAGGGTGAGGTTGTTGGTTCTGATAAGGGAGACCCACATGCTTCATCTCCTTCAGAGGACTTCTCATATTCTCAAATGCTTTCGCATCTAGCAAGGGCATTAAAATTGGAAATAGACCAACCTACACCTCCTGCTGAAGACCTTATCTTTGAGGACATCAACCAGGAGAGGTCTCCTCCTCCAAGCCTTACCGTTGTGCCGGTCATAATGGAGATTATTAAAGAATTCTGAAAACAACTTTCTATTTCTCTCTCCATTTCTTGCCGCACTGAGAACCTTTATCGTATCCATGGTAATGACGCAAAATTTCTTCTTAAATACCCTATACCAAACTTGCTCATTATGGAAACCAGTTGTACTAAACCCACTGGAAAGTCCCATGTTACTCCCACAAACAAGGAAGGTAAGAAGCTGGAAATCATTGGAAGGAAGATCTACTCATTAATTTCCTTCCTACTACGACTCATAAACTATCAAACTGCTTTGGGAGCATACCAGAAGCAGCTCTGGTTGAAAATCCTACCTGCTCTTAAAATGACTCCAGAGGATGTGAGACAAGGTTTCCTGAATTTCTATGAGGAAGCCCAAACTGTGTCAAAACACCAAAGGTTATCAACTAGGCATGCAACAGAGGCTGCTGCCAGAGTTCTCATGTCTGCAGTGACTTTACGCAGAAACGCATGGCTGAGATCTGCCAACATCCTAGATGATGTCAAAACCAAAGTGGAAAACCTTCCCTTTGATGCTACCGGGCTATTTAATGAAAAGACTGATAATCATTTAGAGGAACTACATACGGCCAAAAAGATGGCAAAATCCTACTCTATCCAGCCTCAACCTAGATATAACAAATAGCAGTGGAGAAAGTCTTATTCTCAATACCAGTAATCTTCGCAGCAGTACAGACCGTTTAGGAGCTTACCTCAACAAAGATCATCTCAAGCTTCTTCCTCCACCCCCAGCTATCGTCCTCAGCAGTTGCAGCATAGGCAATCCTATATCTTTGACTATGCCATAGACATAAACGGAAATCACATCATCACACGGTGTATCGGGCTTTCACCTCAACCAGCCTTTACTGCTTCCCACTCTGTTCTCTGAGCCTACAAATTACACCAAGCGCATGCTCCACACCCTTGATGTCAGGAGGGCTCTGGCCTTCTATGTTTCTAGAACCAAGGACTTTAGGTCATCCAATAGACTTTTCCTCTGCTACTTTGGGAAAAAGAAAGGTCTTCCGGCATTGCCTTCAACGCTCTCCAGATGGCTTGTCTCCACAATCTCGCTTGCTTATGAGCTTCAGCGTAAGGCTCTACCTGAAGGACTTCTGGCTCATTCCACCAGAGCCATAGCTTCTTCTACTGCCCTACTACGTGGCATTGATGTGCCTGACATCTGCAGGACCGCCACTTGGTCTAATGTCTCCACCTTCATTACTCATTACAGACTGGACCTGAGGGCCAAGAAGGAGACAAGCTTCGGGAGAGCGGTGTTGATGTCTGTCCTCCAGTGACAGCCCACCATCCGGTGAGTAAGCGTGCTAATCACCTTTTTGTGTGCATTCACAGAAGACCACGATGAAGAAAGAGAGGTTACAGGTAAGTTCTTCAAGTGGTCATCTGTGAATTCACACAATCCCACCCTGCTTCCCCTCTATCTGTCACTGGCTGTATCTAGCTCATGCTCAGGTACCTGTGGTGGATAAATGGAACTGAGGCTTGCGCAATATAGGCAGCCTTAAACTTTGTTACTTTTCTTGTAAAGCTCGAGAATGTTCCGAGAGGACCAACGCTGGTGCTGGGTTAACCCTTTTGTGTGAATTCACAGATGACCACTTGAAGAACCATGGTTACAGGTAAGTAACCTCTCTTTTTTTGCATCTGGGAGCGGGGCTTGGAACACATTCCCATGGATATTGCTGCCCTACTTTCCTGAAGATTCGTCAATCTGTATAAAGAGGAAGAAAATAAAGAAAAGTTTTCTAATACTTCTAAATTAGAATTCCCAAAGCAGTTATTGATTCTTTAACAAGAAGGTGTGGTTGTGGTTTTTATGCTTGAAGTAACCTCTTTGGTAGAAATTTATCAACTTTATTTCTTTTTTCAGGCTATTTCTGTCTCATGAATCTGAAGATCTTTTCACACCATATGTGTTCTTAAAGCTTTCCGTATTCTGTAATTGCTTCAAGCAACCTGTGTAATTTTTACATGTTTTCTTGCATGTGTTAATATTTTCAAAACACATTTCCAGTTTTTAAAAAGCAGATAGAACTGTGAAGATGATACTAGGCTGCCTTCCAACTCCTTATTTTTCAATATTCCCAACAATGAATTCATGTAGCGTCTCAAGAAAGTTTTTAAAAAATCTGAACTCCACTGATTTTTTCAATCCATAATCTCACAATCTTTTAATAAGAATTGCTTCCCAAACCATAAGGTAGTTCCTCTATACATTTTAAACCAATTCAAGAGATTACTTTATACACATTTATAGGAACTTGAAAAAAAATCTGAAAGTACCTGGAAGATCTTTCTTTGGCCATTCTACATCTCTTTGGGAGAATTGTCATGTCAAACTACAAAAACTGTGACTAGTCATAACTTGTAACAATAATAGTTCACCCGTCATTTTCAGAGATGCAAATAGGCTGAGACAAAACCACCCTGACCCCTGTTCTGTGCCCAATCTGGACCTTTTTGTTCCAGTGTCGGATTACTCTTTTTTTTGGAGCTGAGCTGGAGCAATTCCTGTATGCTTAGAAAGAACTCTTCAAAGAAAATCACTCCCAGCAAAGTGATCCTTTTCAACATAATCAATAGCAATCCTCCTTCACTGTCTCATCACACCCTAGGTGGAAGGTAGCTCCCTGTGTTCCTATGAATGGTTATGACTAGAGATGGGCACAATTTGCAGAACTGGCAGTCTGCGCTGGTTCGTTTTTTGGCTGAACGAGTGTTCGACAGCTGCTAGCTCTTCTGCTGGGCACCCAATTCAGAGGCAGTGCTCTGACTCCCCCCCCCCGCCTCCTATGAGCGTTGCCTCTGAGTGGGAACTTGCCAGATAAGGCAGGGCTGGGAAGTGCCAAACATTTGTTTCGCCGAAAAAACAACCACCACGGATTGCAGTTCGGCAGTTCGTGCCCATCTCTAGTTGTGACTACAGCTTGTCCTCAACATGGCAGCCCTAATGAAATTTCAGGAGTTTCTGATAAAGTTCGGGCACTATTTGGATCATATTCCTGGTGAATGAATCATAAGCTTTACTCTTGAAGAGTATTCACAGAAGAAAATTAGCTTCCTTAAAAATTGTGCTGGAAGAAGTCATCAAGCATATTGTGATGTGGATGAGTTTGGTTAAATTCATAATGAACCATTTTGATGCATATCTTACAAAAACTTTTCCGTGAAGACAACTGAGGTGGAGTCAGAGCTAATTTCTTCTAACCAAGGGACATTTCCATGACCAATGTGAGCAGGAATTGTGCTGGAGCTTTCAAAAGGGCCAGTGTCTGTTTTGGGTGTTTAGAAAATGAAGAGCCTGGGAGGTTGCATCTTCTATATCAACAACTCATCATCTTGTTCGTTAATTGGAGATCATTTTGATCTGGAGAGGAAAAGAAGGGTGCATTAATGGTTTTTTCTTTTGATGTAAAGGTTCATGTCCCCTGCTGAATGTACAATCAATAAACCTAAGTCATGCACCTGAATACTTGAATATAATTATTGCTTTATTCCTAAATTTACTTCCTAAATTTAGTCAAGTTCCCTGTGGGCTTTTCCTGTCCTACTTTTTAACCCTATATTCCAACATATCTATGGACTGTTGTTGTTCCATTCCCCCTCCATTAGGAACCCCAAACATTCTTGTTTCCATAATAAGATTCTACTTTCTTGCTACTTGGAAGGTCATAGTGCTTCTCTTTCCTCCTTGAAATCCATTCTTGAAATCCACCTTTTCCATGAAGCTTTGCATTTAGCTTTCCTTGTAGCGAAGGAATTAAAGTAAAATTAAACAAAGTTATGATTCGTACAAATTGCCAGTTCAGCAGTTCCTGCCAGTTCATCCTTTGGATTAACAGGTGTTCAGCAGTTCTGAACCCCATCTCCTCTAACAAGTGCCCACTCAAAGGCAGTTCCCAGGCTTACCTGCTCTACCTCTTCTATTTGGCAGGCCCACAGGCAGAGAGGGAAGCGCTAGGCTGCCATAACAGAAGTGACTGCTTCCGTCTGCACTGTAGAGGCAGTGGTGGAAACAGTAGCAGCTGTGACAGAAGAGAATGAGGCAGCAGGACAAGCTAGGGAGGCAACGGGGGCAATGGGAAGGTGACAGGGGGACTCAGCTTTATTTTTTTGGCTGTCTAATAAAGAAAACAAGCACCGGCAAACTGATTCCTGGATGGTTGGTAAACATTAGTAAATTTGTGGTTCATGATTCATCAACCTTGACAAACTATGGACCAAGACAAACCATTTTGGTAGTTTGTCCCCATCTCAAGTTCCTACTTGATGGCACAGAACAGCAACAACAACAAAAAATCAAATAAATCGCAGGCTTTCATGGAGAAAATTCCACATCTTCAGACTTAGCACAATGCCTTCATGGACAGTGCAGAAAAATTATAGACAAGCATCCAAGAATTGATGGTACTTGTCTGAGAGTGTTGATGTCAGTCCTCTTCAGGCTGCTGTCTTAAGCCTCCCTGCAGCATGAGTTGGAGTTTTTACAGCCCTCTCTTAGGGCCAAAAGGTTATCAATTAAAAATAGCCAATTGTGACAAATTAAAGCCAAAATAATGTTTTGACTATCTGTTTCCTCAGCGACTGACCTCTCCACATTGAGCAGGAAGGACTGAAAGAGCTCCTAGTCATGTTCACTTAAATTCATGGTAACACTTACAAAATCTGCTTTATAAAGGTTTCTAGACACATACTGATTTCTGCTCCTGTTCAAAGAAATACAAACCGAAAACCGCTTTAAACTGTCTCCCATGACAGAAAAAGGTTCCGAGATGGAAGAGCAGGCTGCATACCTTAACAGGACTGTTGTTTCTTCAAAGCAAGGCTGAGGGCTGAACTAAACCATACAAGCAGACCATTATTAGAAGAGGGTATATGGAATGCTGAAACTCTCTTATTGTCACTGTAGAAGTTTTTGATGGCTTCCAAAGTTTACAGATCAGTTTGCTATATTTTGCGACTGGGCAGCAGGAGGCAAATTGGGCTTCATTGGTGATTGTGATTCCTTAGTCACAAAAGTCTAGCTGAATCACATCTATCAAACACAAAAAGACCCAAGATTCTAATGACAGGTTATCTATAGGGTAAAAATCAGCCTTGAATTAAACCATCCAATAACTGGGTGGAATGAGCTGGACTCGTGAAAATGCTACACTAAGAAGCTCCCAAATGCAGTCAACTGGCTTTCCATAGGAAACAGATGTTCACTCAACCAGTGCTTTGTTCTAAGGTATGCTTTCAATTTTACCACCATGCAAGGAAAGCAGCAAAAGCAGAGGAAAACAAAGGGCTCACCCTTCTTTTGAATAGCTATAGACTTTCTGACAAACTGAAATTCTATAGGAGTGATGAATTTTCCTCATTCTTCATAATAAAGTATCTATCTCATTTTATCATTCCAGTGTTGAACTGAAGAATACATAACAAACAGAATGAGGGAGAAAAGGAAGGGAGGAAGGAGCTAGTAATTTGGCTTTCTGAAACTTGACCATAAGCAATGTTTATCTTCATTAAGTTCCGACATAATGAACAAAATGCTTCTAGTCCCTTGAGATTTGGTTTTCGGCAGCAAAATCCATGATTATGTATGTATTTAGGTCAAGGAGAGGAAGGAAGGAAGGAAGTGTTACTTGTGGCTTTTGAAACATATCTGATTTTTAAAAAATTACTATGCCTTACCCAGTACACTTGGAAATAAGTCACTCTTTAAAAGGTTACCAGTTCTTATGGTGTTGGCATTCTACACAGACACATGTTGATCTTTCTTGACAAATGGAATGCCATCCTAGTTTCTCTGTTCTGAATACAAGAGGCCTCTGCCTCAAAGATGCTTTTCTCATTTATTGGCAGAATGGTGTGTACTGTTTATCACATGAATACCATTAACTGCATGTTTGCTTATTTTATTTGTTTGTTTGTGTGTATACAAGATGGTCGGAAAGTGGACCTGAAGTTGTTTGTAAGGTGCCCAGGACCATTTCTGTGGCCCCTAAGGACTGTGAAAGCTCTCAAGAAAAAGGTTTGTTTTGAAACAAAAATGTTGGTAATTTTTGATTAATTTCTGTTCTAATTTCTGCTGGGGTTCTCCAGCAAGCCCCAAGCCAGTGGGCATGCATATCCCTAACAATCCTCATTAATTGCCAGCTAGAAATGATGGAACTTCCTCACATAACAGCATTTC